>NW_026294534.1:37796522-38512772 GCF_007827085.1 Peromyscus californicus insignis | reverse complement strand
GGAGTCTCAGTTTCCAAGGGATTTATGATGAAGTGTTTGTGTGCCGTGTGTGTGTGTGTGTGTGTGTGTGTGTGCGCGCGTGTGCATGTGGAAGTCAGAAAGCAGCTTGTAGAGCTGGTCCTCTCCTTCTGTCATGTCGATCCCAGGGATACGGACCATCCCACAGCAAGCCTGGGCTACAGAGTGAGTTCCAGGACAGGCTCCAAAGCTACACAGAGAAACCCTGTCTCGAAAAAAACCAAAAAAAAAAAAAAAAAAAAAAAAAAAAAACCAGAACAATCCAGAGTTCAAGTAAAGAAAGAAATAAAAGCAAAGTTGAGGGAGGGGGAGAGGGGCAGTTGTGTGGTCTTTGTCGAAGTTTTGACAGGGAGATCCATTGCTCAGAGATCATGAAACACACCAGTTTGGAGGGGTATGCCATGTTTATCCACCTGAAGGGATAGGCTTTCCAGAGTATCATCTTAGCCATTGCTGACTCAATTCTGAAGAAATGGGAAATGCCAGTGGAGTGACTGGACAGTCCACATCAAGCAAAGCAATCATTACTAATGGTGAGCCAGGGCTGCCTCATGGGCTAAAGGCATTTGCTGCCAACCCTGACACCCCAAGTTCAATCCCTAGAATCTACACAGTGGCAGGAAAGAACTGACTCCCGGAAGCTGTCCTCTAGTCTCCACACACATGTGTGACACCCCTCTTCCCGAATGAAATGTTTAAAAACAATAAGCCACTTTAGCAATACATCCCCTGTGTCATGATGTGATCTAAACACCCACCATTCCCTGTGAATGTTTCTGACAGTGTGCCTGAGTCAAATCGAAACTCTTCAGACCTAGAAAGGCCGGGGTGAGTTAAATTGCAATGTAAAAGAACAACCAGGGCCGGGCGGTGGTGGTGGCGCATGCCTTTAATCCCAGCACTCGGGAGGCAGAGGCAGGTGGATCTCTGTGAGTTCGAGGCCAGCCTGTGTAGCTGGAGAGTTTTCTCTCTGGATCCTACCAAAACATGGCAGTCCGTCAGCCCACTTATAAAATAAACACACAGACACTTATATTATTTAAACAGTTTGGCCTAATGGCTCAGGCTTCTAGCTCTCTAGTTCTTACATCTTAAATTAATCCATTTCTATAAATCTATACCTTGCCACGTGGCTCGTGGCTTACCGGCATCTTCACATGCTGCTTGTCATGGTGGTGGCTGGCAGTGTCTCCTCCCACCTTCCTGTTTTCTCAGTTCTCCTCTCTGTTAGTCCCGCCTATACTTCCTGCCTGGCCACTGGCCAATCAGTGTTTTATTTATTGACCAATCAGAGCACACATTTGACATACAGACCATCCCACAGCAAGCCTGGGCTACAGAGTGAGTTCCAGGACAGGCTCCAAAGCTACACAGAGAAACCCTGTCTGGAAAAACCAAAAAAAAAAACCAAAAAAAAAAACCAAAAAAAAAAAAAACCAGAACAATCCAGAGTTCGAGTAAAGAAAGAAATAAAAGCAAAGTTGAGGGAGGGTAAGAGGGGCAGTTGTGAGCTTTAGAAGACAGTGTGTGACTAATCCTTGGATTCTGCTTGAACAAAAGCAACTAGAAGATATACATTGGAGTGCTAGGGATGGAGCCCAGAGACAGAGTACTTGTTTCGTGTGCGTGAGGTCTTCTGTTCCATTACTAGTGCTAAAAAAAACTATACTGCACTAGAACAAATGAGGAAAGGTTCATTATGACTGGGGATTCGGTGAGGCTATGCAATTATTATTAGTATCCTTAGATGTGATGCTACAGTCATGATTTATACATCATGTTCCTGAATCTGGGAGATGCACACAGGAGTGTGAAATTCCACGATAGCTGTAATTTACTCCCAAGTAGTTAAGAAGCAACAGCATTGAGAGTAACTCAAATGTACACATTCAAACAAATACAGCCATCATTAGATTTGGTGAAGCAGGGCTCCCTGTGGCTTACGGGATGCCTTAGTTCTGGTTAAGAGGCACCATGACCACAGCAACTCTCAAAAGGAAAACATTTAACTGGGGCTGGCTTACAGTTCCAGAAGTTTAGTCCATTATCATCGTGGTGGGATATAGTGGCAGCCATGGTGCTGGAGAAGGAGCTGAGAGTTCTCCATCTTGATCTGCAGGCAGCAGAAGCAACTGTGTGTCACATGGGGTGTACCTTGAGCATGTAAGGCCTCAAAGCCGACCTCCACAGAGGCACACTTCTTCCTACAAGGGCACACCTCCTAATAGTATCATTCCCTATGGGCATTCAAACATGTGAGTCTGTGGGGGCCATACCTGTTCAAACCACCACACTGGCCATCCAGTCTGGTCTATTTGTCAAGTCCCAAGCCATCTAGAGACCCTCTCTCAAGGTGGACAGCTCATGAAAAACTTCACCCAAGTTGACCTCTGATGGCCACATACACACATGTGCAGGCACACACAAAAATGCACTCCCCCAACATGTTTGGACGCATGCAAAATCCACCCCCCAGTGGACAAAATAACTGGTACCTGATAGTGATTTGTGTGGTATTCTTTTTTTGTTTGTTTGTTTTTCAAGACAGGGTTTCTCTGTGTAGTTTTGGTGCCTGTCCTGGATCTCACTCTGTAACCCAGGCTGGCCTCAAACTCACAGAGATCTGCCTCCCTCTGCCTGCCGAGTGCTGGGATTAAAGGCATGTGCTACCACTGCCTGGTATTCTTTGTGGTATAAAAATGTTATTGACGCAATGACACAGGAGATCACTTCCTAAATATAACACCAGCAGCACAGACACTGAGCACAACAATTAATAAATGGGGCCTCTTGAAACTGAGAAGCTTTTGTAGGGCAAAAAACACGATCAATAAGACAAAAAGACAGCCTATAGAATGGGAAAAGACCTTCACCAACCCCACATCTAACAGAGGGCTGATCTCCAAAGTATATAAAGAACTCAAGCCGGGCAGTGGTGGCGCACGCCTTTAATCCCAGCACTCGGGAGGCAGAGCCAGGTGGATCTCTGTGAGTTCGAGGCCAGCCTGGGCTACAGCGCGAGCTCCAGGAAAGGCACCAAAACTACACAGAGAAACCCTGTCTCGAAAAACAAAAAGCAAAAACAAACAAACAAACAAAAAAAGAACTCAAGAAACTAGACATCAAAATACTGAACAATCCAATTAAAAAATGAGCTAAAGGGCTAAACAGAGAATTCTCAAAAGAAGACTCTCAAATGGCTGAGAGACATTTAAGGAATTGCTCAACATCCTTAGTCATCAGAGAAATGCAAATCAAAACGACTCTGAGATACTACCTTACACCTGTCAGAATGGCTATGATCAAAAACACTAATGACAGTCAATGTTGGAGAGGATGCAGAGCAAAGGGAACACTCCTCCACTGTTGGTGGGAGTGCAAGCTTGTACAACCCACTGTGGAAATCAGTATGGTGGTTTCTCAGAAAATTGGGAATCGATCTACCTCAGGACCCAGCCATACCACTCTTGGGGCATATACCCAAGGAATGCTCAATCATACCACAAAGATACATGCTCAACTATGTTCATAGCAGCATTGTTCAGATGTTGGTCCAACACAGATCTAGACACTGGGATTCCTTTGCTTTGGGACACAGTAGACCAACTCTGTGAAGAAACCTAGGGGTTGCTCAGCTGGAAAAACCCACGTGGCCTAATCCTGGAGGCATTGATTTAATAATTCTGTTTCTGGCGTCAGTGACCAGTTCCATCTCAGAGGAGGGGAGCTGTGAGGAGAGAGGGAACATGGAAGGCTCAGAATTGGTTTCCCTCTCTTGGCTGCGTTCCAAGAGGCCGCAGCCCCTGGAGACTGGGGAAAGTAGGCTCCTGGCCACAGAAGAGAGCTAGACTTTCCTGATTACAGTGTAGTTCTCTCACAGCATGCTGTCCTGTCAGAATATTTCTTGGCTGGGTGTGGTGGCCCTCACCTTTAATCCCAGCTCTTGGGAGGCAGAGGCAGGCAGATCTCTGTAAATTCAAGGCCAGCCTGGTCTACATAATGAATTCCAGGACAGCCAAGGGCTACACAGAGAAACCCTGTCTCAAAAACAAACAACCCAAAACAAAACAAAAAGAATATTTCTAGATAAGACAATTATACAGCTTTGTTTTGTTTGTTTGTTTTTAAGAATATTATTGGGCTGGGCGGTGGTGCACGCCTTTAATCCAGCACTCGGGAGGCAGAGGCAGGTGGATCTCTGTGAGTTCGAGGCCAGCCTGGACTACAGAGCAAGATCCAGGACAGATGCAAAACTACACAGAGAAACCCTGTCTCGAAAAAACAAACAAACAAACAAACAAACAAACAAAAAACCCAAACAAACAAAGAATATTATTGGGCTGGTGTGGTGGTTAATGCCTTTAATTTCAACACTTGGAAGAGAGATGTAGCTGGAGCTCTCTGAGTTAGAGGACAGACTAGTCTTTATAGGGATTTCCAGGCCAGCCAGGTCTACATAGTGAGACCCTACCTAAAAAAAAAAAAAAAAAAAGAAAAAGAAGAAAAGAAATAATGGAATGGGGAGATGGGAAGAATTCAAAGAAGCAATTCCATTTATACAGAAGTCCGGGATGGTGCCCCCAGTTTCTCTGTATCCACCACTTTAGTTTAGGCGTATTTCTTTCCATACACGGCTGCTTTTATTTCTGCATAGTCAGCCTGATTCCAGTGAAAAAGATAATGTGTAGTGGTCTGAATAGGAGTGGCCCCATAGGCTCATGTGTTTGACTGCCTAGTCCCTAGTTGATGAAGTGTTTGAAGGATTAAAAGGTGTGTCACTGGGGATGGGTGTAGCTAGAGTTTTCCTGCCTGGCCCACAGTCAGGACAAATCTCTGTCACCTGCCAGTCCCACAGCCGTCAGACCCAACCAAGTAAACACAGAGACTTATATTGCTTACAAACTGTATGGCCGTGGCAGGCTTCTTGCTAACTGTTCTTATAGCTTAAATTAATCCAATTCTACAAATCTATACCCTGCCACGCGGCTTGTGGCTTACCGGAGTCTTCACATGCTGCTTGTCCTGGCGGTGGCTGACAGCGTCTCTCTGACTCAGCCTTCCACTTCCCAGCTTTATTCTCCTCCTTGTCCCGCCTATACTTTCTCCTGCCTGACTACTGGCCAATCAGTGTTTTATTTACCAACCAATCAGAGCAACACATTTGCCATACAGAACATCCCACAACAGATGGGCTTTGAGTTTCAAAAGCTCTCAGAAGAGTTGTTGTGGCCATGGTGTCTTGTCACAGCAATAGCTAAGACACAGTGGGTCATTCTAAGGTTTCTTCCTTGCATCTCTTGTTTTGTCCCAGACTGTCCCCATCCCCACCACAGTATGAGAGCTGGAGTCACTTTTGGTAGGGCTACAAGCTGCAGGATTTCTGCGAGAAGGTGCCAGCTTCCTTCAGTATCCACAGCGATTGACTCCGGGGCTCTGGCAGTACCCAAACCGGGACGCTCCAGTCTCCTGTGCAAATTGGTATCGTATTTGCACATCATCACATGAAAGCACAGATCGAAGAAGTGGCCACAGTAGAGCTCTGGATGTGGCTCAGTTGGTGAAGGGCTTAGCATGCACAAGGCCCTAGGTTCAATCCCCAGCATCACGTAGAACCAGCACATGCCTGGGATCTCAGCACTCAAGGCAGGGCGATCAGAAGCTCAAGGTCATCTTGGGCAAGTTCACAGCCAGCCAGAACTACCTGAGACCCTGCCTCAAAGGACACTAAAAAAGAAGGAAAGATCACTTAAAAAATATATATGTACATATATATGTATATATATATATATATATATAATGCATCTATACTTTTAGACAAAGAACAATAGATTTTTGAAGGAATCGCAGTGCAGATGAATCCCTGGGCTAGGAGGGAAAGTCCTAGGGACCTTACTAAGGGAGTACAGAAGCTTCTGGGTTGCAGGGGTCGGTTCAAATAGTTTGTTTATTCCGTTCATTGCAAACCCAGCTACCAGCAATGGCATATGAAGGACGCTCCTTAAAACAACAACAAAAGAACTTTTATGTCTTGCGGTGTTAGGAAAACTCAGGTCCACTGGCCCCTTCTGAAGTCACGCTTTCCTATCAGCACACCAGCTCGGCATACTCTTAGCTGGTGCGCATAACTCCTCGGTGCCCTCGGAGCCAGCCACCCCGGGGTCGAGCAGGCCCCAGAGCTGGTGCTACTCTGTGAATTACACTTCTCTCATCTGTCATCCGGGGATCACAGAAGGGTGATCTCTGCAGCCCCTTTCAATTTGAACAGCCCATAAATGTCCGTGTCCACTGACTTAGCAAAGTGAGAAAGTGCCTGTTCTAGTCAGATGAGCTGTTCGAAGCTGAATCACCTATAAAATTTCCTCCTAAAGGTGGTGACACATGTCTTCCCAGCAGTGGGGAGGCAGAGGCAGGTGAGTTTGAGGCCAGCGTAGGCTACAGAGTGAGTTCCAGGACAGGCTCAAAAACTACAGAGAAACCCTGTCTTGAAAAAAACAAACAAAAAACAAAAAAACAAAAATTCCTCCTAAGTCAGGCTGAGCGCTTTCTTTCAGAGCCCAGGCCCCCAAACTCCACCCAGGAGGCTGAAAGGTTTGCAGAGACTAACACTCCTGCATCCTACCGGGCTAAGACAAGCTCGCACTTGCTAATTCCTCAGAGTTGAATCTGCCTCTGAATTCTAATTTCTCTCCCCAGAGCTAACACATATGGAAAACATTAGAGTCATTATTTTATCAGAAGTAAAGAAAAAAGCGTTGATCTAAGGGAAGAGGAAAAACATCAAAGCGGGCTTGTTTCTTCGGTAGCTGCCGTCATCAGCGCAAGCAAAGGGCCCGCGCATGCTCTTTGAGGCACATGCAAGAACATGGGCAGTACCCACAGGTCATTCATTTCATTCTCTTCAGAGCCTGCTGGATTGAAACAATCTCGGGCTCGCCACCTCTGACCTTTCTAGAACCTTCTAGGGCATTAATGTCAAGTGTTGAACCAGGGCTGGCCTGCTGAGACCTGCTCAATTAAAAGGTGCAAATACGAAATCTCCGAGTCCAAAGGGCACTTTCCATAGGGATCATAGTTTGCTCTGTTGAGTCCTTTCTCAGCAGTTCTGTTCGCAAATAACACGAGCTGGGCGGGAAAATCAGTCCTTGTGCAGGGAGGGTCTTTACAGAGGTCTTTAGCACCATTTAGCAGAGATCTTTATGTCCATAAAGTGACTCCTGATTTTTTATATATTGTTGCCTGAGGTCTAACAAATGTAATCAATCTATGCTATAGTTTGAGTCTTAACTCGTGTTTTTAATGTTTGGTCCATAGCTTGTCACTCTACCGTGGAGGCTGGAGAGCCTTATAGCTGACACCCCACCTCCTCCTGCTTTCCCTGGTTTCCATCTTGCTGTGTGTAAACAACTATTGGTGAAGCTCCTGCTGTGTGTGTGTGTGTGTGTGTGTGTGTGTGTGCGCGCGCGCGTGCGTGCGTGCTCGCGCGCGCGCGCACACATATACATAACACTGCCCTGACTGAGCCCCCTCCCACTCCCCTGTCATCTGCCCTGATGGACTGAAATCTCTTGGAAATCCTGAACTAAAAGAAATGTTTGCTTAGGTTGGTTTTTGTCAACTCGGCCACGGCAACATCACAATGACTAATACGATCCACTTAAGGCCACGGCTGGCTGCCATCCTCTGTTACTGTGCAGGGGTAGTCTGCCCACGTTGAACCTTTCTAGATGGGAAGTTTGTAAAGGGAGAAAGGGTGAAGAAGATTCATTCAGCTGTAAATATGGTTAAAGCAAGTCTCTAGACAAACCAGCCAAGAAGGCTTTCAAGGACGCGTGTAAGTGGAAGTTTCTGTCTCGCCAGTAGCTCCCCAATAAACACACTGAGGCTTATATTACTTACAAATTCTCAGTCAATAGCTCAGGCTTATTACTACCTAACTCTTACACTTAAATTAACCCGTATTTCTATCTGTGCTTTGTCATGTGGCTTGTGGCTTGTGACCTCATTTTCTGCAGGTCCTGCTTGCTCAGCAGCTAGCTGGCTGGCAGCTCCTCTAACTCCTCCCTTCTCTTCCCATCATCCTTAGTCTGGTCGCCCCGCCTATACTTCCTGCCTGGCGACTAGCCAGTCAGCGTTTGGTTTTTTTGTTTTTTTTTTGGGGGGGGGGTGTTCGAGACAGGGTTTCTCTGTGTAGCTTTGTGCCTTTTCTGGAACTCACTCTGTAGCCCAGGTTGGCCTTGAACTCACAGAGATCCGCCTGCCTCTGCCTCCTGAGTGCTGGGATTATTAAAAGCGTGTGCCACCACCACCCAGCGCCAATCAGCGTTTTATGAAACCAATCTGAGTGACAAACTTTTACAGTGTACAAGAGGATTGTCCCACCACAGACATGGATTAGCTGCCAACAACCCCAAGAGCTAACACCTGCTATTCCTGCTTTGCCTCAGTTTCCCCGTGCCACCAGAAGAACTTGAACCTCAGCAGTGGGTGTGGAGAGAGGCAGTACCTTCATGGTACTGTCAAAGCCGTAGTCAAGGCTTATTGGCTTCTGATGGATTGGAGCAGAGAAGGATTTGGGAAAGGAATATTCAAAGGGAAAATATGTTCATATAAGACTGGTTTTCAATCCTAATGGTTCAACGCTTTAATACAGTTCTTCATGTTGTGGTGACCCCCATCCATAAAATTATTTTGTTGCTACTTCATAACTAATTTTACTACTGCTATGCAATGTAAATATTTGATGTGCAGGATCTCTGACGTGTGACACTCCACGGGGCCACAATGCACAGATTCAGAACCGCTAATAAAAAAACACAAGTACCTGACTACAGCTGTCTTCTGGTTTCATCTTTCTCCCTCCCTCTCTTCTTTCCTCCCACACTCCTTCCCTCCTCCCCCTCTCTGTCTTCCTGTTTTCAGCCAGCCCAGGCCTTGCACAAATGCTACACAAGCATTCTACTGTGGCTACCTTCCCAGCCCCAATAACTGGTGTTTTCTTTTACTATTTTTACATTTATCTATCTATCTATCTATCTATCTATCTATCTATCTATCTATCTATCTATTTATTTATTCTCTCTCTCTCTCTCTCTCTCTCTCTCTCTCTCTCTCTCTCTCTCTCTCTGTGTGTGTGTGTGTGTGTGTAAGCCAGAGGACAACTTGTAAGTTATCTCTGAGGGTCCCAGGGATTGAACCCAGGTCGTCAGGATTGGCAGCAAACACCTTTACCTGCTGAGCCCTCTTGCTGGACTCAGTTGCTATTTATTTTTTGACTGCCTTTGACAAAACTTTCTTAGAACACTGAGGACTTTGGTACCATGAAGGGCCAAGCCTCCTTTTCCAAAACGTTCTCCAACTATTTTCCTTGCAGATAGATAAATACACATATGTACATTTTCAACAAACCCTGTGTTCTGTAGAAAGGACTCCAGAAATCTCACGTAGGACAGCATTCTCTGTTCCGTGCACACAGCTGAGGGACAACCCACTTTACTTTCAAGCAGGTGAATGGATCGGTTTTCCCACAAATCTGATTATTATACTGGGTTAGGAAACAAAGCCTTGTTTTCTGAGCTCAAAGTTATTTTACCCCTGTGCTAAATTCAGGGATGGTGTGCACAGCATGCCTTATAAATTATGTACTGATTAAATGGCTGACTTCATTATCCCCCTTTGAAAATATGCAGCCTGTCCCAAACAATTAGCACTTAATTATGTTTCCATATTGCTGCCTAATTGTTCCATGTGTTGGTCCTGCAGTCTCCGACCAGACTGCACCTCTGGAAGGCAGAGATGAGACTTCAACGTTTCTGAACTCCCAGCATTCCCGGCGGCGCAGCAATACTTGCTGGTCCTAATTAACATTGTCACTGGCAATGGTTGGGTGTGTCAAGAAAGAGATGACAGCGCAAGGACCGACTAATTGGGGGAAAGGCTGAGCAAAGCTGAAGTGAGTTTGAAAAAGGAATGTTGCGGGACATTGAGTGAACTCATTTATCACTCCAGTCCTCAGAGAGGTGGAGCCCATCTTCCTCTGTTGTTGCTAAACTCTAGCATCTACTTCACAGTTTGGAAGCATGCAACATCTTTAATTAATGAATTAACGGATTTCTTGAACTCTTACTGTGGGAAAAGCTTTGTGCTGTGTTGAAGATATCCTGCTAGTCTTTTCAGAAGATTGTAGCTGGGAGAAGATGAGGAAAGGCAGAACTGAAAACAGATAATGAGCTGGGCGGTGGTGGCACACGCCTTTAATCCCAGCACTCGGAGGCAGAGGCAGGCGGACTCCGTGAGTTCGAGGCCAGCCTGGGCTACAGAGTTAGTTCCAGGACAGCCAAGGCTACACAGAGAAACCCTATCTTGAAAAACCAAACCGAACAAACAAAAGGATAGGTTGAACCAGAGTGAGTGAGTGAGGGCTGTGTTTGCAAAGGTCTTAGGGTTGACCTTGTAGGCACTGGATTCCAAGGGACATTTCTGAGCAGGGATTTGATGTCAGCAGATTTGGATATGGAGCAATAACTGAACAGGATGATAAGAGGATTGGAATGAGAGAAATGGCAGACACAAAGGTCACCTTAAAGGTGGCCCCGGCACTTTGGGTTACAAATTCTAACAGGAGGAATAAAGTAGTAGAAGGGGAGGGGCAGAGAAGAGGAGTAGTGGGGGCTGGTGCGGGTGGAGGAAGACGGGAGTCCAGAATGACTTGGATTTCCAGCGGAAGTGAGTGGAGACCACATGACGAACAGCGCCATGGGGCTGGGAAAGCTTTCCTTTAGGCTGGAACGAAGCAGCCTTGTTCTGACTACGGATGTTCACGTGGGCCCTGCGTTTCCCGTTCAGACTATGGAGGAGTCTCTCCTTTGTGGAAAAGGGAGAGAGGTTTGACTCTGGAGGTCAAAACTTCACTCGAGCGGGAGCCATCTTGGAAGGGAGTACTAAGTAAAAATGCAGACTTACACAAGAGGACCCTCGGACTCTCACAGGCCTGCGTGCATATCATGATGCGCTCACCAGACATCTGCAGGCTAGGAGACTCAGAACATGTTTATAACCCGTGTGATGCACTTATACGCCACCCTCTGTTTTTCTTCCCTTTCCCTACAGTTGAACTGTAGCTGCTTTAAGGACCCGAAAGGAACAGCATGTGGCTTTCCTCCTTCAAGCCGGTGAGAATAACAACAGTTAACAAGGATTCTTACAGTGAGGATGGATTTGGGGTGGGTTTAGCCTCTCACTTGCAGAGATTCTTCCCTACATGTCAACACTCAAACTTAGGCTAGGTGTTTAGCTTGATGGTAAGACACTTTCCCAGCATACCAGAGGTCCTCGATTTGATTCCCATTATTTATTAAGGTAGGCCGATATAGATATATCCATATATCCTTCTTCTTTCCTTCCTTCCTTCCTTCCTTCCTTCCTTCCTTCCTTCCTTCCTTCCTTCCTTCCTTCCTTTCTTTCTTTCTTTTTCTTTCTTTTGGTTTTTCCAGACAGGGTTTCTCTATGTAACCCTGGCTGTCCTGGACCTCACAGAGATCCACCTGCCTCTGCCACCCAAGTGCCAGGATTGAAGGTGTGTGCCACCACTGCCTGGCCAGATACCTTCTTATGTGGACGTGTTGTTTGAATGCATATACTACATCATTCAGAACGTCTACAAGGGAGTAGCACCCACCTCCACCAGCCAGGAAGAAGCAAGCCATTCACATTCCTTGTATCAGCCAACTTTTCATTACTTTAAGGAAATACCCAAGACATTTCATGAAGAGAAAAGGTTCACTGAGGTCGCATTGGTGAGACTCAAAGGCGTGGCCCATGCATCAACTCTTGCCGGGAGAAAAAAGTCACGTGACGGTGGAGGCACCTATGTGTGGAAGAACCCACGTTGCTAAGCAGGAAGCCAGAAAGAGAGACTGCTGGTTGGGTAGGATACTTGCCTTGTTCCAGATCTCAGCCTTAACAGTCTTGATGATGTCACTGGGCCCAACGTGGAAGGTGATGGTCCTACCTGGCAGAGTCTTCAAGGACATCTTCATCCCCATGTCCACTCGGCCTCCTCCCTGAAGACAAAGGGCTACCTTAGTTACTTTTCTCATTGTGATCACAAAAGCAACGGAAGGAAGGGTTTTTTGTTTGTTTGTTTGTTTGTTTGTTTGTTTTTAGCTTCAAGTTCAAGGGTACAGTCCATCGTGGTGGGATAGTCAAGGACTTTAAGCAGCTGATCCCATCAGGGCCACAGGCAGTGACAAGGTAGTCAAGTGTCGGTGCTCATCTCCCTCTCTCCCTTTTCCTTGGTCCAGGACTCCAGCTTAAGGGATGGTGCCCCCCACAATGGGCAGATCTTCCCACTTCAATGGACACCCGTGCCAGATAATTCCACACAGGCATGGCCAGAGTTTAACGTAATTTAGATAATCCCTCACAAGTGGGCCCGGGAGCTTGTCTCCTGGGCGATTCCATATAACCACCACACACGCCAGTTTTGTTTCCTTTGGGTAGACAATCAAGCATCATTTAACAACGGAGATATGCCCTAAGAAACAAGTTACGTGAGAATGCTGTTGTGTGGACATCACAGAGGAAACTCATACCTAGGAAAGGAGCTAGGAAGTCACTCCGCCGTGGACTGTCATGGGACCACCATTGTGCATGTGATGTTCGTTGGCTGACAGGCTATGATGCAGCACATGGACGGTATGGTGGGTCTACTTTTCGTCTTTTGAAGAACGTCCATACTGTTTTCCAAAATGGTTGTTGTAGTTGGATTTTTCTTTGGGAATCCAGCTCCCGAATAATGATATAGAGACTTATTATTAATTACGAAATCTCGGCCTATAGGTTAGGCTTGTCCTCACTAGCTCTTTTTGTTTGTTATTTGCTTGTTTGTTTTATTAAATTTTTTCATTTATTTTACATACCACCCACAGTTTCCTCCCCCTTCCTGTTCCCCCACAACCTCCTGTCTATACCCTCCAATCCACTCCTCCTTCCCTAACTAGCTCTTATAACTTAAATTAACCCATTTATATTAATCTATGTTCTGCCATGTGGTGTTATCTCTCTTCCATCTGGCACATCCGGTTTCTTTTCCATGTCTCCTTCTTTCTTCTTCCCAGAGCTCTCTCTGCCCAGAAGTCCCGCTTATACCTCCTGCCTAGCTATTGGCCATTCACCTTTTTATTACACCAATTACAGCAATATACCCTCACACAGTGTATAAATATCTCACAACAGGTTGTAACAATTTACGTTCTGTATAAAGGGTCCCCTCCCCCCCACGTGTGTTTGCCAACAGTTATCTCTTATCATTTTGATAATCATTGGAATAGGTGTATTTGATGTGTTTTTCTTTGATCATTAGCGATGCTGAGCATATTTGTATATAACCTAACTTTTGTCTGTCTTCTTCAGAGAAACATCTACTCAGACCCTTTGCTCATATTTGAATTTGGCTGTTTATTTATTTTTGGTTTATTTTGGGTTTCTCTGTGCAGTTTTGGTGCCTGTCCTGGACCTCACTGTAGACCAGGCTGGCCTCAAACTCACAGAGATCCGCCTGGCTCTGCCTCCCGAATGCTGGGATTGAAGGCGTGCACCACCGCTGCCCGGCTTGGGTTGTTTATTTGCTACTAAATTCTTTACATATTTTCTATGTTAACCCTTTATCGTAGATATGTATGAGCATAAATATGTATGCTTTACATATTTCTCGTATGTAATCTCTGAGGATTTTTTGTGTGTGGTTCGTCATATCTGCACATTGCTTGTGGGTACATGAGTATTTGTGTAAATAAGCACGTGGAGGCTGGAGGTTGAGGTCGGGTGTCTTCCCTCACTAGCTCTCCACCTTTTTCGCTTCTTGAGAGAGTCTCTTACTAGACCTGAGCTTCTGGGGGCTTCTTGTCTCCACCCACCCAGCGCTGGTATTACAGGAGCATACTGCCCCCCCCCCCCCTCCAGGCTTTCTCGGTGGGTGCTGGGAATCCGAACTCAGCTCCTCAGTTTACCTTAGCAGGCACTTTACTGACTCAACCATCTCTGCCACCAAAAGAAGTGAGCCTTTAATCCCAGGGAGTGATGGCAGATAGCAGAAAGATATATATGATGTGAGGACTAGAAACTAGAAGCATTTGGCTGGTTAAGCTTTTAGGCTTTTAGCAGCAATTCAGCTGAGATCCATTCGGATGAGGACTCAGAGGCTTCCAGTCTGAGGAAACAGGATCAGCTGAGGAACTGGCAAGGTGAGGTGGCTGTGGCTTGTTCTGCTTTTCTGATCTTCTAGCATTCACCACAATATCTGGCCTCAGGTTTGATTTTATTAATAAGTACCTTTAAGATTCATGCTACATCTGCCAGTTCCCTTGGAGGATTTTCTGTCCTGTCTACTTTCTCTAAGAAGTGACAACTTCATTTCTTGGGAGTACAATTATTGTAAATTAAAAAGCGAATTTCTCCTGAATTTTCAATGACCAAGATATTTTCTCAAATGAGAACTGAGTGAAACTGTAATTATGCCAAACTTGAGTTATGTCAGCAGATTTGAGCAGTATTTTGAGTGCGGACAACCAGAAGTCATAAATTTTACATACACCCATGCAACCTGAACGTTATTTTGCGCATAGTATGTGCTGATTATAATGGATCATTTTTAGTAAGCTTGAAAACGGACTCGGATGGAGTACAGCTTGCTCAAATTGTTTGTTTTTGTATATCATATTTGTCTCCTGAAACAGCGGACTGATCAAAATTAGGGACTCCCGAACCAGAGCTTGCCATTAAAACCTTGAACAAAAAGGGATTTCCTTGCAGGAGTTTCTACTTTTTCTAACTTTGACTAAATGATTGGGGGCAAAAATGTCTTCCTGCTTCTTGGTAGCTTCCACTAATCACCTCGTATCCCCGACCTGGGTGGGCACCTGAGAGAGGTCATCTCTTCCTTGAATATTTCCTTTCATGAGCAAGGCTATAGGTAGTTATTGAAAATCACAAGGGAAGACAATCGTATTACTTAAGGGATGTGTGTACTGCCTCTGAGTTCTGCCCTGCCTGGGCCCTCTCCACACTCAAGGTGCCTCTCTCTGCAGAGTCTGGCCAATGTTCTTCTCCTTGACCGATAAGGCCCCTAATTTGGGCTGCAAGGTCTCTTGGATTACAACCCTTTGGTAAACAGTCTTTTCGCTGAATGCTGCTAGACTTACTCTAACCTAAGGTATCCTCCTGTTGGGTCCCCGTTTGACCCATAAATCTGAAAACTCCTGTGCTGTAGTATGAAAAGATTAAAACAACCAGGGTCACAGTTCAGTGGTACAGCGCACACTTAGTTTGTGCAGGGTGGAGTCCGATCCCCAGTATTGGATAGAGGTGGTAGGTAGGGGTGAGGCTGGAGAAAACTGGCTCAGTGGTTGAGAGCATGTACCTTCTAAAGGACATGAGTCTGGGTCCTAGCACCCATGTTTGGTGGCTCACGACCCCCTGTAACTCCAGTTCCAGAGGATTTAGTGTCCTCTTCTAGCCCCCAAAAGGTACCTACGCTCACGTGCAAATACTTGAACATAGGTGTGCACATATGTACATAATTAAAATCTTGTAACAAATTGATAAAAAGCACAGATTGTAAGGATTCTCTTGAAAATGTGAGTCAAACACTGGGGGGGGGGGGGTGCATTCCTTTAATCCCAGCACTTGGGAGGAGTGGTAGGCAGGTCTCTGAATTGGAGGCTAGACTGGTTGACAAAGTGAGCTCCAAGGCTAAAAACTGAGGAAGACACTAAGACATTACGTGTTCATGGCCGAGCCCAAGATGTTTAACATTAGTTAAATAGTGATGGTTAGAGGTAGGTCTTCCCATGATTCCTTGCTTCCGTAAATAATAGATAGCACACACTAAGATCATCAGCTCTGTTATATACATTTCTAAGGCTAGCCCTTTCTACTCTGTTAGAAAGGTATTCCAAGGAAAACATTGCTGTGGAATGTTCTGTGTGGCAAATGTGTTGCTGATTAGTCAATAAATAAAACACTGATTGGCCATTGGCTAGGAAGGAAGTATAGGCAGGACAAGGAGGAGAATAAAGCTGGGAAGTGGAAGGCTGAGTCAGAGAGACACTGCCAGCCACCATGATGAGAAACAGCATGTGAAGATGCTGGTAAGCCACGAGCCATGTGGCAAGGTATAGATTAATGGAAATGGATTAATTTAAGATATAAGAACAGTTAGCAAGAAGCCTGCCACGGCCATACAGTTTGTAAGCAATATAAGTCTCTGTGTTTACTTGGTTGGGTCTGACGGCTGTGGGACTGGCAGGTGAGAGAGATTTATCCTGACTGTGGGCCAAGCAGGAAAACTCTAGCTACAAAAATTTACATTATTTTCCCATCATCTCCCATGTGGATCTAATTTCTTTCCTTTCTTGCTTTTCTTGTTTTTCTTTTTTTTAAACATCTTTTTTTAAAAGTTTTATTTATTTATTATGTATACAGAAGAGGGCCCCAGATCTCATTACAGATGGTAATGAGCCACCATGTGGGTGCTGGGAATTGAACTCAGGACCTCTGGAAGAGCAGTTGGTGCTCTTAACCACTGAGCCATCTCTCCAGCCCCTTTTTTGGCTTTTCAAGACAGGGTTTCTCTGTGTAGCCCTGACTGTCCTGGAACTCACTCTGTAGACCAGGTTGGCCTCGAACTCAGAGATCCACCTGCCTCTGCCTCCCCTGGGATTAAAGGCGTACACCACTGCCACCTGGTCCAGCTTCTTTTTTGTTTGTTTGTTTTAAAGATTGTCTCATTATGTCCCCCTGACTGGCCTGGAACTCACGGAGATCTGGGACAAAAGGTGTTCCTCCCCATACTCTCCCTATGCATCCTTCTGCCTTGCCTCACCACTGAGGAGGCCCACACACTTGTCAGCTTGCACTGACCAGCTGACCTCCCTGCACTCTTACCTTGTCCAGCCCCAGTACTGCTTGAATGAGCATTGAAAAACCAACAAACCAACAAACAACAAACACCAATGAAATCATTCTTTTTAGAAGCCTTGGTGGCTCCGTTTTTCTTCTGAATATTTAGTATTTACTGTCCGGTCCAAAGGAAACTGATTCCTCAGACTCCAAAAGACAGTCCATAGATCTAGAAAGGAGCTCACCCTGGACTCTGGGAGGATTCCTGGTGGCTAGATCAGAGCCAGCATTCCTCAGGAACTTGTGAAACCGGTTTCCATCTGCCAAAAGGAGTCGTTTCCCTTAGCTCTGGCCGAGGGGGGCCCGTGGTGCCTATTAGCATACCAAAGCTCACGCTGGTCTCCAGGCTACTCAGTGTCACAAGGACCTGCTACCTACTTTCAACTCCCGGCAAGCATCTCAGCCCTTCTCACCTCCTCCCCACTCACTTCCCTCTCCCCAGCTACTCAGTCTCCTTGAAACCCAAGCTAGCTGTTTGTTCTCACTACGGTTTTCTCCGTTCTCTGCCCCCTGCTATCCCCCCTCTCTCTGAGGTAGCCCTGACCAGGTCCAGTCTGCTGGCCACATTCAGTCGGCTTCCTTCTCCCTCTGCTCTGGACTCTTCCAGATGCCTCTGGCTGTTCTCTCTCTCCTATCTACAATAAAAACCTTCCCCTTTAACCATACCATGGAGCAGTCAGAGTGGCCATTTCTTTACTTCATCCCCCTCACATACATCTGGTGTCAAACACACATACATTAACTATGAAACTACCCTAAGAAGACAAAAGGAAAGAATTTGACTCTTCTCCTGAAAATATCTCAAGAACTTTGTAGCATAAATATGCTTCTAGGTATAGAAATACTCTTCGAATATTTTTTTAAAGATTTATTTTGTTTTATATGTATAAGTGTTTCTCTTGTGTGTGTGTGTGTGTGTGTGTGTGTGTGTGTGTGTGTGTGTGTGTGTGTGTGTACACCATATATGTGCCTGGTGTCTTCAGAGGTCCGAAGCGATCAGTTCGGAACTGGAGTTATGGATGATTGTGAGCCACCAGGTGGGTTCTGGGAAACTCATATCATGAGATATACCATGAGATATATTATTACCAAATTTTCTGTAATAAACAATTTGCCCACACACCATTTCCATCAAACGTGGGTAAGTGGCTCACTGTGACAAGTGAAATGTGAATGGAACTAATGTTTGCTCCTTCAAACGAGGCTCTTCACTGAGGGGAATTTGAACAGAAAACTGAAATAGGTGTAAATCAAGAAACCTTGAATGAACTGCTAAGAAACACAGACTCTGCCGGGCGGCGGTGGCGCACACCTTTAATCCCAGCACTCGGGAGGCAGAGGCAGGCAGATCTTTGTGAGTTTGAGGCCAGCCTGGTCTACAAAGCAAGTTCCAGGAAAGGTGCAAAACTACATAGAGAAACCCTGTCTCGAAAAACCAATAAATAAATAAATAATAAAAATAATAAAATTAACCTTGGATCAGGGGTGGGAGGGTGGTTGGGTGGGTGGGGTGGAGCCAGTGACTAGTTGACAAGAATTAGCCATAAAGAGTATGGAGGACCCAGGAAGATGGATAGAGAGCCACACAGGAAGAAGTAAGGAGGAACTTAGATATAGTAAACTTTCTCTTCAGGACCACCAGCCCTCAAATAACGGCATGGAGACTTCTTACTAATTATGAAATATTGGCCATTAGCTTAGGCTTGTCCCACTGGCTCTAACTTGAATTAACCTGCCTTTATTAATCTACATTCTACCACATAGTTTGGTTACCTCTACTCTGTACCATATGTCCGACCTCTTCCATGCCTCCCTGGCATCTCCTCTGGGTTTAAATTCTTGTTCTCTCCCTATTCCTCTTTTTTCCCCAGAAGTCCTGCCTAGCATTTAGCTCTTTATTAAACCAATCAGAAAGCACTTTAGGCAGAGATTCATCTCTACAGTGTAAACAAATATTCTGCAACACTTAGAGATTTGTGGGCTTTTTGGTTTGGGACTATGTGAAGAGACGCTCTCTTGATGCATCTCTGGCCAGGAAGAAAGGTCAGCTGGCTGCTTTTCAGCTTCTCTGATCTAGCAGGTTTTCACCCCAATATTTGACTCCTGCGTCTTTATTAGTAAACAGAATTAGTAAACTTAGATAAAAATAACATGTTTGTAGCTAGACAGATCGTGGTCCAAGTAGGCTTTCCTACTTACAAGCTGTGTGTTTCTTAGCTATTTTGAGCTTTGTATTTTGAACTAAAAAAAAAAAAAAAGATAATCATCTTTTAGGACAATTAGAAGAAAAATATGTAATTCTAACCTAGTTAACACACACACAAAGTAGGATTCCATTACTTTCTATTCCTATAAAACTGTAATTATGCTTTTTTTTTTTGAGCTGAGGATTGAACCCAGGGCCTTACACTTGCTAGGCAAGCGCTCTACCACTGATAATTATGTTTAATAAACCTGATAGTAGGCTGGATGCTTGTGTGCCATTACAAGCCTCTGTGGAACTCAAACTTATCGATTCATGCCTCTTCCCTCTTCTTCTCCCTTCTGGTGTTCTCATAAATCTTAGTTTTGTGTTGAAGCTAGAGATTTTCTGAGACTCAGGTAGCTCTTGATATTGACGGAAGAAAGCTTCGTTTCTTAGCCTCCGCCTGTAATGATGAAGCCTCTTATCCTCGCAACTGGATGCTTCGTGAAGCACTCTTTCCATGAGCTCAATGTTCCCAGCAAGGGCTTATGAAGGCTCTTGAGTGTGTATCAGGCGGAGAGATTAACCTTTAGCTCCCCAGTACCATTGTTAAGCTTCCCACTGATGTTTCTCGAGGACAGTTCATGCCTCTTTCTGTCTGTCTAGCTGAGGTCTCTACACGGCCCACCTCTGGCCACACGCACACCCACACTACAACTCCGATGGGCTTCTTTCACTCAGCTTGGTTTCTGCCTCTCCTTTCCTAGACAAAAATCCTTTCCTTGCTTCCTTTCATATAAATCTTACACTTCCTTTAAGTCACTATTATGGGCTTTGGTCCCTAAGACTTTCCAAGATTAAGCAAATCACAAACCTATACAATTAAATTTTGCCTTGAAAATATTTTTTGGGGAGGCAGGTAAATGGGTCACATCTTCTCAGCTACTATAGGGGTGATTAAGCCCCAGGATAAAATAACTGTCTCCCTAATTTGTTGTATCTGTTTGTCTCCAAGCCTAAGTCTGCCCAAGGGATACAATAGGACCTTAAGTGCTGAAGCAAATTACTGTTGGAATTATCAGGAGGCCCTGGAACTGACTGTCACCAAAAACTTCTCCGGACACCAAAAGGTTTCATCTTAGTCTGTGGAAAATACCCATGCTTAACTGAGAAGTACTCCACATAGGGTTGATTTTGCTTTGAAAAATGTACATTTGGTTTTTTTAAATGTTTTTATTTATTCTTTGAGAATTTCTTACAAAAATTTCATATTTTGATCATCATATTCTTTCCCCCTTCCCCAACTCTTCCCAGATCCCCTTGCTCCTCTCTATCCACTCAACTTCCTGTTCTCTCTCTCTCTCTTTTTTTTTATGATCAATCCAAAGCTGCCCTTTATAATGGGGTATATCTGGAAATTACAAGAGTCAGGAGGCCACAAAAAAGCCTGTACAGAAATCTCGTTTAAGCAAATAAATAACTTGTGGATAACCCTCTATTAAGTACCTTGGGAGCAACACAGTTCAGTAGCCTGTAAACCTGCAGCCATCAGCTAACCAAATTTTCATCAGTTGATGTGTGCTACACGGAAGTCCCAGGAACTGCCTCAGTCTTCCTCCACAAGCAAGTCGAAGGCTTGCTTCCAAGGATGACTTCAGTGAAGATGTCAGTAAGATCCATGACCTCTAGGGCCAATGTCATCAACTCAGGCAGTAGCAGCAGGACCCTGAAAAACCCTAGTGATGCTTGTAGTCACGTCTCATTGGTGAGGACCAACTCTGGAGGTCTAAAGGAAGTGTTCTTTTTGCTCCTAATCAAGAAGGGCAGGTGCCCGATTTACACTCCAAATTGAGTCAGCTCACCAGTCTCAAAAGTCAACCGTCCTCTCCACCAGGAAACTTCATCATGAGACTGTAGACACTCTGGCTTGGAAAGTTTTCTCAGTTTCTCCTGGGTTTGAAGTCTCCGGCCTCCGGGTGGGGTGAAGCCATTGGAGGCAGATGAACTGATCTTGGATAAGGAATCTGGTAATGCAGCCCAACCTCAATGCTGGCTGTGCATTCATCGATACACTGTTTAATCAGGTCTGGGGCTGTGAGATTTTTGTTTTTCTGGAACAGTGTTCTGGCTTCATTTAGTATGTACTGTTTTTCTTTGATGGTGTCCTCCACCTGCTCTGATGCAACCCGCCACTTTGGTGCAAGCCTGAAAATGCTCCGGTAGAAGCCAAGGACTTCTTATCGTGTTACTTCAGACTTGGAGACGGCTTCGGACATCCTCGCGTACCTCGTGACGTCACCCTCCTCCCTTTCTCTTTCTTAAAAACAAACAACTGGCCAGGCATCGTATTGAACACCTTTATTCCCAGCACTGGGGAAGTAGAGGCAGGCTGATCTCTGGGAGTTTGAGAACGGCGTGGTCTACATAGTGAGTTCCAGGACAGCCAGAGCTACACAGCAAGACCCTTTCTCTAAAAAACAAACAACAAGAAGTCTGTGGAGTCCAGTTTAAGTTGGCCAGCTATTTCTGAGCATGGGGCCTACACTGGAGTGTGGCTGAAATACCCAGTTTCACTCCATTGAAGAAGACTACCTCCCCTCCCTCGCCAGAAGGAATTGATAACTTGCATATATTATCAATTGATAAATTACAGATAGCTTCTTGGATGCAAGTGGGATTTTGTGCTGGATTCTTCTCCTCCATGCCGGGCTTATTTTTTCTGGCTTGAATTTATACACGCTGTCACAATCTCCATAAGTTCATTGTGTATCAGTCCTGATGTGTCTGGAAAATGCGATTTCCTTGAAGTCGTCCACTACCTCTGGCTTTTATATAGTCTTTTGGGCTACTCTTCGGCATAGGACCTAAGCCTAGAGGGGAGGGGTATGATATAGACATCTGTTTAGGACTGAGTACTCCAAAGCCACTCACCTTCTGTTTGTTGTACAGTTGAGGGCCTCTGTGTTACTTACCATCTCCTGCAAGAAGAAGCTTCTCTGTTGAGGGCTGAGCAATGCGCCAACCTGAGGTTCTGGTTGGAACTTACATTTGTTTTTTAAAAGCCATCCTTCTCAAGAAGAGTCTAGCCGAGAGCGGAAGAGATGGCTCATCATTTAAGAGTACTTGCTGCTCTTCCAGAGGTCTGGGACTCAGTTCCTAGCTCCCACATGGGTGACTCACAACCTTCTGTAACTCCAGTTTCAGGAGAGCTAGTGCCCTCTTCTGGCACCTGCAGGCACTGCATGCTCGTGCATACGCAGGTGGACACTCTTTCCCATACAAAAAAAAAAAAAAATAATAAGTCTTTAAAAAAAAAGATTCAGGACAGGCACCAAAACTACACGGAGAAACCCTGTCTCGAAAACAACAACAAACAAACAAACAAAAAATACATATGTAATTCTAAGTATAAATCAGCTGAATGGTTTATTTGTTAATAGACATGTAAAGTTCAAGGGGCTGGAGAGATGGCTCAGGGGTTAAGAGCACTGGCTGCTCTTTCAGAGGTCCTGAGTTCAATTCCTGGTGGCTCACAACGTAAATGGCCCTAATGGGATCTGATGCCCTCTTCAGGCATGCAGGCATTCAGGCAGACAGAGCACTCATACATTAAAAAAGAAAGAAAGAAAAGTGAAGTTCGGTATCACAGATCACAGTCTTACGATGTGCTGCCGTCCATGAACGTGTGGAAAGCTGTCAATGAACTTCTACAGCCGGCGGAAAGAAAGCCAAATTGTTGTGGGGTGGAATCTTCCTGGAGCCTACCGTGGGGCAAAACTAATGGCACAAATAGCAGCTTCACACTTCCATGTCTCTGTGACACCGCATCCTGAAGGGGACAGACACACAGATGTGCGGCCTGATGCTCACTCGAGATCCCTGGACCAGGGCCTGTGGTTGAGCTCAGCCTACAGCTCTAGCTTTGCGGCATGCGTGAGGGGGTGAGGGAATCCATGTGGTTTTGTTACTCCTTTTCAGTGTCAAGCTGGGAGACATTGGTCCTGGAACCCTGAACAGCTAAGACAGGGTGAGCTTTCAATGGAAATCACAAAAAATATTTGGCTTTTCCTGTGAAATTCAAAAGCATAATGTCTCTAGATGTTCCTGTAACCAGTTTTGACAGGGAGCTAGAGTGATTTCATTTGTATAAACTTCTGCTAGAATGATATTAACAAGAGGCCATGAGGCTGGATGTGGTGGTGTGTTCCTTAATTCCAGCGTTCAGGTGGCAGGGCTGGTCTACATAGGGAACTCCAGGATAGTTGAGGGTTAATAGTGAGACACTGTCAGAGAGAGAGGGAGAGAGAGAGAGAGAGAGAGAGAGAGAGAGAGAGAGAGAGGAAGAAGAGGCGGGCCATAGCGAAGGACTTAAATGCTTAAACAGATGTTTTTATTTTCTAGTTTTTATATTTCAGAGTTGAAAACAGAACAAAAGACTATTTAAAAACTGAGATTCAGGAGGCCAGGTAAACACAGCTGTGCCAACCTTTGAAGGTATTTGTTTTGATGACAGTGCTCTTCATGTAGCTGGCTGGCCTGAAACTCACTGTGTAGACCAAGCTGGCCTCAGAGTCACAGAGCTCTGTCTCCCTCTGCCTCCTCCTCCGTGAACTAAAGGTGAGGGCCACCACGCTGACCCAGAACTTGCATACATAAAGATTCTTTCTAGCCGGGCGGTGGTGGCGCAGGCCTTTAATCCCAGCACTTGTGAGGCAGAGCCAGGCGGATCTCTGTGAGTTCGAGGCCAGGCCTGGTCTACAAAGAGTTCCAGGAAAGGCGCAAAGCTACACAGAGAAACCCTGTCTCGAAAAACCAAACAAACAAAAGATTCTTTCTAATCTTTTTCTTTGTTTTCCTTTTGTTTCGTAGTAGATTAAAAAGTAAAGTATTGTTGGTAACATTTGCTTACCATAAATGAAGTAACCTCTTTCAAGCAGTGGGTGGCATTTGCTTCAAGAGTGCGTGTAAGATGTCCTGTTGGACACTGTCGTTTGGCTGTAGTGACACTGAGCACATATACAGGGTTTCCAGGCCTTCAGTGAACGACAGGAGACTTGGGAAGGGGTGGGGCCAAGCCGTTTCCGGTTGCCTTGACTTTTCCTTTGACCCGAGGGAAGGCCGTCCCATTCCATTTTGCTGTACTTGTGAACGCTAACCCAGGTTTTGTCCAGATAACCTGAGCAGTCACTGCATGGACTCTCAAAGACCGTCAATTGTGTGTCTCTGTGGTGTGTGGGCCTCCTCCTGATCCTGAATAGCAGAGCTGCATGGACGCTGTTACTACAGTGAGAGAGGTCGTAGGGGACGCATACAGAGGGAAGAGCCCCACTAATCATAGCAGAGAGCCATTCCATGATCATGGCGATGCGGAGTCGGAGGTGGGGGTGCATACCTGGAACTCCAGCACTAGAGGATGAGAAGGGAGAAAGGAGGAAGGTGAAAAGAAAAAACTTGCATACATACAAGAGAATAATTATAGAAGATACCAACAACGTGCCGTTTGTGTGTGAAGTTTTACAGAACATCGGGGTTTGTTTGTTTTGAGACAGGGTTTCAAACTTCTTGCCTGGAATCTATTATGTAGACCAGGCTGGCCTTGAACTCATAAAGATCCACCCATCTCTGCCTTCCAAGTGCTAGGATTAGAGGTATGTGCTGTCATGCCTGGCCTTGGGGTTTTGTTTTGAGATGACTAGGCTGTGGCCTCAGCCTTTACAAACCTTAGCTCTCCTGTTCCCATCCAGCTCTGCTGCTGCTCAGGACCTGGGGCAGGCTCGCACACAGAGACACACAATTAACTATCTTCAAGAGCCGGTACAGTGAATGCTCAGGGTAGCCTAAGAAAGTTATCTGGACAATACCTGGGTTAGAGTTCACAAGTGAATGGAATGAGAAGTTCTCCCTTCAGGCCAAAGGGAAAGTGAGCGCTGTCAGCCACCTTGAACTCCAGCCCTCAGAAGCTGTCCCGCTTGACTGGTACCCTAGACCCAATGGTTCTTTTCAAACACATGTCCTAGAACCCTCAGGTCTGAGCAGATCCATTACCCAGGAGATGACCCAAAGAAAGTCTGTAGCTCCGACAATCTCTGGTTTCATCTGAGCATGCCCACGTGGAGGATTGTGTGTGTGTGTGTGTGTGTGTGTGTGTGTGTGTATATGTGTGTGTGTGTGTGTGTGTGTGTGTGTGTGTGTGTGTGTGTGTGTGTGAAATGAGCCCATGAACTTGGAGATGAAGGAAATGGGGTTGCTCAAAACATTACATCATAACATCAGCATAGAAATCTACTACTCTCAGTGGCTCTGGAACAGATAAAGATGCTAATAAACACTAAGGGCAACATTGCTTGTCTACATAATCTGTCACCATAATGTGGGTGTTTGTGCATAGAGAGGGCTGAGAGCCGGTCCAAAAGGCTGGTGGCAGGAACCTCTGTAGAATGTCGTCTGACTGAGAGGCCCACTATGTATACAAATGAAGAAAGCAGGCAAGTCAAGCCATATGCTATTAAACATGAGAATAATCAATGTCCCTTTCTGGTAATCCATGCCTATTAAGCAACATTCTGTGATGCAGCTTCCCAAATGCACATGAACTCTGGGCCCGTGTGCCAATTCTCTTTCTGATCCTAATGACAAATTGGAATTCAGATGAATATAACTCAACACAGTCTCGTCATTTTCCCCAAGTTGGATCAAATCTGGAGCATATCTAGTTCCTTTGTTCCAAAGAGCCATGGGCTGCCCTGGGAGTTGACTTGCTCACTTAGCCATTCAATCTCACATCACTGGAAGCTTCTTATGGCCCCACTGCCGTGCTTTGGAATACAGCATCGAGCAGAAGGGATTGATCCTGAACCTCAGTGAGCTTTCCAGCAGAGAGGTATAAGGAACTGTGCAAGCATCAGGCTTTGAAGGGGTATGGATTCTGAGTCTGAATGGAGTGAGTAGGCTTGGGAAAGCTCCCTGGAGTACGCATTCAAACATCAAACTGAGGGGTGGGAGGAGAGAGAAGACAGCGGAGAGAGCGAAGAGCTCCCAAGAGGCTCAGGTGGGCTGGCGTTTTAACCACACTGGCCGGAAGCAAGACCGTGGGCAGGTGAAGGGCCCAGTGAGCAGACATGAAGACGCTTGACATTGGTGTTGAAGGCCACGGCACAGCTCAGCAGTGAGCTAGAACGAGTAGATGGACACGGAAGAATCCCCGGTGGGGCGTCATTTGACTAGGGATGATGAAGAGGTGGGAGAGTGGCCAGAACTGTGGCAGCAGACGGCGATCCAGTGACATCAGTGAGAGCAGAGGGACAAACAGGGGTGGGGAGAGAGAAACATTTCAGAGACGTAACTGGAAGGGTTTATAGATCAAGAAAATAGAGGTGGCTTTTTTTTTTTTTAAAGATTTATTTATTATGTATACAGTGTTCTGTCTGCACGTATCTCTGCACGCCAGAAGAGGGCACCAGATCTCATTACAGATGGTTGTGAGCCGCCATGTGGTTGCTGGGAATTGAACTCAGGACCTTTGGAAGAGCAATCAGTGCTCTTAACCTCTGAGCCACCTCTCCAGCTTTTTTTTTTTTTTTTTTTTTTTTTTTTTGGTTTTTCGAGACAGAGTTTCTCTGTGTAGCTTTGCACCTTTCCTAGAACTCTCTCTGTAGACCAGGCTGGCCTCGAACTCACAGAGATCCGCCTGCCTTTGCCTCCCGAGTGCTGGGATTAAAGAGGTGCACCACCACCGCCTGGCCAGAGGTGGGTTTTGAGGGAAATGGAAGGTGTTGGTATATTGTATCCAGGCTGCTGGATTGGGTAAATGACTGGATAGTGTGGGAACCATGTGACCTGGGTGCTTGCTCTCTTATTTAGACTTGTGTTGAAGCTACACAAAAGGAGAAAGATGAACATGTGTGAAGAGAAGTGTCTTGGGGCCAGAAAAACACTGATGTGTTTGCTGTGCAAGCAAGCTTGAGTCTCTGAGTTCAAATCACCAGCATACACAGAAAAGGCTGGGTACGACAATGTGTGCCTATTGTGAACGAAAATTCTGTGTGTGTGTGTGTGTGTGTGTGTGTGTGTGTGTGTGTGTGTGTGTAGGGTGGCAGCCATGTCTGGCTGGGAGTAAAAACTCCTGAAAGGGTCCATGTCTCCGGGAACTGACTGGCTGATTAGAATTTCAGTATTGTGGAGAGATGGAATGCTGCAGGTACCGAGGCTGATCACCTTATTTTGGACTAAGTTCTGGCCCTCCAGAACAGCCACCCTCTACCTCGCATGTTAGAAACAGATAAAAGCCTTATTTTGGAATCTATTAGCTTAGCAGTCGTTGGCTTCTACCAATCCAAAAGCTAGGAAAGCCATCAGATAACACCTCGAGCCTACAGAAAAGCCTCCCCCGTCTCGATGTACCTGCCTCTCTGAGGTACCCACCAGTATATTTTTTGACTTGCCTTGATTTATGAGGTTCTCTGTTCTGTAAAACTTTAAAAACTTTGTGAAACAGCTTCAATATTGGAACACAGAATTTTGGGGTAACCCAAGTCTGTGCTGCCCAGCCCTACACCCTTTAGGGTAAACTGTATCTTTATTCCTTCAAGGCAAGAGCTGTTTCTTTCATGGGCAGTTCTGGCTGTTCAACGTGGGGCCCCAGGGACAATCCTCCTTTTCTAATCTAAGTAAAGGCCAAACCAGCTTTATTATTATTATTATTATTATTATTATTATTATTATTATTATTATTATTATTATTATTATGGTTTTTCAAGACAAGATTTCTTGGTGAAACAGTCCTGGCTATCCTGGAACTCACTCTGTTGACCAGGCTGGCCTCGAACTCATAGAGATCTACCTGCCTCTGCCTCCCGAGTGCTGGGATTAAAGGCATGCGCCACCACCACCCGGCCAAACCAGCTTTATTTACTAACCAATGGGAACAGCATATATTCACAGCATACAGAAAGACATCCATAGCATGAGATCGGCGCCAGGTAGCAGCCCAGGGCTCCCTTGCTGCCCACCATCCTGCCTTGCCTTCCTAAGTGTTAATTAGTGAGTTCTTCCTCTGGACCTCCCTAAATCTCGTTGGTGGTCCATAAGTCTGATCTGACCTGAAGTTTAGGATCCCTCTTAGATACTTGTTGGTTCGTTTTCAAGGTGCTTTGCTTCAAGGTATCTACGCTGACTTGCTTAGAAAACATTTTGGTCTAGACATTTTGGTTTCTGTTGCTTGCTTTCAGGTCTCTAAAGGCATTTTTTATTCTAGCAGTTGAGCTTATTTTCAGTATTTTGTTCACTTTTAAAACTTTGAAGGCGTTTTGCTTTTGTTTGGTTTATCTTGGTTTTTGTTGCCTTTGAAATTGTTTGGCCTTTTTCTCCCGACCTTCCTCCTCAAATCCATACTTCTTCATTTTTCTGATGTTTCTCCCCTGACCTCGGTAAGCCTTTAGCTCAGGGATCTTTCCACAGTGAACTCCTGGGACACGAAGAACTAAATGGCATAAATCCAGATGCTTTGGTCTATTGGGAAAGGCACCCAATCGAAGACGCCCTCCTCAGCCTCATTGGGAAGTGCCTTATCCGGTACTTCCACCTACCACCTTCCCTGCTAAGCTTCAGGGGACACAGGCTCAGCTTCATTTTTCCCACGTCAAACCTGTACCGACTTAGGACGCATCCATGTGGGCTTCAGAAGGACTGGATGATACTCACCTTTTCTACCTCGCCGATCAAGAGCTGTAAGTAAGTGAACTCAAACCCTAGCTCATATGTATGTCTATGGCTATCTGTATGTCTATCGTATATGTAAACAGCAGTGAGGGGATGCTATGGCGGGCCCTGCCGAGGTGTGCCCCTAAGAGAACATGCCACATGCAACAGATTTAGTGTGGGAGGGTTATGGGGCCGGTGTGTGTGGCGTGAAAGAGCAGAAGGCTGTTTAGGAGCAGGGACATGGGAGAGGCAGACAGACAGACAGACAGATGAGAGGACAGATCAGAGAGGAACAAGAAGAGGCAAGAAGGCAGGAGAAGCAACAGAGGGGACTGTGACGGACAGGCACGTTTAAGGGGTACACGTTTACGGGGTGCACGTGCCGCACAGTTGCCGGCGGGAAGGCCGCTGACCGTAGATGGTGACCACCTCGGTGGCTGAGGCCGGCAGTCTGCTGCCGCTTCTTCGGCGGGAACTAACAACATCTTCCGGGAGTTCTCTGCAAAGTCTAAAATTTATTTTAGGATTTATCCTTCAATGAAAGATTCAATGTGATTTTGATTAAGATAAATTCCAGGTTTTGGACTGACAGAGTCCTAATGTAAGTCCACCCAAAGGAACTCCCCTTTTTTTAGGGTATCTCTTTTTTTTTAGAGCTACAGCCCCTATACCCAAAGTAGCAGAAAAATTTCCCACTTTAAAAAAGAAAGAAGCACCGGGCAGTGGTGGCGCACGCCTTTAATCCCAGCACTCGGGAGGCAGAGGCAGGCGGATCTCTGTGAGTTGGAGGCCAGCCTGGGCTACAGAGTGAATTCCAGGACAGATGCAAAGCTACACAGAGAAACCCTGTCTCGAAAAACCTAAAAAAAAAAAAAAAAAAAGAAAGAAAGAAAGAAAGAAGCTTCGAGGCCAGCCTGGTCTTCAGAGTGAGTTCTAGGACAGATATTACATAGAGAAACCCTGTCACCCTGTCTAGAAAAAAACAAAAACAAAAACAAAAAAACAAAAAAAAAGAAAGAAAAAAGGAAGGAAGGAAGGAAGAAAGAAAGAAGACAAGGAAGCATTTTAACTGGGTTCAACAAATTAGATTACTGTGTGCCATTGATATTACATCTGATTAGTAACAACAAATCCCCAGCATAATGGCCAGTCAATCGCAGCTGCCTGTGTTTCCTGCCACAGCATCACCTGACCTGATGACCATTCGCCTGGAAGTGTGGCTGGATGCCCCACAGCACGGGACATACCCATACTTAATGTGAGAAATCCACAGAGTCTGCTTAAAGGGTAAAGGAATTTATTAGGGAGGAAGACTCACTACCTCACAAGAGATTTATCATAGGGTCCTGGAAGTCTGAGGTACGGTCCAGCGCTGTTCTTCTGCCTGGGTCCATCTCAGCAACCAAGCCCATGGGAGAAGAGATGGGGGCGGTGGGTGGGCAGGTACTTCAGGGTCATAGACAGAACAGGTATCCACTACACATACTTTAATGTGCTGGCTAGTTTTGTTATACCCAGATCACGACCCCAAAGAGACCACTGAAGACCGTGGATATCCAGAATGTAACAGCAAGGTTTATTCTATAGATACAAGTCTAGACAGGGAACTCGTTCCTACACCCAATACAGTGAGGCAGGGAGGCGTTGCTCTTTCTTTGTGAGGCTAGCTATTTAAAGGCAAAAACCACAAGCCCTTCAGGGGGGCTGGGGGGTGGGTTTGCGCGGGTGCAACTCGGATTGGTTTATTTTTATCTCTGTTCTCTTTTAATTGGGTGAGGGTATGTAACCTTTGAATTTACTGGTTGAAGGTTACAATGATCATTTTGGGGGCTGTCTGGGACAAGTCCCAGGCTTTGTCCTTGAGTTGCCATGGAGACGGGCTGGCCTAGCACGTACTGACTGTGGGGGCTGGCTCAGTGGTCTAGGCTCTGTCCTTGACTCATGTACATAACTCTAAGTTGGTGAGGGGTCCCAGACCGTAAACATCTGGCTGAACTTTGAGCAGTCAGAGTACGTGCAGAAAGGGAGCTACTACAAGGACTATGTCTTTTGTTCACGGCCCTCCCAGAGACTTCTTGCTCAGTCTCAGGAAACTGAAATTGAGGCCTGATCTCTGAGAGAAGACTGAGCAGCCTGTTGTGGCATCTGCTTGGTCCTTTCAGTTTTATGTCAATGTGACACAAGGTAAAGCCATTTGAGAGGAGGGGACCTCATTGAGAAAATACCTTCTTAAGATTGGGCTGCAGGCAAGCCTGGAGGGCATTTTCTTAATTAGTGGTTGATGGAGGAAGGCCCAGCCCATTGTGGGTGGTGCCATCCCTGAGATGGTGGTCCTGGTTTCTATAAGAAACAAGCCATGAGGAACAAGTCAGTAATCAGCATTCCTCTATGGCCTCTGCATCAACTCCTGCCTCCAGTTGTTCCTGTCCTGACTTCCTCCGATGATGAACAGTGATATGGTAGTATGAGCCAAATAAACCATTTCCTCCACAACTTACTTTTGGTCACGGTGTTCCATCATGGCAATAGAACCCCTAAGTAGGACACTTACCAATGACATGAACTCCAGTTCACAGGAGTAACTTGGTGCACTGAATTCCGAATGATATAATACCGCTGTCAGGCCTGGAAAGCTCTGAGAGGTCCTGTGGCACCCCCAGACTACTGCCTACCAGGAGTAACCGCTACACTGTTGGCTCTTGTAAGGGATACCCAGAAACTCTGGGTTGATTCTTTTTACCCAGATTGTACCAAAGCTGTCAGTCTGCAGCGGCAACAGCATCCTTGGTGCATTAACCAAATCGGCTAAATGCCAGAGTCAAAAGAGAGATCTTATTGGAGGTATAGACACTGGACTAGGAATTCTCACACAAGCTGAATTTGCTGCAAATGAGCAAAGATATTCCTTAGAAAATGATTACTTTCAAAAATAGGGTGCATAGAGGGGATGCTGTTTCCAGAAGAGGGGAAAGGGTTGGAAACTCTTCTAAAGGAAAATGTTGTTCTACAGAAATGGATTGAAAACACTAGACACACTCTACAGGACTATGATCAAACTCAGGGGTGGGAAAGAGCCTTGTCTTGGTTAGTGTTCTATTGCTGTGAAGAGACACCATGGTCATGGCAACGCTTATTGAAGAAAGCATATAATTGGGGCTTGCTTATAGTTCCAGAGATTTAGTCCATTATCCTCATGGTGGGGAACATGGCAGCTCCCAGGCAGACATGGTGGCTGAGTTCTGAATCTGGATCTGAAGGCAGTGGGAAGAGAGAGAGAAAGCGAGCCACTGGGCCTGGTTTAGGCTTCTGAAACCTCAAAGCCCACCCTCAGTGACACACTTCCTCTAACAGGGCCACACCTACTCCAACAAGGCCACACCTCTTAATCCCTCTCAAGTAGAGTCACTCCCTAATGATCACACATTTAAATATATGAGCCTATGGGGGCCATTCCTTTTCAAACCGCCATAAGCCTGTACCTTAACTCAACAAGCACTGTGGTTAATGTCAATCCAGATGGAATCTGAGGCAGTTGTGGGGCAATGGCCAACGCTTCTTGAGACATTGTGTCTTAAGGGCCCATGTTCCCTGACTAAACGGATCCCTAAAGTTATATAGTGTAGTTAGCTGGAATTCAAAAAATACTAAACAATGCATGCATTCTGCCAATGGGAAACAGATGGGCAGTATTACAGAATAACTCCTATTGGAGTCCCATTTCCCTCTCTGACTGTGAAATGAGACATAACATCCGGTTATGACAAAAACCTATGGAATTCCAAGTCCTCACGAGTCTGGCCCCTTGTTTGGACCCCATCATGAGTAATATTTGGCACATGGAAAAGGGTCGGTTCTGCTGGGAAGGAATTCAAAATGATACTGTGCTGTTACCTGATTTTTTTCCCCTGTCATTTAACTGTCCATTTACTTCCCCAAACTGGGATTAGGTGCCACACCAAGGCAGCAGGTCAGATCAAGCTATCCTCTACAAATAAGAGTTACGGTAAATTAGATACTGAAGATCCGTCGTTTTTAGAACTCGAGCTAGCCGCTCCACGGGAGGTGATTGCCGTGGAACCAAACTGACCAGAAGAAAGGCTAGAGTTAAAGGATGGGTCATGAGCTCTTTCAAGGGCTCCAGACATCAAATAAAATGTTCCATAAAGCACAATTGACTGTAGACGCGGGGGTGGAGCCAGGCATATCATCAGTTTAGTAAAGGAATATGATGACATGCTCAGAGGAGTTTTTGGTTGGTTAATGCCCCTCCTTCCCTTACCTACTACTACCACCTGATTAGACTGGACTGTCTTGTTCTTTTTTGTTTGTTTGTTTGTTTTTTAAAGATCTATTTATTTATTTATTTGTTTGTTTGTTTGTTTATCATGTATACAATGTTCTGTCTGCATGTACACCTGCCCGCCAGAAGAGGGCACCAGATCTCATTGCAGATTGTTGTGAGCCACCATGTGGGTGCTGGGAATTGAAGTCAGGACCTCGGGAAGAACAGTCAGTGCTCTTAACCTCTGAGCCATCTCTCCAGCCCTGGACTGTGTTCTTGATTATTTAAATTTTAGGTACAATAATCCTACTATATGTCACATGTAAATGTTATTTGAGATACACAGGGTGTTAAAAAAAAAAAGTCAGATCCAGATCGTGATAGGTAGTAGTTTTGATATAATCCAGGAATTTCTTTCTTAATGGCCTTTACTGGCTGTTCCTCTCTCCTGAAGACTGCTGTCCTGCCCACTGTTCAGCCTCAGCTACACCAGATCCTAGCCATGAGCCTCTTCCTAGCTACAAGGAACCTTATGATATTTGATATGTGGCCTCCTCATGTTCAAAATGGGACAGTTGGCCAAGGGATACTGTGAATGAAACACCTCCCCACCCCTCACCCCCCAAAAATGCTGCATCTGGCTGTGAGTGAAAACTCCTGAATCCATGTCTACAGGAACGAATCTGCTGATTAGAATTTCAGTACTATAGAGAGATGGAATGTTGCAGACTAATTTCCTTATTTTGGGGCTAAGCTCTGAACCTCCAAAACAGCCATTTGTTGCTACCCTCTGTGTCAGAAATAACATCTCATGCAAATAGATAGAAGCCCTTCTGGAATCTATTGGCTTAGCAGACCACTAGTTTCTACCAATCCAAAAGCTAAGAATGTCATCAGATAGCACCTTGAGCTTCCAGAAAAGCCTCCCCCAGCTCGATGTACCACCTCTCTGGTGTACCCACCAATGTATTTTAAACTTGCCTTGGTTCGCGACTTTCTCTGTTCTGTAAAATTATAAAAACCCATGAAAATGCTTCAGTGTTAGAAGATAGAATTGGGGTAACCTGAGTCTGTGTTACCGGGCCATGGTCACTCATACATACCCTAAACTGTATCCTGTACTCCTTTGAGGCGAGACCTGTATCTTTCATCCAAACTGTAATCCCAGTGCTAGGGTGAGGGGTGATGTGGAGACAGGAGGATCCTCGAGGCTTGCTAGCCAGCTGGTCTAGGAGAATCAGTAAACTCAGGGGACAGTGAGAGGTCCTGACTCAAGATATAAAGTGGTGAGTGATTGAGGGGTGCACCTGATGTTGACTTCTGGCCTCCACTCGGTGCACACGTGCACATACATGCAGGGGTACCGACACACGCAAACGTGTATACGAATATGCACACCGAAGAAAGACATGCACTCCCACCCGAGAACGCAGAAGGAGGAGGACAGCTGAAGACAGAGAGATCCAGGCCATCTTAACATTTGCCCAGTCTTCAGTACTTCTGCACTGTTTAGCATGGAAACATCTGGAAAAAGGTGCCTTTCTGTTTCTCTCCACAGAGCCCCAAGAGACAGAAACCTCCTAGTAGCAAGAAACCAAATGACAGAATAAGTTTTGGTTCATCTCAAAAATACTTCCGTTTAGTCTGTTTTTGTTCTCATGTTCTGTATCCCTTCCAGGATGCTTGTCTGAAGGATTCATCATCTTCACGCTTGGTTAATTTCATTGCCTTGTTACCATGCCAGCCTGCATTGGGGTTCTCTCGAGAAACAGAACCGTAGCGTGTATACGAGTACACAGAAGAATTTGGGGAATTTGTTCACATGACTGCAGGAGCCAAGAAGTCCTACAAATGTCTGTCTGCAAGCTAGAAGCCACAGAATGCCAGTTGGGTAGTCCAGTCCAGCTCTGAAACTTGAAGTAAGGGGCTGCTAGAGTGAATCTTTTTTTTTTTTTTAAGATTTATTTATTTATTATGTATATAGTATTCTGCCTGCATGTACGCCTGCATGCCAAAAGAGGGTACCAGATCTCATTATAGATGGTTGGAAGCCACCATGTGGTTGCTGAGAATTGAACTCGGGACCTCTGGAAGAGCAGTCAAAGCTCTTAGCCTCTGAGCCAACTCTTCAGCTCTGCTAGGGTGAATCTTGAAGTCTGAAGTCACTTGAGTGAGGGGCTCTGACGTCTAAGGGTGGAAGAAAGCGAACGTCGTAACTTAAGAAGGGAGAAACAGAATTCGCCTTTCCTCTGCCTTTTTCTTGTCTCCAAGCCCTTCTGGGAACTGCCAGTTTTCTCCCATGTTCCGATTCTATAACAAAATGACCAAGACAGAGCCCATTATCACCACAAAAGGTTTTTATTCAGTTTTGGAGGGTCAAAGTCCGGGTAGCATGATGTGGGTCTCCTTGGTGAGTCATTACCTGGATGGGTGAAACCATGGAAGGAGCATGTGCCCAAGAGCAGTCACAGACGATGAGGAATTCAGAGACCAGGCTCACTCTTTTGTAACACATTTCTTTCTTTTTTTTTTCTTTTCTTTTTTTTTTTCTTTTTTTGGTTTTTTTGAGACAGGGTTTCTGTGTGTAGTTTTGGAGCCTGTCCTGGATCTCGCTCTGTAGATCAGGCTGGGCTCGAACTCACAGAGATCCGCCTGCCTCTGCCTCCTGAGTGCTGGGATTAAAGGCGTGCGCCACCACTGCCCCGCCGGCCCTTTTCAATACGCCATCATTTCAAGGTATTTGCTTTTGGACCTAAGGTTTATTTAACTTTCTGAGTTTCATCCTGAATTCCAACTCCTTAACTGAACCTTAATAAGTCATTCATTCCCATGAATTGTTGAATCATGAACACTCTAAGTTAACACTTCCCCAAGACCACCTTATAAAGGCCGCTGCTTCCAAGCTGTGGTTTTTAATCTACCAATCCTCATCAGCATTCCAAGCACTAATATGGAGATTAGTACTTTTGGGCATTTCAAAGATCATTTAGCTTTTTAGAAATTCTGTCACATTCCTTTCAACTTCAAAAAAAAAAAAAGTTACATTTTGTTTGCCCCCGTTCTTTCTCACGCTTTGAATTTGATGTTTGAAAGTGCTGAATGAGAAATACAGACGATAAAATATGTGAAGAAAAAGTGTTCTGCTGACTGTATTGAAGATCATTTTCAAGACAGATACATTATTCAGCAAGCTCTGGGCAGTCTTTTCATTAGAGCCGCGAAGAGGAGCGTTCATTAGTGGATCATCACCCAGCTCCAGTAGACAGCGCTGCCTGGAAGTCCGAGCGTGTTCTTCTGGTCCCCTTACTTCCCGCCTCGATCAGATGAACCGCTGCTGTTTTCCTCAAACCTCTGGCCCTTTCATCTCCTCCTCCTCTTCCTCCTCCTCCTCCTCCTGTTTTTAGAGACAGGGTTTCTCTGTGTAGTTTTGGAGCCTATCCTGGATCTCGCTCTGTAGCCCAGGCTAGCCTTGAACTCACAGAGATCCGCCTGGCTCTGCCTCCGGAGGGCTGGGATTAAAGGTGTGTGCCGCCACTGCCCGACGCCACACTGGTTCTTTAATCGAAGCCATCAGCCTACAGCTCTGGATGTCCTCTAAACTAATTGCCTGGCACCTGATCTCCACCCCGTCAACCTGCCAGTCTCCACTGTCACTGCTCTCTCCCGGTGAGCGCCTCACTCGGCCGTGGTTTCAACCATCCCCTTTCAACTGGATTCTGCTCGTGAGGTTTTCATCTCTCAACACAGCAAAAGCAAGCAAGCAAAGAAGCCCGGGGCCAATTTGCTTTCCCCATGATAACCACATCTCTCCCTCCCTCCCTCTCCTCCAGCCCCAAGGCAGCAGAAGGTGCTTGATTTTACGGTTTGTTCTTCTTTTTTGCTGGTTTCTCCACCCACTCCCAGCACATCCGTGCAGTTCCCAGCAGGACCGCGTGGCCTCAGCATCACCTCATCTCATGTGGGCTCTAAACCACACTTAGCACAAGAACAATCTACCCTCCTACTTGAAATTTCCATCCTGCGGCTATGGTATGCCGGGATTCCCCAGGGCTCCGCCCTAGGCTCTGTCCTGACCACTCCATGAATTCATAGATCTCTATTAATCTAAGCTCGGTTGATTACTAGGTGGGAATGAGTCCCAGATTGATGTCACTATCCCAAGCTTCTAGTGTCTACTCTAGATCTTGTTTACTTCTCTTGTCTGCTTGGATCTATATTTTTTAATTGAAAATATTTTTTCATACAATATATTCTTTCTGATCAGAGTTTCCCCTCTCGTCTCCTACCAGAACCTCCCCTCCTCCCCACTTAACTCCACACCTTCTTTTTTTCTCTCTTTAGAAAACAAGCGAATTAAAAAGAAAAAGAAAAAGAACAAGACAAAACAAACAGGAAACACACACACATACACACACACACACACACACACACACGCAGAGACGCGCACACACATGCAGACACATGCAAACACACGCAGAGATGCACGCACACACACACACACACACGCACACGCAGAGACGCGCGCGCGCGCACACACACACGCACGCAGAGACGCGCGCACACACATACACACACACACGCACACACACACGCAGAGACGCACACATATACACACACAAAAACCATAAAAACACAAAACCAGCCGGGCGGTGGTGGTGGTGCACGCCTTTAATGCCAGCACTCGGGAGGCAGAGACAGGCAGATCTCTGTGAGTTCGAGGCCAGCCTGGGCTACCAAGTGAGTTCCAGGAAAAGGCGCAAAGCTACACAGAGAAACCCTGTCTTGAAAAACCAACCAACCAACCAAACAAACAAACAAAAACCCACAAAACCAGAAACCATAATACATAAGCAAAAGACCAGTACGGTTAAATAAATAAATAATAAAAATTAAAAATCCCAAACAAAGTATTACGAAAGAAAAAGAAAATCTCCAAACTTACCATTGAGCTCATTTTGTGTTGGCTGCTTACAGCTGGCGTGGAGCCTGCTCTAAGGTGTGGTTTGTATACCCACTGAGACTCCCGCTGGAGGAAACTTATTTGTCCTTTGTGAGCGGTTGACACTTGAAAATAGCTTCTCTGTTGGCGTGGGGGCTCGTGTCCACTTTTCTCCGCTCTGGGACCCCGTCTGTATTGAACCTGTGCCGGCCCTCGGTGGGCTGCCACAGTCTCTGTGAACTCACGTGTCCATCAGCCCCGTTGTGTCTGAAAGACTATTTCCTTGACGGCCTCCATCCCCGCTGGCTCTAACCAGCTTTCCACCTCCTGTTCTGCATAGATCCCTGAGCCCTGAGGGGAAGGGTTTGATGGAGACCTCCCATCCAGAATGGAGTGTTCCCGTCTCTCACTCCGTGAACACTGTCCAGTTGTTGGCCTCTGTAATGGTTCCCATCTTCTGCAAGGGGAAGCTTCTCTGATGAGGACTGAGCAAGACGCTAATGCGTGGGTGGACTGCTCGGGTTCCTCAAAAATGCCTCAAGCTCAACACATGGAAGGTTGAATTTGTTGTCCTTCTTCTTCTTCTTCTTCTTCTTCTTCTTCTTCTTCTTCTTCTTCTTCTTCTTCTTCTTCTTCTTCTTCTTCTTCTTCTTCTTCTTCTTCTTCTTCTTCTTCTTCTTCTTTTGGTTTTTCGAGACAGGGTTTCTCTGTGTAGTTTTGGTGCCTGTCCTGGATCTCGCTCTGTAGCCCAGGCTGGCCTCGAACTCACAGAGATCCACCTGGCTCTGCCTCCCGAGTGCTGGATTAAAGGCGTGCGCCACCACTGCCCGGCTGCTCCTCTTCTTAGTGAAAGGAACCGCCATGCATGTGTGCAAGAAGTTCCCCGGATGCTGTCTCCAACTACGGCTTTTCTTCACCTTCCAAATTCAGTACAACATAATTCTGCTGACTTAAACCCACAACGGGCCTTGAATCTTCTTCTGCTGTTACGTGCCAGTTTAAGCAATTACTAACGATCTTCAGGGAAACCAGATCATTTCTCAGTGTTAATTTCTCCCCCTTCTCCCTTCAGATTTAAATAATAAAATCCAGTGGGCCTGAATTTTCAAAGGCTCCAATCCAGAGCCTTTGGATAACAATGAGGCAATCGCCTAATAAGTTCACATAATGAGCAAAATGGAAATTTATGATGACACTATTTACATTTTTACAAAAATCTATTGATTTTTATTTCAATTACATTCTGAATGTGACATTACAAAAAAAATTAGTGTGTAATTGGCAGCAATCACTTAATGGGAAGTATGCCTGGTTAAAAATTAAAAGTGACTGAAAATAGCCCACAGAACTGATTATTGTAAAGGATATGCATCAGTAAACAGACATTGACTACACAATCCTATTTTACATAAACTCAATTTAAAGATAAGAGAAAAGTAAACAGATATGAGATGAAAATATTTCAAATATAAACTGAATACAAATCAAGTTCAAATGAGAAAAAAAATATGTATCTTCAAAGATTCCTCATTGGGCAACGCAATTACCATACACAAACTGCACTGAATCAAATGGGCATTGCCTGCCCAAAGTGCTGCTTAGAAAGAGGCTGTGAAACACAACATGCAGGAGTACTTTTAACATGAGAAAAGAAAAAACAATAACAAACACACACCCCAAACCTCTCCCTCTGCCCTGCAGACTGGACTCTTCACTATCACAACCAATAGCTGCTTGCAAGTAACCATGACAACAGGCTTTGTAATGGTTAGCAGTGAGTCTCAGAAAACCGATACAGTTCAAGGTCAAACACAGTGTTTAAAAAAATAAAAGCGCCTCATCCCACTCTTCTGTACAAACAGGTCATTGACTATCAGCCAAAATTTGAGGTTCCCTCAGTGTTGAGATTAGGGCTGGGGCCACCATAATTTCCTGTTCCTGACCTTTCCACTTAAATCCACTTGGACCTCCAGCTACTGAAGACACTGAGCTGTTGCTGGACTGGATTAGGTGGCCTAGAAATATTTCCATTTAGCCTGTCCATCCCTGAGGTGCCCATGACTCCCGTTACAGGCCTCAGCATATCCAGAACCTGGAACAGAAACCATATTCTCTTTCCTAGAATTTGTTGAGTATTTTTTATGAGTGTGTTCTATCTCTTTGGCTTTAGTTATACCTCTGTTTTATTCAGCTCCTTGGTTTGGGGTTTACAGCATGTGTTAAGGATTCTCAAATAGTCCAGGAGCGTAGCTTGCTGCCTGCTCTTACCTGGTATATCATCTCACTTGCTATCACGCTGTAAGGACAGTGCTGAGCCACCATGGGTAAGACAGCACCCTGCAGAGCTTAGAACACTCACTTCTCCATGCTTTACAGGAAAAGTTTCTCCACTCCACATAAACAGTTTAACTTATAACCATCTACTTCACGTTACCACTCTTCACACACACACACACACACACACACACACACACACACACACACACACACACACTTCAAAGACAACAGTATAGGGCTGGGGAGATGGCTTGGTGGTTAGGAGTATGTACTGCTCTTCACATTCCCAGCACCCACGCTGGGATACTTAACTGCATAGACACACATTCACATATTTAAAAAAATAAATCTTAAAAAAAACAGTCACTGTACTGTTCTTTAAAGAGAATGTTTCCTTTTGAAACAAAGTTCATTATTTATTCTAGGCTGGCCTTGAACTTGTGAAAGAACGTCTTGCTTCATTCAGCCTCCGGAATGCTGAGATTAAAGGTATGCATCACCACCCTGGGCTTTTTAATTTTATGTGTATGAGTGTTTTGCCTTCACGCACCATGTGTGTGCCTGATGCCCTCAGAGGTTGGAAGGGAGTGTGGAATGCCCTGGAATCTTTTTTTTTTTTTTTTTTTTCTCGAGACAGGGTTTCTCTGTGTAGCTTTGGAGCCTGTCCTGGAACTCACTCTGTAGCCCAGGCTGGCCTTGAACTCACAGAGATCCTCCTGGCTCTGCTTCCCGAGTGCTGGTATTAAAGGTGTGCACCACTGCCCGGCTTTTTTCTTTTAAGATTTATTTATTTATTTATTTGTTTGTTTGTTTATTTATTTATTTATTTATTTATTTATTTATTTATTTATTTATTTATTATGTATACAGTGTTCTGTCTGCATGTGTGCCTGCATGCCAGAAGAGGGTACCAGATCTCATTACAGATGGTTGGGAGCCACCATGTGGTTGCTGGGAACTGAATTCAGGACCTCTGGAAGAACAGCCAGAGCTCTTAACCACTGAGCCATCTCTCTAGCCCACCCTGGAATCTTTTTGTTTATGAACTCTGTAAGCCACCATATTGAGTGCTGAGAATTGAACCCTGGCCCTCTGCAAGAGAAATAAGTGCTCTTGACTTGCTGGGTCATCTTTCCAGCCCCATGCTTGGCTTTTTAAAAGATATAGCTACAAATATAGTTTTAGATATGTAAGGTGTTTTGTGAGTAAAATACAAAATAAAAGTTTTTTTTTTTTAATGTGTTCCTTACATCAGTGTCACTTCTGATATTCCTTTTTTCAGGCTTTGGTGTTAGGCTTTCTCCTCAGGGAATCCCTTTTGTATTTGCTTGTTCTCTCTTTTCTGAGGCAAGGCTCATTTAGCCCAGGTTGGCCTCAAATTCATTATGGAGGAGGAGGAAGACCTTGAACTTCTGACCCTCCTGAATTCACCTCCTGAGAGCTGGGGATTATAGGCATGTACCACCATGCTGGGATCTGAACCCAGAGCTTTGCACATGCCAGGCAAGTCCTTTACCAGCCAAGCTGCATCCTGGTCCTCCTTTTATACTTCCTGTGGTGTGAATCTGGCGGTGATGAATTTGATCAGCCTTCTCCTGTCCGAAGTCTTCACCTTGACTGTGCCTTTGAGGCTGGCACTAGATGTAACAGTCTAGTGTTGTGGAATAATCTTTTTGTACATCATGAAGATGTGTCACTCAGATTGGTTTAATTGGTTTAAAAAGCTGAATGACCAATGGCTAGGCAGGATTTGGGGGGCAGAGAGGATGCTGGGAAAAAGAAGGGGAGATGCCAGGGACACAGAGCAACATGGGCATTATAAAGTAAAAGTAACTCAGCCATGTAAAAGAACATAGATTAAAAGATAGGCTTATGTTGAAGTTAGAAGAGCTAGTTAGAAATAAGCCTAAGCTACCAACCGAGCTTTCATAATTAATAAGAAGTCTTCGTATGGTTCTTTGGGAGCTGGCAGGTGGGCCAAAAAAATTTGACTACAGTCTAGGTTGACAGTATCTTGTGCTTTGTTGAGATTTTGGTTTTGTGTTTCTGTTTTTAAAAACATCTTACCACACTTCTCTCTCTCTCTCTCTCTCTCTCTCTCTCTCTCTCTCTCTCTCTCTCTCTCTCTCTGTAAGTCATGGTGTGCCTGTGGAGGTCAGAGGACAGCTTGAAGGAGTCCATTCTCTTTTTTTACCCTATGGGTCCAGGGGACGGAACTCAGGTCATCAGGTTTGGTGACAAGCCGCTTTCCCCAGTGAGCCCTCTTGTTCTATTTCACAATTTCCTCTGGCGTCCTTCATGGCCGCTCCCTTCTCGTTTCTTGTGATTGGACTCTGCTGAGCTTCTTAGAACGACAGACGTATAGTTCCACACCACACTCGCCAGGTTCAGCTGTAACTTACCTAAACAGTTCTAGAAGCCTCTGTTTCTCCTCAGCAAACTCCAGCTCCACCATCACACGGTACTGAGTGGCTGGAGCCGTCCCACAATTCACACGGGGCTGCTCTTTGTCCCTCCTCCCAGTCTACATTTTTTTATTCTTCCCTTGTATTATCATTTCAGATGTGGGGCAAACTCTTAGCTCTCCATCCAAATGGATAATTGGACCTAGAAGTCTAAAGAAGTCTAAAGAGTAGCTGGGGTTCAATTTTTAAAATTTGCGTTTTATTTTATGTGTGTTGGTGTTTTGCCTGCATGTACATCTGTGAACCGTCGCATGCCTGGTCTCTATGAAGGCCAGCAGAGGGCATCAGATCCCCTGGAACTGGAGTTACAGATGGTTGTGAACCTTCAGGTGGGTGCTGGGAATTGAACCCAGGTCCTCTGGAGAAAGGAGTAAGTGCTTTTACCTTTTGAGTTGCCCTTTTACACCTGCTCCCAGTTCAGTTTTCCAGCCAAGATCCATTTATAGAAGGTCCTATGTACGTCTTCAAGCATTGCATTACTAATGACTTCTGTCCCCTTCTTAGAAAGGCTAAGACTGGCTACTGCATGCCAGACACATCAAACTGACTCATCTGTTAAGAAGACCTCATCAGCATTTTATCTAATGGTCTAGACATCCTTCAAAGAAGAATAGTCTTACTATGATTGGTTAAGTGGGGCTAGTTATTTTAGGGATGAAACTGCTTGAGATGGTATGAGGGTGGCTATAAGAATATTCTTGGCTCAGGCTGAGGCAACATTTCTTTCTCTGTTCACCAATTTGCCTGACCCGTATCAGAGATCTATTGGCCTGTTAAGAGTGTCAACAACATTATTCCAATGTATGTTTCCAGCAGAGGAGTCATGCAAAGTCATATGAAATGTCAGAATTTTTTTTTTTTTTTTTTTTGGTTTTTCGAGACAGGGTTTCTCTGTGTAGCTTTGCGCCTTTCCTGGAACTCGCTTTGGAGACCAGGCTGGCCTCGAACTCACAGAGATCCGCCTGGCTCTGCCTCCCGAGTGCTGGGATTAAAGGCGTGCGCCACCACCGCCCGGCTGAAATGTCAGAATTTTAATACTGGAAATTAAGTTCCGTAGGGGATGGTTTGTGGTGTGTGTGCATGCATGTGTGCGCATATGTGTGTTCAGATAAAATCATCTTAGAAAGGACTTTTTATTTTGCAGTCATTCCTCTCTCCTTCTGAAGGTTCAGTGTCCTCTATTGATGAAATTGGGTGTATTGTTCTTGGTAAGTAGCCAGTACAAAGTTGGCAGGTTTATTTTACTGGTCTGTAAAATTAAAAAAAAAAAGTCTCAGATAACAGGCCAAGATGATTCTCAACTAGGAACACATGAGACTCTCACAACGGCATAAGCTTTTAGTACTTTTTTTTTTTGAAGGAGGACATGGGGCACAAAAAGAACAGATTGAGAAATACTGATCTGAAAGACAATGGAACCAGTTTGAGGAACATACACCTATCAAGTGATAGCCAGGATTAGACAGGTCTTCCTTTGTTCTCCCTGTAATGGCCTGCTAGCTCTCAGTGAAAGTAAATAGTCACAGGAGATACCACTTCATGCCCACAAAGATGGTTGTAATGAAAAAAACAAAACAAAAACAAAAACTTATGCCGGGACAGGTGTGGAGACACTGGACCTTCATCTGTGGCTGATGGGTGTAGTGGGTAGCCATTCCAGCTTTGATTTGTAAGTTCCAACCCCGGCTGAGGCTTCGGCAACTGTCACGCCTACAAGGCGGGGCCAAGGGAGGTGCCTGGAGAGCCGAGATCGGGATGGGCCAGTGCTCTCTCTCTGTTCCTGGACCCTGGACGGTGGAGGTTGACCGAGCAGAGCTCCAGAGAACACCGCTGGACTGCGATACACCTTCCCCAGACCCCGCGACCTACTTATTCCTTAATTTGTAAGTTACGCCATTAAATAAATCTCCTTTTAACTACGTGGAGTGGCCTTAATAATTTCGCCAATAACGGGGACATAAAATGGAGCAGTCTGTTCAGACAGCAGCCTGGCAGTTCCTCGAATACAAGCCTAGAATTGTCATGTGATCCAGCAAGCCCATGTCCAGACAGGCACTCAAGAGAACTGAAAACTTACACACAAAACTCAGAGCATTGTAATGTTGTTCTATCTTTGGCACAGTGGCTGTGCCTTAATCTACGGCTATTTCAGCCAACAATTGCAGCTCTGCAGTTACCAGCCTGCTTCCCTAGCAGTGGCCTGGCCGCTCAGGCCTCAGTCTGGAGGGAACTGTGTCCCAAAGGCATCGGTCCTGTCGCTGCTGCTAAAGGTAGCTTTAGCTAAATCTCTATCATTCTATTTATAAATATGACTTGAGATTCAAAGCTGGGCCGGGCGGCGGTGGCGCACGCCTTTAATCCCAGCACTCGGGAGGCAGAGCCAGGCGGATCTCTGTGAGTTCGAGGCCAGTCTGGGCTACAGATCGAGATCCAGGAAAGGCGCAAAGCTACACAGAGAAACCCTGTCTCGAAAAACAAACAAACAAACAAACAAAAAGTTGGGGTGCAAACCTGCGAGCTCAGAGGCTGAGTATCAACTAGCTAACCCTCTCTCCTTGCTCTGCTCCCCAGGAAAAGCCCCGCCACTCCAAATCCCTCCCTACTGCTTCCCGCGTCTCTCTGTCTCTCGTGGATGCCTGATGATTACTTTCTGTCAACGACTTGCCAACTCAGCCTCCTGACCCAAGGTTAATTTTATTTAATCAATGCAAATGCAAACTCCGGATTCACAGTGTGATCGAATATCCCCTAACACTGTAATATTATCACTCTAAGTTGGGGATATGCCTCCATGGCAAAGCACTTGTGTGTGAAGCCCCAAGACACAGAAGGAAAGAAAACAGGTGAAATATTATAATCATGTGTATGTAATTGACTAGCTAAAACATTTAACAACTCAAGAGTCCATTAACTATTGATACATGATGCTACACAGGGATGGACCCTGAGGACAGTATGCTTAATGAAAGAAGCTAGCCCCCCTCCCAATTGCATGCTGCATGATCCGTTTACATGCAGTGTGCAGAATAATCAAATCCATACAGACACAAGGAACTGCTGGTCTTATAGTATCTGAGGGGCCAGGTGTTACAAGGATGGAGATGGATGGACTGCTCGGCTGTGAAATTCCTCTGGGATGATGAGGCATTCTAAAATTTTTCCATGATGGCTGTGCAACTCTGTGCATATATTAAGTCACTGAATTGAACACTCTAAACGGGCAAATTGTTTGCTGGGTGAAATATGTCTTAATAAAGCTGTTATTAAAAACCAAATGATTTTCTTTCTCTTTCTTTTGGCAGAGCTGAGGGTCAATCCCAGGGCCTCATCAGGCAAATGCTGTGCCACTGACTTCATCCCTACCCTGGAATTGATATTTTTAGCCATCTGCTTTTTAAAAAAAAGTTCCTCTTTATTATTATCTTCTTCCTTTACTCAATTATTTTTTGCATTTATTTTCGTATGCGTCATAGTGTGCATGTTGAGGTCAGAGAGAGCAACTTGCCTGAATCAGTTCTCTCTTTCTACCCTGTGAGTTCCGAGAATCAAACCCACCTCATCAGGCTTGGTAGCAAGCACGCCTAGCCGCTGAGCCATCTCACTGACCCCTTCTTCCTTCGTTTTTAACTTTTTAACTTAAATTAACAAGGTTATCATGTCACCAACTATGAAAGATAGACCTCCCATTGTAACTGGCATTGAGGACGCCACTGAAACAGATTAGATTAGAAGGCTGTATTATGAATGCAGACTTAGAACCACCACATCACAGGAAGCTGTTTCCTGATGAAGAGTCAGTCGGGGCGTAAGATTTCCCAGGGCATACGTAGACTAGTAAGTTATATGTTTATTTTATAGCTAGGCTTTTAAAAAGAAAGAGTGAGAGCTTTGGATATGAGAAGGCAGAGAAAGAGGAGCTAGGCTTGTTTGAATCTTGGGGTTTCTGGCACAAATTAGACTTGAAAACAATCTCCTAAGATATAAGTAGAGTAGAAGGAACATGAATCTATGAATAGCTCCGTTCGATTTCCAGTGAATAACAGTCTATGAGAGAGCATCCCTACCCATTTTGGTAACCGAGTCTAGTGATGGGTGGTACAAGATTACAGAGTTTTAAACTATGGAAAGGTACAATTTGAAATGCAAAACAACAAATACTATATCACGAGTTCAAAGTACAAAGAGACTTGGGGGGAGGGAGGTGTCACTGTTTAAAATACCATAAATCTCAGAGAGAAGAATAAACAGCCCAAAGCTTCGGGTGGAGCCTTTCCTGGTGTTTAGGTGGAGTCGGTTAGGCAGGTTGCTAGGGGCATGGTATGACCTGGAAGTTCAGTTGTTGGGCTATTGGTTCCCAATGAAATAGTGATAGGAGATGATGCCTTTCAGGAATTATTGCATAACCGAGGGATTTCTGCCTTCATGTTGAAACAAGTTCTTGGTTTTGTGGGACTGGACTGGTCAGGGAGAGAGCTAGTTGTTACAATTTGGCTTCCTTAGCTGTTTCTCTTGCTCAACATGTGAACTATTGTGCCTGCTCCTGCTATGGAATGACTTCCACTAGGTATGAGGCAGCCCAACAGTCTCCAGAAGACACTAATGCCACCCTCTTGAATCTTCAGAACCGTGAGCAGATAAACCTTCTTTCTGTATGAAGTACTCAGTCTCCGGGCATTTTGTTATAGCAATAGAAAGACAAATATTCTGTAGTGGGTGGCTGTTTGAGCCATGCCCTGAAGCACCGCCCCTAGTAACAATCACATCTACCTATGACCTTGACGTACCTGCCCCTGAGGTACATGGGGGTGGGGGAATGAGGGGTGGGGGTGGGCGACCATTAAGACCTGGGATGCACAAATGCAGCTCTCTCTTGGCTACCTCATGGTTTGGATGCTGAGATCTTGGACCAAGCCATTCAGCATGGGACATAGCTCAGCTTTCCCAGACCCTACAATAAATCTTTCCCATGGTTGTGAATTAACCCTCAAATAAATTCCTTTGATCATTAAGCTGATGGGTTGCTAGTGATTTAATTCGAATAATATTCTAAAACAACATCCAAGAAGACTGGACAGCATGAAGGGATACAAATCATTCCGTAGAGAAAGTAAAGAAGAAAAAGGAACAGAAGATGTTGGCTCTTAATCTTGTACTTTTTTTTTTTTTTTTTTTTTTTTTTGTTTTGTTTTTCGAGACAGGATTTCTCTGTGTAGCTTTGGAGCCTGTCCTGGAACTCACTCTGAAGCCCAGGCTGGCCTCGAACTCACAGAGATCCACCTGCCTCTGCCTCCTGAGTGCTGGGATTAAAGGCGTGCACCACCACCACCAGGCTAATCTTTTACTTTTAATTAGATTAATTTTTATTGGTAATTAAGAGATCTAATTTATTTAAAGTAGATCAATTCAATTAGACTAATCTTATCATCTAAAAGTTAAGTCTAGCTAAATTTAAGGCAAATGTATACATGATCTCGAATGGTTTCGTACATATAAAGCTCATGCTCTATTGACCTATGCTTAGGAGGTAAAGTTTGTCCCTGCAGAAGACTTCTGAAGTACAGTTGGACTTGTAGGTATTTTGAAAGAAACTGCAACCACTGTAGAGGTATATAAGAAACAGACAACACAAAAGAGTCATATCATATAGACATTCGTGGAGAACTGGGGTGGTCATCAGTGGAGAGCACTTATCTAGCGTGAGTAAAGTCTGAGGCTCAACTCCCAGCATTGCCAAGAAAATAAAATAGAAGCCGCTGCCTTGAGCTTGCTTTGATGCGAGGTTGGTCAGCAAGTGCTTGCAGCCATGCAAGTGTGAGAGCCCGAGCCCATATCCCTAGAATCCATGTAAAAAGTGAAGTACAGTAATGCAGGCCTGTAATCCTAGAGCTAGGTGAGAGGGGCTGAGACAGAGGACCTGAAGCTCACTGGCCAGCTAGCCTGGCTGAATGATGTGCTCTAGGTTCAGTGAGAGATCCTGTCTCAAAAAAAACAAGGAGAGAGATCTAGAGAGACAACCAATGTCAACTTCTAGTCTCTCCACACTTATACGATCACATACACCCCATCTTTTGAAGACATTCATAGAGTAATAATCTTAAATTGCGATCCTCTGAGGTTGGTAAATAAAGTCATAGAGTTTCTTCGTACTTGTTTTAAACGGTTAGGTGCTGTAGGATGTTCTGTATGGCAAATGTTTTGCTCTGATTGGTTAGTAAATAAAACACTGATTGGCCAGTAGTCAGGCAGGAGGAAGTATAGGTGGGACAAGGAGGAAAAGAATTCTGGGAAGTAGAAGGCTGAGTCAGAGAGACACTGCCAGCCGCCTCCATGACAAGCAGCATGTGAAGATGCCGGTAAGCCACGAGCCATTTGGCAAGGTATAGATTTATAGAAATGGATTAATTTAAGATAATAAGAACAGTTATCAAGAAGCCTACTATGGCCATACGGTTTGTAAGCAATATAAGTCTCTGTGTTTACTTGTGGGACTGGCGGGTGACAGAGATTTGTCCTGACTGTGGGCCAGGCAGGAAAACTCTAGCTACAGTTAGGTGAAGTTAAATTGAAGTAAAAAGTTGCACAAATTTATTATGGGTTCCATAATAACATTTTGAGAATTTATTTAATAAATTATCCTCCAAATTTCTTCTGCTGTTCTGGCTGAAGATGTCCTGGAGAACCGTTTCCCACACTTGGGCAAACTGGTCCCAGACCACATTGAACTGCTTGGGAAAGGGCTCTATGCAGTCATAGAAGCTTCCACTGACACTGACCATGCTTCAGTTAATTCTCCCCAAAGACTGTGCCTGACACCGCACACAGTGTGATGTGAGAATGTGGGGCTCCGTTTGGTGGGTTTATCAGTTTACAGGCAGGTTAGCCTTTGTACCTGAGCCACAGATCGCCACCATTCAGCCTTTGACTCAATGCTTCTCAGCCTTCCTAACGCTGTGACACTTTAACAGCGTTCCTCACATCGTGGTGACCCACAACCACAAAATTATTTCCTTGCTCCTTCATAACTGTAATTTTGCTACTGTTACAAATTGCAATGTAAATATCTGGTATGCGACCCCTGGGAAAGGGTCGGCAGACCCCAAAGGGGCACAGGTTGAGAACGACTCCTTCAACTGGCTTTGTGAACTTGGGTGTCCAGGAGCACACCACGCTGGCCGGCCGGGGCTCACTTTCCCCACCACAGCAACTCTGTAACAGCTTTCTTTAGATCCTCACTGCAGATTTGACGGGATGTCAGGGAAACACAGTTATCATGTTACACAGCAGGAGGGCCACCACGGCCAGGCTATTTATAACCTTGCCCTTTTAAACACGGTAGTGTTCAGTGCCTACTACATGGCTTCAACCTGGAGTTAACGACCCAAGTGACCCACTTTCTCAACCGCGATTCTAATGGTTAGCGTTACATTCTAATTAGGAATGAGCCGTTAACACTTTAAAATCTCAGCACAAAAGCGTGGAGCCTTTTAGAGATGTGAGGTGCCTATCACACTGTCCACCCCTTCAAAGTACATAATTCAAGTTTCTTTTCACACAATTGCCAGATGGTGCACCAGGCATCCTGTCTTCCGGAAGTGTTGTGATAAAGGCATCACACCCACATGTGTCTTCTTCCGACGGGCTTTTTTCACTTTGCAAGATTTTAAGGCTCATTCATGTCACACCACGTGTCAAAATTTCATTTCTTTTTTTTCTTTTTCTTTTTCTTTCTTTCTTTCTTTTTTTTGTTGTTTGTTTGTTTGTTTTTTGAGACAGGGTTTCTCTGTGTAGCTTTGTGCTTTTCCTGGAACTTGCTCTGTAGACCAGGCTGGCCTCGAACTCACAGAGATCCGCCTGCCTCTGCCTCCTGAGTGCTGGGATTAAAGGCGTGCGCCACCACCACCCAGCCTTCATTTCTTTTTATTGACAAATAATATTCAAATGATTGAATCTGCCACAACAAATTGCTTATCAGGTGGCAGACATCCAGTATAAAATTTTTCTATTAAAAAAAATAAAAAGCTGGATGTGGTGGCCCCTGCCTGAACACCCAACACTTAGGAAGCTGAGGCAATGAGTTTGAAAACACTTTAGATTATAACCAAGACCCTGACTCAAACAAAAATAAAAACAGAAAACCATTTATAACCACAGAATTTACACTGGCTTCTGTTTCTTATGTCATTCAATTGTTTTTAAAATTTACTTTACTTTTATTTGTACTTATGTGTACTTGTGTGTCTATGTGTGTGTGTGTGTGCATACCAGTGCAGTGTGTGTGTCTGTGTGTGTGCATGCCAGTGCAGTGTGTGTGTGTGTGTGTGTGTGTGTGTGTGTGTGTGTGTGTGTGTATGTGTGTGTGCATGTGAGTGCAGTGCTCATGGAGGCCAGAAGAGGGAGTCAGAGCCCCTGGAGCTAGAGTCACAGACTGCTGTGCTGGGAACAGAACCTGGGTCCTCTGAAGGAGCAGCAAGTGCTTTTAGCTGCTGAACCATCTCTCCAGCTCCTCTTCAGTAATTTAATAATCCTAGTTGAAGTATATTTTCTTAGAAGTCTGGGTATGATCTATGACACAGAACATGAATTATAGAGCATGTAGTGTTTTACTTAAGCTTCTCTGGATTAGTGGAGACTTTCCCCTGACATTTGCCTGTATTACATCCAACAGTCTTCGGGTCCTGCCTCTGCAGTTGGATGGGTGTACTTAAACAGCCCGTGCATGATGCATCAGCGAACTCAAGGCAATGTTGACCTGGTAGTGTTTCCACAGTGGACAAGGACCTAGATAGCTAGAAACTTCCAGACTACCCCAAACTGTGTCCACTCTTTATATCCAAGCCTTCAAGTAACTGCGCAGTTCCTTCTTTAGTGAGGACATATTTGCATGGATTCTCAGGATGCAGAGGAACGGAGGCCTAAAAGGAACCCTCCCCGAAGTGATGACCCAATGTCTATAAAGGACAAGCTGGGCCTCCTTTTGAACACATAACACAACCAGTTTTTGCAGAGATGTGTCGTTTACCCGTCAATAATCATTTCCGTAAATGATGGTATGTTTGTTGCCTGAAGACTAGGACTTACAGCATGTTCTGTAGTGGCCGAATAGCCACCGCAATACAGCAGCCTCAATTACTGTGTGAAAGAAACAGCACCGCCAAGCAGTTACAGGCAGGTTGGGCCGAGTGGAAAGATTTACGAGTAAAACATTGCAGAGCAAGGTGTAGAGGCAAACGGGTGGAGACGCCGGGAAGGCAGTCACACTCAAACTCAGGAGGCAGGCAACACACGGAGACACACACGCTGTGTTCCGGTGCTGGCTCAGCTGATGTGACACCAGGCTACCACATCTGTTTCCTGAAGGGTAAATGCAGATGGTGCAACAACTGTGAAGAGCAGTGAATTAAAATCACGAAGACACAGTGCCTAGAGCACCGCAGGCGTGCTATCACTAGAAACCAAATCTAGAAGGATTCCAGTCTGGCCTACGTCAGGTGCCGGTGTAGAAGTCTTTGTTTTATGAAACAGTTTCCGGGGCTGGGGAGATGACGCAGTGTGTTTAGTGCTTGCCACACACACATGAAGACCCGAGTTCGCATGCCTCGTGGACATGTTAAAGGCCAGGCTTGGTGCACATCTGCAGACGCGGCACTGGAGGATCCCAGGGACTTGTTGGCCAGCCAGCCCTGCCCATCAATGAGTCCCGGTTCAGAGAGCGACCTCCTTCTCTCAGAGGGTAATGCAAAGAATGGTAGGGGAATATTGCCCGTGTCCCACTCTCTGACCTCATGTGCATGAACAGGTGAGTGTACACACACACACACACACACACACACACACACACACACACACACACACAGAGTCAACCACTGCAGCAGTTTTGAAAGCTTTTGCACCATGCAGTCAGTGGAGAGATTCTTGAGTTTGGCTAGTTCGCTTTAACATGGCATCATCGGGCAAGAACAGTATGGGACAAACACACGAAGCAGGAGGAGGTCAGGGGTAACCCTACCATGTACTAGGTTGCACGAATCCTAATTGGTCCTCTAACAAAAACCCGGAACCAGATATTGGGGTAAATGCTGAAAGATCAGAGGAAACAAGCCACAGCCACTTCTCACCTCGCCAGCTCCTCAGCTGAGAGGGGAGGATCCTGTCTCCACGAATCCTCAGAGTGAATGCTCCTGAGTCCTCAGCCTAAAGGGCCTAATTCCTGTCTCCTCCTGCCTTATATTCCTTTCTCTGTCCAACCATATCACTTTCTGTCTCAACCTTCCTAGTGCTGGGATTAGAGGCGTGTGACTTCCAAGTACTGGGATTAAAAGTGTGTGCCACCACGGCCTGGCTCTGTTTCTCTTTTAGACTGGATTAATCTCGTGTAGTCGGGGTGGCTTTGAACTCACAGAGACCCAGATGGATCTCTGCCTCCCGAGTGCTACTGTTATGAATCATAATGTGAATATCTGATATGCAGGATATCTGATATGTGGCCCTGTGGGGTTCAGACCCACAGGTTGAGAACTGCTGCCTTACACAGTTCCATCACCTCCCACAGTGCCTTCCAGCTTCCAACACATCAACCTTCAGGAGACAAAGCACAAGGAAGCCATAGCCCAGGTTCAAGTCCCTCCCAGTCTCTTCGGGAAAGCATGGATAGTGACTTTTCTTGTCACTTAACTTTTCTTTGGAAGGGTACAGCTTAAACACATACCAACACATCAGCCAAGCATGTCCTCTCTGGTTCCCTTTAGCTGGTCCCTGCATCATAGGATGTTATTTCATGAGGTTGCCTGAACCCTGATCTTCCAGACATCACCACCAGCAGAAGGGACAGGTATGGGCTCATGAGTGGAAAGAGAAAAGCAGAGTTCCATCAGGGCCAGGATGTAGGGCAAAAAGGGTAGCATGTTTAAGGGAGGAAGAGAAGGTATTAGTCAGAGAGGTCTGCTGAATGGGAAGGGCCGTCAGAACTGTGAAGCCATAGTCTCTAAAATTTTATAGTTAAGATAGGTGTGACCACCACTGGGGGGACTTCATGGAGACAGCCCTGGGTGACAGCATGTGGGGTGACAGTGTAAACGATGCCTGGCACCTGTTCCAGTGGCCCTCAGGGCTGTTGACAGGAGGTGGCACTCAATTGAGTAATGACCTGGTTTCATGAGTATATGACTTTGCCTTTTAAAAATGGGATCCTATTGTGTAGGAGGTGTTTTGTGACTCTCTTCTGTTTAACTCTGTTCTCACAATCTGCAAATTCTTATCTGCATTTGAGTGAATGGAGCTTGACAGGACCAAGAGGCATGCACGCATGTGGGCAGTGGGGATATGCCAGGGGCTTAGGTTCCGAGGACCCGTCAGGCAGTCAAGTGCTCTGTGGAGTTCATCCGGTGGCCAGTGCAGGAACGGGGACCTGAGTGGAGGTGACCACAGCGGCAGCTGCCACAGGGGCAGTCATGATAAAAAAGGGAGGCTCCAGAGGGGGGTAGCCAGGACCAGAGGTGGGACGCTGTTGGCTCCTCTGTCTCCCTGCAGTCTGAACAAACATCAGCTCTTGGGTTAAGAGCAGAAACAGGAAGTGGGTCTGACTAGGCAGCAAACCGGCAGTAAATCATTGAAAGAGAAAAGCATCCACCTGGGCGTTGCCATGCAGCACACTGGAGAGCGATTAGAATTTGCAGAGTATGCAATCTCTATTTTTTTTTCCCCTAAATGCTGGACGATCACAGAGGAAATCCCCAGAGGCTTACAAACAAAATTAAAAGTCATTGCATTCAGTGGAAAAGAGCAGGTATCATCATGAGAAGTGTCTAAGAAACTATTATTGAGAAAGAAAACGTTAAGATTAAATTTTCCCTGTAATTGAAGACACAATGATCAAATTCTTTTTTTTTTTCTTTTTTCGAGACAAGGTTTCTCCATGTAGTTTTGGTGCCTGTCCTGGATCTCACTCTGTAGACCAGGCTGGCCTTGAACTCAGAGAGATCCGCCTGGCTCTGCCTCCCAAGTGCTGGGATTAAAGGCATGTGCCACCACTGCCTGGTGATCAAATTCTTAATAAGTATGCTATATTATATAAAAATTATGAAGCCAACTGCAAATGACCCCTACTGTTGTAGTTTCTTATCGGCTGCCAGTCTAAAAATAACCGGGCGGTGGTGGCGCATGCCTTTAATCCTAGCACTCGGGAGGCAGAGGCAGGCGGATCTCTGTGAGTTCGAGGCCAGCCTGGACTACCAAGTGAGTCCCAGGAAAGGCGCAAAGCTACACAGAGAAACCCTGTCTCAAAAAAAAAAAAAAAAAAAAAAAAATAATAATGACATGGAGACTTACTACTAATTATGAAAGCTCAATCTTAGCTTAGGCTCGTTTCTTTAGCTCTTATAACTTAAATTAACCTGCTTTTATTAATCTACATCTTATCATGTGGCTTTTTACCTTTCATTCTGTATGTCCAACTCCCTCCATGTCATATTGGCATCTCCTCTGTGCCTCAATTGTTTCCTCCTACTTCCTCTCTCTGCCAGGAAGTCCCGCCTATGCCTCCTGCCTAGCGATTGGCCATTCAGCTTTTTATTATGCCAACAACAGCAATATATCTTCACACAGTGTACAAATATCCCACAACACCCTACAAATTAGAGGAAATGTCACAGAAAACCTTGAAATGCCCACATAGAAATTTATACTTAAGAACAAATTCAGTTTAGAACAAAAACTTATTTTGAAAAATTTTTTTGTTTGTTAAATCTTTTTTAAGAAAAAAACTATTCTATGACAACTATCCTAAACTGATAAACAGTTTATTTCAAAACAGTTTATTGTAAATATACTCCAATGTTGTCACAGTCCATAAATAATAGTCTCACCTGGGCCAAGACACCTGTTCACATTGCTTGTCTCAACATGTTTAGAGATCTTAGCCAGTGCAAGAAGACAAGAAAAAAAATGTAAAAGCCCTATGGGATGAATGGGAAAAAGGAAAGTGGTATTCATTTTATAGAGTGAATAATTATTTGTACACAGAACTCTTTCAAACCTACGGAAGGGGCTGGGAAGATGGTTCAGTGAATTAGAGTGCTTTGCTGTGTTGAGTTCGGATCCCCGACTCCCACATATACAAGCCAAATATTAGAGAGCCTTCTGCCTCTGCCTTTCATGTGCTGGGATTAAAGGCATGTGCCTCCACACCCAGCTCTATTCGGTTCTTTTTAAAATCATTTTTATTGCTATATTGATGTAGAAATACCAATTTATTGATGAGCTATCCTTCTCATCAATTTATTGATGAATTGTCCCTCTCTTCAATTTATTGATGAGCTACTCTTTTTGCCAGATAAAGGCCTTCTAGTCATTTAGATGTAACTTTCTTTAGTCTTTGGGGGATGTTTTAAATAGGCATCTTAGTCATTGTCACTGTTATTTTTAACTATTTTATCATTATTATTTTATGTGTATGAGAGTTTTTACTGCACATGAATATCTGGTACCCTTGGAGGCCAGAAGAGGGTTTCAGATCCCCAGGGACTGGAGTTATAAATGGTTGTGAGCTGCCTTGTGGGCGCTGGGAATTGAACCCAGGTACTCAGGAAGAGCAGCCAGTGCTCTTAACTACTGAACCATGTCTCCAGTCCCTCACCCCACCCTCTTTACGTCAGTTCAGCACCCGGGCTTTATAAACGATACTTTGCTGGCTAGTCTGAAGTCAACTGGCCACAAATTAGAGTTATCAGAAAGGCGGGAGCGTCAGCTGAGAAAATGCCTCCGTAAGATACAGCTGTAGAGCATTTTCTTAATTAGTGATTGATGGGGAGGGCCCAGTCCACTGTGGGTGGGGCCACCCAAGGCTGGTGGTTCCGGGTGCTGTAAGAAAGCAGGCTGAGCAAGCCAGTAAGCAGCTCCCCTCAGCTCTTGCCTCCCTATTTTCTGTCCTGACTTCCTTCATCAGGGAGCAGTGCTGTGGAAGTGGAAGCTGAATAAACGGTGTTTGGTAGCAGCGACGGTAACCCTGACTAGACACTTCCATTCAGTTGTTGCTCTCCTGAATATGTGCCGTGCCTTCCTGCTTCTTGGCATGTCCTCACAAGTTTCAGTACATTTGAAACAAGATAACATGGCAACTCTGGAAACCATATTCTCTGCACTTCCTGGGGTTCTATTATCGTTGTTATTGTTACTGTGTTACAGTGTTGCTCAGTGTCTTTCCTGAGTTCATTCTATAATCTGTATCTTTTCTCACGGGTAGCACACGCTTTTAATTAGAGAGAGATATCCTTAATAGCGCCCCCAAGCGCCTGCAGGTAGGCCGTCTCTGTGTGCTGGGCACACCTTCAGCACCCAGCCAGACAGCTGAAAATTCTGACCTACCTTACCCACCCTTGTGCTAAACCCAAGATCAACCAGAAGCCAGAACTTAGGACCTCCTTTAGTCACTCTGGGAGGAATGTGTGTGTGTGTGTGTGTGTGTGTGTGTGTGTGTAGTTGGTTCTCTCCATGGATCAAACTCAGGTCACTGGGCTTGCATGGGAAGGCCTTCTATCCACAGAGCCATCCTCCCAAGCCCAGCAATTGCTTTTAAATGGTCTCAACAAACATCTCCAGAACAGGCTTTAGAACAGGTGTGCTCAGAATCAGAATAAAGGACGGTCTTGGGGACAGTCCCCAGGGACTAAGCAAACAGGTGAAATAATGCCTGCTCTCCAGGCCAGTTTTGAAGAACGCTAACTCAGGCGGCCTCTCCCATGGCCTCCTGGCCGCTGGCTTTCTTTGTGATCCCGAGGCTGAGGGTTTTCAAAGCTAACACAGTTGGGGGTAGGAGTTTTCTTTTCAGGCTTCAGTCATTTTTCTTGAATAAATACTGCTTGGTTTGCTGCAAACCTGTAGCTAATTTTCAGAGTTCTGGAGAGAGAAAAAAATTGGTTCTGACAATTTTTGCCCTTTTTCTTACTGATTTTCCTGAAGACTATCCAGAGGTTCTCTGCTATTTTTCCTTCTGTTTTTTTCTTTTTACTACAAACGTGATACTTTCTGTTGTTTGGCCAGAGGTACAGAGTTTTGAGGATTAAAGATTATTGATAGGCCTTTTTTTAAAGAATTTGTGAAGTAGTCAAGACAGATGAAAGGAAAATGCATACCCAGCAATATCCGGGATATTGGTCATCTTTCCCTGCTCTTTTCTATCTTTTTTTAAATATTAAAATACAGGGCTGGAGAGGTGGGTCAGTGGTTAAGGCACTTACAAAGGACTCAGGTTTGATTCCTGTGGAGGGCCCTAAAACAGCTTGACCACACAGTAGCCATGACAGGCTTAGGGGCCTAGACACAGTATCTGTGACAGGCTTACTGGCAGGCAACACCCAGATCCAGGAAAAGCCTTAAGCTGATACCACCCAGGGATCCACCCAGGGATGAAGAAATACCTGACACCCCAAACATTCTAACCATTAGATGAGGTGGCCAGATGTCCTTGAGTCTAGTGCAATCTAGTTTTTGTTTTACAGATACCCTAGACAATTGTCAGCCAATCAGAGTCCTGGACCCTGGAAATCCCCTCACCCCAACCTTTGCTATGATAAAAACTCTGCCCCACCTGAGCTCAGGGCTCTCTGCTCTCACTGCTGTGTGGGACAGAAAGAGGGACCAAGCTCTGGAGCTTGAAATAAAGGCTCTTTGCTTTTACATGCGGGATTTGATCTCCATAGTGGTCTTTTGGGGGGTCCCAGCGATCTGGGCATAACAATTCCCAAAGCCCACATGGTGGCTCACAACCATGTGTAACTCCTGTTCCAAGGGATTTAATGACCTCTTCTGACCTCTGCAGGAAGCAGGCACGGATGTGGTGCACACACATACATAGAGGCAAAGACACTCATACACATATAATAATAAAATATGTAAAACTTTTTAAAAAAATAACATATAATTACACTATTTCCTCCCATTCTGTTTCCTTCCTCCAACTTCTCCCATGTTCCCCAACCAGTTTCTCTCAAATTCCTGGCCTCCTTGTCTTTAATTGTTATTATTTTAAATGCATACGTACACACACACACACACACTACAAATGCAACCTTCTGAGTCTTTCAATGTTGTTTGCATGTACATGATTTCAGGGCTGACAACTTGGTATTGGATGACCAATTAGGGGGTTCTCACCCAGAGGGAGACTATTCCTCCCACTCTCTCAGTATTCCTCAGGTACCTGTAGGGGTGAGGTCTGTGAGACACCCCCCAATACACACATCACATCTGTTGATGTGACGCTTGTTCAGGTCTTGTGGTTGGGTCATTTTTCCTGACATCAGCACACAGTAAGAAAACACTGCCCGACAACAAGGAAAACAAACGAACAAACAAACAAAACAAACCGAGAGAGAGAGAGAGAGAGAGAGAGAGAGAGAGAGAGAGAGAGGCTGACCCACACCATCAATTCACCCGTACCCTTCCTGTCAATCATTTTACCATTTTGTAGTAGGCTATCACTGTTCTTTGGAGTGTCCCCCAAAAGACTTACAGACACGCACCACTGGCAATGGGTATTTGTGAGCAGACTTTCAGATAACCTTCTGAATTGTAATTCCAGGTATTGCCAAGCATCGTGAGATAGCCTGTCCTTAAGGGACCACACAAATAAATATGAAACGAAATGATGTCTCAGTGGCTCCAATTAATTTTGTTTCATTAGTTCTGCACTTCCCGTGCTCCTGTTACGTAATTATTTATAATTTATATTCATAACTGTTTCTTAATTTGTAGTAATTTTATCACTCAGAGGATAATTGTTAATTATTTTTCCCTGTGATTATCATGGAAGAGAAACAAGGCTTTTGAAAACTGCAAAATTAAATTGGAAGGGAATTTCAAACAGTCACGCTCCCCTCGGCCCTGACATCCCAGATGGTGCCGACGGTCTGTGTTCATAGTTATGCGAAATGACAGATGTCGGAGAGCAAATATTTTCAGCATATTAATGAGAGTGAATGCACTCTGCCCCCTTCTGCAGCAGCAGCTCGAGTGTTGATGAAGAATGCTGATGAGAATCCACTCCACTGCAGCAGGAAATCGGCCTGTACACGTCTTTGGTTGCTTCAGTGTCTCGAGCAATAGTTCAATACACAGAAAATGAAAAATCTTAGGCTCCGCCGCCCATTTCTATAGAAATTCACTGTGCGACTTCAGCTGTTTTCTCTTTGAAATAAGCTACGGGACTGAACTAGTAAGACTAATTAAGCAGGTGCTGGCGAGATGGCTCAGTGGTTAAGAAGGCTTACTGCACTGGCAGAGGACCCAGGTTCAGTTCCCAGCACTCACAGGGTGGCTCACAAACAGTTTCTAACTCCAGTTCCAGGGAACCCAATGCCTCTTCTGACCTCCTCATGTTCCTGCATGTACATGGTGCCCATATATACACCCAGGTATGTACACACACACACAAAATTAAACAGATGAATAATAAATTTTAAGGCTAATAAGCGTATAGTAACAACACAGGCACTCAGTATCGTTATCAAGAGTGAGGCAATAAACACATTTTCCTCAAATATTTGAAACTTGTTTTAAGGTCTGAAATATACATTTATATATTTGAGTCAGGGCTGGAGAGATGGCTCAACCGTTAAAGGCTAGGCTCATAACTAAAAATATGTATTTGATTCAGGGCCTCATGCAACCCAGGCTGACCTTTATTTAACTCATTATGTAGCTGAGGATAACTGTAAACTTATCATTCCATATTATCACCCCCTGAATGTTGGGACCATGGGCATGTGCCCCAACACTCCGTTTATGGCTGATGTCACACTGTGGATTAGACTCTCAGAAATCTCTTTAAAACTTATCCCATAGTTAACGTCTTGATAACAGAGAGAATAATTCCAACTTCAGCAGCGTACCTGAGGCCACCAGTGGGAAGATTGAGTAGTGACTTGTGAGTGACGGTTGTGTCATATAACATAGGGGCCAAAGGGCAAAGGCCCTGCAGGAAGTCACCTGAGTCTGATGATCAGTTCTGGGAATCCTGAGAGCTGATTAAAACCTTAGCGCATGTTTTTATGAAGCCTAATGCAGCTTTAGTATAAAAGCAAAAAGATATCCACCCTAGACACATTATAATGAGAAAAAAGAAAAAGAAAAAAGAAAGCCAGAGATACTCGGGAAGAAGTTACAGAAAGAAAGAAACCTACTTCCTTAAGAAGAAAGTTTAATCTCTCTGACTTTGTCAGTGACAGCCGCAGAAACGGTGCAATGGTGTCTTTTTGTGCTGAGAGAAAGTACCAGCCAGCCGAGAACTCTATATCGGGGGAAGGTATTTTTAAGTAATGAGACTAATAAAATAAGTTTCAAGCAACAAAAAAGTTTGTGGTGATATTGTGTTCCCCAAAATATTGTGCACCCTAATAAACTTATCTGGGGTCAGAGAACAGAACAGCCACTAGATACAGAGGCCAGAAAATGGTGGCACACACACACAATTCTAGCATTCTGAAGGCAGAGATCCATCTGGATCTCTGTAAGTTCAAAGCCACACTGGAAACAGTCAGGCATGGTGACTCACACCTTTAATCCTAGGAAGTGATGGCAGAAAGCAGAAAGGTATATAAGGTGTGAGGACCAGGAACTAGAGCCTAGTTAAGCTTTTAGGCTTTGAGCAGCAGTTCAGCTGAGATTCATTCTGGATGAGGACTCAGAGGCATCCAATCTGAGGAAACAGGATCAGGTGAGGAATTGGCAAGGTGAGGTGGCTGTGGCTTGTTCTGCTTCTCTGATCTTCCAGCATTCACCCCAGTACCAGGCCCTGGGTTTGTTTTTATTAATAAGAACTTTTAAGATTCGTGTTACAAAAGTTCCTTTGGAGTTTGCCATCAGCAGATCTACACTTGAAGATCTTTGAAAAGATGTATTTTATTTTTTAATGGATTAATTTACTTTTGTTTTGTGTGCCTGCCCGGTTGCGTGTGTGTGTGTGTGTGTGTGTGTGTGTGTGTGTGTGTGTGTGTGTGTGTGCAGCATAGGAGTGTAGGACCCACAGTGGCGAGAGGAGGGCGTCAGATGCCCTGGAACAGGAGTCACAGGCGATTGTAACAGTTCTCATGGGTGCTGGGAACTGAATCCAGTTCTTCTGTTTGAGCAACTGTTCTTGACTGCCGAGCCATCTCTGTAGCCCTGAAATGACATATTTTAAATAGGAATAAGGTTAAGTCTGAACCTCCTGGGGAGACACTTTATAGACAACTCACAACACCATTTCAGTGTTCTTTAGCTTCATACTGCCGCCTCTAAACCAGGGGTTCCCAACCTTCCTAATGTGGCAACCCCCAACCAGAAAATTTTCATTGCTACTTCATAACTGCAAAGTATGAATTTTTTGCTACTGTTATGAATTGTAATGTAAATATCTGATATGCAGAATATCTGATATATGACCCCCCAGAGGGGTCCAGACCCACAAGTTGAGAACCACTGCTCTAAATGACAGGTTTGGAGATCAGAGACCAGACATGGGCAGATTCTCAGTTTTAGATTAAATGCATAGGAAACTGCAGTAATCTTTCATTAGTAACTTCATCTATTATCCAAGGACTGGGGGGTCATCTATGGGAGGAGTTGTAAAGAAAGCCGTGTGGATATAGAAGATAAAACTGTTGAAGCAGCTCTGTGTGTGTTCGGGAGCCGGCAGCATGTACCTATGCGAAATGGGCATCACACACGTATTTGTTGAAGAATAAATGAATAACACCAAGCTGCAAGCAATGTGATCAGATTGATATAATAACAAAAAATAATAGCAAAAAAAGGAAATACTGTGTACGAGAAGGTAGTGTTTGTTTCATTTTTCACGTGAAGGTGGCTTCCTTCCATCTAAACTAAAGTGATAGGACCTACAAGCACAATCAAAGTCTGTTCTCAAACATCCCTCCCTCCCTTCCTCTCCCCCCTCCTTTCAATGCTGCTAAAACAGCAGCAGGTTCTAAAATGAATGAACTAAGGATGCTCCCCTCAGCAGCTTTACCTCTTTGATATGTTAAACGGGCACCTCAACCATTGGTCCCAGGTCTAAAACTCAGCACTCAGCAGGCTCATCTCAAACCCAGGGAAAGAGTTCCCTAGTATTTCCTAGTTACCAATAAAAGGTGGAATCCAGACAGCCAACGGAAGTGATGCGTGGGTATCAGGTGTGGGGTGTAGAGAGCTCCTCAGCATGCCTCACGTTAGTTTTCTTCTCTCATCATTGTGACGGAATATCCGGCAGAGGCAAATGAACAGAAAATAGATGTGTGTGTGTGTGTGTGTGTGTGTGTGTGTGTGTGTGTGTGTGGTGGGGGGCACAGTTTCGAGGCACATCATGATGGAGAAGGCATGATGGCTCATTCCACGGCAGCCGAAGCTTACGGCATGACTTGCTCTCCTGTCGATTGCTCAGGAACCAGAGAGCTCAGACCAGAAGCAGAAAAGATTCGGCTAAGATGGAGCGCAGGAGAGGACAGCTTCTAGGCCAGGCCCATCACATCGCTTCTGCTGCTGCAGGCCACCATCTCAAAAGCTACACAACCTTCCTAAACAGCGCCACCAGCTGGAAAACTAATGTTCAAGCGTGGGAGTCTGTGAGGGGCACGTCACATTCAAACCACATCTTCCTGGCACACTGAGACCTGTGAGTCCTCACACCTGGACGCTCGCTCATCAACTCCTGTTGAGTCTGTGGAGTGCATCCTAGAGCCTTCTCCTCCTTATTGCAGGAGGCCGCTGGGTTGCCTCCTAGTCGGTCTTTCTTATTACTCACTGTTTCTGGTACTAGGTGTCCCGAAGCAACTGAAGGGCATCACCTTTTCACTTACATAAACTTAGGTCTGTGAGAAATAACAAAACCATGCCTAAATTCCAAGGATTTTCCCCAGAGACAAAGGCCAAATACATTTCCTGTTACATCATAGTTCTAGAAAACCAGCCCATCTGTGTTTGAACCTGAGGGACCACGACCCAAAATGTGTGACTGGTGTGCCAGTTTTCTGAATAAAAGCATCCACACCAAGACTGCGGATAGGTGGTAGAGCACAAGGCCAGTGCAAAAAATGTCAGATTGTCAGTGGTGGCATGGATAGGCATTCCCTCACTTTTTTAGGGGTGCTGACTCAGGTAAAGCTAGATCCTTAGATTCCACCCAGAAAAGAATTTCATGATGAGCCAAATATAAAGGAGAGTGTGGTTGACGAAAAAAAGATTGTAGAACATAGATTTTAAGCACAAGCATTAAGAGGAAGAGGGAGGTACCTGGGAGGAAAGTTCGCTGCACCAGGGAGCATGGATGTGCGCCTCGGAAGTCACGTGTGAGATTCCGTGATTTTTGAAATCATTCTCTTCATCTTGGGTTTTTTTTTTGTTTGTTTCTTCGTTTTGAAGTCTTTCTCTTCAAACGGTGGCCAAGGAGCCTAAATGACAGGCTGGTTCTTGAGAGGAGCCTGGCAGAAGTGATGAGAAGGGAGAGAGAACCCGGACAGGCAACCTCGAGCGGGGACTCCGGAAGCAGCAGCTCCACGCAAGTCCTCGGCTTTTCCTCCACAGCTGTCAGAGGGAGCGCCCGGTTCTTATCCTTGGATTGCTTACTTTATCATTTGTTTGTTTGGTTGGTTTTTCGAGACAGGGTTTCTCTGTGCAGCTTTGCGCCTTTCCTGGAACTCACTCTCTAGACCAGGCTGGCCTCGAACTCACAGAGATCCACCTGGCTCTGCCTCCCAAGTGCTGGCGTGCGCCACCTCCGCCCGGCCTGTGCTTACTTTATCGTTAGTGAACACGCTTGCCTGAGGCTGCATGTGAGAGTGGGGCTGAAACCCCAGTGTGGAGCTGGGTCTCTGGATTTCCACGGTGGAAACGGTTCTCTCTACACCCCAACTTCAGACCGTCTCTGACATTAGGGTTACCTCCTCCAAGGGGGCAATGTTATGGTAACCTCAGTCAATGCTCTTTTGAGGCACATGAAGGAAAAGCTATTTCTTCCTGATCCAAAGAATGGAATGTGCTGGGTGTGGGTGGCGCACGCCTTCGATCCCAGCACTTGGGAGGCAGAGGCAGGTGGATCTCTGTGAGTTCGAGGCCAGCCTGGTCTACAGAGTGAGTTCCAGGAAAGGCGCAAAGCTCCACAGAGAAACCCTGTCTTTAAAAAAAAAAAAAAAAAAAAAAAAAAGAATGGAATGAGTTAATCTGGCCTGTCAATCACCTGGCCAAGAAACTTTTTCTCAGAAAGTTGTATTCACTTTTTTTTTAAAGTTAGAGTTATTAATTTTCTGTGTGAATGTTTTGCCTGCATGTATGTGTGTGTACCATATTCATATGTGGTGTCCATGGCAGTCAGAAGAGGGCATCAGATCCCCTGGAACTGGAGTTATGGGTAGTTGTGAACCACCATGTGGATGCTGGGAATCCACTCAGGTCCTCTGTAAGAGCAGCAAGTACTCTTTTCCGCTGGTAGTATCCCTTCAGCCTGGTGGATTCACTTTAAACCAAGAAGTGAGAGGAATGGCCGGGCGGTGGTGGCGCACGCCTTTAATTCCAGCACTCAGGAGGCAGAGGCAGATGGATCTCTCTGAGTTTGAGGCCAGCCTGGTCTACAGAGTGAGGGCAGGACAGCCCAACCCTGTCTCAAAAAGAAAAAAAAAATGGGAGGAATAATTGGCCCTTTAACACATAATAAACTTCTCCCTCCCAGAAAGCCTGTTGGGTACAGTCATTTACAGGGCTGTGACTATACAGCATTGCTGAGATCTGCTTGCATTTCTGAATTTTCCCTTTCCCCCCTCTATCTCTTTCTTTTGGACACTGATGCAAGCCTGGATGTGCATTTCTCTCTCTGAAGCTCCCACATACCCCTGGCCATGTGGCTGCTTATCTGCCCTGTGGCTGCTTAAAAACTCCATGGCTTTCCCTCTCCTAGTCTCCATCTTCGTGCTCTGAGCCAGCTGCCTAGACTTCCAGCTCACCTGCCCTGTGGTTTCTCCAATAAAACTGCACACAAGCTTCCTTCTGAGTCTGTTTTAAAATTCTTCTATTAACGATACTATGAATCTCGAGAAAGGATCCCAGTTCCCCCCAGTAACATATGGCATTCCAGATGAGACTTTTCTACATTTCCAAGGTTATAATTGATAAGGTCCTAGGCCTGGGCACAGAGAAGTATGGAGTTAGGATATCTTCAGTTATATAGGCAAAGTGAATGTCTTGTTTATGAGAGTCCTAGAAAATGTCTGGGAAGAAATGAGGCCAATATATATATATATATTTGGGCCTTAAGCCTTGTTCCTAGCTGTTTCCCCACAAAATATCTCTATTTAAAAGGAATAGCCGGGCGGTGGTGGCGCACGCCTTTAATCCCAGCACTCGGGAGGCAGAGGCAGGTGGATCTCTGTGAGTTCGAGGCCAGCCTGGTCTCCAAAGTGAGTACCAGGAAAGGCGCAAAGCTACACAGAGAAACCCTGTCTTGAAAAAATCAAAAAAAAAAAAAAAAAAAAGGAATAGGATCTGTATGTCTAGGACCTTCACAGCGAATGCTGTTTCTTGTACTGGAATTTTTGCTTTTCATCTTGTGAGAAGCTTCAATTCCAGGGTGTGAGGATGGGGGCTTCCTTCTCTTTCTCACATCCTCAGTCTTCCCTGCCTTTCTGTTCAGCCTCAAAATAAAGCAGCAGCATCTGGGGGTGAGCAATCTGATGCTCACTGTGCACAGGCTCAGTCACAAGACGATACAGTTCTGATTCCTCTCGTCAATGCAGCGCAACAGGAATCACAGCCCAGAACTGCCTCCAAACAATGTGAGGAGTTCCTTTATCTTCAAAAAAGTAAGAACTGCTCAGGTAAAGCCGGATCTTTGACTATACTGCAGAGAGGAATTCCAGGGCCAGCCACGGTGAAGCAGGGCTGGAGGTTGTTAAATGGAACTTTTGACGTCCACGGGAGGAGGGCTAATAGAAAGAAATATGCTGGGGAAGAATAAGGCGCACTCAAGAGCATAGGAGCGGGCTTCTCGTCTCTCGTGTGTCTTAGGGAGAGCTGAATGTAGGATTTGGGAAACTCGGAAAATGAAAGTTCCTCACACATCCAAGGAACTCCATCCACTTCCGTCTCCTCCCCCCTTTTGGTAAGGGGGATTCTAGGGTCTGATCCTCTGGAGGACAGAGCAACCAGATAAGATAACATCGTGAATGTCAGCAGTTGCCCAAGGAGGTGAAAGGGGGGTCTTTTGCTGTAAGTGGGGTTTTATGTGAGAGTCCTAGGAAATTGCTGGCTTACCTCTGGGAAAGGAGGAAAGTCCAGGCCTTTCCAGCATGGTTCACTGCTACTTTAACTTTCATATTTCCATGAATTTCTCCTTATAAAACTGAATGAAAAAAATGAAATAAAAAGGAGGTGGACATGACTACTCCCAAAATATGTATTGTAGATATAAAGAAGAAGGTAGGCAGGGGGGAGAGTCCAGGCTGAACATGGCGGACAGACCAAACCAGACCATGAGAGGAGACCGGGGAAGGTGGGTGGGAGCAAGACAGGGGCCTCCAACCAAAAGAGGCCAAGAGGCCAAGGGACTGGTGTACCCCAAATGGCTGAGTCATAGAGGGATCAGGCTGGCGGAAGGGAAGCAGAAGTCCAGCCCCCGAGAGGAGGGGTTTAGGCTAGGGGGCGGGGCGAGGATGCTGGGAGGAGCCACAGGTACTGTGAGTTTTTCTTTTGAGTTCTAACAAAAATAAAGATTGCCTCTGTGTTGGCAACTTTCACAGCAAATGTGTGTTGGAATTCTTGATTCCCTGCCGGTGAGTGGCTTCATCCAGATTCCGGAGTAAAGGTCTTCTTTTCCTTGCCAGGTCCCCCAAATTTTCTGTGTCTGTCTATCCTGCTTCATCCTGTTGCCTACCGGTTGAATTACAAAGAGCTCTCCTTGTCACAAAATCTTCAATTCTATATAAAGTAAAAAGTAAATGGAAATTGGTCATAGATGACTTGGGGAGGGGGAGGGAGTAGACTGAGAGAGGGTGTGTGTGTGTGTGTTTCACAAAACTTCAATTCCTCAATACCAGGAATGCATCTAGGTTTTCAGTATAGCTTCCAGCACAGTACACATCAATGATTCTTAGTCTGTTTATGCTGCTGTAACAGCATACCACAGCCTGAGTGATTTTTGTTCGGTTTCGTTCTGGTGTTTGAGACAGGGCCTCATTCTGCAGCCCTGGCTTATCTGGCACTCTCTTATGTAAACCAGGTTGGCTTTGAATCCATAGGTATCAGCCTGCCTCTGCCTCCCAAGGGCTGCAATAAAAGGCGTGCACCACCGCTGCCCAGCTCAGACTGGGTCATTCTCAATGATCTGAAATTTATTTAGCTTATGGTTCTGGAGGCTGGAAAGTCCAAGAGGACAAGAGAGGGCAAGAGGGCATAAACCTTGACTTTATAACAAACCCACTCCCATGTTAAGGAGCCTACCCCAGCAGCGATCAATATCCTGATGTTCCTCTGTCTTTATGACCCGAACACCCCCCATCAGACTCTACTTCCCCATGTTATTGCTTCAAGGACTAAGTTTTCCCCACACGGCCTTTGTAGTAACATTCAAGCAGGAACAATTCCAAAGCACTGTTTTCATCAAGAATGAAGAAAAACGTGTTTCTATCAATCAGAAATTGATGAGTTACTTCTGGCTAATCCACTGAAATAGATTTTGTTCCTGGTTGCTTGCAGATCCTCAGTATTCTCAATGAAGAAAAACGTGTTTCTATCAATCAGAAATTGATGAGTTACTTCTGGCTAATCCACTGAAATAGATTTTGTTCCTGGTTGCTTGCAGATCCTCAGTATTCTCATTATTAAATGCTGATTTAAATCAAGATGCTGCAAGGCAGAGTTCACGGTGTTCCATTAAAATCTGTGAATACAAGAGTGATGTGCCCCGATTTCCACCCCCGCCCCCGAGTTTATTACATGGTTCTCTTTGGAACAGGAATAAAATTAGCCGACTCATTAATATGACACGATGGTAAGCAATAGATTCAAAGGCAAACTGATACAGGAAAATCAGGTTGCTGAAGTGAATCATCCCACACACCTACTTGTATTTCCTTTGTATCTATTTTTGGGTGGAGAGTAGCGTGCAATTATGAGGACTCAAAGAATCTTTCTAAGGATCCGTTTGGATTTGTGCCAACAGCATCCAATGCTTCCTTCCTTCAAGGCCCAGTTCAAGCTGTACCCTGAGGTCTTTGAGGAGGAAAGACAAAGGATCAGTGCCTCTGTGATGAGTGACCAGAAAGGACATGTGGAGGGGGCCTCTAGTGTAAGAACCAGAGCCCACAGAACCCTTTCAAGTTGGAGTAGTTATAGGATGTAAAGGGGGAGGGTAAAGGGGACTAAAGTCTTCCCACTTTGGGTCTATGGTCAGTAGTTACTGGGGTGGCTAGAAAGGAAGTGGTGAGTGGAAGGAGGTCAGGTGACCGATAAACATCTTTGATCATCAGCCATTACTGGGTAGTGTGGTGATATTTTAATTGTGCTGAAATGTGATTTTGTTTGTATAATAAATAAAGTTTGCCTGGAGATCAGAGGTCACATAGCTAGCTATAAGCAGAGTCAGGTGGTGGTAGCACAGGCCCTTTATCTGATCACATGGCAGGCAGAGTCTCTGTGTGGTCAAGGACACAGCCAAGCGTGGTGACACGAGCCTTTAATCCCAGTACCAACCACAGAGACCTGGAGGTCTGTATAGACAGGCAGTGATGAGGAAGTCATGTGGCTGGGCTTAGAGCCAATGAGAAATCAGAACAGAAAGGCAATAAAAACATAGGTTACACAGGAAGAAGCTCTCTCTGGGGAAGCTACTGCTGGTGGTAAGCTAAAGCTTATGGTGGCTATTGCTCTGATCTCTTTGGCTATTACCTCTGTATTTGGCTCTGTGTTTCTTATTTAATAAGACTGTTTAGAAATTTATCTACAGGGTAGCCAGAGAAACAAGTGGGAGCCAAATGGGTTTTGGGAATTGCATTGCTTAGTCAAAATGGAAGAGCTTTACAAAACGTTGTGATCAGGCATAACATTCTTACCCTTTGATTTTATTAGATCCATGGAAAAGGAGTTTTCATTCTAACTACTTTCTGCTGAACAGGCGTAGCATCTGTGGTGATTTGAATGACAATGCCTTCCCATAGGCTGATATATTTGAATGCTTGGTCACCAATTAGGGGAACTGTTTGGGAAGGATTAGGAGGTGTGGCCTTGGAGTAGGTATGGCCTTGTTAGAGAACTAGTGTCACTAGGGGCCAGCTTTGAGATTTTAAAAGCCTGTGTCAGGCCCAGTGTCTTTTTTTGTTGTTGTTTTGTTTTTTGAGACAGGGTTTCTCTGTGTAGTTTTGGTGCCTGTCCTGGATCTCACTCTCTAGATCAGGCTGGCCTGGAACTCACAGAGATCCACCTGACTCTGCCTCCTGAGTGCTGGGATTAAAGGCATGCACCACCAATGCCCGGCTAAGGCCCAGTGTCTTGCTCTCTGCCTGCTGCCTACAGATCAGGATCTGAAGTTCTCAGCTACTGCTCTAGAGCCATGCCCCATCTGCTCCCCACCACAGTGATCATGGACTAACTCTGTAAAACTATAAGCAATCCCCAATTAAATTTATTTATAAAACTTGCCTTGGTCATGGTGTCTCTTCACAGCAATTGAACATTAGCTGAGACATCATCCTCATCAGATGTGTTTTGGGGTAGTCTTTGGAAACAGAAATTCTGGAGCAGGAGGTTACTGTAGATGTGTCTTTTGATGATGTCCTAGGTAAAGGAGTTTGGCCTCTGGAACAACACAAGCAGGCTAGATATTTAGAAAGACAGCGTAGAAAGCCATGCCTGTTGAGTTAGGGTCTGAGAAAGCAGTCAGGTTCAATAACGGAGGTCAATAATCAGCCACAGGGTGGGTGAGCAGCTACCACAGCAAGAGGTGCGGTGGGGGTGGGGAAGGACTTCAGAGAAAAATCCAAAAAGCCTAAGGTGTCAGGGAAAGCATGCTCAGGCTTTGGTCAGTTCAAAAGAAAAAAAGATAAAAGAAAAGGAAAAGTATGACAGGGTGCAAAGACTTCTGGAAAGGATGAGTGCATTATCTCGTTAAGGGGATAATTATTCCTCCCATCTCCTTAGTATGTCTTCAGGTGAATTAGCTTTACTGAGACATGGTCTCTTGGCCAGGTGATTGACAGGCCAAGTTAGATCAGCTCTTAAAGGAGGAGACAGCCATTCTTGATGCTCTAATCTTTGGAGCAGAGCAGAATGTTGAGTTTCTACTCAGGGCCAAGGGGTAGAACTCAGATTCCTTTCTTTTGACTGGGAGGAGGTAGTTTTTCCTTACTAGACCTCAATGAAGCCTTGAAATCTCTATCTTTTCACACGGAGTTTTAAATCTTAAGGGAGCAATTATGATGCTTTCCTTTCAAGGGTTACCAGGGAATCAGGAGCTGGGAGCAAAGCTGATCATAAGGGAGGGATCCATCCTCAGTGGCTTCCAAGCATGTTGATCCTTGTCCAGCTATCTAGCAGATTAAAATTGAAAGGTTTCCATACCCCCAATAATAGGTTTCCCCACCAACAGCAGTAAGCCAGATCAAGCCAAATCAAAAACTAAAAGATCAGATGTATTTGAGCAAAGCACTCCCAGGTGAGTCTTCCAGTCCCCAGAGTTCGAGGTAGGGGAGGAAGGCAGGAGAGAGATCACACAGCCTGTCTAGAGGAGGGGGTTTAAATATCCTGTAGGCATGGGGCGATGATGCATCTGCCACATATAGTTTGTGCCCAATCATAAGTTTTAGGTGGGGACTTGGGGAGCTGGCAGCCTCAGAGTAGGAGCTGCCGTGACTGCCAGGAATACAGAATTATACTTTTTGGCGGTGGTCTTTCTGAGAGAGCAGGGGTTTGGAATGGGACTGAGCAGGAGATTCCAGCCCAATATGTATGTTGAATTAACTAACCCCACTGTGATGACACCAGAAGCTGGGGAACATAAGGAAGGAATTAAGTTATGAGGGCAAATGAAGGATTAAGAAAAAGGCAAGCTGGGTACCTCTCAGAGGGCCCTGTCAAGAAGTGCCGCCTAGCAAACGTGCCATGTCCAATAAACAGAGTTAGTGCAAGAGATTCATTGGGGGAGGGGAGAGTGAAAGAGCAAAGGCTGTTTCTGAGTGGGGACATGAGAGAGGCAGGCTGACAGACAGACAGACAGACAGACAGACAGAGAGAACAGGAAAGAGGAACAAGAGGCAAGAGAGGCAAGAAAGGTAAGAGAGAAACAAGAGAGCGAGCTGTGCCTGGCGATACTTTTAAGGGGTATATACGTCGAATATCTGACGGTGGAAAGGCAGCTGGTGACAGGTGATGACGTAATTGCTGGCTGCCGCTATGAGAACTAACAGCAAAATTCTCATGAATGGCATTAATGCCGTTGTGAAAGAAGACACCAGAGAGCTTTGTGATATATTTTTTTTTTCTTCCAAGTAAATATACACAGGGTCAACAGTCTTCTGTCTGGCAGGGAACCTGTGATAGTTAACCTAGATTTCAACTTGGTGGGGTCTAGAATCACATGGTAGACATGCTTCTAGGCATGGCTGAGGGGGAATTTAGATTAGATTGATGTGGCTCCCTTCCTTGGCCCCGGGAGCAAATGAGCTGAGGACAGTATTCACTGTTCTCTACTGATACAAGGTGGATACAATGTGGCCAGCCTCTCAAGCTCCCGCTACATGACTTCTATACTGTGATAGGCTGAATGTATCTACAGACCCTGAATGTGTGAGCCAGAGTGAGCCCTTTCTCTCTTCAGTTGCTTCTGTCAGGCTATTTCATTACAGCAACAGGAAACTAACTAAGAGACAGCCCTTACCCCAGTCCAGACACGATGCCACCCTGATAGGGAAGTTTTCAGAGACAACCAAGGTCACTCTTCCCCAGCTTCTGGTCATTCCCACCTTTACATTTTCCTGCTTTTCTGTGCCTTCTGTTCTTGTCTCTTAGTAGGACACTGGTCATGGGATTTAGGATGCTCCTTAGATCAAAGGAAATTATTTCCTCTGAGACTCTATTTCTTAATAGGGTCACACTCTGAAGTTCTGGGTGGAATGGTCAGGGGAGCACTCCTGCATATCTGTTTAAGAAAGAAGATAAAAATGACATCTCCAAATACTAAAGGAGGAAGATTTTCTTCTTCCACATTTATATCAATTCTATAAACAGCTCAGGCATCAACCTAGGTCACATGACACACACACACCCCATCACAGTTTCAATGAAAGAGAGCATGTAGATTGGCTAGCGTGAGTCACATACTCACTTGCACAGGGTCAAGGGAACCCACATAAGCTTTTTTCCACCGTACCAGCCCGCTGAAGTGTCGCCATGAGCAAGGCCCACCCTCCCGAGCTGAAGACATTTATGGACAAGAAGTTATCATTGAAGTTAAATGGTGGCCGACATGTACAAGGAAGACTACGGGACTCTGATCCCTTTATGAGTCTTGTGATTGATGAGTGTGTGGAGATGGCAACTAGTGGGCAACAGGACAACATCGGCATGGTGGTCATACGAGGAAACAGCATCGTCACATTAGAAGCCTTGGAAAGAGTCTAAACAATGGCTGGTCAGCAGAGGAGCCCACATCCTTCCTTTAAGGACTGTTTGATCGGGGTGTAGAACTGGGTCATGTACATTTTCATACGAAACTTTTTGCTAAATAAACTCTTGTGATACTCAGAGTGGAAAAAAAAAAAAAAAGAACCCACATGATTGACAGCCTTCTTAGAACTACCAGAGAAGAAAAGCCTCTCAAAGACAAGAAGGCTGGACAGATGGTATTCGGGCTACAGAAGCCCAGCCCCTCAACACCACTTCAGCTCATTCTGGGCCCAGAGCTAAAGGAAAAGTAAAAATTGCAGTCAACAGTTCTATAGACTATAAAACGTACTGCAAGCAAGTTGTCCTTCAAACATGCTCTATAGGAAGTAGAATCAGGGCTATAGAACCTTAGAGGCTGCTGGGTGGTGGTGGTGGTGCACACCTGTAATCCCAGCACTCAGGAGGCAGAGGCAGGTGGACCTGAGTTCAAGGCCAGTCTGGTTTACAGAGTGAGTTCCAGGACAGTCAGGGATACAGAGAAACCCTGTCTTGAATGCCCTCCCCCCCAAAAAAACAAAAACAACAATAACAGCAAAACCCCTCAAAGCCCTTGTCCAGTGATGTACTTCCTCCAGTAAAGCTCCACACCCTAAAGATTCCATTACCTTCTGAAACAGCACCACCATCTGGGGACCATGTGTTCAAACACATGAGCCTATGGGGGACATTTCCTGTTTGAACCACAACAGAGAGGATAGTCATTTGTTGATGTTCAATGGGGATTGGTTAGAAGATCCCCAGAGCTAAGAACTCTGCTGATACTCAAGTTCCTTCTTATCCAAATGGCCTGGAATGTGAATATGCAATCTATTCATACACTCCTGTGTGCATACAATCTTCTTTAGATTATGTATGATACCTCATACAATGCAAATGTGTAGACAGATGTTTCCTGTCCTGACCACTCAGTCCCAAATAAATACACAGAGGCTTATATGAATTATAAATGCTTGGCCAATAGCTCAGGCTTGTTACTAGTTAACTCTTACATATAAATTAACCCATATTTCTATTTATGCTTTGCCATGTGGTGGTACCTTTATGGGTATGGCCCATTTATTTCCTGTTCCCTCTTGTCTGGCTGGCAAATGTTGACTCCGCCTTTCTCCTTCCCATCATCCTTAGTTTGATTGGTCCACCTATATTTCCTGCCTGGCTACTGGCCAATCAGTGTTTTATTAAACCAATTCAACTGGCAAATCTTTACAGTGTACAAGAGGATTATTCAAATGCTGTTCAAGCCATTGTTAAAATGTAAATCCTAAGGAATAAAGAGAAGGAAAAGGACTGTGTACATGTGCAGTACAGATGCAGCCACAGGAGGCCAAACCACACTTTTGACCCGTAGTTGAATTCACACATACAAAGCCCTCCTATATACAGGGTCCACTCTACTCCGGCCAAACTTGCTCTCAGCCAAATCCTTTATAAACAGAAAACTACATTCCTGTCGGGTGTTCCAATGTCACCTTTTGATCTCAGAAACACATATTTTTTTTTTCTTCCCAGAAGCATTTGCTCCAGAAGAAATGTGAAGCCCAGAGAGTTCAGACTAAGTCTTTGCTCTTTCAAGGAAAAGGAAAAATGGGGAGCTTTGATCGTTTCTCCTTCTGCAATAAAAACAAAAAAAAAACAAAGAAAGCCTACAGTATGGCTTCTTTGTCTTGTGGCACCTTGAGGACCAAGGCTTAAGGGATGAACTTCAGCAACAAGAGTAGGATTTGTTTCCAGTCAACTAGCTAGGCCTGTTCCTGTCGTGGTCTGAGTTAGCGGTGTTGACTTTTAACACAGCATGGTTACTTTCCATGCACTAACAACAGAAAACAAGTAGCCTTCCTTTGCCGGCTTCATAATCTCAGGTAACACAGGCCTCCAAGTCTCAGATGTCCTCAATGACAGGACGGGCCCAGGAGGAAGGTGATCACAATGTTTATGTATGGTCTTGGGTATGCCCTTGACCAACACCATTCTAGATGTTTCTGTGAACCTGGCCTTTGTTGCTATATGTGTATGTGTGAAGTTGTTGTATGTATATGCCAGAGGTTGATATCTGGTGTCTTCTTCTGCCTTATCTTTTGACACAGGGTGTTTCATTGAACCCTGAGCTCACCAATTTGGCTGAAGTGGCCCACCAGCAAACTCCAGGGATCCTCCTGTCTCGACTTCACAGTACTGCTATTCCAGGCGTACTCCAGTATACCCGGCTTTTTATGTGGGTGCTGGAGGTTGAATTCAGGTCCTTCTGCTTGCTCAGCAACTATGGTACAGATTGAGCAATCTCCTCAGCTCCAAGAAGGTGTTGTTTTAATGACAGGAACACTTAAACAAACTGATTTTGAATGAAGTGGCTTAGCCTCCACAATGTGTGCGGGCCTCATCCAGTCAGTTTGAAGTCCTCCTGAGATATCGGTGAGACCAAGGTCTGGGGAAGAAGGAATTTAGGCAACAGATGCCTTTGGATTTGAACTACAACATCAGTCCTTCTCCGGGGCTCCAGCCTGCCTGTCCTCTCTGTAAGGGTTTGACCTCCCAGGATCTACAAGCATAGGAGCTGTGATATAAACTGTTTCTTAAATATTGTTCTATTCATATTGGATTAGTTCTGCTTTCTGGAGAACGCTGAGTGATTTGTTGAGGGTTGGTGGTCCCTGTTTCCTGTAGCATGTGCCTATACTCTCCTCTGGCTTTGAGGTGACACGTTTGTCCCTACCCTGCTCACATGGCTACCCCATATTTCACTGCTTTCCATGCTAGATACACAACATAGGTCCTGCTGAGTCTTCTCCATTCCAGGGTAGGTGGTCCTACTGGACACACAGGTCATGTTCATAGGCATTAATACTCTTCTGATGTGTTATTCTAATTAATCTTTATCAGTGTAAAATCAGCAGTCAAATATTGGGGTAAGAACCTGAAAGATCAGAGAACCAGGAGCAGCCACCAGTAACCTCATACCTCTTCTATTCCTCCATCCAAAAGGGCCAAACCCCTCTTTGCCCCGACTTATCACTTCCTGTCTCCTTTCTGTATAGACCTCCAGACCTCTATGGTTAACTAATGGCTAGCTCTGCCCTCTGACTCCAAGCAAGCTTTATTTGTCAGAACACCAAACAAAATATCACACAACACACTCTTCTGTCTCTCTCTCTCATTCTTGCTCTGATAGACTCTGCCCCCAACCAGCATCCTTGTAAGGCTTGGCTCACTCGCGTGCAGTCTATAAGGGACTTTAGCATCAGATCCTTCAGGCTTACTGTCTCTTCCTCAAGAGCTTTGAAGCTCGTTTCTAGGGGAAACTATCTTCAGCAGTATCAAGGGCTTATTTCTGAAAAGAAAAAAAGAAGAGATATTCATATATTCAAATGGGTTGCCTTTCTGAGACATCCAATACTACTGTGAATTCTCTCAATCATCAAACGATTTCCTGCGCGCTCATGCAGATTTCTAGTTACATGCTCAGCTTTAATATTTGATGTTCTAATCCTGAGGTTAAATTCACCATCATTTGGAAAAATTGAGCTTTGGACTCCCTGTCAGTGCCCCGGGGATGCTCACATTTAATTAAAAACTAATGGAGAAGGCGTTTCTTTAATAATTGATTAGTCTTATCACTTAAGCATGTCGTGGCTGTTGCCTTTGGGAGTGAATGACTTTTACCTTTCTTTTTTTGTATAAAATCCACACATGCCTATTAGCAACTCTTGGTATTTGTGCTGCCTTCCTTTTGAGAGAGAGAATCCACTCTTCTTCTATGTTACTTGAAAGCTTGCATTTGAACATGTCCTCAGAGACCAGCAGAAAAAAGAGTGGGCCTCCTGTTTGAGGACACTCTGGTTAGTGCTTGTCTTTAAAATCTTCATTTATTTGTGTATTTGTGTATTTTAAATTACGTATATGTGTGACTGCTGTGGGTTATGTGCACATGCGTACAGTACTCATGGAGGTCAGAGGAGGACATTGGATGTCCTGGCTGGAATGTAGTGAGCTGCACTATATGATGCTGGGAATTGAACTTGGGTCCTCTGCAAGAGCAGTATGTCCCCTCAATCATTGAGCCATCTCTCCAGCTCCCAGTGTTTGTCTTTATCTTCCTTCCTTTGTTCCCTAAATCTAGTGACAATAACAGAGAATATAGACTTTAATTAATCAATACCAGATGGGAAAACAAAACAAAACAAAGCAAGGTGCAGCTAGTGATTGAGAATTCTGGGTGTTTATGGTGCGGGTTCTGGAGTCCTGGAAGCCTCAAAATTTGTTTAAAAGCCAAGGCAAGAGTTATAGCACTCAGTACAGGAAAGAGAGTGCTGTGGATATCGTTCTGTATAAATGAAACACTGATTGGACAGTGACCAGGCAGGAAGTATAGGCGGGACAAGGAGAGAGGAGAATTCTGGGAAGTAGAAGGCTGAGTGGGAGACACTGCCAGCCGCCACCAAGACAAGCAGCATGTGAAGATGCCAGTAGGCCACGAGCCACGTGGCAAGGTATAGATTTATAGAAATGGATTAATTTAAGATATAAGAACAGTTAGCAAGAAGCCTGCCATGACCATACAGTTTTTAAATAATATAAGCGTCTGTGTGTTTATTTTATAAATGGGTGGTCGGACTGCCAAAGGCTTGCCCTGCTCACCAGCAGATTGCATGTAAAATTCTGTTCATCTATAGCAAAAGGCCAGTCAGAGAGGAAGTGTGTGAGGGATACTGACAGTCAGAAGAAATACAGATGAACATATGATCGAATTTCCTAGTAAGGAAGGGCCATGGAATAACAGTATACCATAGTTTACTCTTTGAAAAAGCTTACTGTCCATTTAGATAAGAGTGTGTGTGAACTCTCTCTACTGGAAGGAAATTGAAGGGACAGTCTTTGGGAGCCACAATGCCAGCATGAAACAAAGTATCAGGTGTTCGGCTTGATCCAGCAGTTCCGGGAATTTTCTACAGAAATATGGACACAAAGAGGAGGATGCAACATTGTTTCCAGTGGCGAAGCAGCAGAAACGCCAATGTCAGTCCGTGTTTCATGAATGTGTTTGGTGCCCAGAAAGGCCAGAAGAGGGCATTGTTTCCCCTGGAGTTAGAGCTATAGACCACCGCAAACCACCACATGGTTGCTAGGAATAAAACCTGGGTCCTCTGGAGAACAGCCAGAGCTCTTCATCTCTGTGTCATCTTTGCATCTTTTTAAATAATTATGTACACGAACAAGTTACAAATATAGTAGAAATACCATTTTTTCCTCTTAAGAAAGTTTGTGTGTGTGCGTGTGTGTATGGAGTATTGTAGGTGGATGTTTCTGTCCCATCAGCCAGTTCCAAATAACCACTCAGAGACTTACTATTAATTATAAATGCTCAGGCTGGTTACTAGCTAACGCTTACATTTTAAATTAACCCATATTTCATATCCACCCTCTGCCATGCAGCAGTACCTTCTTTCAACATGGCACATTCACCTTGCTTCTCTCTGCAACTCTCTCGACTCCTGAGACACTGCTCTTCTTCTTCCCAGCATTCTCTCTTCCCCCCAAATCCTGCCTAGCTATGGGCCAATCAGCTTTTTATTTACAACGAAAGCAACACATTTTCACAGTGTACAGAAGGACTATTCCACAGCAGAGTATGGGTGTTTGCCTATGTGCATGTGCAAGTACAGGTCCATGTGTACGTGTGTGTAGGGCGCCTTCCTCAGTTCCTCTAACCTCTAGCTCTCTCACTGAACCTAGAGCCTATCAATTTGGCTAGATCGACTGGCCAGTGAGCTCCAGAGATCCATCTGTCCCTGTCCCTGCCCCTGCCAGTTCTGAGGTTAAACCATCTAGCCTGTTTTTTTATGTGGATGCTGGGCTTCTGAACACAGGTCTCGTGTTTACATGGCAAGCACTTTGCTAACCAAGGTACCTCACCATTACTTCTTTTTAAAAAGCTTTTTAAATTAGGATATACTAATTACACATAATGAGTTTCAGGTGTGGTGACTTTTAGTCCCAGCACTCAGGAGGCAAAGACAGGAGAATCTACATAAATCTGAGGCCAGCCTGGTCTACAAAGTGAGTTCCAGGACAGCTAGGGCTGTTACACAGAGAAATCCTGTCTCAGAAAACCAAAACCAAAACAAAAAACAACAACAAAAAAGGAGTATTGATAAGTATTTTTGAATCTCCTGTTGTAGGATTCTCCGATGATGTAATAAGCCAGATCAAGTTGAATTAAAATCTGGATTTAATGAGCAGAGCACTCTGGGGTGTGCTGTGGGATGTTCTGTATGGCAAATGTGTTGCTAATTAGTCAATAAATAAAACACTGATTGGCCATTGGCTAGGCAGGAAGTGTAGGCGGGACAAGGAGGAGAATAAAGCTGGGAAGTGGAAGGCTGAGTCAGAGAGACACTGCCAGCCTCCACGATGACAAACAGCATGTGAAGATGCCGGTAGGCCACGAGCCATGTGGCAAGGTATAGATTTATAGAAATGGATTAATTTAAGCTGTAAGAACAGTTAGCAAGAAGCCTGCCACGGCCATACAGTTTGTAACCAATATAAGTCTCTGTGTTTACTTGGTCGGGTTTGAGTGGCTGTGGGACTGGCAGGTGAGAGAGATTTATCCTGACTGTGGGCCAGGCAGGAAAACTCTAGCTACAGGGGTGACTCTCAAGCCCCCAGGAGTGAGGCCCAGGACGGAGGAGAAATCACGTGGCAGGTCTATGGACCGAAGCCTAACTACACTGTGGGTGAAGTCTTGAGCAGCCCTGAGGGAGGAGCTTCTGCTTGGTGGGCTTTCTGAGGGGCAGGGTTTGGAGAGGGAGGAGGGGGGCTGAGGTGGAGCTTCCAGTGGAACAAGTATCATTGTTTCATTATACATACATGTAACATAGTTTGACCATATGCCCCCATCATCCTCTCTTGACCCGCCTACTTCTGCTAATGGCCTTCCTCTTTCTAGATGGTTGTAGCTTCATGTTCTTTTTTGTGTGTAAACCAGTGAGTTTTGGGTTAGGGCTGCTTATAGGAACATGGGTGAGGGGACTTATGGGAGCATGGACAACTAACCAGTCGCTACACCACTGTAGAAAATGTCTCTCCCTTCTCCAGCATCCATTAACTATCAATAGCTCCCCAGGAAAGGTTGTGGCCTCATGAACCCCTTGCCACACCAAGAAACTTGTTTTTTTCCTACTTGAGAGTAAACTTCTGACAGAATATCTTATTACCCCCAAATTCTTTGGCTAATAATTTCTGTAAACAAGGTCATTCTCCTCTATAAGCAAAACACACTATAGTTAGAATCAGAAAGGAACAGTGTACCCTTAGGTCTCTCCTTTTTTTTTTTTTTTTTTTTTAGTTTCTTAACCCAGGGTTTCTCTGTTTAGTCCTTGCTGTCCTGGAGCTCACTTTGTAGACCAGGCTGGCCTGGAACTCAGAGATCTGCCTGCCTCTGCCTCCCGAGTGCTGGTGCCCAGCTCTAATGTCCCTCTCAATAACCAAAGGTCCAGGAGCAGGCTTTCTGCGGCATCCCCTGTCACATGTCTCTACTCTCCTTCATTATCATCTGTGCAGTGGTGCACACTTTGATGTGTCGTCACTGAGGAGATGAACTACAATTACTTGATAAGGTGGCACTTGTCAAGCCTTTCTACTTCCAGTGACGCCTTTGAAATCAGAAATGAAACACAAAGTGACTAAAATATCACATTTCTTTTTATTTTGAAATAGGCTATCACTGTGTAGCTCTGGCTGGCCTGAAACTTGGTGTGTACACTAGGCTGGCGCTGGCCTCTAACTCACAGAGATCCATCTGCCTCTGTTTCCTGAGAGTTGGGATCGAAGGAGTGCACCCGGCTTAAATACCCCATTTTTTAAAAAAATCAAATCTGACCCATTGATTTCATAACAGGGCTGTCTTTTCCTGTCTTCATTTCTTTTCTCTGTCTCTGTCCCACTGTCTTTCTCTCTCTGTCTTTGTCTCTGTCTCTTTCTGTGACAAAGCCTTACTACATAGACAGTCTAGCCTTTAATTTTTTTTTTTTAATCTTGCTTCAGGTTTTTTTCTTTTTTTTTTTTTTGGTTTTTCGAGACAGGGTTTCTCTGAGTAGCTTTGTGCCTTTCCTGGAACTCACTTGGTAGTCCAGGCTGGCCTTGAACTCACAGAGATCCGCCTGGCTCTGCCTCCTGAGTGCTGGGATTAAAGGCGTGCGCCACCACCGCCCGGCTTTTGCTTCAGGTTTTTAAGTGCTCTGGTATAGCCGTGGGCCACCCAGCCCCACCTGGCAGACACTTCCTGAAGTAATTATTATTATCTTCATTACCCGAAGGGATCTTGTAGTTGCCTCCTGGTTTCTCCATTTCTCTGTCGGCACTGGTGCTCATGTCCTGTTTTGTATCATATTCTATTATTGCTGTAACAAACCTTTGTAACTTAGTTCTTGAAAATAATGTACAGTTAATATTTTACAACTCTGTGGAGTCAAATTAAATCAGTTTCACTAGGCTAACAGCAGATGTCGCAGGCCATGCGCCTTCTCTTGGGCCTTCCCAGATTCCAGAAGGACATCTGCATCCCATCTCCATCTCTGAGTGAACAGCATAGTGTCTCTGCCCCCTCTAACCTCTGCTTCCACTGTTGAGTCCTCTGACTCTGACTCTCATGCTTGCTTTTTGAAGGACTCTGTGACCACACGGGGCCCATGTGAATAACCTAGAATAAAATTTCCACCCGAAGCCCTCTAACTTAATTACATATGCAAAGTCCCTTTTACAGTGCAAAGTCATATATTCATAGGTCATGGGAGTTGGCACACCTACGTCTTTGGGGCCACCATTCTGTTTATTTTACCTGTTGGAAGAAAATCTCTATGCTCTCTCTGTCTATCTATCTGTCTGTCTGTCTATCTGTTTGTCTGTCTATCTATCTATCTATCTATCTATCTATCTATCTATCTATCTATCTCTCTATCTATCTTATATGTATGCATGTATCATTGATCTATGTTTCTAATATCTATCATGTATATATATATCATCTATATCCATCATCCATATGTCTTTCTATTATCTATTTACCTATCCTGTATCTGTTATTTTTCTAGCATCTATTCATCTATAATCTATTTATATGTTTTAACCTATCATATATATCATCTATCTTTCTTTTTGTCAACTATCTATCATCTATCTATCTATCTATCTATCTATCTATCTATCTATCTATCATCTATCTATTTATCTATCTATCATCTATCTATTTATCTATCTATCTATCATCTATCTATCTATCTATCTATCTATCTATCTATCTATCATCTATCTATCTATCTATCTATCTATCTATCTATCTATCTATCTATCTTCTACCTACCCTCTATCTATTTGTCTACCTGTTATCTTTCTATCCACCTTCATCATCATCTTTGTCTTCACCTCTCTCTCTGATACTGATTCATGGATTCCCATTTGGTCCAATGGATTAGGACCTGCTGCTGACCTTAGGAGGCTCTTCAAGTGGGTTAAGTCCTTTAATCACATTTCCATCATTTTTTGAGACCATACTTAACTTTGGGCACAACAAAATGTCACAGACTCATCCTGAACTTTCCGTGCTCCAGTCTTAGTGTCAGATATTTCCCCCAGAAACCCTGACTCTGTTTAGTGGAGACTGGTAAAGCAAGAATCAGCATTAGTCCTAGGTCTGGTGGTACAGCCCATTCATCTCAGTGCCTTGGAAGGCTGAAAGAGGAGGATCATTAATTCAAGGCTACCTTCAGCTTCAGGAGTGTAGCTGAAAGTTTTCCTGTGTCCTGTCTGGCCCGAAGTCAGGACAAATCTCTCTCACCTACCAGTCCCGCAGCCACTCAGACCCAAATAAACACACACACAGGCTAATATTATTTATGAACTGTATGGCCATTTGCTCAGGCTTATTACTGACTAGCTCTTATGCTTAAATTAACACATAGTTCTTAATCTATGTTTAACCACATGGCTTGGTACCTTTTCCTCAGTTCAGCCTTCACATCTTGCTTTCTCTGTGTCTGGCTGGCATCTCCTGACTCAGCCTTCCTGTTCCCATCATTCTCCTTGTCTGCTTATCCCACCTATACTTCCTGCCTGGCTACTGGCCAATCAGCATTTTATTTATCAACCAATCAGAGCAACACATTCACAGCATACAGAGCGACATCACCCATCACAGGAGTTCAAGGCCAGCCTCAGCAATTTAGCAAGATGCTGTCTCAAAATGAAAGATTTTAAAAAGAGGTCTAAAGATACAAATCAGTGGTAGAGTGCTTGCCTAGCTTCTGTGAAGCCCTCGTTCCCATCCTCAGCACCACAGGAAAATGAACAGCTGGGAAAAAACAACAAAAACAAAACCACTGGCAGTAGCCATCTCAGTATCACTAGGATGCTGCTACTGTTAGGACCTCCCAGGAATCTATACACACAGATATAGACACACAGGTGTTTGCACATACATATAGTACATACTCAAACTCATATACAGCTGTCAATGTATAATATATTATATGCCTAGCCATATCTATCCACTTAAAAGCATGAGTTCCCAGCAACACTTTGAATTCCAATCTAACCCTATAAGTTTCAGATTCATTTTCTCATTCTTTGCATCCCTACCTCTTTCCAATAATGGAAAAGAAGGCTCTCACTAGTCTTAGTAATTTGGACTTTCATCAAGTCCCAGATTCCCATCCCTGCTGCAGACACTTAATGCAGAGACCCTCTCCTCACCACTGGCCTCCTAGGGCATGTGCCAGGCCACATGGTTACATCATCCTGTTGACTTCAGGTGACCTGCTCCAGCCCTTCCCTGCATGTGAATGCCTCTTCCTCTGCTAGATGCCAAGAGCACAGGATGAGCCAAGTAGCTGTTCTCCTCACCACACCAGGGTCTCATATTATGTGGGGAGGCTGACTCTGTTTTTCCCTCCTCTTCCCAATCTTCTTACTCATTCCTCTTGGCTCCAGCAACCCATGGCGGGCCCTGATGATCCAGTCTTCCACAGGATCTCCTTCCTCACCTCACTGAGGCTGTAAACACCCCATACTGGCCAATCCAACCAAAGGAATGCTGGAGCTTGCTCACAGAAGCTTTAGACCATCAGTTGTGATATCACTCCCCAACTCTGCATTCAGGTTATGTTGGTAGCTTGGAATTGGCCATACTAGATGTTTTTATACCACAGTAATTGGCAAAGATTAGAAATCAAGCCTTCAATGCCCCCAATCACCTTTCAAACATTTACCTACCAACCTCTGCTCAAACCTGACTCATATGTGTACTTTGCTCAGCACTGCCTGATGGAATTGGATGTATAAGCCGTGTGTGTGTGTGTGTGTGTGTGTGTGTGTGTGTGTGTGTGTGTGTGTTCATTTTTTAGTTGGGCCTTTCATATGCTTGGCAAACACTCTGCTCCTGAGCTATTTATCACTCCAGTGCCTAGGTTTGTTGGTGTCTTAGGGTTTCTATTGCTGTGAAGAGACACCATGACCATGGCAACTCTTATAAAGGAAAATATTTAATTGGGCCTGGCTTACAATTTCAGAGGTTTAGTCTATTATCATCATGGCGGGGAGCATGGTGGCATGCAGGGAGACATGGTGCTGGAGAAGGGCCTGAGAGTTCTACATCTTGATCTCCAGGCAACAGGAAGTGAACTGCATGCCACACTGGGCATAGCTTGAGCATACATGAGATCTCAAAGCCCGCCTCCACAGTGACACACTTCCTCCCACAAGGCCATACCTCTTAATAGTCCCACTCCCTATGGGCCAAGCACTCAAACCCATGAGCCTATGGGGGGCCATGCCTAGTCAAGCTACTGCAGTTAGGTTACAAGGGACATTAGTTACTTTAGTGTTTGGGAAAAAATACAGTGACTTCTGAAAAGTTCCAATGTTTCCTTGAATAATGTGTCTTGCTGAACGCTAAGCAAAAAATTCATCCAAATTTGCCAGCATCCCAGATTGGATTAAAGTAGTTACTGTTGGCTAGAAAAGAATATAACATGAGTCAGATACAGCTTCATGCTCTCATTTTATAGTGCAGAGACATTGAGCATGTTTGAGAATGGGTTTCAATAGTGATGAAAGTCAGATTCCGCATTCAGACAAAATTCCAGCAAGTGGATTTTAACATTGAAGCAAATGGCCACATAGAGGGAGTTCCTTGACTTGCATTCTTCAACAACCAAGTGTAGTGAGACTGAGCCATTAAAAATTCTTTACTCTCCGGGGCAGTGATGGCACACGCCTTTAATCCCAGCACTCGGGAGGCAGAGGAAGGCAGATCCCTGTGAGTTTGAGGCCAGCCTGGTCTACAGAGTGAGTTCCAGGACAGTCAGGACTGTTACACAGAGAAACCCTTCTCTTGAAATACAAACAAACAAACAAATAAACAAAATTACTCAAGTAAATTTCTGTGAATCCTTAACTTCAGAATATGTCTGTGTTTGTTAGAGTTCTCTAGAGAAATAGAACCAATGGGAGGTAAATATTCATGTGGATGTGATGTGGTGTGTGTATATGATGTGATGTGCGTGTGTGTATGCACATATATGAGAAAGGCACAGAGAGAGATTTATTATTTAAAGTTGCTCTTGAGCTTGTGGGTAATGAAGGTCTGAAATTCCTAAGGAAGGCCTGCATGGAAAAAATGAGGTAGGTGTGGGTGGTGCAGGCTTGGATCTAAAATTTGCAGGCCAGGCCAGGCAGGCTGGACACGTAGGCACAGTTCCCATATTTCTCTCTTGGAGTGGAATTCTTTCTTCTTTGGGGTTCCATCAGTTGGAGGGTGCTCATTCACACTATGAGAGTCCATTTCCTTTTTAAAGTCATCTCATTGTAAACATTATTGCCACTGCAACGTTCCTTTACAGCACCCTGTCTAGATCAGTGTTTGAACACAACTAGGCATGAACGTCTAGCCCAGCCAACACATACAGAGGACCGGCAGAAATATCTGCTTTGAAAGCCACATTGATTTTCTTTGCCAGGCAATTTCAAGCATTTGACTTAATGTTTTCTTAGTGAAGGTTAACTAGCAATTAATCAACTCTTAGCTGATTTGACTTTCCACGCAAATCTCATTAGAGAACGGGCTGCATGATCTTCGATCAATGGTAATTTTTGCCCTCTTCTCTCTGGGGTCACGTATTGCCTTTCCCATGATGATTTCCGGTCTTCGGAAGAACATACAGGTTGATCTCGTTACGGATACTATGCTGGAACTTGTGAGTGAAGGCGCTGCCCACGTGGCTCCTGCCTCTTAGTGCTCCATGGGAGGACATTGGCTCGCACAGTTCGGACTAGCGTGGCTCAGGACTCCCAGAGGAGCGAGGGCCTCACCCACACTAGTGGTTCCTTCCTCTTTTCATAGAGCAAGCCTGAGAGCAGATTTGCCAAGGGAGACAAAATGCCAGCTTGGGCGGCCAGCAGGTTGAAGGCAGCTGACAGCTGCTCAGGGAATCGGCTGTCTAGACCGCCTGGAGCCAGCACCTGTTGACCTTGTGGGCCACTGAATTTGAGCACAGCCCCTCCTGCTGTGGACCAGGAGGAGGTTGGGGCTCATTAGATTTGTGCTAGCATTCACAGTCAAGTCTGTCTTCCTTTCCACGAAGTATATAGAAAACTCATGAATAAAACATATTTAAGTAAAATTCCAACCACAGGTGTTCCAGTTTCAAACAGCTTTTCGATGCTCTGCATATACAGTCCTTGTGAGAAAGAACACAGAGAACTGGGCTCAGTGGTGAGACACTTGCCTAGTGTGCATGATTGGCAGGTTTCGTCCTCAGCACCAAAACCCAAAAGCAAGATCCCAGGAGTAAGTGTCCCAGAAGATGACGCTTGGATGATCTTGCCACCAACTGGAGGTGGCCTCAGTGGTGCATGGTGACTTTGCAACCTACTGTTCAGATAATGCTGTAACTGTAAGTGATTTTAGTAGTTTGGGGTGAATAACACTAGTGTATCAGTTCCTTTTCTTGCTGTTGTGATAAACTGCACGGCAACATTCACTTAATAGGTTTCTTTTTTGCTCACGGTTTAAGGAGTACAGTGGTCATGGCCAGGAAGGCTTGTGGACAAGAAAGTGAGGCAACAGGTTACACTGTATCCACAGCCTGGAAGCGGGCCAATGCGGGTGCTCAGTTTCCTTCCTTCTTAACATTAAAAACAAATACATTTATTGATTTGTTGTGTCCAAGTGCACATGTGGAGGTCAGAGTGCCAGGTGTGGGGGTCAGTTCTCTTCTTGCACGGTGAGGGTCTCAGGATTCAACTCAGGTCATCAGGCTTGGTGGCAGGCACCTTTCCCCACTGAGCCCTTTTTGAAGTCCCTCAGTCTCTTCTTTGATTCAGTCTGGTACCCCAGCCCAGAAAATGGTGCTGTTTATCTTCAGGGTAGGTTTTCCCTCTCCAGACATTTGACTCAGAGGCGATGCCCTCACAGTCATACCCAGAGTGGGTCTCCTAGGTGATTTCAAATCCCTTCAAGCTGATAGTCATGATTCCCTAAACACTGTAGCCCAGCCTGGCCTCGAACTCACAGAGATCCGCCTGCCTCTGCTTCCTGAGTGCTGGGATTAAAGGCGTGTGCCACCACCGCCCGGCTTCCCTACAAAACTCTTTAATTATTTAAGGCTACTTTTCATTTATTTATTTATTTATTTTTACACACCGAGTGTTTTTTAAACCACCCCCTGTCAATTCTATATAAAACCCTCACTCTCATCCTGAGTATTCAACTAGATACCTACCCACTAGCCAAATGCAGTTTTCTACATTCGAATTAGCTAGTGTCTCTAATTTGTTTTCTAAAACAACGACCAAAAACAGCTGGGGGAAAGCAAAGGTTTGTTTGCCTTACAAGTCACCATCACAGTCAATCATTGAGGGAAGTCAATGCAGGAGCTCAAGAAGGAGCCAGGAACTGAGGCAGACTAAAGCCGCGGCCATGGAGGAACACTCCTCATTGGCTCCCTCCCCAAGGCTTGCTCCCATTTGTTACCTTATACAACCAAGGACCCAGGTGTGGCACCACCCACAGGGGGCTGGGCCCTCCTAGACCAATCGTTCATCAAGAAAATGCCCCACTGGCTTTCATTCAGGCCAGTCTAATGGCGGTATTTTCTCAATTGAGATTCCTCCTTCCTAGGCGACTCTAGTTTGCATCAAGCTGACAGAGGAACCAAGCAACCCATTTAGATTTTATTTTTTCTGTGGGTTCTAGAGAAGCTTGGCGAACACTCTATATCTGAACTATGCTCCAGACCCTGTAACGACCTACTATGAATTAGCAGTTAAGTTTCTCAGTTATGCTAGCCACATGCACATAAATAGCCACATCTACCAGCGACAGGCAGCCAGAGGCTATCTCATGGGATCGACACAGCTGTAGCATGCTTTCTTCACAAAGGAAGGTTGTATTGGACAGTTACGCTGATCTTGGGCAGAAAACAAAGCCTGGAATTGGTCGATGCCCACTTCTCATCAGAAGCCCTTTTAAAAGAAGCACTGTTTATTGCAGATTGGTGGATGGGTGCGGGTTCCTCAGATTACTCTGAGTTTTAGCCTTGGGCCAAGCAAAACTCACCATCAGTAATTCTAGATCCCAGAGTCTTGGCTGTCTACAGACCTGCTTTCATGGAGCCAGTCACATTTTAGGATTTTGCTTATGAAATTACTGAGAAGTAACTTCTTGTATATTGATGTGCCAGAAAGCGAAGAATTACGGAGGTATGATGGGGACCTGTCTGAAGATTGCGTAGTTCCTGACAGATGATGTGTAAACAGAAAAACATCCGGTCTGGGAACTACAGGACAAATAGAATCAGTGGGTAAAGAGAACACAGAGAAGTTTCTGTAGAGTCCTGTGCACTTACAATAGTTAGCCAGCAAGTTAGCGTTGAACTTTCTGCAAATCAAAGGAAAAGGGAGTAAATGGTCTACTTTTAGTGAGCTGAAGGAGAAACTACATCCTCGCTGGGAAAAGCCTGGGCTCTTAAGGTGTTTGCTACCATGGCAACTGCTTATGTTAAGTTTCACACTGGGACAAAGAGATTTAAACGGTGGTTGTGTGAGTTGATGTCTGGGTTTTGTTCCGTTTCTTTTGGCTTTTGTTTTGTGATGCTGGAGTTTGGAGCCAGAGTCACATCCCTAACCCCTGCTGGTAATTTTATTTTGAAATAATCTCAGACCCACAGAGAAATAACAAAAATAATATGAAGAGTTCAAAGTCTCACATACTCTTCACAGATTGCCCTGTTGTTAAATGTGTTGTCTTACTGTGTAAGTACCCCTTTTTCTGTCTCTGTTTCTGTCTCTAAATACTTATATCTAAATTTATATATAATTGGACCAAGAGATAAAGAAAATATATACATATACCAACACACAGTATATATATATATATATATATATATATATATGTATATATATATATATAATTTCTAACCATATTTGGAAACACAATGCTCCTTTACTTCTAAATTCTTCAATGTGTACGTCTTTTTAAAAAATGTGTTTGTTTTTTTTTTAATTATATGGGGCTGGAGAGATGTCTCAGCACTTAAGAGCAAAGGCCGCTCTTCTAGGAGATAACGGTTCAGTGGTGGCCCAAAAACATCTGTAATTATGTGCATGTGTGTGGATGTGGGTACCCAGGAAGGAGCTGGAATTACAGGTGCTGGTGAGCCACCTGAGGTGGGTGCTGGGCACCGAACATGGGTCTTCTGAGAGCCCAGCCAGAGCTCTAACCACTGAGCAATCTTTCCAGCCCCTCAGTGTGTGCTGCTTTAAAACAAGGGCATTTGCCAGGCGGTGCAGATGCCTTTGATCCCAGCACTCAGGAAGCAGAGCCAGGCAGATCGCTGTGAGTTCGAGGCCAGCCTGGTCTACAAAGTGAGATCCAGGACAGGAACCAAAACTGCACAGAGAAACCCTGTCTCAAAAACCGTCTCTAAGCTCAGACTTGCACTTTGTCATCTCTGGCTTCCAGGCTAGAAAAAAAAAATGATGGGGCAACAAATGCATGACAGAGAATATTAAAGATTAAAGTGGTGTGGTGGGACAGCTGATTACTCCATTGCCCCAGCAAGCCAACTTACCGTTGTTGGGAGGGAAAATACGTACGAGAAATACACACACACACACACACACACACACACACACACACACACACGAGAAATACACACATATGTGAGAGATAGACACATATACACACATACATATGAGAAATACATACACATACATGTATATGAGAAATGCACACACACATATGTGAGAAATGCACACATATACATGAGAAATGCACACATATACATACACACATATATAAAAAGATAAGAACGTGTGTATGTATTATAAAAACAAAAGGCAAAAGTTGTTAAAATCAAAATAGGAATTGTTTGTGCTAACCTCAACTCCCCTAACCCCAACTCCCCTAACCCTAACTCCCCAACGTAAATAAAGCCAGATTGCCTGATTGTGTCCATGCAGAAAATTGCCAGGACTTCAAGCTTGCATAGGCCCCTGTGGCAGCAAATCTTGGTTGTCAACTTGACATACTTGGGAAGAGAAACCTCAATAGACAAACTGTCTCCCTCAGAGTGGCCTGTGGGCAGGTCTCTGTCACTATTTCTTGATGATAAGAGGCCCAGTCCACCGTGGGCGGTACCATCCCTAGGCAGGTGTACCTGGGCAATACATGACGAGCAGCAGACTATGAGCTTGAAAGCGAGCCAGTGAGCAGTGTTCCCCCATTCGTTTCCACTTGAAGCTCCTGCCTTGGCCTCCCTAGCTGATGGGCTGTAACTTGTACGCTAAAACGGTGTTTACCACAGACACAGAAAAGCAGACTCTAATAGCTCCCTACAACCTTGTGCAAAGAGCATTTCCACAAGCTCTGCCCAGCAACTCTCTTTTGTCACAGAGATTATTAATCATGGTGGCCAAAGATTGTAATTTCAAAATATATGGTATTACTGTCTTCACTTCTGTCTTTTAAAACTTTTTCTTGTCTCAACCTGTTTGAATGTGTTCACAGTATAGCGTCTAGTCCCATTGCAAAGCTCCGCTATTCCCAAATACAAACACGATTCCTTTTTACATCTATCCATCCATCCATCCATCCATCCATCCATCCATCCATCATCTACCTACCCACCCATTTATCCACCTATCCATCCATCCATCCATCCATCCATCCACCCACCCATCTATGTATGTATGTATCCATCTATCTATCTATCTATCTATCTATCTATCTATCTATCTGTCTGTCTGTCTGTCTGTCTGTCTGTCTGTCTATCTATCTATCTATCTATCTGGTGTGGTGTGTGTGTGTGTATGCCATGATTGGACTCAGGTCATAGAAGGTTTAATGACAAGGTGATAATCAAAACAGCGGGTATCACAAGGCCCCACCCCTAGCTGTGGAGAGGAAGAGAAGGTCGATTTTCTTCAGGGATGCAATCCCCGAGAGGCTGCCAGGCCCTGGCAGCACTAAGTGAACTCTGTGGAATTTAAGAGAAGAGCGCGTCAAATTGGGAGGGAACAGTGGTGGGAGTATAGGGGAGGGTTTAGAGGGTGAGGAGATGGAGGAGACTTTATCAAAACACATTATATGTACGTCTGAAATTCTCAAACAATTTTAATTTTAAAGCATCTGATGCAATCAGCTTCATTTCCATCTTTGAAAACTAAAGAAGAAAAAAAGTTCAGTCAGCTGGTGTTGGGGCTGGAGAGATGGCTTAGCAGTTAAGAGCAAGTATTGTCTTGCAGAGGACCAGAGTTGGAGTCTCAGCTCAGAACTACCTGTAATTTTTAGCTCCAGGGGGGATCCGATGCCTCTGGCCCCTACAGGCACCCATACTCACATCTACAAACCCACATGTATACACATAATTAAAAACAAAAGGAAATCCAGGGGGTGTTTTTCTCACCAGTGGTTTCTCCTCCCTCTTCCACAGGCAGGAGACTACCTCTCCAGAACATGGGTCACTCATGCCAAGGCCGGCTGATAGCACGTGGTTCCCACTTCCTGGAATGCACTTTCCCCTTGTCTGGCTATTACCAAACAAAAGTGTGTTCTGGCCGGGTGGCAGGTGATGGTGGTACACGCCTTTAATCCCAGCACTCAGGAGGCAGAGGCAGGCAAATCTCTGTGAGTTCGAGGCCAGCCTGGTCTACAGAGTGAGATCCAGAACAGGCACCAAAATTACACAGAGAAACCCTGTCTCGAAAACCAACCCCCACATCAAAAAAAGAGTGTGTTCTTCCCACTGGCCTACCTCATGAAACCCTCTTTTGTCCTTCCTGAAACACACCATATATTTGTATACTTGTACTTGATTTTTGCTATAAAAGCTTGCACAAATGCAAAGCAAACTATCCTTGAACCCAAAGAAGTCAGCATTGCTAACAGTGGCCGTCTGCACTTAGGGTCACCAACTTGTGACTTTTCCCATTCTGCACCCGAGAGCCATGGGAAACCCCTCAGCAGCTTTACCTTTACAGGCTGGAGAGTAACATCTGGCACACACGAGCACCGCTGTGGCAATTAGAGAGAGGGGTCCCCTCTTATTAGCTGGTCAACCAGGGAGAACCTATTCTTTTTACGTGACACCATCGCAGGCCCGGGCACAGAGCTGAAGGTTGACTGTGCTGTGGGTTTCCAGGTCCAAAGACAAAGACCACAACCTCACGGTTCAAGATCTGAAGCTAGTCCATAGCTGTATTTTGTTCAGTGTAGTTTGAAAGTGTTTTAAGGACCTAACATACTTAAATTTAAGTTTGGGTGAGCCTGCAAAAAAAGACAGATTTTTTTTTTGGGGGGGGGGCTTCTCTTTTAAAGTTCTATTACAGTGCCTTCCTTCTTCCACGGTGACTTTGGTGCCACCAAATAGTCAGTGCTACTTTTGAGTGCTATCATTTCCCACGCTTTCCTTCCTTTTCCATTGTTACTGGCTCCAAGGCTGAACGGAACAGTGTCATTCCTTAGCACTTTCATGGTGATGTTCATTTTTTTTTTAATACTGTTTTTTGAGACAGGGTTTCTCTGTGTAATCCTGGCTGTCCTGGAACTCATGCTGTAGACCAGGCTGGCCTCCAACCCAGAGATCTGCCTGCCTCTGCCTCCTGAGTGCGGGGAGCTTTTCCTGATTCTAACCTATGTCCCTTTGGTGACTACCTGGCTGGTCCCTTGCAGGCTTTAAGGGACACAGTCCCTGCTGGTATGATTCTCACTCAAGTTTGAACTGCTTGAGTGACAGCAGCAAGTTCAAACCTTACAGATTCTAGGCTTTGGTAAAAAGCATCTCCTTGGAAAGCAGTGGACTTTCATTGCATACTGTTGGCTGGTAGGGGACAGACAAAACGTCACAGCCCAGGAGGGTGGCCTCCATTTGCTTGAAATGTCACATTTCTCTTGTCTTTAGGGTAACAGTGGCTTGGAGGAACAGGATACTGTATTTACCATGTTCGTGTTTAAATCTGGGGAGAAGGTTTCTGAAAGTCATATTTTGAAGAAGGCGAAGGAACACAGGAGACGGGTGACCCCGTCAGGCTGAGGGTAGGACAAGGCAGGAGAGTGCTTGCTTTGGCATCCTTCAAGACTCCTCTGGCTATTTCTTTCCTACATTTCCCCTTCTTGCTCTATAGCCTGATGCTATTTGGGCTTCTATAAGCTGACAGCAGAAACATTTGCTAAAATCAAAGCCATCTGCTCTGACTGCTGATGCCAAGTTGTAGGAATGCCCCCAAAGAATGCAAAACAAAAAAAGAACTTACTTCTGTGGGTGCCAGACCTGATGTTAGTATTTTGGGGATGTTGGGGGACTTGCCCTTCAGTGGATATCCAGAAGCTGAGAAGACAGTATCCTTGTATTCTAGTACAGCAGTCTTCTATCAGGTCAGGTCACAACTGGATAAGCTAATGAGTCTCTCTCGGGAGAGAGGGTGGCACTCAGTGACACATGAAGTAAAATGGCAGGTGTTCAGAGGCTCCCTGATGTCTTCGGTTTGTTGTGTTTGAAGGACACACTGGCCAAGGCAAGTCAGAGGCAATGGGAGTGAAGGGATGCACTGGAAAGTAGGAAGCAAATGGAGTTCCACTCAGTGTGCACAGCAGGACAGTTTAGCCTCAGTGATGCACAGTATGGTCAATGATGAATGGGGACATTGTTGGTCAGGTGAGCAGAGAGACCAGCACACACCAGAGCTGGGTGGAAGAGGAAGGAAGGGCTAATTTCTGTTGTCTGAAAGGAAACACTAAAGCACACTATTGTTGACAGGAATGATCCAGGAGGCAGGAACTGATAGTGAAACAGAGAAAGGGGGTGTCTGCAGAAGTCATCAAGAATGTTAGAGTATGGGACATAGAACCTAAGTAGAGGGTGGGCATTTCATAGGTGCACTGAGGGGGACCCTGGAGGTGGTCAGGACAGGTAGGGACGTGAACCATGAAGAGGTAAGAATGAAAACTCAGCTCAGACTGACTTCATCAACCCTGATCAAACTTCAGGGAGTCTGACGCCAGGTGGCTCATTCCCAATCTATTTAAGGCCCATTATAAATTTGAAAAAAAGTTTCCTGGTGTAATACAATCCCCAGTGCACAAGGAAGCATGATTGTATTGAAACTCAATTCAGGGTACATATCATTCCTTCCACAAAGATGGGTTCTAGAGATAGGCTACCTGTGTTAGCTTAAGGGTCTAAGGGTTTGGCCTGGTCTCCGTCATACAGATAGCATAGAGATCATTTGGGCTATTAACTACCCCTAGTCCTGGTTGTGGGAGTTTGGGGAGCCCCAGGCTGTTAAGGGTCATCTAGATTATTAGCTACCTGGGGTCCTGGTTGTAGGAGCTTGATATGGCCTGGCCCAACAGATAACTCAGAATGACCAGGCTTTGAATCACCTTCAATTCCCAGCTTTCTGGATGGATGAATAGGTTTTTACATCCATTCCTTTGAGAGGACAGTCCTGTGTGCTTAACATTCCTGGTTTCTCTGGAGATCTGTGGCTACAAGGATCTTTGTGCTGTGCTCCCAACAATGCACCAGGGGTGGCTGTGGGTGTGGGCATGGGATGGGAGCTGGAGTGGAACAAAGAGTAGTTAATTACTTTAAGCAAACAATTTTCCTCCACACCCAGAGTGGCACTTAATCAGAGGTATTGATGAGCTTTTATAGACAAAGGGGTTTTGGAGTGATGGCTGTGGTCCAGAGGGGCTGAGAGAGGATGAGGGCATGGAGAAGGAAACTGAGGGTTTCTGATAGTGTCTGGGGGCGGAGAGTGTATGTGACAGGAGAGAGACACCAGGTGGAAAGTGCAGTTCTCAACGTTTGCAGTTTTAAGTAAGTGCATGGTTGTAGTCTAGGTTTCCATTCACCAGCATCCATCCATAGATTTCCTGTTCCTGATCTCATTGTAAATCCTTGATGAAGCCCATCTGTTGAACCGCCCAATAACCATTCAATCCAAGCTATAGTTCCCAGCAGTGGGGGTGAGTTAAGAAAACAGCCAGAAAAACCACCTTCTCCCAGTAGCAGAAGAGAAAGGTTGTCTTTGTTTGCTTTGTGTGGCTGTGAATGAACATTGACCAAAACCAACTTGGGGAGGAAAGAGTTTGTTACAGGGTACACAAGCCATAGTCCATCACAGAGGGAAGCCAGGGGAGGAGCTCACGGCAGGAACCGGGAGCCAGGAACCGAAGCATAACCGTGGAGGAAGGCTGCTTTCTGGCTTGCTCAGCTGGCTTCTTCTTCCTCCCAGGACAACCTGCCAAGGGGTGGCTCCTCCCACAGGCCATTCTGATGGTGGCAATTCCTCCATTGAGGTTCCTTCTTCCCAGGGGACTCTTAGTTTATGCCTACCTGACAACAACTAACCAGGACAGCTAGATCTGAACATATGTTCAGATGTTTATTTTTCAGTCAGATCTGGGCCCCGCTGTCTAAGTGGAGATGCCTGACAAGTCTTTCAGGACCCCAGGACCTCAGCGTTTCTTGCAGCAATAAGAAAAAAGCCACCATGCCTGGAGACGGAAAAATCACCCAAGGCGGGGACCACTTAGAAAGATGATATTTGAAGCGATAATCAACGGCTTCTAAATGACGCTTCTCTCGCGCTCAGATGAAAGACTCCCACCGTGGGTGAAATGGCTGAGTCTATTTTTGTTTTTAATCACCGACTCAACACAGTAGTAAAGTGGGTGTCCTGCCGTAGAGAGCATGACGTGCTCAGAATGATTCAGACGCGGCTCAGGTGGGGAGCATTGTACAACCAGTTCCGCAGCGTAGGAAAGGAACCTCCGGAGTGCTTCCTTCCACAGGGTGCCTAATTTTGCTCTGTATTGAAAATACAATTGTGCAGAATCCATTTGCCGACAACGAAAAGCGGTGGATTTTTTTGTTTGCTTTAATCTCGGCCTGAACCCTCTTGGGACTTCCAACCTTCTACATCTCTTGGCTGGGGGCGGGGAGCGGGGTACGGGATGCTGGCTGTCTAATTTGTTGGAACTCACTCTTATGATTCAGCCACTTTCAGTCCCATCTAAGCACCGTTGGGGGTCACACACAAGGTCACAGCATCTGATTCTACTCACACCGTCACACACCTTCAAGACCAGTAGCAACAGAGGGCTGAGGAAAATGGGCTTTGATCTGTTTGTCATAGAACTCCCAGCTTTTACATCAGAACCTAGTCCGTTCAGAGTCCTCCATTCTGGCACAAGTGGAAAATGTCTCATAAAACATAATCTAGTCTTAAAATATATATGACATTCAATCTCTTTTGTTCGTTTTAAAAAGAGGCTGCTAAAATCCCATCCAATCGCTTCTATAATGAATGGGTTGTGAGCCAGTTTGGAAGCAAACACAGAATGGGAACACGTATTCTCATTTTAGGTATCTACATAGTGTGAGAGGCAAGGTTTTATAAACTAGGTAATCCCTGATATTGACATGTTAGGGCATTTGAATTAAAGAATAAAGATGATAAAACTATTATACTCTCTCTCTCTCCTCTCTCTCTCTCTCTCTCTCTCTCTCTCTCTCTCTCTCTCTCTGGAATGGAGGATTACTCTTAGGTCTGACAGCATGCTAGGTATGAACTCTGTCACTGAGATAAACCTCCTATGCCTGGTGTTTTGTTTGGGACAGGGTTTCATGTGTCCCAGGCTGGACTTGAACTTGTTGCATGGTTAGCAGAAACCCTCCATCCTCCTGTCTCTGCCTCCCCAGTGGGGAGGTCATAGGTACATAGGTACATAGATCATAGGTCATAGGTACATAGGTCATAGATACATAGATCATAGGTACACGCCACCACTGCGGTTTATGCCGTGCTGGGTCAAACCCAGGGCTTTGATGCTGTTGGGCAGGTGCTCTGTCAACTGAGCTACTTCCCCAGCTTGCTGCTTAAAAACCAGTCCATTACTTAAGCCTGCTCCATCGTTATAGCAGGCTCTTGCCTTTTTTTTCCCTTCCTAACAACCTATAGTTTGGGGATGCTATTTATTCTCGTCAAAGGAAGAACTCCAACCCCATAGAGGAAGGTAAGAAGTAACCAGATTCCAGACGGCTAGGCGAGCAAATGAATGGATGTGTCATAGTACCACAGTTGCTGAAGGAGGCACAATGGACCAGAGCAAGACAGCTTAGCAGCTCAGTGTGACAGAACCAGTGTCTCCAACTCCAAGTCCCATGGGATGGGTCAGACCCCAGCTCTGTCTGTATATAATGGCTTGTGTGTGGCTGTTAGGAATACAGGCAGGCGCCACCACACCTGGCTTTCAATTTTTATTTTGCTCATTTATTTATTTTTTCAGCAATTAATTGTAGACGAATTTCTAAGTGGTCTTATTAAATAAAATACACGGAGCCATATTGAAAGCCTTAGAGATCAGGGAAATAGGAATAGCCACCAGCTAACCTTACCTCACCACGCCACAGCTTCCAGAGTGAGCTGCTTCCTGTCTACCTGCACCTTTATTGCCTTGCTGTTCTGCCCTCTCATTGGCTCTTAGCCCAGCCACATCACTTCCTTGTCACTGCCTGTCTGTACAGACCTCCAGGTCTCTATGGTTGGTACTGGGATTAAAGGCGTGTGTCACCACGCTTGGCTCTGTTCCCTAGTGTGGCCTTGAACACACAGAGACCCTGCCTGCCAAGGAATCGGATTAAGGGCGTGTGCTACCACAGCCTGACTTTTGTGTTTACCTAAAATGACTTGCTATTTCCTGTGATCTCCAGGCAACTTTTATTTATTAACATACAAATGAAATATCACCACAATTAATCTTATTTAATTTTGTGCTGCTTGAAATCTGTTCACTAAGCAGTTGTCTGGTTGTTTCAAGACTCTTTTAGTTGGTCTGGATGCTTCATTTCCCTTAAGAAATTGGTTTCTCACCAGGTGTAGTGGCACATGCCTTTGATGCCAGCACTCAGGAGGCAAAAGGAGGTGGGTCTCTGTGCGTTTGAGGCCAGCCTGTTGAGGAATATTTGTTTATACTGTGTGAAGATGTGTCATTGTGATTGGTTTAATAAAGAGCCGAATAGCCAATAGCTAGGCAGGAGAGAATAGGCGGGACTTCCGGGCAGAAAGAGAGGAAGGCGGGGGATGAATCTAGGCATGGGGGAGATGCCAGCGAGACATTGAAGAAGTCGGACATACGGTACAGAGGAGAGGTAACTGAGCCACGTGAAAGAACGTAGATTAATAGAAACGGGTTAATTTAAGTTATAAGAACTAGTTGGGGAAGAGCCTAAGCTAAGGCCAAGCTTTCATAACTAATAATAAGTCTCTATGTTGTTATTTGTGAGCTGGTAGTCCAAAGAAAAGTCTGACTACATTTGGCACCAACATGGGGCACCAGATAATGTGTTTTTCTTAACTGTTGTTAGTAAAAACTTGGGAAGTCAGAAATTGAGATAAAAACCTGATAAATCCGGAGAACAGCGGGAGAATGACTGGCCAACCCTACTCTTCCACGTTTCTCAGATTGAAAAGCCTGTGAAACCTCTCCAAGCCCCTCCTTATCTCTTCCTGTACCTCTCTATTGGACTCCCTCCATCCTTCAACAAATCTATGGCTAATTCTGGTCAGCCGATTCTGACTCCACCCTCTGATTCAAGGTTTAACTTCATTGGAAGTCTGGAGTGTCAGTGCAAACAAATATCCCACAACACCAGTCCGGTTTATAGAGGACAGCCAGAACGACATGGTGAGGCCTTGTCTCAAAAACAACAACAAAACCCAAAACAACAAAAAAGAAAGGAAGGAAGGAAGGAAGGAAGAGAGAAAGAAAGAAAAAAAGAAAAACTGGTTTCTCTTCTGTTGTGGAATATTAGTTGAAGATGTGTTACGTTCGTTTATGTTGTGGAATATTTGTTTAATGATGCAAAGATGTGTTGCATTCTTTTATGTTGCATTTGTTTAACTCTGTGAAGCTGTGTTACTGTGCCTGTCTAAAACACCTGATTGATCTAACAAAGAGCTAAAGAGCCAAGAGTCAAGAAAGATAAATAGGTGGAGCTGGAGGGTGGAGAGAATAAATAAGAGAAGAAGAGAAAAGGAGGAGCAAGAAAAGGAGGAGAGGAGGATGCTCTGGTGATTACATACACGGCGTGGTCACGCAGTCTGCGCATGTGTGGCTTGGCTCTGTAAGGCCACCTGCGCCGTAAGGAGCAGTGACTCAGACCCCACCCTCTCTCTGATCTGTTCTCTCTTCCCCCCAACATCTTTCTCTCTCTCTCTCTCTCTCTCTCTCTGCACGTGCTCCTTCCCCAGGCCTGGTTCTCTTGTCCGTGCCCCCTCTTCCTCCTAATAAAGCACAGATACTGATACTGGGTCTTGTCGTGACCTGGTAACCAGCACTGGTAACCAGAGCCGCTTATCATTCTTACATTTGGTGCCTTAGTATGTATGTCCCACATGCATGCAGGTGCCCATGGAGTCCAGAAGAGGGTGACAGAGTCCCTGGAACTGGGTGCTGTGGCTGTAGCTCTGTGGCAAGGCAACTGCCTGAAGCCCTAGGCTCAATTTTCGACCCCCTCCCCCCACAATTTTTTTGCAGTTTTTAATCTGTACTTCTCATGGGTATTTTCCTAAGATAACATTTTTTTTTTTTTTTTATTAATGGAAGGAGAAGTGTTGTGTCCAGATCGTGACCCCCAGAGAGACCACCAAAGACGAGCATGCCGGAATGCAAAAGCAAGGTTTAATTCTGGATATCCAAAAGCAATACAAGCCTAGGCAGGGACTTCGTCCAATACATCCAACGCAGTGGAGGCTGGAGGAAGTGCCCGCCTGTCTGCAAGCTCAGTTTTTAAAGGGAAAAATCACAAGGTTACATCGTTTAGGGGTGCTAGTATGGCGACAATTCTGATTGGCTCGCTGCTAGGGGCTTTCTAGAAATCATGGCTTAATCTTACTTCTAAGGGAGTGGTTGCCCTCCACTATTTCTCATTGGCTGCCTTCAGGTGGGGGCATTTTTATGGTCAGTTACCCTGGAAACCAGGTAGTGGACATTCCATAGTCCGGCAGTCATTACGTCGTGACTATCTTGTGACTCTGTACTTTTACATTTCCTGGTTTCTGGAATCTGAACTGACTGGTTTCAGTAACTAATGGCCCATTCCCAAAAGGAGAAATCTTAGGCCTTAATTTTAGGGTGAAAGCATTTTGGTCTTATTTCTAAGACAGCTCATTTTGGTCTCACAAAAGGACCATCTAGAGAGTGCCGTTCAGAAGTCAAGGACAGAGCCTCAGCAGGCCTAGCGAGCAAGAGTCGCAGGAAAGCCTGCGGGATCTCTTCCTACATCCCAGAGACCTGGAGTCACAGCGTAGGGGAAAAATAGGCAGGGTGGGCCCGGTTCCTGTCTGCTCCGTCTCCACCTTGGGCCCATTAAAACAAATTATCTCGCACTCGGGAGGCAGAGGCCAGGAGGATCTCTGTGAGTTCAAGGCCAGCCTGGTCTACAGAGCGAGATCCAGGACAGGCACCAAAACTACACAGAGAAACCCTGTCTCAAAAAACAAAACAAACAAACAAACAAAAAAATTATCTCAGAAACTAGCTCCATACGGGAAGCTCGGCAAGTGGAAATGGTACTCTTTGGGGTGCTCATCAGCACGAGACAAGAACAATTAAAAGTACTTATCTGCCTTTGCCCGAATGTCCTCTCCGACTCCTCACATCAGCAAAAACCATCACGTAAGGATCTTCATCACTATGTTTATGAAGTCATTCACAATCCCACTCTTTTAACAGTTCCTCTTCCGGTGGGTGTTTGTGGCTTTCCTCCCTTGGTCATTAGGAGTGATAAAAGTCCTCAGCGCTTGGCAGGCACATTATGTTTTTAAAAATTAAGTCTTTGGGCCGTCATGGTCAGTGGCTTTCAGATTCTTATTTATAACTCTGCTTCCCTAATAATGTAGATATCATGACTCAGTCCCCCCCCCCCCCCAGCACAGAAACTCAAACAAGCTTTCACGAGGAAGAAAACACCCATAAAAGGTAGAGGGCATGAAGGTATTTTCTGCTCAGTTCTAGTCTTACATTCCATTTAAAAAAAAAAATGCTAGCAAAGACCCTCCATTCTTTCCTCATGAATGGACCATAAATTGCAGTTTAGAAAACATTCTGAATTTTGTGGGGTAACGGAAAACACTGAATTCTGAAACGTAGCTTTCCCGCACTATCATTCTTGTGTATTACTTTATGGAAATGTTATGGTAAAAACAAAATAATCTCTGCCAAGGGCAGGAGTTTTTAGCTTCTTTTTTTTTGGACAGGCTCTCTGTAGCCTGCTGCCTTTGTCTCTCAAATTCTAGGACTCCAAGGCGTGAACCACCACACCCAGTTTAAGTTTATTGTTATTCTGATTACCTCTCAGTCCTTGGGAAACACTGGCCAAATCCTTGCATACTTATCTTTAGAAATAAAGCCTAGGTTTGGGCATATAATCAGGCGGCAGCAGAGCTTGGGGCTAGGTTTACCCAGTTAATCTAAACTGTTGTGGCCTGTGAAGAAATGATACGGGATGAATGAAGTTTTAATGCTGAAATCGGAAAGGGAAAAAACCCTCCATTACAGGTTTAGCATTAGTTTCACTCAGCAGGGTATTTAGCCACATCACTTCTCGTCCCCTGCACTTTAATTTCAATGACTGTTGTCCACTGACAAGTTCTGTATGACTCCCCAGCTTGCTGCTGTTTACGTTTCTTGGAATTTATGCAACTCCCTTCTTTAAAATACTTCAGAATGGGGGCACTGTCAGTGTATCCTGGGGGCTCTTATTGATAGATTCACAACACGCCCCCACAGTTGGGCATGTCCGGCGGACCTAGACACTTCCACTTAGCCAGTTCCAGGTCAAAATCGCCATTTCCGGGTCAAGGTGTCTCGCGTGACCAGGACCCCGTGGCTTTGCATGGTTGTGTAAGAGCGCACAATGCAACCATGTGATCTACGCGCATATGTGGAGTAGCCACATGGACCTGTGTACGCCTGCGCCATATTCCTGGTTTTCTTCTCTATGCATGTGTCTCTTCTGCAGGCCTGAGCACACTTATCTTAATAAAACTCTTGTTAGTGGATTCTGTCGTGTTTCGTGACATTTCCTTGCAGGGTAACAGCGCCACCAAATAACTAACACTTATTCCTCTCAGTTTTTTTCTTGGCAAGTTCTCATGGGATGGTGCTTATGTGAGTCTAGCCTGAGACTCCTGAGGATGAGCGGACATTCCATATGCTACTCAGATCTCTTTGGAGGTCTGTGTTGAAAGTGATTGTTCTAGATTTGTGTTCATTTCTATCAGGTGCCTACATATCCGCCTAATTTGAGTACCATTTAATTTTTTTCCCCCTTGACACTGGGTTTCCTCTGTGTAGCTTTGCGCCTTTCCTGGATCTTGCTCTGTAGACCAGGCTGGCCTCGAACTCACAAAGATCCGCCTACCTCTGCCTCCTGAGTGCTGGGATTAAAGGCCCGCGCCACCACCGCCCGGCTCCATTTAATACTTTTATTTCTAAGAATTTTAGTTTTGTGGGGGTTTGGAGCACCACAGAGCATGTGGAGGCAAAGGAATGGCTTCTCTCTTTCAACAATCGGGCTCCAAAGTTAGCTTTTTGTTGTTGTTTTGTTTTGTTCCAGACAGGGTTTCTTTGTGTAGCTTTGCACCTTTCCTGGAACCCACTCTGTAGCCCAGGCTGGCCTCAAACTCACAGAGATCCACTTGGCTCTGCCACCCGGGTTCCAAAGTTAGAACAACGGTTGTGAGTCTTGGCTGCAGGCACCTTTGCCTGCTGAGTCCTGGTACTATCTTAAAAACCATGGCTTGAGGTTTTTGTGAATTTTTGTTCTTTCCATACTGCCTTTGTTAATATTCTGACTGCCCCCTTGAAATCCTACCCCTTGGGGCCACCCTGCATCCCAGACTTAAAAGCCTCTCTTGAAGGAAAAACTCCGTCCCTTCCTCTCTCTCTCTTTCTCTTCCACTTTTCCTCCCACAATGTTGTACCCTTGACCTCTCTCTTCTCTCTTTCTGTCTCTTTCTTTCCTATCTTGCTCTTCACCTCTCTGTTATAATAAACTCTCCAAGTGGATGCAGCATCTGGGTTGTGAATTACTGCCATACCCGCATGGCGTGCATCTGCCCGGCATGTTTTTCCTGCTCTTGAGGGACACCCTTGGGTCCCCGAGCACTAATTCATAACAGCCTTAGTTATCTTGACATCACAATGACAGACACCTGGCAAAAGTAACTTAATATATTCAGCTTTTATTTTTATTTTTGTTTTTTTGAGACAGGGTTTCTCTGTGTAAACACCCTAGCTGTCCTGGAACTCCCTTTTTAGACCAGGCTGGCCTCAAACTTAGAGAGCTGCCTGCCTCTGCCTCCTGAGCGCTGGGACTACAGGCGTGATCCATTAGTACCTAGCTAATTAGAATATATTCTGGTTCATGATTCAGGGGGTGGTCTCGTGGAAAAGGCCCAGTGTGACAGCGTGAGGTCACATGCTCCTTTCAGTGGATAATAAAGTAGAGAGCTTGGGGCAGAGTAAGAGAGCCTGCCCACACAGGACCCATAGTGTCAGCCCTGCCCGCTGCCTTGAGCTAGGTTGATTCCTCCTTTTAAGAGTCCCACAGCCTTCCAAAACAGCGCCACCAGCTGGGGGATGAGTGTTCCAACATATGAGCCTGTGGGGTCATTTCATCCTCAAGTGATGGCCATCATCAGCCGGCAGTATTTAGGCTGAAATTCAACTGTGGAGTAACTTTTGATACAGCATGTCCTGAGAGTATACATCAGTTCAAGATAGGAGCTTTTCCTCAGGGCCCTCACTGGAGAAAGGGTCTCAGCCACTAAGCATACACAGACAGGTCTAAATGTAACTTCCAATGCTAGACTGACCCTGGACTTGGCCTCTTTTCTTCGGAGACCATGAAGGTATGGAAGTGCAAGCTGTTTTTAAATTCCTATCTACTTATTATGGGAATTCCTGACTTTCTTCCGAGCTCTTTTGGAATATTTCTTCTTTGAATATGATACTTGGATGGTTCCCAGCAGGAGTACACATCTCATACCATAAGATTATAATGCAGATAGATTTATAAAGTTAACAACTCTTTCTGAAATGATTTGAAGCAAAACGTATAGAAAAAAAATCACTATGATTCAGACTTTATTGCTTATCAGTCAGGTCATTCCATACAATCTTGAGTAAATAGACTCTGAGAAAATATACTGGGAGCGGAGCATTATGGGATGATGGCAGCATTGATGGAAGTGTTCATATAAGGTAACGGGAGCACCCCTGCCACCATCTGCCCCAGAGCTTTGTACAATTCATAGAAAAAGAGTAAAAATAGTTCATTGGCATTTAACTAGCATATTCTTTGCAATCTAAGAACCACAATAACTTGGACAAGTGTAATAATCTTTAAAACAGAACAAAACACTTTTTTTTCCATTACAAGATGTTTCTTTAAAAAAAAAATCAAACAAATCAAGATGACAATAAAAACTGCACAAAAAGAACCTTGAAAAGAAAAGATGTCACAATCTGGGTGTTTTCAATTTCAATATTACTCCAAGGGACAAAATGGGAGTGAGCTTTTTCAAACGCGAGCCAACTCTTTCTCTGTAAGCACACTTACTTTACAGCTCATACAATTTAACCGAAGCCAAGGGTAACTTTGGAAAATCCATAGATACCTACCTCTTAATCTGCTCTTATGCTAAGGTAACTTCTTTAAAAGCTAATTGTTGGTCTACACTACACGGTACAACTTGGCATTCTAACAACGCTGACACACACACAGTCACCATAACTCACATACACACAGCAGTAAGTTTCCAGGTAAAACTATAGCAAGTCTCCTCTCCTAATTATTTTAAAAACCAAGCATGTATAACAACAGTTTAGCATGTGAAAGATTTGTATGTCTATTATTAAAAAGATACAGAGGTTGGGAGACACATTCGGTATTTGAAAAGACACTATAAAAACAAACAAAAGACCCACCAAAAAGCAAACCCCCCACAAAGTCAAGCACCACCCTCAGGATTTGAAATGTGTTGAATGCTGAATCCAGCAAAAGACTTTAGTTACCAACAAAACATCACAATAGCAGATAATAGGAATTTATTAAAACCACTGTCTCCAACAATACAAAAATCAAATATTAAGGCATCTTATTTATACTCATCCTGGCATATGCAGCAAAGAGAAATATTTTAAATAAGAGCTAGCACTTATTCAAATGCTTTCCGAAGTATTTGGCAAATTTGTTGTTTTTGTTTTGTTTGGTGTATGGTGTGTGTGTGTGTGTGTGTGTGTGTGCAGATGGGTGCACGCACGTGTGCTTTCCTGTTGAGGCCAGAGATCTGTTATGTGTCTTCCTCTATTGCTCTCTACCGTATTTATTTGAGATAGCATCTCTCACTGAACCAGCTCAGCGATGCAGCCAAACTGGCTGGCCAGCAAACACCAGAGATCCTCCTGTCTCCGCCTCCCCAGCTCTGGGTTTCAGGTGTAGGCCTGGCTCTGTATGTGGGTACTGGGGACCTGAACTCATGGTCCTCAGGCCTGCACAGCAAGCCCTTTACTACTAAGCTCTTTCCCAGCCCCTCAATTCTCTTCTGACAGTCTTTTAGTATTTATAGAATCGAAAGCCGTCATGATCAAACACCTTCACTCAAACCACGAGAAAAGTGTAACTAACAGGAGAAGTAATTCAGTGCTGACAAATGATGAGGAACTTCAAAGAGAACCGTTGAAAGCTCAACACTGGCACTCAGATTGCTGACGCAGCCTCCTCTTCATCACCTAAGCAGGAGGGGATGGGGACTTGAGGGGAGACGCCTATTGCTATGGGTCATGCTGTGGAATACCAGAGACTCCGTACTGGGCTCTACTGAACGGACAGTTTGCAAGTGGCTTTGCTGGCCTTTAAAAACAATCGCATCGCTTGGATCAGATGGCTAGGTCAGCACGGACTCACTCCTCAGAGCCATCCATTGCCAATGATGCTCAACAGCTTCAGAAAGTACACTAAATGGTTCCACTTCCACCTTTTATTAAGGCAAGATTGTGAAAATAATTTACTACAACCAAATCGCTTCATGGACTTTCCACTTACATTTTTTAAGACACATACAAAAGAACCATGTCTTATAAAAAGCCACTCAGTACCAGAAAAAGTAAGGAGACATGTTGATCCAGGCTGCTTTTCAAAGGATGATGCTCTTGCTTCGTCTGCAGGTAGGTGCTAGTCATCATCTTTAGAACCAGTTTTACTTAACTGTTAAAAAAAAATAAAATAAAAACAAAACAAAACAAGTATTAAGTGGAAGCGATGACAGTATCTGAGTCATTATTTCTCTGAGAATCAATCAATCAATCAACAATAGGAAATAAAGTCCAAGTCATGGGACTTTAAACTGTAACTGTTTCTACACCTAGCTACTTTCTACTTGTAGGCCGTATTACTTTCCACAGGTTTAAAAACAACCAAAAGCCCATTCAACAGAACAAGGTTAGGTGGGGACATCCCTTGCCGCTTTCTAAGACTAAATCAGACGCGAGCATTCATAGAGAAGGCATGGTTTGTTAAGTGAATGATATTCTTCTATTTTTGTGTTGTATCATCAGTAGTACTTTTTTCACCCAGGCTTAGTTTTTACCAATAATAATCGATGAATCATGCTATCATCATAATGTCTAGTCTAATGTCTAGCTTTCTCTGTAAGTAGTGCTGTTCTAAGGGTTTGGATGAACACATATTAACTCAATATGAACTTTATTTTCTATCACATTTTATTAGAAGTGTGGGAACTGAGATCCGGGGGTTAAGTAATTTGTCCCAAAGCACCAAGCTGGCAGTTTGACTCAGTTGTCCTCAGCTGAGGTCTTAACTCCTCACATACCATTTTATGCATGTGTCAATATAACAAAGCATGACATTGATAGACAATAAACTGGTATTTTTCGAACTCGGGGCCGCATGCTGGCACAGCAGGCACTTTCCTGACTGAACCATCTCCAGTCCCTCAATAACTACGTTTTCTAAAGAAAGACTTAGCATGGTGCTCGTTTCCATTTCTGCAGATCTCTTTATGATCTAGCTCAAACAAGATGATTGGAGTTGCACAGATCTCTTCTACAATGGAGCTGACTCTGGGGACATCCCAGCAGAGGGAGGAGAGCTAAGCTGACCGCTAAGAGCATCTAACCCTGAGGAAGCAGACAACGTGAAGCCTTCAAGAATACTTACGTGCTGAATCCAAAAGCGTAAACAGACATCCGGGAAATTCCCAAGGAGGCAGGAAGGAAAATGGAAGATATACATGTCATTAGTGGGTGGCAAATAATGTAACAACTTTGAAGACTTGAATGTAAGTATGCTATACCTTCACGACATCAACCCAGTTCCAGCCTCGAGGAAGCTCTCCTTTGTGATCTGGAGGACAAAATCAGTATCTTTAGTAAGACCAGCCGGCTAGTTGTAAACGAACCGCTATCCTAGCAAACAGTATTTTTTATACTACTGCATACAACAAATAGATGTGCGTCACATACTACTAAGTTGGAAAAAAGTTTCTCATTATCTTGGTGGCCGTAAAGTACCCTCCTGGAGATACCTGCAGAGTATTGCACACAACCCGACTTCTACATTTACCCCACATCCACTCAAGACAAAACCAGTTACCAAGGAGAAATGAGGGGTATGATTGACATACTCATGCAGGTGTGGAGTCCCACTTCCTGCAAGGCCAATGCTTATCTGGGTAGGAAACGGTGCTAGTTCACTGTGTCAGGATTCACACCGGGGCGCTCGGCTCCAAATAGGCGAGACGGCACTGACCAATGTTTGGCTTTAGGACTAAGAGGAGTGCAAGTTAACTTATGTACAACTTGGCCATGCTCTGATGAAACATATTTTTCAAAAGGAGCTTCATGATATTGCTGTCGTCCTCAACCTGTAGGTCATGACTCCCACCCCCCACCCCTGGGAACGACGGACAACACATCAGATATCCTGCACCTTAGATATTTATACTATGACTCATAACAGCAACACAATTACAGCTATGAAGTAGCAACAAAATAATTTTATGGTTGAAGGACACCACGACATGAAGAACTGTATTACAAGGTCGAAGAGTGCCAGGCCCAGCACTTGGGAGGCAGAGCCAGGTGGATCTCTGTGAGTTTGAGGCCAGCCTGGTCTACAGAGCGAGATCCAGGACAGGCTCCAGAACAACACAGAGAAACCCTGTCTCGAAAAACAAACAAACAGCCGGGTGGTGGTGGTGCAGGCCTTTAATCCCAGCACTCGGGAGGCAGAGGCAGGCGGATCTCTGTAAGTTCGAGGCCAGCCTGGTCTACAGAGCGAGATCCAGGAAAGGCGCAAAGCTACACAGAGAAACCCTGTCTCAAAAAAAAAACCTAAAAAAAAAAAAAAAGAAAAGAAAAACAAACAAACAAACAAAAAAAGGTCACACTATTAGGAAGGTTGAGAACCAGTGCTCTACTGAGAATGCTTGGGACAAAGCTCATAAGGACTCAGATAAAAATGCATAGTTTACAAAATGCTTTCATCCGTTAATATTCAAATTTAAAAAACAATTGAACAAATAAACACTTTACTTAAAAAAATTCTTCAATATTAGGGACAAGATGGCTCAGCAGGTAAAGATTCATGCTGCCAAACCTGACCACCTGCCACAGATGCTACAACATTCCAAAAAGACAGGAGCCAAGATTCTAGACAACAGACTGCAATGGCTATAATTTTTACTTCAGCTATTTACGCTTTACTGCCGCCCGACATGGGGTGAATAATGCAGAGACTTTTATACCACAAACAGTTACAATTTTCAAATGTTGTTTATGAGGAGCAACACAGTGTTGGTTTCTTTTTATTCTACCATGGACAGACATTAAACAAAAATAAACCTATTATCCCTTCCTATAAGAAAGGGCAGGGTCTAGAGCCATGGCTCGGCAGTTAAGAGAGCAGTTGCTACTCTCCAGGGTGAGAGGCAGCTTCCCAGAACCCGAATCAGGCAGCTGCCTGCAATTCCAGTCTAGGGGACCCAACAACTTTTTTGGGCCTCCTGAGAATGCGCGCTCGCACACACCCCTTTATGTAAATGTGTGTGTACATACAACAATGTTCTTGTTTTTCCTAATTGGGAAAATTCAGACTGATGCCCAAAACATTACTGAACTGAAGTTTATAATCCTTTTCTTTTCTTTTTTTTTTTTTTTTTTTTGGTTTTTCGAGACAGGGTTTCTCTGTGTAGCTTTGCGTCTTTCCTGGAACTCACTTGGTAGCCCAGGCTGGCCTCGAACTCACAGAGATCCACCTGCCTCTGCCTCCCGAGTGCTGGGATTAAAGGCGTGTGCCACCACCGCCCGGCTCCTTTTCTTTCTTTTTTTTTTTTTTTTTAAGACAGGGTTTCTCTGTGTAGCTTTGCGCCTTTCCTGGATCTCACTTTATAGACCAGGCTGGCCTCGAACTCACAGAGATCCCTCTGGCTCTGCTTCCCGAGTGCTGGGATTAAAGGCGTGCGCCGCCACTGCCTGGCTTATAATCCTTTTCTAAGGAGTCTATTATCAGACACATGGGAATTCTTTTCTGAAATCTTATGGTATAGTTAAGTTAACCACGGGCAAAAAATCCTAAATCACTGTGCTCAAATGGGGATTGACGCACCAGATTGCAAGTGAAAACTCTATTTCACACAGCTTTTCCAAGTACGCACCTGTCACACAGGTAAATAAAACCCCACGTGACGTTACAGCGTTCAGGCAGGACACGTGTTTTGCACCCCCCCTTTTTTTTTTGGTTTTTCGAGACAGGGTTTCTCTGTGTAGTTTTGGTGCCTATCCTGGATCTACTCTGTAGACCAGGCTGGCCTCGAACTCACAGAGATCTGCCTGGTTCTGCCTCCAGAGTGCCGGGATTAAAGATGTGCACCACCACCGTCCAGCTGCCCATTTTTTTAATGTTCCTCAGTGGGAATGTTTATAATTACTTTGTGACTCATTATTTTTTTTCCAGATGATGATCTCATGATGAAGTAGCAATAAATATGGTATAATTTTTTACCAACAGGTCTGATTCAAACGTCCCACGAATAGACTGAAGAATTAATCCTGTAAGCCTAAGCATAACGAGCACCCCATGACAGTAAAATGAACCCACTTTCTGTGTAAGGAAAGACAAAGAACAAGGATGCAAACCTGTTTTATCTGCCAGCTTGCGTTTCTGAGCTTTGGAAAGTTGCTCTTTCTTGTCTTTTTTCTTATTTGATGGGGCTGTGCTGGGAGTTTCAACCGCGATGATATTGGCTATGGGTGTCTACAAGAGCAGAAACAGATCTTAGACTCACCTTAAAACCTACTGGATTAGAACAAACCCAGCTACATCTGGAAGGGCGTGGTGGGTCTCTCAATTTAAAAAAACGGAAGGAGCTACTGCCACCATTCACTATTCATTCAGTCAGGTGTCCTCATGCATCACCGGCCTTGCCTCGCACAGGCTCGTTTTCAAGGACAAAACAATGGGGTGGCAGTTGAACTGGGACCCCAAGAAGGGATTCTGACAGAACATAAGTTCATTTTCTCCATTAAACAGAGGGAATCTAAGGTTCGTTGTTCTCACTTAACTCAAACGTAATCCTCTATTTAAATCTAACGCAAAGTCTTTTTCAAAAAAACCAACTGGCAAAAATTAATTACCACGCCCAGACCAAAGCCATCTGGCAGAACCAACCGCACACTCACTGGCGCAGAGTTCCCGGGATGGTGGTTCTCCATGAACTGCTCCTTATTGTCCTTGGCGTACTCGAACAATGTGTAGGTCATGGCGGTGCCGAGATTCACCTCTACGGCTTCCTGTAGTTTGGCTAAGATACTCTGCTTTACAGCTGAGGAGCTACAAGGCAGAGAAACCCCACTGTCAAGAGCAGGTCCCACAGAAGGAAACGAGACAGCAGTGAAAACAAGGGTACTTACATGGTGTTGTTAAAAAACGCGTTCATGGATATGACCGGCGGCGTCTGGGGATACGTCTCTGTCCAGGAAATCTCTATTAGGAAGGCTTTGGGATCGCCATCTTCACCTATCTGAAGAAAAGGGAATCTTAGGCTTGGGGAACGTGATCAAAAGACCCAAAATGATGCTTTCCAACATTCAGGTTCAAACTCTGAAGCAGAATATGCTGAGAAGTTCAGAGGTATTGGAGTAAGACTGACCAAAGATGAGGAGGGTATACACAGCTGTAGTCCCTCCTGCTTCAGGAAGCTTTGTTACTGCGGATGGCCCATTTCTCAATCAGCGGCCAAGGATACACTTGACATTGTTTCTGAGGCGGAAGATAAGACATTAACTACAAGGAACAAGATGACGATGAGGCTGGGCATGCTAGTCCTGGGAGGCAGAGAGAGGCAGCTGAATCTCTGAGCCTGAGGCCAGCCTGGGCTACAGTGCTCCACAAACCATGAAACAAAACAAAAGACGGCAATGGACGAAAATAGTTATCCACAAACTTGTAACAGCTGGTCTTTAAGATTTCCAACCGCTAAAGTGCAACAGGCACAGAGGACAGGGAGACGGATACACGCTGTTCAAGGGCCACAGACCAGAAAACACAGTGGAACCCGGAGAGAAGCAGAGGACCAGGGAGAGGACGCCTCGGGCCGCAGAGCAACTCCTGAGAAGAGTGCCTTCTGTTTGTCAACTTTTGATTGAAAACACTGTTAATCTTAAGGAGAAGCTAAACTGGCATGATAGATAAATGCTCACCGGCATATATTTACTAAACACCCCGTCTCATTTCCACATCTTCCCCTCTAGCACAGAAATCAGCACCTACTCCTTTAACATGCATGAGTTCCCTGACTTTGGTTTTTGCTGACCCATTAGGAAGTAACGAAATGTCTTTAGTTATTTATGGGTGAAAAAAAAAAAACCCTTAGGATATCTTTTATAGCCACAAGACAATCATCCTACCCTAAGAATTCAACACTGACATTAAAAAAAACCCTCAACTAATATATAATTATATCTTCCAACTATACCTAAGGTGTCCTTTAATAAACACTCCCACCCCAGAAATCTGAAATTCACCAAAGTTTTACTATGTTTGGTTGTCACACCTCCCTAGTCTTCCTTAATAGAACCTTCTTCCTGGCTTTCCAAAAGTCTGTTATGACGTTAAGAGTCTCGGCCGGTTTTTCTGACTAACATCCCCAAATATAGATGACTACTTCCCCTGTTCAGATTCAGATGAACCATTACGTGAGGAGAGGTGGTGTGGTAGCTCTCGGGCATCCTATCAGGATTCAGCACTGGGGATAATTTCTTCAGTGTAGAGGTAATAAAGAAAATCTGTGCAGCAATAACACAAAACTACGTCACTACTCTGTTTCTTAGCAACCTTTGCCTAGAGATTTTAACGTCTGTTAATAATGCTCGCCTGAATCAAGCTTTTCACTTCAGGGGCCTGCCAGACGGCTTAGGGGGGGAAAGGCACTTGCTGTCAAGCCTGGTGACTGGAGTTTGATCCCTGAACCCACAGAGTGGAAGGGGGAAAACCAACTCACAAGTGTTGTGGCATACATGTGCCCCTCCCCAAACACACACACACACACACACACACACACACACACACACACACACACACACACAAACACACACACGAGAAATAAATGTAACATAATTAGAAAAAATTTCACCTCAATTATTATTCGCTTCACTTTTCTACTCTGCCCACATCCTCGCCCCCGGACCCTCAGCTACATTCTGTGCCAATGTACCTGAAGCACAGAAACAGCATCCAGTAAACTTAGGACCTTTCGATACGTCAGTAGGAGTCGATCACAGGCAGGAAGGATGCACTGAAAAGTGACAGAAGGTAGGAGCTTCATGTAATCCCCCAGTCCTAACTCAAGGCGCACTGAGAAACGAATTGCCAATGTCTCACTGTGTTAAAGACAGAGGCAAGACCACTCCCGTTTTCAAAGACACCTAATGACTTACAAAAGTGCAGTATGGACAATTTTTCAAAGTAAAAGGAGGCAGCTGGGTGGTGGCACACGCCTTTAATTCCAGCTCTCAGAGGCAGAGGCTGATGGATGGATCTCCGAGTTGGAGGCCAGCCTGGGCTACAGTTCTATGAGAGCCAGGGCAACACAGAGAAGGTCTCTCTTGAAAAACAAACAGAAAGTAGAAGGAGGCGGGAGTGATAATGAAGTTAATTCTGCTCCAAACTGAGAGGGCCAACTGTGTCCCAGGAGGTTGATTGGCACCTCAGAGAAGCCAGGTAGATGAGAGAGGAGAGGTGAAGAGAAGCCTTACAATGTATCCAAAGACAATGCTTAAGGGAGAAGAGATACATTTGGCACTCCCTGGTGCCTAAGAAAGTTTGACAAAGTTTTCCAGAGGGAGTTCGGAGAGCCGGCTCAGGCACTGTGAGTGCTCGCCACCACTGCAGAGGACTGGGGTTGGCTTCCCCAAACTCCCACAGCAGCTTACAACTTTGGGCCTCTAAGAGTAACACACACACACACACACACACACACACACACACACTATATCCAAGCAAAACACTCATATACACAAAACAAAAATAAATCATTTTTTAATATTTTATGTTTATTATTTTTAATTGTGTGTGTGTGTGTGTGTGTGTGTGTGTGAATATGTGTACATGAGTGCAGCTGTCCTCAGAGGCCAGAGATATCAGACACTCTGAAACTGAAGTTACAGGCTACTGTGAACCACCTGACGTGAGAGCTGGGATCCAAACGCAAGTCCTCCTAAAGAGTAGCAAGTGCTCTTAACCACTGAGCCATCTCTCCAACAAAAATATATCATTTTTTAAGTGGACCATGGTTATGGAGCTAAGAATAGAGCCATCATTTACGGGCAAGAGAAGCCCAGGAAGAAACCTCTTTAAACAGGCTATTGCAGGACCACTTAAATGTTTCAGAGTGCTAAGTAGCAGTCCGTTGACCTCGCGGTTCAGTGTGTGTGTGTGTGGGAGGCTAAAGAAAGATGTGGAAGTGGGGAAGTCATCTAGGAGCCTACCAAACTGTTCTATTGGAGAACAGAGGGTCCGACGGGGCAGATCCCCGGCTCTCCTCCGTTGACAGTTGACACACTCTCTCCAGTTTCGTGTTTCAGTCTACCGTAGAGTGCACACATAGATCCAGGACCATTCTGCATACTGTGCTCAATGAATAACTGTGTGGTTACTGGAGACAGTTAGGAAAACACATGAGAATTCTCAGTGTCTCTGCTAAAGGAAGGTGGCAGCAGCTGGGAAAATCTGGGGGCAGGGGCAGCTGGATTTAACTAGAAGGGCCCAGGTCTTAACTCCATCATGAACTCTGGTCATTAAGAGATCTCTAGTTGTTGGGATGGCTGATATCGCCAACCTGATGGGATTTAGAGTCACCACAGAAATAAACCTCTGGGCATGTCTGTGAGGGATTTTCTGGCTTGGGTTAACTGAGGTGGGAAAGCCTACCCTGATGTGGACACCATTCCAGGGGCTGGAGTCAGGAGAGAGGGAAGCGGGCAGAAGCAATGTTCTCTTTGCTTCCTGAGCAGTGGCCTCACACGGGATCCTTTGGCCGAGACTTCCACTAGTGGACTACACATTCAAACCATGAGCCAAAAGAAACTCTTCTTTCCTTAAGTTTGTGAATCTTTAAAAAAATCCTTATTTATTTGTTATCACTATGAACGTGTGATTTGTGTGGGGCACACGTGTACCACAGGAATGGAGGACAGCTTCGTGGACTCGGTTCCACACTTCCACCTTTGTGGGGGTTCTGGGGACCCAGCTCAGGCCGAGGAGCTTGTGCAGTGAGTGTTCTCATCTCTCTGGCCTGGCCCACAAGTTGCGTTTGTCAGGCATTTCGTTATGGCAACAAGTGAAGGAGCAATTATAGTTGTCATACAGATAGAGGCAGCTACTGGGCCGATGAACTGGGAACTGCCAGAGAGCAGTGGTTCCCAACCTGTGGGTCTCGACCCCATTGCGGGTCGAATGACCTTTTCACAGGGGTCGCCTAAGACCACCAGAAAACACAGATATTTACATTCCGATTCCTAACAGTAGCAAAATCACAGTTATGAAGCAGTAATGAAAATAATTTTATGGTAGGGGGTCACGACAACATGAGGAGCTGTATTCAAAGTTCACAGCATTAGGGGGAAAGTTAAGAACCATCGCTTAGAGAATTTATTCCCTAGCTCCACTTGTGAGTCTGAGATAAAAGAATCAAGAACTCAAGGCTAGACCAGGCTACATGGCGACACTCTGTCTTAAGAAAACAAAAACTCATTTCCTGTTGTAGTCTATCTACAACAAGCAAATTTGAGGATTAGATACCAACATCAGCTGTGGCAAAGGTCTAGGAAATCAGCACCTAGGGAAGCCATCTTTAAGAAGGTAGCACCATGTAATCCTTAAGATCTCTTTTATCTCTAACGTTTTATAATCAAGTCAAATTGTTTTTGTTAAAAAGGTTCTGAATTAGGCTGCAGAGGTGGCTCAGTGGTTAAGAGCACTGGTTGCCCTTCCAGAGGACCCAGGATCATTTCCCAGCACCCACATGGCAGGCAGCTCACAATCGTCTATGACTTTAGTTCAGGGGGATCCAATGCCATCTTCTGGGCTCTGTGAGCACCTGGCATGTACGTGGTGCACAGACATACTTGCCGTCAAAACACCCAGACACACAATAAAATAATATATAGTTTTAAAACATTTCTGAATTAAGTTTTCAATTGTTAGCAATAACAATGTCATAGTGGTAAGCTCTCATCTAACTGTGTTAGGAGGCTGGAGAGATGGCCCAGTTGTTAAAAGCACTTGCTGCTCCTCTAGAGGACCCCAGTTTCGTTTCCACCATTGGTGACTCACAACCATCTGTAACTCCAGCTGTAGGGGATCTGATGCCATCTTCTGGCCTCTATGGGCCCCCAGATACACACACACAAATTAAAAAAATCATTTTTAGAAAAACGAAAGTTTCAGGAAATACAGGAACATAATAGAGTTAATCCACTAAGTTAGAAGCTGGACTCAGATTCTGCAGTCTCCACCTCCTCTTCCCTAGCACAGAGATACACGCACTGTACATGTTGTGTCTTACCCTATACTGAAATGAAACCGGACTTAATTCCCGGAAGCTTTCGTCTCCTTCATAAATAGAACGTAAAGCTTCTAGTTCCATCTGAAAAAATAAAAATAAAAAGCGATGTTTAGTGGCAGATATGGATTAGAAAGAGAGTCTTTAGCATCTCATTCAAAACCATTCAATTTTGTAAAACATGGCTTAACTTATTGCCCCTAGACGTTATGACATGTGTATATACCAACACCATTATAGTGTATGATAGTACAATTATACTAACAGCACGTACTTTAAGACAATCTGTTGGGCACTGCTAAGGGTTTTTACATTGTATCAGGTCACTTAGTTCTCACATCCACCCACTAGCAAAACACCCAGACACAATAAAATAATATATATATTAAAAATAATATATACATATATTTTAGAAGTTTCTGAATTAGGTTTTCACATGTTCGCAATAACAATGTCATAGTGATAAGTTCTCATCTAAATGTGTTAGGAGGCTGGAGGGATGGCCCAGTTGTTAAAAGCACTTGCTGCTCCTCCAAAGGAACCCAGTTTGGTTTCATTACCATATTCCCTTCTCCATACTGTGAGGCAGATGTAGATTAAAGCAATTTGAGAATATTTTGTGTCTTTAATCACTCTACTGAACAACTAACCTGGTGTATAGAAAATGCACTCAACTTGGAAATGAGAAATAAGAGGCACAACCATTTCCCATTTTAAAAAGAACATCAGTTGCTGGGTGGTGGTGGTGCCTGCCTGTAATCCCAGCACTCCCGGAAGGCAGAGGCAGGCCGATCTCTGAGTTCAAGGACAGCCTGGTCTACTGAGTGGCTTCCAGGACAGTCAGGGCTATACAGGGAAACCCTATCCAAAAACAAAACAAAACAAAAAAACCCCCACAAAACCCAAAACAACAATAACAATCAGTTACATTGTTACTCATTTTCATAGTGAAATGAAAATTAAGTAGTAATGTAAAGGCCCCCAAGAAAGACTATCAGTAAGGAAGTCGACAGGATCTACTCAAGATGATTAAAGGACCAGAAGAGAAGATGCTCAGCAGTAATCCTTGCCGAGGATTTGTTCTTGGAATACTGTGGTCCCACAAATGAAAAATCTCAATCACTGTGAGTGACAGCCGAATCTTGGAGGAACAAAGACACGGAGAAACAAAACCTATTTTAGTTTTCAAAAAGACTCATGTTATAATTTTTTCCCCCTTTTTGGTTTCTCTGTGTACCCCTGACTGTCTTAGAACTCGCTCTGTAGACCAGGCTGGCCTCAAACTCACAGAGATCCGCCTGCCTCTGTCTCTCGAGTGCTGGGATTAAATGAGTGCACCACCACTGGCCGGCTCGTGTCAATAATTCTACAGATAATAGATGGTGATACTGATTTGTTCTCCATGTACAAATTTTAGAACAGATTATAAAGAAACGGCATGCACTTGTAAGAGTATAGAATCCTTAGGATCCAGCAAGCCTTACAAGATAGAACTAAATAATCCTTTTCAGCATAACTCTGTACACCACCAGAATCAGTCTACTAAGGTTTTAGCAAGGCTCTCTTTACGGAATGGACCAGAACAAAATACAAAACAATAAAGAAATGTCTAGCCGAGTGGCAGTGGCGTATGCCTTTAATCCCAGCACTCGGGAGGCAGAGGCAGGCAGATCTCTGTGAGTTCAAGGCCAGCCTGGGCTACAGAGCGAGATCCAGGACAGGCACCAAAACTACACAGAGAAACTCTGTCTTGAAAAACCAAAAAGGAAAGTCTAGAAATCCAAACTGAATTCAAGAACGTATTCTCACTCCTACCTTAATCCCTTTCCATATCTTAATTAATGATTTGGGCAGGAACAAAGACAGGCTTGTTAAGAATAAGACCCCCCCCAACATGTCCTTTAAAACCAAGCTAATGATAATATTTGACAGCGTAAGCGTCTACTAACTAAATAAGTAGACGATGAGAGATGAACTGCTCTGCATGAAGCACTCTGGGGGCATTGATTGACAGTAAACCAGAAGACAGTGAGAAGTCACAATTTCAGCACAAGAAAATGGAGGCTCGGGCTGGAGAGATGGCTCAGCGGTTAAGAGAACTGATTGCTCTTCCAGAGGACCCAGGGTCAATCCCCAGCACCCACAAGGCAGCGCACAACTGTCTGTAACTCCAAGAGCTGACACCCTCACACAGGCAAAATACCAATGTACATAAAATAAGAATAGATAAGTTATTTAAAAAGAAGAAGAAGCCGGGCGGTGGTGGCGCATGCCTTTAATCCCAGCACTCGGGAGGCAGAGCCAGGCGGATTTCTGTGAGTTCGAGGCCAGCCTGGGCTACCAAGTGAGTTCCAGGAAAAGGTGCAAAGCTACACAGAGAAACCCTGTCTCGAAAAACCAAAAAAAAAAAAAAAAAAAAAAAAAAACTAAAAAAAAAAAAAAAAAAAAAAAAGAAGAAAATGGAGGGTCTGTTCACACACATTCAATTTCAAGACAGGGTTTCTCTGTGTAGCACTGGCTGTCCTCAAACTCTCTCTGTAGACCAGGCTGGCCTTGAACTCACAGAGATCTGTCTGCCTCTGCCTCCCAAGTGCTGGGATGAAAGGCGTGTGCAGCCACTGTCTGGCTTTGCATCTTCAAAACTGGGCAGGAAACTATCTTCAAAGATCCGGACACCCATCATGAGGAAGAACAGAATTTTACTGTTAAAATGGAGATTCCTGGACTCTACCACAGGAATTTAACTCATTAGGTCTGAGGTGGCATCATCTCCCTGTGGTGATGGTACTTCTTTAGTCAAGTAGGAGAAGTGTTACATTGTGCTTTGCTGGGAGAAAGAACTATTTCCAAATTGATACATAATGGTTGTATTTACTGGGCTGGAGGGATGGCTCAGCGGTTAAGAGCATTGGCTGCTTTTCCAAGAAAATTGTTCAATTCTCAGCACGGACATAGTGGTTTATGCTCTCTGTGGGCACCAGACATGCAAATGGTCCACATACATACATGTAGGCAAAAAACTCATATACATAACATAAAACTAATTTTTTTTTGGTTTCTCGAGACAGGGTTTCTCTGTGTAGCTTTGCGCCTTTCCTGGATCTCACTCTGTAGCCCAGGCTAGCTTCGAACTCACAAAGATCCACCTGCCTCTGTCTCCCTAGTGCTGGGATTAAAGGCCTGCGCCGCCGCCGCCGCCGCCGCCGCCGCCGCCGCCGCCACCACCACCACCACCACCACCCAGCTAACATAAAACTATTTTAAAAATTGTATTTATGGGGTATGATACAGCCCTCTGATAAGAGGATCTATTACGCAATGATCAAATTAAGGTAATTAGCATATCTATCACCTAAAATCTTCAGTTATTTATTTGTCAAGGAACCATTCAAAACTCTTCTATTGTGAATGCAGAGAGGATACTTTTAAACTAGTCGTTTCTACTGTGTAACAAGACATCAGACCTTGCTCTTCTCTATTAAGTTTGTATCCACTTACTAGTCATTTCTCTTTCCCTTTCTCTCTATTCTCTCCCCTGGATTCATTCACTGAACTGGTAAGAATATTTTAGCAGGGTATTCAGATACCAATTCACTTGTTGCATTTGGGGGTCCTTTACAGAGAACTTGTAACCTAGAGCTTTTTTTTTTTTTTTTTTTTTAAAGACAGGGTTTCTCTGTGTAGCTTTGGAGCCTTTCCTGGAACTCACTTTGTAGCCCAGGCTGGCCTTGAACTCACAGAGATCCGCCAGCCTCTGCCTCCCGAGTGCTGGGATTAAAGGCGTGCACCACCACCGCCCAGCGAGCTTTTATTAACATCCACACTGTCAAAATGCTAACTTTTAAGCAACATATTAAAAAACAAATAGTGAATTACTACTTATCTGCTACTACACAAGGACATTTGTCTTCTAATCCTTATTCCATCACATTGATTCTGGGGCACTCTACTACTGTAGACATTCTTCCTCATCTGGACACATTAGATTTACAAAGTCCGATGATAAGAAGATTTATAGCACTCATTCCTTCCAATTCTATATCAAAATGGCAGTTTGCAATAAAAAAAAATCAAAGCACAAACTATACAAAATTCTTTTGAATTTTGAGCAAAAAAATGCTCAAAACAGATTTTACATCCACTCAACAGATTGTCAAGCGATTTCACTAAGCATTATGGACAGAAACCGAGACACCAGGGTCATTCATTTTCCGCCACAGAAATTTTACTTCCTCGACCCCTTTACGAGACCACACACAGGTTTTAAAAATTAAAGGGGATCAGATTTTAAGACAGGATAACTCAACACATAAGCTCTAAGCCACATTCGGGTTTTAAGGACAGTCAAGTGCACCAGGGTCGCGGACCAAGGACACTCATCTTAGCAAGAAAATCTGGAGAGACCCCTGGGGTTGCAAAAAAAAAAAAAAAAAAAAAAAAAAAAAAAAAAAAAAATGACAAGTGAGGGGAGCGGGAGGCTGAGTCGCACGTGACCCATTCATGCTTGCTGGCCTCACTGTTGACCGGTGCCATCTGGCAGTGGACCCGCCAACGTGGGACAACCGGCCAGGCTGCGAGGGCTCTCGACGCAAAGGACACGTGCGGAGTCCCGGGTGCCCCGCGTTGGGACCTGTGCCGGGACAGGGGTGTCCAGTCCTGGGTTCTCACCTCCTGGTCCTCGTTGGCACCCATCGCGCAGGGCGCACGGCGTTTGCGACCGCGAAGAACAGGCGGGCAGCGGGCGGGAGGCCGGAGCACCCCGTTTCCGCGCCTCGGTCTGGGGAAACCCTCCTCGCAGCCGTGGGTACGAGCTCGCGCGCTCCCGGCCCTCGGCGGCGCCAAGCCACTGGCAGGCGGCTGCGGGCCGGGAACCCAGGATCGCGTTACGCGGGGACCAGGAACCGGGATTGCATTAAGTGGGGGACACCCAGCCCTCGGACCAGCCGCGGAGGGGCGGTCACGAGGAGGCCCCGCCCCCTCCCTCGATCGCTTCTCCCATTGGCTCCTTGTTTCTCCGCCCCCAACTCTTTCCCCTCTAGGAAATGGAGCACCTCCCCGACAGCGAGTCCCGTTCTGTTCGGGGATTGGTTTCGAGTACTGTCACTCAGGCTCAGAAAGTGCTTCCTGTGCCAGCGGAGGCGGGGAAAAGGAAGTCTCACCTTCTGCCGCCGGCGCTGGGGCTCCGGCTGTCGGAACTCGGTGGCCGCGTTCCGTGACGCCCCTGCCTGGCTCTCCTGGTCCTCTCGGGGCTGGCGGCGACTCGCCGCAGCTGCAGCGGGCCCAGGGCGTGCGGTCTGGGTGAGTTGGGCCCAGAGACCTTCCGGGCCCCAGGCCAACCGGGCTGGCGTGGGGGCCTGCGTTTTCCCGTGGCGTCCACGGGTGCAATCTTGGCATTTCTCTTTCAGCTGCGAAGAAGAACGCATTTATTTCTAGATAGAGAGGCTGTTTCTGATAGAGGAAGATTGAGTCAGCTTCTGGGACTGTGAGGCTATTCTCCTTTCCCTGTTGTAGCTGACAGAGCCGAATGCCGCGACCCCGGGGACGGTGTCTTTTCTCAGGTTGTGTCCCTTCTCTTCCTCTACAGTGTAGATTATGCACCAAGCCATGGTTCTTTGCTTGATCTTTTTGCAGTTGGACGTCTCCGAATCTTTGCTTACTAGCCGATGTCTTGCTCCCTGATCCACCTGTTTATTGACAGCCATCTTTAGTAGCCACTTTGGTTGGGTTAGCTTGTTTCTCTTCTATGCTAGCTGTCACATTACTTCTGTTGCACTAACCAGGTGACCTGGTGCTGAGGACTTACTTTTGTACTGCTGCATGTCTCCTCCCTGTCAATAGCTGGCCAGGTTTCTCCATTTATTTTCCAGGAGATCAGGAAACCGTTCCTTTCCCGTGTGTGTGATTGAAACCTATTCAGTCGGCACCTGTCCTGTGCCATCCCTTTGAAATTCACGGCATAAGCAGGACCATTGCAAGTGCCAAAACTTGTAAAGTAGAATGTGACATGGATTGCTGATGTAGTTTTCGTGATCCTGTTGGAACGGATTGGCTGTAATTGAGAGTTACAGTGTCAGTTGTGGACAGTAGCCACGGTGGCTATAGAGCACTTGAAATGGGCCAGTCTGCACCGAGATGCGCTGTGAGCATAAGATACACCCCCGAGTCTGAAGACAGTATACAGAAAAGTTCTGAAAAGTTCATCGATAACTTATAGTGATGTTTGGAGAATTTTTTTGAGTTAGAGTGTTAACTGAAATTGTGTATCTTTCTCTTCCTGTTTTTCAGGGGAGGAGGGATGTTGAGATCTCCTTAGCTCTGGCTGGCCTGGAACAGCCCTGTAGACTAGGCTACTATGGAATTTGAAGCAGTCTCCCTGCCCCTACCTCCTGAGTGCTGAGTTTACAGGAGTTTGCTTTCTAAGCTTTTACCTTCTAATATAACTGCAGGAACATTTAACATTATTTATGTGACTCGTACTATAATCCTCTCAGGCAGTACTAATTTAAAACTTTTGTGAGTCCTTTCTACTTCCCCTTATGTCCACGCCATATTCAGGGACTACAGCTATTCCTTTTGAGACTCTGGAGTTATTAAGGGAAATGGGTCTTTCGCACTCTTGTCTAGACTGGTATTAAACAAACATGGTAGCCATATTATATTTTGACCATTTCTCAGCTATTTCATTCTTCATCCTAAATTCTCTAGAAGCAGTGTATTTCTTTGTCCTCATAGTACAATCCTTCCCATAAGTCTTTTAAAGCAATTCTGCAAGCTTATGTTGTAAATATACATCATTTCTGGCAAGCTTTCCAAATAATTTTTCAATACCCATTGTTCCTTTAGCACTTAGGCATGTGATAGCACTTTAGTAAAGATAACTTTTCAGTTAGAAATAGTCCATATTTTAGGGATCAAGTGGCATTTTACACTTCAGTTTTCCCAGAGATTACACTGTGTTTTGTGTAATTCGATGATGATAATCACTTCTTTAAGAAGCATATGATATATCCTTTTGGAAATAAGGAATTATTTTAAAAATACAGTGATAACTTAATTTGGAATAATGACATGTTTATATAATTGTCTTCTTTCTTCTGTTTCTTCTTCCTCCTCCTCCTTCTTCTTTTTGTTGTTGTTTTTGTTTTTTTGAGACAGGGTTCCTGTGTAGCCTTGACTGTCCCGGATATATAATCATTTTCTAACATCAGTATATATCAGCATCTGTTATAGACTTAGCTAAAGGACACAACAGAAGCATGTTCTGTAGGTGTTTCCTACATTATTAGTGTTTCTCTTCGAGATCTTCCTTTACCTATTAAATCATCTTATATTATGAAAATTGAGAACACAGCTATTAGATAATGCACACATTATTTGAATTATCTTCTAAACATCGAGGATATTTGCAATTCCAGAGAAATCAGAGGAAGTTGGATTATATATATATATATATATATATATATATATATGTCAATAACTATGTTTTAATTTTATTGATTATGGCTGATACAGGGCACATAGCTTGAATTAAAAACAAAACACTTTTTAGACAGAGGAAGTTGGATTTTATATATATATATATATATATATATATATATATAAGTCAATAACTATGTTTTAATTTTATTGATTATGGTTGATACAGGGCACATAGCTTGAATTAAAAACAAAACACTTTTTAGACAGAGGAAGTTGGATTTTATATATATATATATATATATATATATATATGTGTCTATGTGTCAATAACTATGTTTTAATTTTATCGATTATGGTTGACACAGGGCACACAGCTCGAATTAAAAACAAAACACTTTTTAGACAGAGGAAGTTGGATTTTATATATATATATGTGTGTGTGTGTGTGTGTGTGTGTCAATAACTATGTTTTAATTTTATTGATTATGGTTGATACAGGGCACATAGCTTGAATTAAAAACAAAACACTTTTTAGACAGAGGAAGTTGGATTTTATATATATATATATATATATATATATATATAAGTCAATAACTATGTTTTAATTTTATTGATTATGGTTGATACAGGGCACATAGCTTGAATTAAAAACAAAACACTTTTTAGACAGAGGAAGTTGGATTTTATATATATATATATAATATATATATATATATATGTGTGTGTGTCAATAACTATGTTTTAATTTTATCGATTATGGTTGACACAGGGCACACAGCTCGAATTAAAAACAAAACACTTTTTAGACAGAGGCTTACTATTTTACCCCAGGCTGTGTTGAACGCTTACCCTCCTGCTGCAGCCTCGTGAGGGCTGGGATTGCAGCATGTGCCACCATGCCAGGCTAGACCTGTTTTAATTTCGTCACTTACCTGTTCATCCCAAACTTTATACAGTTTGAAAGATTACTGAAAAAAGAAAATTTGTCTAAAAATTGACTACCACTTTTTTTGTGAAATTTAAGAGAAAAAAATGTAATGCAATTAGTAATTTTCATAAATTCAGTTTAGGAATTAAAGTTTTACTCTCTTCTATTTGCTTGACTGTGTACATGCAGAGCCCTGTGTCTTTTTCTAATGTTTATATGTTAGTATTGATGTTGGTTTTTTTAAATTAATTATGAATATCCTGACATTTGTATTTCAGATTTTTCTGTGACGTCTTAACCATGAGCCCCACACAGTGGGACTTCCCTGTGGAACTATGTTGTCGGCCTATGGCTTTTGTTACACTTACTGGCCTTGATGTAGTTTATAATGCTGTCCATCGAGCAGTCTGGGATGCTTTCTGTGCCAATCGGAGAGCCGATCGGGTACCAATTTCTTTCAAGGTGCTCCCAGGTGACCATGAATATCCAAAATGTAGATCCAAGGTAATGGCGTTAGGATGCGTGTATCCATTCATTCTCTGTCCTTTTCCCACCCCACTCCCAACCCTGTTCCGTGTGTGTGTGTGTGTGTGTGTGTGTGTGTGTGTGTGTGTGTGTGTGTAAACTCCTGAGTTTATCAGGGCAACCAAAGGTTACTGTTGGACCTAAAGAAGAACAGGTGTTTTCATGTACTATGGAATATATGCATATGTGTAATAACATTTATTTTTAACGTCAAGAGGATTGACTAATACTTCCTCTACTGTGAACCTACATTTTTTTCTTTTAAATTTTTTACTTATTTTGTGTGTGTGTGTGTGTGTGTGTGTGTGTGTGTGTGTGTGTGTGTGTGTGTGTGTATGTGTAGGGCCAGTGACAACTTGAGGTCTCAGTTCTCTTCTTCCAACATGTAGGTCCTAAGGATTGAACTCGGGGAGTCCTAGGCTTTGCAGAAAATGTCCTTTCCATCTGCCCCCCTTTTCTTTTCATTAAAATAACCCCCACATCTCCATAATTTTAACAAAGTCTCCTTAAAAGCAAGATCTCATATTACCCATTCATCATCTGCAGTTTCGTTATAGAATCCATGACTTTTGAGTTAGATTCAGTTTCACAAGTTTCTCAACCATTTTGATTTCATCCACAGGAACGGTGCATGGCATCATGGCAGTGTGTCTGTAAATGGATGGAGCTGTAGTAGACTTTTGATGGTTGTATTTTACAGGAACAGAGACAGGAGTGGGGAATAGAGGTAGACTGGAAAGGACTGACTACTTCTTTACACGTAACTCAGACCCTGGGCATTATTAGGACTCCTGTGCTTGGGCCATTCTTCCTCACGTGGGAAGGGTAGTGTTGTGCGGTTGAGAGTCTATTAGAACCCCCAAACACTTAGAGCTATTACTAATTTCTGATGGCCAGAACATCCTCATCTTAGAAACGGGTGGTGTTCGTATCAAATGAAGCAAATGAAGTAAATGCGTATGAAGTGCCCGGCCCTCTGGCAGTGGTTTCTGTGCCGTTCTTACTAAGTAATTCCAGTTTGGTCCCTGTTGGCAGAGAACGTCCTATGAATGGTACATTCCGAAAGGGATCTTGAAGAGCGGCTGGATGAATAAGCACCTGACCCTGGTGCCGGCCCTGGTGGTTGTGTTCTATGAACTGGACTGGGATGAGCCTCAGTGGAAAGAAAAGCAGTCTGAGTGCGCCACCAGGGTGGAAATCGTCAGGTACGACGCTGGTGGGCCTCTGTGGTACTTGCAAACGTCTGTTGCTCACTGACTTATTTGTTTGTGATGTCAGGGATTGAGCCCACGGCCTGTGTGTGCCAGGTAAGCCTCAGCCCTGTGTGCAAACACTTGAAGGTTAACTGATTTAACCTTAAGTGCTGTTTAAACTGCAGTGGTTGCTTTGGAGACTGTTAACCTCATTCTGTTTCTATGAGGTAGTGTAAGTAGTAACTATCCGGTGCCAGGGATCTGAGGAAATTTAGAAGGCAAGTTGGCCTGGCGTTCCAACTTTTTGTCTATACTATGATCTCTTTGGGAGATAACAATATTATCAGACCCCATAAGATACTTTTTTCAAAGAACTTCTTAAAAAAAAAGATATAATTTATAATTTATTTGTGTGTGTGTGTGTGTGTGTGTGTGTGTGTGTGTGTGTGTGTGTGTGTATGTATGTGTATGCACGAACGTCCATGCATACATGCTGGTGCTTGCAAAGACCAGAATAAGGTATCACATCCCCTGGAACAGGAGTTGTATGCAGTTGTGAGCCACCCCACAGTGGTTGCTGGGAATTGATCTCAGGTCCTCTGGGAGAGCATCAAGAGCTCCTAATTGCTAAGAGCCATCTCTCTAGCACTCTCCTCAGACACTTACAAACTAGTTATTATTAGTGTGTGTGTGCATGTGCATATCTGTGTGCATGATTTGTGTTTTTGTTCATGTGTGCCACAACACGTGTGGGGGTCAGAGGACAGCCTTGGAGAGTTGGTTTCTTCCTTCAACTTTTACATGTGTTTTCGGGCTCTAACTCAGGTTGCCAGGCTTCCATAGCGGACATAGACGCTCTGAGTGTCTCACTGGTCCCCATAATGCTTTATCACCATGTAGTTCTAAGGCGGTTATCTGGATGACTAATGTATCACTATGAAGAAGTACATTGACTGTAATTTTGTATAGAGGTGTATGTTGAAATTTCACATTCAAATCATCTTTACGTTTATGTATTTTATTTGTGAGGCAAGTCATGTGTGGTCAGAGGGCATCTTGGGGGAGTTGGGTCTCTCCTTTCGCTGTGGGATTGGGGAGTCAACTCAGCTCATCTCACTGGCCCTTAAGTTTCACTTTTAAAGCAGATTTTAGTAAGATGATAAGCTTGATGTAAGATTACACTTTGAAAATGGAAGCCATCATGGCAGATACGGTCATTTGCAGGAAAAGATTTACTCTGATCTTGATGTTTTTAGTTGAAATTTATCTTCAGTTGGATTATGAAGCCCGTGTTTTATGTGAAGCCTGACATAGTTACACTAAAACAGGTTAATTCCTTTGTTAATTATATTGTTATTTTTCCATTGCAGGCAGAGTTTGCAGGGGAGAAACACAAAAGTTGCAGTTGTCCTGATTCAAAAGAAAACGCCTCTACCTCCAGGTATCGGAAGGTTCATTAATTGCTTATGCCCCAATTGCTAATACCAGGAGGTAGATTTTTTTTTTTAGTATTTAAATGTTTTACGTGTTCATTTTGGGGGCTGACAGTATGCTGACTTTTAAAAAGCACTAATAAAAGGCCAGAAGGATGGCTCAGCAAGTAAAGGCACTTGCTGACCACCTGAGTCCAACCGACTTCCAGAACCCACTTGGTGGAAGGGGAGAATCAGGTCCTGAAAGTTGACCTCTGACCTCCCCAGGGGTACTGTGGCTCAGGTGCAGACATCCATAATATGCACATACATATGTATACACACATACGCACACAAAATAAACCAATGTTAAAGATATCAGTAGTACACAAACTAATTCTTGTCATAAGTAGTAAGAACAAAGGAAGTTTACAAACGCTAAGTCCTGCTGTTTCATTTCTGCTGAGCCCCTCACGTATGCATGTATCAGTTGACAAAACGGTTAATTCAGTTGCTTAAAAAAGTGTGATCCTAGCTGGGCGGTGGTGGCGCACGCCTTTAATCCCAGCACTCGGGAGGCAGAGCCAGGCGGATCTCTGTGAGTTCGAGGCCAGCCTGGGCTACCAAGTGAGTTCCAGGACAGGCGCAAAGCTACACAGAGAAACCCTGTCTCGAAAAACCAAAAAAAAAAAAAAAAAGTGTGATCCTTGTCTGATGCTATTTAAAATTACTCTTACATAAAGAAACAGGATTTGTAATATTGTCCAGAGAAATGATTCATTTAAATGATTCTTTCCTTTGCTTTCCCAGATTTTCATAAGCTAGAATAATTTTTGTTGCCATGTTGAAGCCCGTAGCATTCTGAGGTTTTAAAAACTTCCTTCCTGTATGGCTGCCCTCGTTTTTATTTTTCTTTTGAAACAGCTTGGGACATTAGTTGTCCTGTCTGCCGTTCTTAGGAGAAAATATGAATGAGCATAGTAACTTCTGGGAGCCCTAAGTCCTCGGGGACATTAGTTGTCCTGTCTGCCGTTCTTAGGAGAAAATATGAATGAACATAGTAACTTCTGGGAGCCCTAAGTCCTCGGGGAGAGCAGGAGTCGTACTGACCTGGTGACAGGGCCTTGGCACTCTATTCCTGGTTACAAACTGGGGTCACTTTTACTACAGAAAACTAACACCTTGGCTTTGTTTCTGTCGGGCTTGCCAACAGGAGAAGATGTCATTGCTTCCGAGCGGGCTGCAGCTTTGTGCAATGTGTGTGAACTCTCAGGCAAGTCTCTGTTTGTGCTGCCCCACACTGACCACCTTGTGGGCTACATTATAAGGTAAATCAGAGTGTTGTTGGTCCTTAGGAATGCAAAGTTGGTAGCTTAGAGCCTTTTCTTTACAATCAACAACAAAATGTTCTTAAAAACACCGTGGACTGTGAAGTTCACTAGGTGAATCACTAAATGAAAAGCCTGGTCTGCATTAGCAAGTCCCAGTCTACCTGGGGCTACAAAGTCAGACCCTGTCTCCAATGTGAGGATCATATTACTTTCTCCAACTATCTAACCTGGTTTCCTTAAAAGCAGGGAAGGGTTTAATTCATGTAACTAGGTTTTTTGCTTTAAAATTACATTTATTTATGAATCACTCGGGGAAGAAAGGCATGCACATGTCGCAGAGGTCAGAGGACAACTTACAGGAGTCAGTTCTGTCCTTCCACTATCTGGGTCCCTGGGATTGAACTCAGGTTGTTAGGCTTGGCAGCAAGCACCTTTACCTGCTGAGCCCTTTCGCCAGCCCAAAGTCTAACTAAGTTTAAAGGATTTAACCAGGCCGATATGTTCTTGGGTCTGTTCTACTTGATTAACACATGTTTTATCTGAGTACATAGCCTATTTGGAAACTGAAACATGCTTATCTTTGATATAGTTGGAACTAATTTCTTTGGGAAGGTTATCTTCTCATCTTTGAGAATAACCTATAAGAATATTTCTCACTGTCGCTAGGTGTTTTATAATCAGTCCCTTATTGCTCTCTCTTATAAAATTTTAAGGACAAGTTTAGATTAATAACATTATTGTTTCAAGATTAGAACCTAACTTTATTTTCATATTTTAACATTTTTTAAAACTATAGTTTTGAAAATAAAATATCCTAACCTAGAAAACACAGTTTCCCAATCATGAAGGAATCAGGGACAGGAGGGTTGCCAGTCTGAGGCCAGTCTGGGCTACAGTAGTGAGTTTAAAGCTTGCAAGGCTACACAGTAAGACTTTGTCTCTAAAGACATAAATAAAACATTTGATTTAAAACTTTTGACTTATCCCGTTTTCCTCAGATGTGGTAAAAATCTTTTGTTTTGTTTTTGTTTTGGTTTTTTTTGAGACAGAAGGTTTCTCTGTGTAGTTTTGGAGCCTGTCCTGGAACTCACTCTATAGACCAGGCTGGCCTCGAACTCACAGAGATTCACCTGCCTCTGCTTCTTGAGTGGTGAGATTAAAGGCATGTGCCACCACTGTCCAGCAGTAAAAATCTTTTGAATATAGGTTAAACTTGTGTTTATTCTGAGGAGAATCTTGAAGTCCCCTGTTATTTGCCCGTGAATTCACTTCTGTCCTGCCCCGAACACTTGCTCTAACAGACACGCCCTTTCTCCGGAAGAGTGTGAACTGCTTCCTGGCCTCTGCTCAGCCCTCTTCTTTGGGGCTCATGAATCTCAGAGTTGTACCGTGAAGCAGACTTTAATAATATCAGTGTTATTTCCATCTCGTTGGCCAGCTGTTTCTAATCTCCCCATCAGTTTTCTTATTCCTTTAAACTAAATATTAGTAGACTAAAAAATAGTGAAACACAATTCAATTTTAAATCTTTTTTCAGATGTTTTATAAAATTATAGTAGGGATGAAAGTATTCTTAAAGATCATCTAGTGTTTATAAAGTACAAGGTTTTTTACCTGTTGTATCCCGTGTTTTACATGATTTTCAGTTAGGGGAGATCTTAATTTTAGACTTTTTTTTCTAGAAAAAGTGCTTCATTTTTCATCTTGATCATCAAGTAGAACAGGCAGTGTTGGTCACAAATTTACTGTCAGGTCTCAACAAATACCATTCTTAAGAAGAATTGGTTTTGAGTAACTATATATGTATATATATTTGTGTATGTGTTTGTTGTTTATTAACAGGTTAGAAAATGCGTTTTATGAGCATGCCCAGACCTATTACTACAATGAGATCAGAAGGGTGAAATCTCATAAAGAATTTCTGAATAAAACAACACACCAGGTACATTTAAAAACTAATGAGAAGCATTCAAAAGCAGATTGTTCATTATGGTTATTTTTAGATGATTCTTATTTCTGCAGTACTGATATTTTAAATTGTTTTAGTACTTCAAAAGTTTTTTTAGCTCTTATTTTATTTTATTTTATTTACTTTTTTATTTTATGTGCATTGGTGTTTTGCCTGCAGGTAAGATCTTTGAGTTACAGACAGTTGTTAGCTGTCATGTGGGTGCTGAGATTTGAACCTGGGTCCTTTGGAAGAGCAGTCAGTGCCCTTAACCACTGAGCCATCTTTCCAGCCCTTTCTTTAGCTCTTAAAAATGGATTTGTTTTCAAATTAGATTCTTTTGCCCTTAAAGTTAGTTTCAAACCCTTTTACTCCAAGAAGAGCTCTTGGGAGCCTTTTTAGCTGTGTCCTTGTTGGAATCATAGTGTATTTAATTTTGAATAATTTTCCTCATACCTTAATGCATCCTAATAAATATCATTTTCACATTAAAGTGTGCATCTAACCGTTCTTTAATCTTTCTTCTCAGCTTTTGTTTGTTAGACACCAGTTCAAAATAGCTTTCTTCAGTGAGTTGAAACAAGATACACAAAATGCTCTCAAGTAAGTTTCTGTTTTCAAACTACATCTTTATTACCTTGATGTTAATAATACCATACTAATTGCCATCTATGAATCTCAGTCTCCTTGATTTTAAGGTATTCATGTTATATTCAGATATTTAATAAGTAGTTTTTTTCTATCTTAATGCTAAAAATAAGTTTTCATAAACTTCCTGGTCTAATTTAACTAAATTTCATGATCTAAAGGAAACAATTGTCTTCATATTTCTAGTTTTCTTTTTCTATCTGTGTATTCAGTGAAATTCTTGACACTTATTTCCAAGTATAATAACCATTATTCATGTATTCAGTTCAAATCAAGTCTTATCATTACTTGTTTATCACATCAGTTCCCGTTGAAAGGCCCTGCTTGGACCCTGAAGGTCAGTGGCAGGTGTGTTGACATGCTCAGACATTTTATTCTGTTGTTTTTACCAACCGCAGTTTACTAAAACATGATCTCTCTCTGCATTAGCTCAGAGTTCTGTATATACAGTGGCAGTGTAGAAAGGGATTTAAAAAGGAATCAGTTATTTACCCTATACTTGAGGAGAAAATAGCAGTAGCTCAAAATAATAGCTGGCTTTAATGTAGTTTATTTTTGTTTGTGGATGGGCGACATCAGTTACGACCTTCAGTTTTAGAACTGCTATAAAAACTAATGCTGTAGAGGAAACCATTTGCTGGAGAGGGTGAGGGACAAGCCACTTTTTCTCACTGCCTCCCATCTTAGGGCTGGTTTCTTTCCCTGTTCTCCTGTACTGGATCCACTAAAGATATTTCTCTCCTCTGCAGCCTCTATTCAAGATTAATACTGTTTACTTAGCCCTTTTCTGTGTACCTGCCCTTAAAATGCCTGTGACTTGTTCTGTCTTTAAACCATTGTTGCTAAAATTACTTTCCTTGGAGAAACTTACGGTGGTACTTAAAAAGCAAAAAAACCTTATCTGGACATGGTGGCATCTCCTTAGGTCTTGGGAAACCAAAGCAGGAAGACCACAAGTTCAAGTCCAGCCTTGGCTGAATAACAAATTCTAGGCCAGCCTGGGCTATCTAATGAGACTGTCTTAAATATACACAAATACACACATGCATATTTGTTAACAATGCTTTTATTTATTTATTTATTTATTTATTTATTTATTTATTTATTTGACAAGATCTCTCTATGTAGTTCTGGCTGTTTTGGAACCCACCGTGTAGACCAGGTTGGCCTTGAACTCACAGAGATTCTCCTGCCTTTGCCTCCCAAGTACTGGAATTAAAGGATTGTTTTTTAGTGTAATTTTAGATAACATCCAATTTACCCTCAGTTTTTAACTCATTTCTACTTGTTATTGACTGACTAGTTAATGATAGAAAGAAGAGTGCACATGGGTGGGTCTTTTTGTTGTGACGTCATTGACTAGTAATCAATAATTTCTTAGAATATTAGCGATTTATATATATATGTTATATATATGCTGTTATTGAGCTATTGAGTGGTAAGAAATGTATAAGTAGTGTCTGTTATAATAATATTGTTCTTAGGAATCTTAAACACTAATTTATGTCATAATTAACCATTCTCCTTATGTTTACTTAGGAATTATAGGACTGCCTATAACCTTGTACATGAATTGAGAGCCCATGAAACTAATATTCTGGAAATTAAGACAATGGCAGGATTTATAAACTACAAGGTATAGTTCTACTTTGAAATAAAGGAGATTTACCTTTAAATTACCTTTTTTTTTTTTTTTTTTTTTTTTTTTTTTTTTTTTGGTTTTTCGAGACAGGGTTTCTCTGTGTAGCTTTGCGCCTTTCCTGGAACTCACTCTGTAGCCCAGGCTGGCCTCGAACTCACAGAGATCCGCCTGGCTCTGCCTCCTAAATATTACCTTTTTAAGATGCAAGAACCAAAATCAGTCTCTTGATCTGAAAAGGTGGTGTTTGATAAATTATGTTCCTCTTTTTGATGTCCTTTTACTCAAGAATGGCTTTGGCTCTCAGAGTCCTCATAGTGATAGCTGTGTTTTGAGTTTACAGATAACAAGTTAGTGAGTCTTTTACTGTTTGTGTGTAAGAGAAAGGAGTAGTGAGAAGAAAGCTGCCTGTTGTTGAAATTTAAAAGATGTTGGAATTATGTAAGCATTTCTTGACTTAATGAGTCAGCCATAGAAAAGACACATCTATTCAGTTTCGTGGGTTTATTTTTGTGTTTTGAGACCTGGTCTCACTCACTGTTGTATAAGCTGCTCTTGAACTCTGGGGCTCAAGTGATCCTTGCCTTAGCCTGCTGAGTAGCTGGACCTCAATGTCCGCTCCCTCTGCTGTCTCAGTTCACTTTAGAGAAAGCCTAACTGTTGTTTGAACATTTTAAGATTGTATATCGTAGAAGCTAATCCTGTTTGTCCCATTCCTGTCCTGTCCCCGTTCCATCCTGTGTCCTGACCCGTCCCCTGCTTCCCAGCGGACAAGCAGGACAGTTACTGTCTTCCCATCCCTCTTTTAACAATGTCTGACAGGTGGACGATGAGCACTAGAGAATGTTTGTGGTGAACACAAATCTAAAAAGGGATGTTCCCCTACCTGGCAATCCTTTTCAGGAAATTCTTTGCCAATTAATGGTAATATCTGTAACTCAGAATCTATGGATACTTACTATATTTTCTAGTAGGAAAATATTGGAAATAAGCTAACAATAGGTGATTGTTTATATAAATTTTAATGGGACATTAATAGCTATACAATTATGAATGTGGCAGCTCCATCAATTAAGATGAAGTGGTAGCTATGTGCCTTAGTCTGGTTTCTTAACTAAAAGCAATTTGGGGAGGAGAGGGTTGATTTGGCCTAAATATCTCAGGTCACAATCCATGTAAGTAAGCCAAAGTAGGAACTTGGATGCAGGAACTGATGCAGAGGCCATGGAGGAGTGCTGCTTACTGGCTTGCTCTTCATGGCTTGCTCAGCCTGCTTTCTTACAGCACTGAGGACCAGCAGCCCAGGGGTGGTACCACCCACAGTAGACTGTGTCCTCCTACTATCCATCATTAATCAAGCAAATGCCCTACAGACTTGCCTACTGGGGATCTGATGGAGACATTTCCTCAATTAAGATCCCCTCTTCACAGATATGCCTGTTTGTGTCAAGTTGATAAAAACCAACTAGCATATTAAGGTATTAGATGAAGACAGTAAGGTGTAACTTGGCATAGTAAGCCTGACACCATATGGTTCCTAGTGTATAAATGTGGATATATGCACACTTACCTGTATGTAGACTATCCTGGCCATATGCTAAACACTGATTGCCTCTGAAAAGAAAAATTAAATGACTGAAGGACACAGATGGATTATAAACTTTTTGGGCTGGGGAGCTGGCTGAAGTCCTTGCTGCACAAGCAATGGATTTTACTTTGGATCCCAGAACCCATAAAAGCTGGGTGTGGGGCATATACCTGTACCTCCAGCACTGGCTAGGGGTGGGGTGTGTGGGGCAGAGACAGGCAGATCCTGTAGGCTCACTGGCTGGCTGTGACTGTGAGCTTTAGGTTTGGGGGAGGCTGGGTCTCCTAAGTAAAATGGAGAGCAATAGAGCAAGATACTATAAAGCCATCTTCTAGCGCATGCTCACAGGTATACATGCATACCCCCCAACACACATGTGCATGCACACATACACACGCAAAACACACAGACACACACACAGATTTTTTTTTTTTTTTTTTTTGGTTTTTCGAGACAGGGTTTCTCTGTGTAGCTTTACGCCTTTCCTGGAACTCACTTGGTAGCCCAGGCTGGCCTCGAACTCACAGAGATCCGCCTGGCTCTGCCTCCCGAGTGCTGGGATTAAAGGCGTGCGCCACCACCGCCCGGCCAGATTTTTTTTTATATATTTCTTTGTACCTAAAAAATAACATTGAAAGTTGTCATAAGCATATGGAAATGAATTTAGGCTTTATTGCTGTTGGGTTTCTATTTACCCTCAGGTCATGTAGATTGTACCATTTGGAAACAATGTATATCAAGTGTTCCAGGAAAAAAAAAAATTGAAATTTTCTGTAACCCTCCTTGATGTGTAGGCAACTAAACCTTGATTATGCAGCAGAAATGTTTAATTTTCTGACAATTCTAATACTCAAAGTTAGTCTCTCTGTAAATTCTCATTGGAAATATTACAACCCATTGTTACATTCTTTGTTATAATTTTTAAAAATTCTATATTTTGAAAAGCTTTTCTAGGGCATAGACAAATTCCAGTGTACTGAGTTATTTTATTTCATCTCTCAAAGCAATCTTAGGAGGAGAATCATATTACAGAGAACTCCAGAGCTGGGAATTTTTAACTTTTAAAGTTCCTCTTCAAGTTCACATATTTTGAATGTGGGTGAATGTGTCTTTGGCCTTCTTCTCCCTTATTTGGGGATTGCTTTTTCCTTTTCCTTCAGATCTGTAGGTTGTGTTTTCAGCACAACACGCCACTGGATGCAATCGCTCAGTTTCGGAAACACATTGACTTGTGTAAGAAAAAAATTGGAAGTGCAGAGCTGTCATTTGAGCATGCTGCGTGGATGTCTAAACAGTACGTTTAAGTTCATTTCCTTAATACTTTAAAATAGAATGTCAGATTTGAAGAGATGGCATTAGCAAGGGCTTTGGTTCTAAACAGCATTAAGTGGGACTTTTGCTTTTTAAATGGGGTTTTAGTGTATACCCTAAGTATGTATCCAGGCATAGTATATATTGATTGGTATGATTTTTTAATGGAAGTCAGGTAACTTAGGGTACCATTTTTTACATTCAGCATGTATTCATTAGGTTTTCACTTCATGTTTGCGTCCTAAAAATATAGGAAAACACAAAACAAAATTCCTGCTTCATGGAGCTTAGTGTCTGTCTTAGGGTTTCCATTGCTGTGATAAAACACATGACCAAAGCAACTCGGGAAGAAAGGCTTTGTTTCATCTGACACCTCCAGGTCACAGGAGTCACTGAGGGAAGTCAGGGCAGGAGCTCGAGGCCAGAGCCTGGACGCAGGAGCTGAAACAGAGACCAGGGAGGAGCAGTGAGTGCTGGCCGCTCCTCATAGCTTACTCAGTCTATTTATTACACATTCAGGACCACCTGCTCAGGGATGGCACCATCTACTGAGGATGGGGCCTCCCACATCAGTCATTAATCAAGAAAATGCCCTGCAGTCTTCTCTACAGGCAATCTGTTCGAAGTATTTTCTCAATTGAGGTCCTTCTTCCCAGATAACTCTTAAATTATGTCAAGTTAATTAAAAAAAAAATCAAGACAAATGACTCCTTGTCAACTTGACACACCAATATATTACTATTAAACCTAGCCTTTGTTTCTTCTTTATATTAATACCACAGTATAAAACACAAATAACTTTAAAAGTTCCACAGCCTTTAAAAATTCACTTTAAACAGCCAGTCCCTTTAAAATATCCAACATCCCTTTAAAACACCCCAAGTCTCTCTAAAATAGCCAATGTCTTATAACTGTGGGTTCTACAAAGTAAAAACCAGTTAAAATACTGTCTCATCCCAAGAAGGAGGAGTCAGAACAGAAACAGTCAAGTCAAGCAAAACCGAAGTCTGACAGTGAAGGAGTCCAGTGCTGTATGTCAGGGACCCGCTCCCGACCCTCCGGGATCCACAGGGCCTGGACACACCACTTCTGCCTGCCCACCGCAGCACACACGGCTCGGCTCGTAGGCTCAGGCCGCTCCACTCCACGGTAGCTGCTGTTCTTGGTGGTTGTCTCGTGGTCTTGACATGTCTACAATACCAAGGTCTCTGGGCTGCACCTTCACCGGTATCCTCTTCTGTCCTGTCACAGTGCAAGCCTCCATCTCTCTCCATGACTCCTTCACACCTCAAAACCCAGTACCACCTGGTAAACTCTTACAACTTTGCCAAGTTCAGCTGCCAGCTCAGGATGTGGCCTTGGCCTCCTTTGGACCACAGCTTCTGTGAGGTGACCCTAGGAAGTGTTTCCTCAGAGTTCCCCTCAGTGACGCTTATTTTACACTTCCAAGTAGCAGTTCATCCCTGAGGGAAGCCAGGGCAGGAACTCAAGGCAGGACCTGAAGCAGCAACCGTGGAGGAGCTCTGCTTCCTGGCTTGCTCCTCATGACCTCCTCAGCCTGTGTCTTTTACAGTCAGGACCCCTGTTCAGGAGTGGCCCCGCCCACAGGGGTAAGCCCTTCACATCAGTCATTAATCAAGAAAATGCCCCACAGACTTCCCTACAGGCCATCTGAGAGGAGCGCTTTCTCAGATAACTCCAGCCCGTGTTAAATTAACAACAACGAAAAGACCCACCAGGACAGTGTTTATGTAAAAATTGCCAAAATAAAGTGAGTTCCAGAAACTTGGATATAATTGAAGAGTGAGGATTATGTTAAGATCTAATATAATGGTGTAGTCATGGACTTGAGTTACCACAGATGACTTCATTAAAAAGCTTGTTTGTAACTTATCACTACTGTATGTTATTATTTACAAATAAATTAGCTGTTATTTAATAGTCTTATTTTAATTATATGATATGTCAAGCTTATGGTTTCCGGAATGCATACTTATTAGAGATACACTCCTTTTTCCTCCCCTTTACTATCCATTCTTTTAATTCCTTGGCTTGCTTTCTTTAAGATTCCAGGCCTTTGGAGATTTATTTGATGAAGCCATTAAGTTGGGGTTGACAGCTATTCAAACACAGAACCCTGGTTTCTACTATCAGCAGGCAGCTTACTATGCCCAGGAGCGGAAACAGCATGTCAGAGCCCTCTGTAACCATGACGTAAGTCCTGGCCTGCATCACCTCGCACTCAGTACACCGATTAACCTTTCCTTGAGAGAAGCTAGGGCTCCTGGTATTGATTTTTTCCCTTTGTCTTTGAGTATCTTTTTAGTTATGACTTTTCAGTTTTAACCCAGGTATTCTATCTTTAAACATATTTGAGCAGTGTATTATATTTAGGTTTTACATGTATTAAATTTTTAAGGTTTGGCTTATTGTAATTTAAATATAGTATTTTAATAGATGAGTAAAACTAGGTTTTGTAAAGAATATGTGGAATGGGGCATTAACAAATATGATTTAATAGAACATAAAGTAATTCTTCTGCTAAAAAGTACATTGAAGAGCTTTAAAGCTAATCATAATCTCTTGACATAAGTTTCATTTTCAGAACTAGGATAACAGATCCTAAGAGTCAATACCAGTCTTTAGTTAGGAAGTTCTCATAGGCTTATTGTTTGCAATGTAAAATAGGAATTCCTTTTTTTTCCCTTCTTCTGTGACAGGGTCTCTCTGTGTAGCTTTGCGTCTTTCTGGAACTCGCTTTGTAGACCAGGCTGACCTCGAACTCACAGAGATCCACCTGCCTGTGCCTCCCAAGTGCTGGGATCAAAGGCATACGCCACCACACCCACTTCAGGTTTATAGGATTTCTAAATGTTAGTAAAGCATGTTAAAATATTTATAATGGTGCCATTTAAACAAATGTTTGATGCTTATATTCATGGATATTTCTTTAGTCAATCAAAGATTTGGGGTGGATGTCATAAACTCTTCCTTAGATTTGTTCTTTTGATTTCAGGCTTCTGTGATGTACCCCAGTCCTGATCCCTTAGAAACACAAACAGGTGTTCTTGACTTTTATGGACAGAGGCCCTGGAGACAAGGAATCCTAAGTAAATAATTTTCCTTCATTTTCCTCTCAGCCTCAAGAAGACAGACATAGCTTTTAGACTGTCTGACGACTGAGGGAACCATTCCTAGTCTGGTTTTTGTTTGAAGACCTGTGCTTGCAGTTTTTAGAATGTGTTCTTCCATTATATAGTAGAGTAACTTAGAGTTAAAGGTGTTGATGTGATGAAAACATCTGAGTGTTTAAGCATTTTAACTTCAGGGATTTATTTCACCATTTAAAATGGCATTACCATGTAGTGCCTTTTAAGAGTTTGTGTTCGTCTTTGTGCATTCCATGCACATTGGACTAGAGCAGCATCTGAGGCAGCTGAGAGGCTAGCACTGGGGGCAGCTGGGAAGAGAACGTCAGGGTCAGGAACATTCTCTGCAGAACAGAAACTGCAGAGAACTGTGTGGGAATAAAGCTCTGTCTGAGTCGTGAAGATTCCAGAATGTTCAGTCTTCAGTGCACTCTGGAGTCAAGTGAAGGCTTGAAGGAGTTGTGTGAGGAGTTCTGTTAATGAGCTAAGATGGGTTGCTTCTTGTCGTACATAGGCTTTGATCTTTCTGACCCTGAAAAAGAGAAAGTGGGGATTCTTGCCATTCAGCTGAAGGAAAGAAGTGTTGTCCACTCTGTGAGTTACTTGTCCCACCCCAATATAAACTACTTGGGCACTACTGTAGTGAAATAGGAGGTGGTTTTTATTCCAATGTCTCATACCTTTTCTCTCCTAACAGGAAATAATCATCACTCTTCTGAGCAATGCTGTCGCACAGTTCAAGAAGTACAAGTGTCCCCGGATGAAAAGCCACCTCAGTATGTACCCCACCACACCGTAGTTTGTGCTCCTTGGTGTAATATTAAATTATTTAAGCCTTCTTTTCCTTTGCAGTGGTTCAAATGGGAGAGGAGTATTATTATGCAAAGGATTATACCAAAGCTTTGAAGTGAGTCTTATTTGCTGTTTATTTTCACAGGTACTCTGATTGCCTTAAGATGAAATTGGAATAGACGTTTATATTGAAGGATTTGTTATTGCCCTGTCTATTTTTATTAAATTCCAATTATGTGATATTTTCTAGTGCCCTCTGCTGGCATAATCCTTTAAGTTTTTAGGTAACCTCAGGTTTGCCCAAATGTGAACAATGGCTGTGAAAGCATCACAGTCGGACTTTTTGTATGTGCACAGTGAGACAAGCTCATGGAGTTTCTCCACGGCCCTTTCCACCTTCTGGAGAGGCTGTCTTTCTCCCTGTCTTAGGCTGCTGGATTATGTCATGTGTGACTACCGCAGTGAAGGGTGGTGGACTCTGCTCACGTCTATATTGACAACAGCGCTCAAGTGTTCCTACCTCATGGCCCAGCTAAAGGACTACATTACTTATTCGCTAGAACTCCTTGGAAGAGGTAACTTGACGTTTTCTCTGTAAAGTCCAACCCGCGCAATTGTTTGCATCATTAATATTTTTAAAGTTGGAATAGTAGTTCATTGTCACATATTTAGATGTACTTTTGTGCTGGGCATGGTGGTGCATACCTTTATTCCCAGGAGGCAGAGGCAGGTAGATCTCTGAGTTCAGGGCCAGCCTGGTCTACAGAGTGAATTTGAGGACAGCTAGTGTTATATAGAGACTCTGTCTCAAAACAAAAACGAAAACAAAAAAGGTACTTTTATTATGTAAAATTCACTATACTTGGTCATCTTAGAAGTATTTACTCGAAAATATCTTAAGGGTCTGGGATGATACCTCACTTGGTAAAGTGGTTGCCTGACTTCAGCCCCCAGTACCCATGTGTATGCCAGGCATGGTGGCCTGTGGGTCTGAGCCCACTGCTGCGACCGTGGGCACAGGAAGACCCCTAGGGCTCGCTGACTGGCCAGTCAGTTATATTGGTGACCTCCAGACCAGTGAGCACCTCTGTCTCAAAGGAGGCACACGTGTGAAGAACAGATGTTAGCAGGGTTGGAGAGGGGGCTTAGTTCCCAGCACCCTCGGGCAGGTCATAGCTGCCTGGAACCCCACAGGTACGGTAATGGACTGACCTGTCTTCTTATGACTATGTCTGTGTTCTTTTCCTATCTCAGCTTCAACTCTGAAAGATGACCAGAAGTCTCGGATAGAAAAGAACCTCATGAACGTCTTAATGGTGGGTTGTTAATTCTTTGTAGGAAGTGTAGTGTGTGTACACTTGGTAGAAGTACACACAGGTCTGCGTCTGTGTGTATTTTCCCAGCTAGTTGTGCAAATTTGGAACTCTCGTTGCAGAATGAAAGCCCAGACCCTGAACCTGACTGTGATGTCTTAGCCGTGAAGACTGCTCAGAAGCTGTGGGCTGACCGGGTCTCTCTGGCTGGAAGCAATGTTTTCACAATAGGCGTACAGGACTTCGTGCCATTTGGTGGGTAGTCAACAGCCACAATGTTCAGAGAAAGCCTGTGTCTGAAGTGAATAGATGCAGAGTATAAATGTGAAAGGGAGTCGGAGTACAGCCGTCCTGTGGATAATCATGACTTCTTATTTTTCTCTTCAGTGTCGTAACAGGCTATCAGATACTTTATTTTAAGCTCAACAAGTATTTATTGAACAAATATGTGCGTGATGAAAGCCTTTGTCTCATTTATTGTTACTTTAAACACCACAAGAAAGAACTATTTTTAGTTTTGTCCTATTTTCTTTTTTAAAAACTATGATATATTTTATATATAACAAAATCGTTTACATCAGTGGTTCTCAACCTTCCTAATGCTGTGGCCCCTTAATACAATTCATGTTATGGTGACCCCAGCCATAAAGTTATTTTGTTGCTACTTCATAGCTGTAATTTTGCTACTGTTATGAATCATAATGTAAATATCTGAGAACCACTGGTTTACATATTAAATAATGCTATAATAGAATGAGTTGATGTTGTATGCAATTGTTATGCTGACCCACTTAGAAAAAGTGAATTAAAAAACTTTTTTGTACTGCCAGGAGGGGTTTTACAGTCTGAAAATTTCCCCTGTTCAAATACTTTTATTTGTTTATTAAAATACACTTTGCTTATTAGTATATCACGTATTATATGAAGTATTCTTGAAACGATATCTATTTAGAAGTTTTATTATTTACTGGACTGGAGAGATGGCTCAGCTGTTAAAGGCTAGGCTCACAACCCAAAGTGTGCTTTATTGTCTAGGCAGGTGTTTTGAAATCAGCTAATTCAAAGTGGCTCCTTTTCCTTTTAAGTTTTGGCACTAACATTTAAAATTAATTTAAAATTAAAAATGTTTATGAAGTTGAGCAGTGGTGGCATATGCTTTTAATCCTAGTGCTCAAGAAGCAGGGGCAGATGGATCTCTGAGTTCGAGGCCAGCCTGGTCTACAGAGTGAGTTCCAGGACAGCCAGGCCTACAAAGAGAAACCTTGTCTCAAAACAAACAAACAAACAAACAACAACAACCACCACCAAAGTTGTAAAATTTTTGTTTGACCTTTGTTTATTAATCAGAGAGAGTTGTGTTTGTGTTTGCTGAGCAGTTGCCATCTGTGAGGACACTGTAAGCAAGAAGGCAGTAAGAATGCAGCTGAGGGCCTGGAGAGATGGCTTAGTGGTTAAGAGCACTGACTGCTCTTCCAGAGGACCCAGGTTCGATTCCCAGCACCCACATGGCAGCTCATAACTGTCTGTAATTCCAGTTCCAGGGGACCTGACAAAACACCAATGCACATAAAATAAAAATAAATTAATTTAAAAAAGAATGCAGATGAGCTGTTTCTGTAAACCTAACTCCTAGGACAGTGTATACGTGAGTGCCTGGCCCTGTTTGACTCTGCCTTTCTTGTTTGATTTCTAGTACAGTGCAAAGCCAAGTTTCATGCTCCCAGTTTTCATGTGGATGTTCCTGTTCAGTTTGATGTTTATCTGAAGGCTGACTGTCCACACCCCATTAGGTTTTCCAAGCTCTGTGTCAGCTTTAATAATCAGGTAAGGTATCACTGCATGTGTTTCCACTGTGTGTACATGTCTGTATCTATGCTGTGTCTTACTGTAGCACTTCTCATGAGTTTAGTCAATTGTAGAGCTTACCGATATTTTTTTTTTATTTTTTGAGACAAGGTTTCTCTGTGTAGCTTTGGAGCCTGTCCTGGATCTCTCTCTGTAGCCCAGGCTGGCCTCGAACTTACAGAGATCTGTCTGGCTTTGCCTCCCGAGTGCTGGGATTAAAGGCATGCACCACTACCACCCAGCTGATCTTACTGATTTTGAAATTATCAAGTGACTTTTGGCTGGGCTTATTTAAAAATAAATGTACTTACATTTCCAAATGTCTTGCATTTAGATATGCTTTTCCTACTCTTTATTTTTATTTCCTCTTCAGGTTTAAGAAAGCCAAGAATACTATTCTTAATTTTTATAATGTGTAACTTGAATTTCAAATAAGATATATTCAGTGTGAAGATATTCTAATTTTCAAAATCATTGGCTTTTTTTTTTTACCATTATTAGTTTTTGTTTTATGTATTTATTTATTGTTTGATGCAGGGTCTCACACTCAAGCTGGCTTCAAACTCACTGTATAACTTAAAATGGCCTCCAATCAAATTTTTTTTTTTTTTTTTTTTTTTTGAGACAGGGTCTGTTTACATAGCCCTGGCTGTCCTGGAACTCACTTTGTAGACCACGCTGGCCTCAAACTGACAGAGATCCGCCTGCCTCTGCCTCCCTAGTGCTGGGATTAAAGGTGTGCACCCCCATGCCCAGCTTAGTTTCTGTTTTTGGAACTAATGTAGGTTTGGTTTTGCAGTAATCAGATGGAGTAGATAGACATGAAGTGCACAGTGGACCTGTGCCCTTGCAGTCCTGCCCTGCCATGGCCCTCTCTGCTGACCTCTCAAACAGTCTAGTATTTCCTGTGTACACATAAGCAACGTTTTTATACTGTATGCATATGAGCATTTTAAAGCACAATATAGTAAAGTCAAGTGCTGGAGTCTGTTCTCTTTCATTTATATGCCTACTTAATAGGTAATCATCTTCCGGTCACCTAGGAAGTATGCTAAGTCTTTAACCACACATTTAGTGGGAGTTACAAATATTCTTCTCATTGTGAACTAAAGAGATATTGTGTATCAACTCAATTAAATGTAAGAATTTTAGGGACGGGGCAGAACTGACTCACAGATTGCCTGGTAGGCCACGAAGCTGAATGGCATCACCTTGACTGGAAGCATAGTTACGGTAGGCGTGACAGAGAAAGAAGAGGTCCAGTTAAGTATAGAAAGATGGGACTGGAGAACACGTCTGAGAAAATGGTGTGCGGGACTAGGAGGACATGTTGTATGGTTGTTGGTGAGTCAAGACAAGAACCGTAATAGACCAGGTGAGGGTGAGAAGGTGAAGCCCAGGATAGACCAGATGAGGTGAGGAGGTGAGACCGGGGATAGACCAGGGTGAGGTGAGAAGGTGAGACCGGGGATAGACCAGGTGAGGGTGAGAAGGTGAGACCGGGGATAGACCAGGGTGAGTGTGATTCGGATCACTCGGTGTTTAGTGTTTGCAAAAGATCACATGTTTGATGCTCGCCAATGATAACTCTGCTCACCTCTCTTTAAGGGATACAACCAGTTCTGTGTATTAGAAGAAGCATCCAAAGCAAGCGAAGTCTTAGAAAATCTGACTCAAGGAAAGATGTGCTTAGTTCCTGGGAAAACGAGAAAATTGTCATTTAAATTTGTTGCAAAAACTGAAGATGTGGGAAAGAAAATTGAGGTTAGTTGTGAAATTTGCTTAAATATAATTTCACTGACAAAAGCAGTATGTTTATGTTAAAAATTTAAATACTATAGTACTTTGGGAGCTTCCTTCCATATACTCTTCTTCAACATTTTTGTACTTTAAAATTATTTAATTAAGGAAGTGGGCCCCATGGATGTAGTTCTGTGTAGAACAAATATTTCCTAGCATACACCAAGTCCTGGATTCAATCCCCAGCATGAAGAAAGACTGTAGGGATATACTGTACATAATATCGAATCCTAGCTTTTTTCACTTAGTAGTGTAATTAAACATTATTTGTTCTTAGTACATATTAAAAATAGTACATTTTTAATGAGTTAATTATCAGTTAAGGAATTTTCAAAAATTTATATAATACAACAAATTTATATAATAGAACCTAATTTAGAGTTTATCTTTTTAATGTTCAAACATTGCTGTTTGCATCTATTAAAGAAAATGAAGATAAATAAATATTTGACAGGTTAATATAGTCATTGAAAAGCCCTTCAGAGCTGTATGATGGAAATGCTATTTTATGTTGTATGCCCTCTGGAGCCAACTGCATATGCTTCAGTTCCGGCTCTGTACCTTGAGAGGTCCTGGGCCTTCTAACCTCTTTGTCTCAGTGCATTCCTCTGTAAGATGGGGCTGCTGATAATAGTACCTCAGAGGCTTGTGGGATTCCGTCAGTCCATGTCATGCTGACAGTCTTTACTGCCTACCCAGTAAGCACTCAACTAAGTGCTTGATTTCTGTGGCTTGTGAGAGTGTTAGCTGTGATGAACCCTGGGACTGTTGTTAAATGCATGCACATAAGGTTTACTACTAACATTTGCATAGCAGTCTCTGTAAAGTGATTGAATTTCTTATTGACTAATACCCAACACTTGCAGTTTCTTCCATTTAAAAGTCCTTCATGATTTGACTAAATTCTTAGATGTTTACCACACCAGTTGGCAGCATGAATTTGGGAGAGCAGGCCCAAAAATGAGGCAGAATATAGACACATGCACTAGCCACCTTTCTTCAGAGCATCAGGCAGTTTATACCCTGAGGGTTAAGAAGAGTCACCTGACTAAAGTTGTCCTAGTTCAAGCTGTATATAATCACACGGACAAGCTGTGTGCGGCAAAAACATGTTTTCTGTGGAGGCATGTAAACAAATAACAATAGTCAGTTGTGATGAATAATCTAAAGGAAACTCACTCCTATCCACTACACCTGGCAGGGGCACAAAAGCATCATCCAAGAACAGTGCCGTGGTTTTGAAGAAACCATGAAGACTCTTGTCTTGCTTTCTTTCGGTTCTCTCACAAGCACTCGGAACTCCCCTAGCAGAGCTCCGTTCTTGGACTGTGTTCTGACACCTACAACTGTATTTTATCTTTTACTTGGTATCTGAAGGAAACCTCCTACTATAATTAATAATCCCATGTTGAGTCCTTTTGTTAATGGATTTATTCAGCTAATAAGACATTTCATTACTAATACTGTAGGTACTTCCAGCAGCAGTGTTTGTGGGGTTAGGCACTAGGTTGTCAGTGTATCAGCAGTACTTGGTACTTCCTTATTTCCGTCAGTGTCTACCAACAGTCGTCTGTTCTATCAAGTGCTGTGCCAGGTGCTGGCGTCATATCTATACGTCACATCTATACATCAGATCTATACATAGCTACATATTCCTTGGGAGTTCCGGTATAGTCAGTACCTGGCCAGGGTGAGAGGGTTCTGTTCTTGTCCATCCTGCACGTGACTAGGTGAACTTCAGGTGTGATAGTCCTCGCTGTGATGTTGTTGACAGGGACGATGATAAGCGGATATGTGATGGCATTTCTGGTTTCCCTTCCTTTTACAGATTACCTCTGTGGATCTGGTTCTGGGCAGTGAGTCAGGCAGGTGTGTGGTTTTGAGCTGGCAGGGAGGAGGAGGGGATGCTGCATCCTCCCAGGAAGCCCTGCAGGCAGCAAGGTCTTTCAAAAGACGGCCAAAACTTCCCGACAATGAGGTTCACTGGGACAGCATCCTAATCCAGGCAAGCACAATGTAAGTGTGCTTTAGGCTAGATTGAAGATCATCTTATTACTTTATTTCTTTAAGTCAGTTACTGAGCTGTTTCTTTTCAAAGGATCATTTCGAGAGTCCCAAACATTGCTGTACAACTGCGACATGAGCCTCCTGCCCTAATGAATGAGATGTATTGTTTGGTTGTAACGGTTCAGTCCCATGAAAAGTCCCAAATCAGGGATGTGAAGCTCACTGCTGGCCTAAAGCCAGGTAAGTATTCATTTTGTTGATTTGATCAGCATCAGTGTGTTACATTGGTGCAAAAGTCCCCGTGTTTCTTTGCCTTGCTAAAATTCGACATTTGATATTAGAATACATTAATAAATGTGGTTATGCTATACATGGTTTTAACGTGGATTCTTCCCTTTGTGTCTTTTTGATAATTACTTATTACTTGCTGTTTATTTTATATTTATATTATACTATGGAAATCGTGTTGCACAAAAAACAAATTTGAATAATTTTCTTTAAAAAAAGGTTTGGTTGCATAAAGTTTTACTTATTTGGGGGTGGGTTGCATGTCCCATAGCATATATGTGGAGGTCAGAGGAGAACTTGTGGGAGTGGATTCTCTCCTTCAGTCATGTGTGTTTGGGGGATTAAAATCAGTCATCGGGATTGGCAGCAAGTGCTTTACCTGCAGATCCATTGGGCAATTTCTTATACTAGTTAAAAATGGATGATAAAGCGCTGGAGAGAGCTTGCAGCATCAACAACACATCTGGCCTTTGAACAAACGCAGTGTGGTGGTTGTTCAAGCGGTTTTGGAAAGAAAGCAAGAGTCTTGAAGATGTGGAGCTCAGTGACCAGCCCTTAGAAGTTGACTATTGGAGAGCACTCATCAAGGCTGATGCTTTCAGATCTGTCGAGAAGTTCCAAAGAGCTCATCGTGGACTGTTGTGTGGTAGTCAGCATTTGAGGCAAGTGGACAGGGGAAAGGTGCCATAAGTAGGTGAGCAAACCGTCTCCCTGACCCGATGGTGAAGTCAGAGCAAATGGATTGTATAACGACTGGCGGTGACCAGCCCAGTGGCTGTATCAAGAGGCCTCTCCAGAGCACTTGGCACAGACAGACTTGCACCAGGAGCTCATGGATGCTGTTTGCTGTCCTGCTGCTGGTTTGACCCCCTGCAGCTTTCATGTCCCTGTGAAGCCGTCAGTCTGAGAAGCATGCGCAGCAAATCCGTGAGATGCGCTGAGAACCGCAGTGCTGGAGCCGCATTGGACGACAGAAGCATACCATTCCCCACCACACTGACCGCATCCTCCACCTGGTGCTTCTAACGTTGAATGAGCTGGGCCTTGAAATGCTGCCCATCCACCATGTTTACCTGGCCTCTCACCAACTGACTGCCCTTCTTTAAGCATCTCTTTTTGCTGGGAAAACAATTCCATAACCAGCAGGGTGCAAATGATTGCCAGGAATTTGTTCAATCCTAAAGCACAGATTTTTACACTGTAAGAATAAAACTTCTTTCTCAATGGCAAAAATATATTGATAATAATATTCCCAACTTTGATTCATAAAGATGTTTGAGCCCAGATACAGACTGAATTAAAATGCGGTCTGAAACCACAATTCCCTTTGTACCAACACAGTAACAAGGTAAACACCATCACATCAATGATAGGGTATTTGTTTAAAAGATGGTACAATATAGTGCTCTTCTTCATATAGTATTGATTGCTATGATAATGTCCTAAAACACCACTGTATCAACCTTCGTAGGGCAGGATGCCAACCTAACTCAGAAAACTCATGTGACTCTTCATGGAGCCGAGCTGTGTGATGAGTCCTACCCAGCCTTACTCACTGACATTCCTGTGGGTGACTTACATCCAGGGGAGCAGGTGAGCGTGGTCAACAGGCTGGAGAGGACATTAGTTGGTCTGTAGTTCTAAAATAGCATAGCAGAGCACTGGGAAATGACTGAACTGTCGATCTCGCAGGATTTTACATACTTAAATATGTAAAATGTCATGGGCAGTTTTTATGCAGGGTTTCCCAACCAATAAGCCCCCAGTGGACTGCTTGTTGCTGGGGAAATCACTGGTGTCTTAGACTGCAGGAACTTCTCAGTCAACTGGCGTTTCTTGAGCAGTGGATAGAGAAAATGAATAAGGTGGAGGATTATGTCACTGAGGTTGGCTCAGGGTTCTTGGTGGCTGGTGGCAGAGTTTCATTAGTCACATTAGTTACACTGTAACAACCTGTATAAAGTAACTAGAAATCTCCAAATGGAAACATTGTCTGAGAAAACCTGGAGGAAGTCTCTGTAACATTAAATTACAATGCTTACTGTGTTACAGCTGGAAAAAACAGTCTATGTTCGCTGTGGGACAGTGGGCTCCAGAATGTTCCTTGTGTATGTTTCTTACCTGATCAATACCACTGTTGAAGGAAAAGAAATTGTTTGCAAGTGTCACAAGGTATTTTTTTTTCATGACTTCTTTTCATGTCTGAGGCACTTCTATTTTGTGTTATTTTAATATCTCTTATCTTGGCAGTAATATGTCATCTTATAGGTTGGATTTTTAGCCCAGCAGAAGCAAAGGCCCAAGAATTGGGGTTTACAGTGTAGTTTTTGTAGAGGTTGTGGGCTGTGGGCTGTTTATAAGTTACTGGAAGGAAAAGGGTTGTTGCAAGGGTAAGCAATGCTGCCTAGTTGAGAAGAAGGCCAGGAACACTCTCAGAATTTCACATAGCCTGCTGTAGGTCAGGGCTCTTAGACAGGACCGGAAATGGGCTGCCAATCCCACACTTCATATGATCCATCGTTTTGTTTTGTTTTTGAGGAAGGATTTCTCTGTGTGGCTCTGGCTGTCCTGGAACTCACTCTGTAGACCCAACTGGCTTAAATTTAGAGAGCTCTGCCTGCCTTTGCCTGCCTAGTGCTGGTAGTAGAGGTGTGTACCACCATACCCGGCTTGCACTATCTTATATTCTCATCGCCTCTGAGCATCATGAAACAGAGACCTAGAGTCTAGGTTTATGTGTGTGACATGTCTGACACATAACACATAACTCAACAACACAACCTTCTTCCGTTTACATTTATTTTACATGTGTGCGTACGTGCACGTACATACGTGCACACCATAGTGCATATATGAAAGTTGAGGAACAATTGTGGGAATTGATTCTCTCCTTCTCCTGTGTGAGTTCCAGGAACTCAGGTTATCAGACCTAGAGAGGATCCTTTGAGCCTTCCCACTGGCCCAACATAACCTTTTAAAAAGGTTTCTCGACAGTGTGTTGGGCTGTTTGTTTTGCAAGGTAGAATAACCCCATGGCTCCTCACACAGTCTTTTACAGGGAGATGGAGCATGCTGGGTTACAGTAGAACCTCATGATCAGAGTTGGTTAAGTTTTCGCCTTTGTCACTTACATTCTGGCCTTGTGACCTCCATCTTAAAACTTCAGTAAATAGACTGGATGGTTTATGTGCGTGGCAAGGATATCCGTGTCTGTCACATTGCCTTGTGATTATTTCAGTTCCCTTGAGTCAAAGCAGGGTAAAGAATTTGCATGAGAGGAGGTCGCAGATTCTGGCCTTGGCCACATTTGTGGCATTGGACATCTGGGTCCTCTGTGTGGAGTGGTGGTGATGCCTGTCCTGCCTGCTTCACCACATCCTGAGTAAATAGTGCAGAAGAAAGCACTCTGCTGGGGGACTGTGAGACAGCCAGACAACGCACTAGAAAGAGCAGGGCATTGTGTGGATTTCTACAAGTGTGCCTAGGAAAAGACCCTCGCTGCTTCTTGTGCAACGTGGGGTTGTTCATGGTCAGTTCTAGATCGTGCTGTGTGTACTGCCTGACTTTAAAACTTCATGTTAACAGATGTAAAAGAGCCATTGACTGTGCTCCTGATGTTTCTTGCAGGATGAAACTGTAACAATAGAAACTGTCTTTCCATTTGATGTGGCAGTCCGGTTTGTTTCCACAAAGGTATGTTCTTGTGATGCACACTGTCAGAATTAAAAGAAAAAAGTCAAGTGGATTAGTGGGGTTGCTGACCAGCCTCTTATCTTCCTTGGTGGGGGCAGTTTGAGCACCTGGAAAGAGTCTATGCGGACATCCCTTTTCTGTTGATGACGGACCTCCTCAGCGCCTCACCTTGGGCCCTGACAATTGTGTCCAGTGAGCTACAGCTTGCCCCATCTATGACTGCAGTGGATCATCTGGAGTCCCAAGTGGACAAAGGTGAGACTTTACATCATTCTCACATGAAGTGCAGATGTGTGTGTGTGTTTGTGTGTGTGCGCACATGCATTCATGTGCACATAACAAAAGTCAGAAGAGGATGTCAGGTGTCCTGCTGTACCTCCACCTTATTCCCTTGAGACAGGTCTCTCACTGAACCCAGAACTAGGCGGCATCCATCAAGCCCCAGGGAAAACTTTTCCCGTCCCCTCAGTACTAGGATTACAGGTGCATATGCAGCCACACCCAGCTTTTTGGAGGCGCTGGAGAAATGAACTCTTACCCAGCTCTCTCCCAGCTGCCCCCCCATTCATTTTTACTGTAGTGAATATAGATAGATTGGCCCAAATGCTGGACTTTATGACCTAGAGAAAGTAACGTAGCATTTCTGAGCCTTGGTTTCTATGTTTCTGAAAACAGTTTGTAAGATAAAGACATTGCTTTGATGTCTCCTTGAGGTGACATTCTCATAGCGGGAATCATGGCGTAGGCAGTAAGGAGTCTTTCTCGTAGTTGTCTTACAGACAGGAGAGAGTGCTAGCGAATGCTTCTGTCTCCGCTGCCCGTCCGCTGGGAATGTCGAAGGTGGAGTGGCGACGGGACATTACATTATCTCCTGGAAGAGGTAAAATCACAGGGGCCTCTCTGCTTCCGCGTGTGTCTTCTGATGTCTTACTGTCTGTCATTACCATTGATCACCTGAAGTGCCACTAGAAGTCACAGCAGCAGTGGGACCACCGTGCTAAACTACAGTGACGAGGAAGTCAGGCAGCACACACAGCACGATCTAGAACTGACCATGAACAACCCCACGTTGCACAAGAAGCAGCGAGGGTCTTTTCCTAGGCACACTTGTAGAAATCCACACAATGCCCTGCTCTTTCTAGTGCGTTGTCTGGCTGTCTCACAGTCCCCCAGCAGAGTGCTTTCTTCTGCACTATTTACTCAGGATGTGGTGAAGCAGGCAGGACAGGCATCACTACCACTCCACACAGAGGAGCCAGATGTCCAATGCCACAGTTTCTGACTGAAATGCCAATAGCATTTGAGTCAAACTAAATCTGAAGATGGGGTGTGGAGAGCATCAGGTGAAATGCCCTCATGCAGTCAGTGAGATGTCTACATAAAAACCCGAGAGGTGGCCAGTAGGATGATTCAGCAGCTAAGAGTGCTTGTTCATATGCCTGGCAGCCTGAGTGGATTCCTGCAAGTCCTCTGACCTCTACACTTGTGCTGTGGTACAGACATGCCCATATACATGTATACCCGTTTAGACACTTAAACATATACACAATAGATGTTTTTTACAGAGAAAATCCAAGGGATTAAGGATTAAGTAAGGTCACTGTATAAAATGTCAATATACAAAGCCCAGTGGTATTTCTGTTGGTCAGAAATAAGCCTCTCAGCAGTGCACTTTAGACAGTGTCATTTGGGGCTGGAGAGATGGCTCAGTAGTTAAGAGCACTTGTTGCTCTCACAGAGGACCTGGGTTCAAGTCCCAGCACCCACATGGGCACTCACAACTGTCTCTAACTCTAGTTCCAGGGAATCTAATGCCCACTTCTGGTCTCCTTGGACATCAGGCATGAACACAGTACATATTACATACATGTAGACAAACGACTCACGTACATAAAATAAAAATAACCTTTTAAAAATTTTATCATTTTCATAGCATCCATAATTATAAGATACCTAGGAGTTCACCTAGTAGGAGATTAGCATTCTCTTTACATAGAAAACTATAGAACCTAAAATATTAAAAGAACAGCTAAGCTGGCCAGTGATGGCACACGCCTTTAATCTCAGTACTTGGGAGGCAAAGGCAGGTAGATCTCTATGAGTTCGAGGCCAGCCTGGTCTACAAAGTGTGTTCTAGGACAGCCAGAACTGTTACACAGAGAAATCCTGTTTTGAAACCAAAAATGAATGAATAAATAAATACATACATACATACATAATAAATAATAATTAAATAAGTGGAAAAACAACTAAACAGAGAAGGTACACAGTAGTTTTACATGAATCAGTCTTTTACAGACTCATTGTGGCTCATGCAGTAACTTCTACTACTTTTGGGTGTAAGTCAATACCCATATCTAACATTTTATGAAAGGTAAAAAGTTAGGAGTTTGGTGTAGTCGAATGATTTCCTGTGTCCTACCTGGCCTGCGGTTGGACAAATCTCTCTCACCTGCATCCCGCAGCCACTTATAAAATAATCATTCAGAGGCTTAATATTAGTTACAAACCGTATGGCCTAGCTAGCTCTTTCATTTTAAATTAACCCATTTCTGCTAATCTATGTATTGCCGCGTGGCCGTGGTGTTACTGGTGTGCTGGCATGTTGGGCGGCAGCTGGTGTCTCTCTCACTCTCCTTTCTTCTCCCGTCTCTTCAGTTCAAATGTCCACCTAACCTCATTCTGCCTCACTATTGGCCAAACAGCTTTATTTGTCAACCAATCAGAGCAGCATATATTCACAGCGTACAGAAAGACATCCCCCAGAAGTCCAGGTTCTTCATAAAGGGAACTGGCAATGTTGTGCTTCTTCTAAGTTCTAAGTTCTAAGCCTCCCTCGAAGCTCTCTTCCTTACCTGTGCGGTGCTGGCCACGAGTCTCCAGAGGCCAGAGGAGCAGATGGGTTGAGCACACATGGAACAGCTTTTTACAGAGATAGCGCTGCAGGTCAGCTGAGGAAGAGGAAGTCATTTTGTCCTTGGTAATTGAGGAAATAATTGACTCTCCATTTAAAGTAAGTTGTCTGCTGTGCATTATAGGTAAACATTCATTCCAAGCAGATTAAAATTCTAACTGTAAGAAAGCCAAGTCTTTTTACTTTAGAAAAATAGAATTGTTTAATGACCTTGGAGTAGCAGCTTCTTTAGGCACAGAAGATAGAAGTCTAAAATTGAATTTCCTGGGGGTACAAGAGGTGGCTTAGCAGTTAAGAACACTGTTGCTCTTGCAAGAAGACCTGGGTTTGGTTCCCAGCACCACATAGTGGCTCATAACTGTTCATAACTAAGAGATCCAACACCCTCTTCCAACCTTCACAGGCACCAAGCACACATGTGGTGCACATGCATACATTCAGGCAAAACACTCACATACAAATAAGATAAATAAGTCTAAAAATATTCAAATTAAAATTTTCAATTTATTGGAAGAAATCATAAAGAGAGAATGAAAAGACAAAATGCAAAATAGGTGAAAATCTTTGCAGTGTGTGTAAGTGATAAGGGTTAGTCGTGTGTAACTCACAAGGGTTAGTAGTGTATATAAGTGATAAGAGTTAGTAGTGTATATAACTGATAAGGGTTAGTAGTGTGTAACTGATAAGGGTTAGTAGTGTGTGTAACTCATCAGGGCTAGTTGTGTGTGTGACTGATAAGGGTTAGTAGTGTGTGTGACTGATAAGGGTTAGTAGTGTGTGTAATTAATAAGGGTTAGTTGTGTGTGTAACTGATAGGGTTAGTAGTGTGTGTGTTACTGATAGGGTTAGTAGTGTGTGTAACTCATAAGGGTTAGTTGTGTGTGTAATTGATAGGGTTAGTAGTGTGTGTGACTGTAGGTAAGTATTCACGTTTAGAACTTCACCTCTGGTGTCCTGAGACATAGGCAGGTCATCTGTCAGAAAGTGGAGAAAGGTGTGAGCTGAGGAAACCAAGTGGCCAGTGAACACAGTGAGAGCTGAGTCTTCCAGAGATCAGTAATTGGGGAGTGACCGGCTCAAGAGACATCATGGTTCCCATTTCCTAGTTTGCAGGAAGGGTTAGCAATGCTAAGTGTGGAAGATTGGGGGGTGAATCAGACTTTGTTCCAGTCTGCTAGGCAATGTTAGGTAAAGTTGAAGATGTCTGTGATCCTGCAGACCGAAGAACAGTACCAAACACGTACACAGTGAAGATACAGATAAGAATGTGCAGAGCAGCATTGGCTATAATAGCTACCCCTGTGGGCCCCCCCCCCAAAAAACCCAAAAAAACCCTAAATACTGTACCCATCGAAAGGAAAGTAGGCAGATTGTGATGCATTCCAATAGTGAAATGCTGTTTAGTAATGAAAGTGAGTGAACCATAGGTCCATGTCAGTATCTCCACGTAAAGAGAGGAAAGCAAGCTTCAGGCACAGATATTAACAGATTGCATTTGTAAAATGTATTTGAAAATATGTAAAACATATTATATATTGCTTAGTAGGATCAATCTAATTGGAAAAGGTTTAAAGAAATACATTACATGGGAATGATAGATACCAAATTTGGGATGGCGTTTTGGAGGGGCTGGTGGGAGCATACAGACAAGCAATGTTAAAAATTCAAGTGCATTAATATATTCCTCTTTGATAGAGAGATCCATAGGAGATATTTGTGTGTTATTCCCTTGGTATGCTTTAATACTTCATGCGTTTTAAGATGAGATAAAATTAATTAAAAATGAGAAAGGAATCCCAGTGGGAATAATTATAAGGGAATATTTTATGACATTTGTTTCTTTTGTTTTGTGGATGGTATATGTGCTATTTTGAACATGTAGTGGTCAGAGGACAACTCACAGGAGTCATGTCCCACCATCATGGGGCTGAACTCAGACCTTTACCCGCTGAGTTATCTTGCTGGCCTGTAAAGAAGTGTTTTGTACAGTCATTTATAATGAGTAGGAAGAGTTTATTCTTATAGCTGTCCCTAAAATGTTAGAAATTACCAGAATTAACTGAAGTAGAAAAAAATTAAACCTATAAAATCAATAACTGAAGAACATGCTAAAGTTGCCTTTTAAGCTTTGAAAGAAATGTTTAGTAGACATATTCTATGACATCAATATTCTTATGTTATAAGTTGAATGCAAAACAGGGCAAGAAACTCTCCAGAAATTGTCTCTGGTCTTGGTTCTAGTGCTGGGGATGGACCCTGGCCTAGCACATGCTGATAAGCAGGTGCTCCACTTCTGGGCTCCATCCCCAGCCCTTACGGCAGCTCTTCTTGAGGACATTTGCTCCAGGGTCTGACAAGACCCAACTGCAGGCCACAGTTAGCAGCTCTGAGACCTGGCCATCTCAGGACACCTTTACACTTCGAAAAATCACTGAAAACACTGAGGAGGTTTTTATGAGTTACATGTGTCAATATCTTCCATATTAGAACTGCAAGGTGGAGTTCTTTAAAGTCAGAATGGAAAAAATAGGTCATTTTACTAAGATTAAAAATCTTTTTAAGGGCCGGGCGGTGGTGGCGCACGCTTTTAATCCCAGCACTCGGGAGGCAGAGGCAGGCGGATCTCTGTGAGTTCGAGGCCAGCCTGGGCTACAGCGCGTGATCCAGGAAAGGCGCAAAGCTACACAGAGAAACCCTGTCTCGAAAAACCAAAAAAAAAAAAAAAAAAAAAAATCTTTTAAAAAAAAAGCTAACTTGCCATTTCATTCCACTCACTTGTGAATTTGCCATGTTGATGTTTAACTTCTGTGTTATAGGAGTTTTGAGCGTCAGCTGGAAGGCAGTTTTCTTCCCTGCTACTGTCATTCAGTAAGGTCCTTTCTTACTGGTGATCAGCTCGTGCCTGCCCCCTGCTGGCGGTGCTGTGTAGTAGCTCGCAATGTCCGCTGCTCTACCCCTCCATGCAGGGGGATCTTAGGAGCGAGGTCCCTGGTAGGACTGCCAGCCACTCTGTGATTCCCACCCGAATCCCAACACACAGGAAGCATTGAACAGGCTTGTTTTATTACTTTATCTCAGTAAGTCTTAGAGCCCCACACTTTTTACTGGCAGTAGAATGTTTTAATTTTTCGTTTTCTACTGTGTTCTTGTGATGAATTCTAACTGTGCCCTTTGAAAGCGTTCTGGGGCCCACCTCAGCAACCCTCGAGAGAAGAGGGTTTGTATCACAGTGTAAATCTGCAGTACTTTTGCCGTGAGAAAATCCTGCTCCAGACACAGAACCAAGTGGTGTGCTTCACAGACGGACAGAGCTCCTTCCTTAGCTCCCAGTGGTAATGCATGGCAGCCCTGGTTAGAACATCTGCTCCCTAAACATCCACAACAAAAGTGGGGTTCAGAGAGCTCCTGGACAAACTCTACTGATGGAGCTTGGAGATGGGTAGTTTCTCTTTTAAAGCTAGCTGGTAAAACAGATGCCTGTATCTGGTTGATTGTCGTTTTTGAAGTGTGAGTTCAAAGCTGGACTTCTTCCATAGGACCTCAGGCATGGAGAACATCCCCGTCATCAACACTGTCATCACGCTGCCCCACGTGATTGTTGAGAACATCCCTCTCCACGTGAACGCAGGTAACGGCTTTCAGGTGGTACTTGATAAGGGGCTTCTCAGAGTTCAGTGTTTTAACGGTATATTATGCAAACTGGCTAACATCTATGCACTTTACATGATTGCCCCTCCACAGTCCTACCCAGTTATTGTCAGAGAAATCCCACATGTCATTTCAGCCATAAATGCTTTAGTATGATTGCAAGCATGACTTTTTGTGAACCTTACTGTTTCATTACTATGACTTAAAATTATCAATGGATCCTTTGTTTGTGTCGGAGGGTGGTTGAGGCAGGATCTCATTATATAGCCCTGGATGGCCTTGAACTTGCTAGATCAGGCTGGCCTCAAACTCACTAAGATCCTCCTGCTTCTGCCTTGTGGGTGCTGGGATGAAAGGTGTGCCACCTTGCCCAGCCTAGCAATAGATTCTTAACATCACCACATTCTGATGTTGAAACTTTCATTGGCTGAATGTTTCTCAGCTTATTTTAAGGTCTTTACATTGCAGTTTATGGGTGAGTCTCGGAGAATCCATCTAAATCTCTAGGTCGGCTGTGTCCTGTCTCCCATGTCCTCCTCCTGGTCATTATTAATCCCTGACACTCTTCAGTGTTATTCTCTTCACCCCCAGCCCACCTCCTCTCCTGCTTCCAGCTTGCCCTCTTCCTCTTCCTGATTATTTACTGCAGGAACCGAGTCATCTGGTAGACTCTCTAACAGACCGTATGACACCGTTTTTAACCATTTCCCTATCCCTGTAGATTGATCAGACTCAGGGTTCCATTTTTGTTAGGAAGGCTCCACAGTTAATGTTCCCTTTAATGGACACATCACCGGCCCCTCCCCTTTCACATAGGATCACATACAGTGCAGGCTAGTCTCAGTAGTTTCTATCAGATTTCCAACTCTCTGTTTTTCCCCCTTGGTCTTTTTAAGATAGGATGATACCGTAGTTTAGGCTAACCTCAGACTCACTGTGTAGCCAAGGCTGGCCTCAAACTCCTACTATTTGTTCTACCTCTCCCAAGCTTGGCTTACAGTGTGCCTGGCTCATTTCTTCTCTCTTCATTGAATACTCCTTTCAAGAGAAATGTTTCTTTACCAGCCCCTACCATGTCTATATCGATTTTAAAAATAGCATGCAGTGCCCGCCTCCTGCCATGCCGCCTCCTGCCATACGTGCTTGTCTAAGCAGAGCTGCATGGGACTGGAGGAGCACAGGCAGCATTAGCATGGCTTCTGCAAGGGTAGTCACAGATGCACGAGACACTCAATTTCTGTATGTCGGTAAAATAAGTCTGCAGAGCTCCAGGAAAAGGGGCATCAGCTGAGTGGATGAATGGAAGCCTTACTTAGTCTCCATAAAATACAGTGTTTGCTTTTTCTAGTTTAGGAACTGTGGTTGCTATCTGGGGAGGTGTTTGCAGATTTGTGAGGTAATTTGTAAATCCCACTTTAGCTTGTGGTAGCCAGACTCTCTTTCTGTGTCAGTCAATCTTCGACTTCCTTCCTTCTCAGCCTGTCCCGTCAGCATCCTTTGCTATCCTTCAGTCAAAAGATCTCATACCAGCAAAGCCGTAACCTGCGTAACACTGTGTCCATCCCGTATGAGCGCACGAGTGACAAGCCCTTTCTGTTTAACCAAGAGAACCATGCCCTCTCTCTGTAGACTTGCCATCGTTTGGACGCGTCAGAGAGTCATTACCAGTCAGGTATCACTTACAGAATAAGACTGACTTGGTTCAGGACGTGGACATTTCTGTGGAGCCTAGTGACGCCTTCATGTTCTCGGGTCTCAAACAGGTACAGGTCGTCCTTGCTGGTGCTGCTTGTGTGACCAAGAAACCCAAGTGGGGCTTGTGTTTTGATAGTAGGACATGGTTAAGCCTCTTTAAAGATTAGGTTTAACTTCCTGAAGGGGTGGGTTGCCCTTTTCACATCTTCAAGATGAGGCAGATGGGTTCTTTTTTTTTTTTGGTTTTTCGAGACAGGGTTTCTCTGTGTAGCTTTGCGCCTTTCCTGGGACTCACTTGGTAGCCCAGGCTGGCCTCGAACTCACAGAGATCCGCCTGGCTCTGCCTCCCGAGTGCTGGGATTAAAGGCATGCGCCACCACCGCCCGGCGCAGATGGGTTCTTACTCCTTATAAAGCACAGTTTGCAATCACTGGACTGTGTTATAATAACAAGTAGAGTTCCTGAGACACGTGAACCTCATCTTTATTTGCCTCTTGTCTTGGCCTGAGGCCGGGAGCACAGCCATACTGTGGTTAAAGCCCGCCTGCCTTTTCTGAAGAGCTGGACAGGTTTTTATCTTGCATACAGTTGACTTTTCTCTGTGTTCAGGAACATTTTTTGCTTATTCAAACTTTCTTCTTGTTCAGCTCAAATTAGATGAAAAATTTATCAGTTTTTAAAATGAGTAAATACAACACTCAGTCAAAAACACGTTCCAGAGAAGAGTCAGGGTGTTGACAGACACCCCCCATTTGTCAACATAGGTTTTATTAATAAGGGATAGTTATAATTATAGAAACAAATGTGTCTTAATGCGCGAGTGTCTACTCTGAACAATCGAACCAGTTTGCTCCACGTATTCAGAAATCCGAGTTTGTTGTTAAATACACAGTAGAACTGTGTATGAAATGTGCAGTATAGCCATGCACTGCACATCATAAATTTATGGCATGAAGCATTACATATCTCAGCTTCAGTACGTCAAAAGCCTGTGCTGTGCTGCCCCTGGCTCACGGGGTGCACATGCACACTTGTTTCTCATCTATAAATGAGTAAGCTCTTTCCAGGGATTGGATTACAGATAGGAAGGATAAAATACCAAAACTCTACAAGTTTATATTTTCTAAAATTCAGTTTTTTTTTTTGTTATACTTCTGTCGTTATTGTGTGTATAGGCACGTCGTGTATGTGTGCATCAGGGTGAGCCTGTGGAGGTCAGAGGGGTCAATTCTCTCCTCTCATTGTGTGGACCTGGAGACTGAATTCAGGCCAGCAGGCTTGGCAGCAAATGCCTTGACATGCTGAGCCGTCTTGCTGGCCTCTCAAGTATTAGTAAAGATTTCTAACAACCCCCCCAAACTGTTTACCTTAACATATAGTATAAAATCCCCAAAACAGGGGCTGGAGAGATGGCTCAGAGGTTAAGAGCACCGACTGCTCTTCCAGAGGTCCTGAGTTCAATTCCCAGCACCCACATGGTGGCTCACAACCATCTGTAATGAGATCTGGCGCCCTCTTCTGTATACATAATGAATAAATAAATCTTTAAAAAAAAATCTCCAAAACAAAATAACCAAAAACAAATAGTTTTCATTTTGTTGGAAAATACCTATAGAGAGATACTTTTGAAAGCAAATTATCCTATAATATTTTTGAGGGTTAAGATATTCCAGATCTAAGACACAAAATGGTAACCTGAGTGGCATTCTTAAGAAGGCGTATGCTGCTCTTCAGACCTTGGTAGAGACTGAGCAGTGGCACCTCTGTCATGTAGTCCATTTCCTGTCTGCCTGTCATTACACTTGTTACACTTCTTCGGCTGTCTGTTCAGAAGAGAGCATGTGTGCTTCACAAAGGGATGTGTCATAAACAATTGAGGGTAGCCATGTAAGTACATGTGTATTCATATAGCAAATTGTGTGATTGGTTTTCTCTGGCGTTTTATGACTAGATTCGATTACGGATTCTGCCTGGCACCAAACAGGAAATGCTGTATAATTTCTATCCTCTGATGGCGGGGTATCAGCAGCTACCATCGCTCAACATCAACTTACTTAGATTTCCCAGCTTCACCAACCAGCTGCTCAGGCGTTTTATCCCGACCAGCATCTTTGTGAAGGTGAGCCTTGGCTGTTTCCTGTCTTCAACCGCAGGGTCTCAGAAGTTCACTGAGTAATAGTTGGGGCTAGCTAGCACTGATAGCTTTTGCTTTGACTATATGGATTTGCAGTTCTGTTCATTTCTATGGTACTGTTTCATAGACTCTAACATCAAAGACTGCCCCTCCCTAGATAATTAGTGACTCGTCCTTACAGTGTCCGGGAACATACTTTCCCTTTGTAGTAATGTAGGTTTTCTTTCTGTCTTTTTTTTTTTTTTCTTGAGACCGAGTTTCTCTGTGTAGTGCTGGCTGTTGCAGAATTCACTCTCTAGACCAGGCTGGCCTGGAACTCAGAGATCTGCCTGCCTCTGCCTCCAGAGTGCTGGGATTAAAGGCGTGCGCCACCATGCCCAGCTTCAATTTTTAAACATTCTTACCTGGTCACATTTTAAAGGCACCCATCTTGCTATTCTTGTGTCTGATGTCACCTGCAGGGGAACAGTGTCTCAGGACGTGGCAGTAAAGAGTTGGAGAGTGAGTGGTCTCCAGCTGTTGATGGAGTGGAAGAGTGAGTGGTCTCCAGCTGTTGATGGAGCGGGAGAGTGAGTGGTCTCCAGCTGTTTGACTGTTGGGACTGTGCTATAACTAAACACAGCAGTACTAGTTTCATCGTGTGTGAACGCAGACTTGGTCATATTCTGGCCAAGGGCTAACTTGTCTCAGACACTAGCAGTAACTATACTGAGGAAAGAGATCCGGGCTCATCAGTTAATCCCTTTCATACTTTGTACACGCAAACCCAGTTCTAATTAAGGCTGGCTCAGCCTTTGACTGCTTTCATGGGAACTAGCGTGTCTCCAGCTGCCATGGCCACTCTGTCACCTTCATTGCAGTGCAGTGAGCGTTGGACTCCTTGGCCACTCCTTCATCCACTGGAGAAACACGGGTTTGCTCTTCTACAGAGTGTGCATCTTTAACATACATTGCATTCCATTTGGAACAAGGTCTTTATATGCAGTCAGCCTGGCCTCAAACGATCCATCCTTCTGCCTCAGCTTACATAGAGATAGGATTATAAGCATACCACCATAGCCTACTAACTTTTGTCAGTTTAAGTGACTTAGGGCTACCCTTTCCCGCATACTAAATTATCACTGACTAAGATTTTATATCCTACTGCACCTCTATGTCATTCTAGGCTGGTCAGTCTAGTTAGGTGACTGCTTGCCACTACTGAGATTTAAGTGAAATTAAGTTAAACCTAGAATTCTTAATGTCTGCATTAACCACACTTTAGGTGCTCCAAAGCTAAACATGATTAGTCACCTATTGAACAGGGTTCTTCTAAAGCAGAGTTGGTCAGTATTTTTCTTTGAATAATCAGATTCAGTTTATTGCGTAATGTGAATACATTCCTGTGGCTGCACATGTAAAGCTGTGTTTGGCTAGGCCTTAAGTGGAGCCACTGTTTTGTTCCTGAAAGAGCCATCTCCATCAATACTAAACAATTAAATAAAGAATCAAAGTAAGGAATAGAAACTATTCTTCAACATTTGGTTCCCATTGTAGATGGTAAAGACCCCTATGTTCACCACACTAAAGGCACTGGAACCTGGGAGAATGGAGCCTACACCCGAGGAGGACTAAAGTCTCATGCAACAGCCAGCATTATGCAGAGTATCCGACAGCTTATACTCAGAGGGTTAGGAAGAGTCACCTGAGTACAGTGTCCAGTCACAGGGCAAGCCACACGCGGTAGAAACATGTTTCTCTGTAGAGGCATATAAACAAATAACAACAGTCAGTTGTGATGAATAGTCTAAAGGAAACTCACTCCTATCCACTATACCTGGGAGGGGCACAAAAACACATTCCAAGAACAATTTTGTGTTTTTGAAGAAACTGAGGTCACAAGACTCTTGTCTTATTTTCTTGGAGTTTACTTACAAGCAATTAGAAATCTCTTCACATGTGACTCCATTCTTGGACCATGTTCTCACACCCATACATACTAGGCAAATATGCATGTGTACACTCATCCACACACATACCATACAAATGTATACCTGTACACTCGTCCACACACATACCATACAAATGTATACCTGTACATTTGTCCACATACATACAACTATGTACACCTGTACACTCATCCACACACATACAACTATGTGTACGTGTACACTTGTCCACACACATACAACTGTGTATACTTCTACACTCATCCACACACATACAACTATATATACCTGTACACTCATCCACACACATATAACTATGTATACGTGTATACTTGTCCACACACATACAGATATATATATATATATATATATATATATATATATATATATATATACTCATCCACACACATACAACTGTGTATATCTGTACACTCGTCCACACACATAAAACTGTGTATACCTGTACACTCACCTACACACATACAACTATGTACACCTGTACACTCACCCCCACACATACAGCTATGCATACCTGTACACTCATCCACACATACACAACTATATATACCTGTACACTCATCCACACACATATAACTATGTATACGTGTATACTCGTCCACACACATACATATATATATATATATATATATATATACACACACACACACACACACACACACACACACACACACACACTCATCCACACACATAGAACTGTGTATATCTGTACACTTGTCCATGCACATATAATTATGTGTATACCTGTACACTCATCCACACACATACAACTGTGTATACCTGTGCACTCATCTACATATATGTATATTTACACCTTTGGGGACTTCTGCTGCCTCAGGCTTAGCAGATAGCTTTTAGTCATGAAGTTGTTGTAACTGAACAACTTCGTATTTATTTTTCTGTTTCATTTTCTGTTTATCACTGTCTCTTACGCTTTCCCTACAGAAGTTGACTGTTGAGTATCTGTGATAAAATTACTTGCAAAAATTCCTTTACAGCCAGGCATGGTTGTGTGCACCTTTAGTTCTAGTACTTGGGAGGCAGAGGCAGGAGGATTTCTATGAGTTTGAGGCTAGCCTTATCTACAAGAGAGTTCTAGCGCATCCAGCTACACAGAGAGACTGTGTCTCAAAAAAATTTTTTTCCCCATTAGATGGTCCTCTAGTGTATTGCTGACCTATTAAGAATTTTACAGCTGAAACAGTCTATTCATCCTCAACACCATAAAACAAAGCGAACGAAACAGCTATAATGCTGTGGATGTCTGTGCGTGTGTGCTCACATGCATGTGTGCCTGTCAGTCTTACTGTTGTCTGTCAGGCACTGTTCCTCTTGCTTTCTGAGCCAGGCTCTGTTGCTGGCCTGGAACTTGTGAGTAAGCCGTGGTGGCTGGCCAGTGAGCCCCGGAGTCTGCCCATCTTTGCCTTCTTCCCGGTGCTAGGATCGCAAACACGTGCCGCCATGGCTGCTGTTTCCATGGCTGCTGAGGTTCAGCCTCAGATCCTCATGCTTGCAGAGCAAGCACGGTACCAACTGAGCCAGCTCCTCCGCCCTGTGATGTCTTTATTTGCTCTTAGCACTGGGTTTGTGGTGTGGTGTTTTATTGTCATCAGACTTAGAGAGGGCAAGTGTTTGCTTTTATCCTTGAGATGGAGATAGACAGACAGACAGACAGATAGGTAGGTAGGTAGGTAGATGATAGATAGGTAAACAGACAGAAAGAAAGAAGGTAGGTAGGTAGGTAGGTAGGTAGGAAGGTAGATGTGTGCATCCATGCTTGTATACTTTGGAGTTCATTGTAAGTCACATGTTTTCAAATAGGAGATGAGAATCTTGAATCCCCCAAAGGAGCTTTCTGTCCATTCAGGTCTTGGGATGTAGGAGGCCCGAGCCTGCATGGTGGGCAGGCATGGTAAGGAGCTCCCATTTTACACTCCAGCTGTGAGGCTCTGTGGGAGCTGCAGGAGTCCAGGGTTAGGAGAGAAGTGCCCATTGAGGTGGGTCTGCAGGTGGAAGTACACAGGCAGTGGTATTTCAGTTTTGTAAAATAGTCATAGAAATTTCAGTGCTTCCGTAACAGAGCTCTTCTTGTTATTATTTTGTAATTCCGTTTTGCTTTTCCTGTTGTAAAGCCGCAGGGTCGACTCTTGGATGATAACTCTATTGCTGCCGCATGATGTCCGGGACCAGCCCTTGTGTTCTTACAGAGGAGTCAAGAGAGTGCCTAGGAGACCCATTGTGACTTGTAGCTTTGATCATGGTGAAAAGTTAATGTTGCCTATTTTTCAATGGCTATGATACCAGCTATTCAGAGAAATTCATGCTTAAAATATTAAGAAAATCATCTTCTCGTATAGTTTCACTAATAAAAATTTCAAATCTGTCTGTGACATGAGAGGACGTCAGGTCATTGTTCCCGTCAGAAGTCATTTTATGGTGAGCACGATGTGTCCAAGGGAGGTGACTTGGATGTGCAACATCAATGGAAACAGATAACCAACTGTGATTGGACAGAGGAGATGCATCATACCTAGTTCTACCTGGAGATGACCCATCCCATAAATTCCCTGTTGCTTAGCACCTCTACTCAGTAAGCATCGCAGGTCTGACTGATGTGCAGACCTCCAGGGCTTTTTGGTTTGGTTTTGTTTTGAGATAGGGTTTCTCTATGTAGCCCTGGCTATCCTGGACCTCGCTCACTCTGTGGCAGTTGAAAGGTGTCAACTTTTTACTTACTGTCAACAAGCTTTGAACTCTACCCACATGTATATCATTTATAAAACAGGTGTATATTCCTGAAAGGACCTGACCATAAACATAATTCCTAACCTGAGTTTTTGAGAATGACTCAAGGTCGCATTAAGAGTTCTCAGTCACTTTACATAATTTCATAAGTGCTATTTAGAATGCCTTTAAATTCATGTAAATGAAAAAAATCATATGGTGAACATTTTCTTTGTAAAATATCTTAATTTAAAACTACTTAAATTTCTTGGAAAATTTTATTATGTAGACCGTGGGCATATTGTAAAAAGGTAATAGTGATGTAAATAAATATGTTCTCTTTCACATCTGCTTGTAGATATCATTGATTTCTTTTAGCTGGTTTGGTTTCAGCTATATATAACAGCCTTTACCAAGAACACATCAAGAGGTTACCGGAAAGCGGTCAGGAGTGTTCTGGGTTCTAAGACTTGCTCTGCTAATCCTTGCTCGGACAGGGGAAGGGTTTGTGGGAGACATGAGTTCCGTATGTCACGGATTTTCAGATAGGGGCCATCGGTTGGCTCTGCAATGGACTGGGATCAGATCTCATCTGTGTGGCTTGCTGGCCAGGTGACTGTTTTTGCCTGTGTACCAAGTTTTCTGGAAGAGAAGCTGATTAGGCCTGTCCCACAGCTTCCTGTGAGGACGTAGATTTAACATGGGAGGACAGCCGGACACGGCCAGAGCCGAGGTTCACGCTTAGCTAGTACTACCATCTCACTGGGAGGCCGAGGAGGACAGGTGTGCGGATTTGTCATTCACTGTACCTAATGCAGAATGTAAATGAGTGTATACCTGTGTATAAACATACATATTAATATAAACTGTACAAGCAGTTCATAAAATACACTTTAGTGGTCTCTGGTTTGTGTCCTAGTGTTTTGTTTTGATTCTTCGTTGTGACCTGCAGGTTGATCCCATGACCTCTGTTACTGGCATGTTGAAGACGTCCGGATGAAGGTCTTTAAGGTCCCCATGGTCTGCACGGTGCTTGGATGCACTGCACAAACAATGAAGTCCCCTGCATCCACACTGCTGTTCTCAAGCATACGATGTGCTTGTAACACAAGTCACTGATAGATACTCAACTTCAGCATTGACGTTAGCGAGATTTACTTAACTGTGTCTGCTTTACCAAATAAACAAGTCTGTTTTTCTTTTTAATTTTCCATACAGCTGGTGATAAAGTATCTTTTCTAGCCAAGAATTCTCCCATATCATAAATTCTGTGACTATATTCTACTTGCCTAGTTTTAAACTGATTTTTTGTTTCGTTTTGTTTTGGTTTTGGTTTTGGTTTTTCAAGACAGGGTTTCTCTGTGTAGCTCCTCTGTGGGACTCCCTTTGTCCCTTGGTAGACCCAGGATGTCCTTGAACTCAGAGATCTGTCCCCGTCTGCCTCCCTCCGCTGGGATTAAAGGTATGTGCCACAACTGCCCCGATTTGTTTGTTTATTGAAAAACATAATTGTGACTTATTTTGGGTTCACAAACCAATCTGATGAATCTGTCATAATGGTGTAAGAGCTGCTGTTTGATTAACTTCCTGTCTCCCCCTCTTTCTTCATCATGTCACTGGGGACATCCGCTCCTTGTGAGTGAGAACGCCTCCTCTCTTGGCCTGTGTTATGTTCACGTCCAGTATTGCCGTTTCCCTGTGCACACCACGTGTGGTAGTTTTTAACCCCGACGGTATCAGTCGGGAGATTTGTATACAAGCATGACTCCCAGATGCTGCTGTAAACACTGGTACACAATCCAGATGTTACCATCTGTGATCCTAAAAGAGCAACCTGTAACTCTGATCCCTCAGCTCCGATCACCTGTACCATGGTGGGTTCCTTGTCCTCGAATTCTCAGAGTGAGATCACTTTAAAGAGTGTGACTGCTCTGGGGAGATCTGAACATGTCTCTGGGTTATTTGAAGGGAGTTGGGTTTGTTTTGTTTTAATGGAGTCGCTTTTTCACAGCCCATGTTATCACCACCAAGAATAGCGTTCCTTTCCTGCCAGTCCTCTGCAGAACAATAACTTCCAGAGTTCTGAGCTGTAGTTTCCACATGAGCAGGGCAGTGGAAGAGGAGGCGTGTTCAAAGGGGGAAAAAAAAAAAAGCCCCTGGAAGTTAAACTCCGCCCTTTAAAGGGGCAGGTCCGTGCAGTCTGTCTTCGTTACTGTCGCTGGGATCAAACACCATGGCCAGAAGCGACTTGTGGAGAAAAGGGTTTATTTGACTTACATATCCTAAAACCCAGTCCACTGAGGGATGCCAAGGCAGGAACTCAAATTGGGTGGTTACCCGGAGGCAGGAGCTGATGCAGAGGCCTTGGAGGGATGTTGCTCTCTGGCTTGTTCCCCACGGCTTGCTCAGCCTGCTTTCTTACAGCACCTAGAACCACCAGCCCAGGGTGGCCTCACCCACAATGGGCTGCACCATCCCCCATCAGTCACTAATTAAGAAAATGCCCTACAGGCTTGCCTACAGCCCGTCTTATGAGGCATTTTTTCACTTGAGGTTCCTTTCTCGCAAGTTGACATACCTAGCCAGCACCTGGTCCCAGCAAATACCTTTCTGTAGCTCCCTCTCTTGACCTCAGAACCAGAAAAAGCACCCTTCGGCCCTATTCTGAATTTATAAACGACTTAGGGATGGGTTATGTTATTTAATGAATAACTCGTAATGACTTATCGTTTTCAAGAAACAGTTATCTGTCCCATTAACGGCTGGAGACTGTCAAGCAAACCCATGATGCCAAATACAAATGGAGCTTCATTTTGTCCTATCAGTTTCTCCCCGGCGCGTGGGTGGCTCCCACCATGGGGCCTAATCCTCTCGTCATTATGTGTGACTGCTGACTGAAAACCACAACCCAGGGCAGGAGGACCATAAGAAAGCGAATTCCACCTCATTGTCACCGTCTTCTGGAGGAGCGGTTTACTTCAAGATCAGTCACTCTTTTGGAAATTTCTCTAGAGTGAGTCTCACATTCTTTGGTGCTTGGTAGCCATCTCATTTTTAGCAAACTTCCACCCTCAGACATTTAAAGAGCTCCATAAAGTTCACTAAATGAAGACAAAATCCTACTTTTTGAATGACAAAAAAAAAAAAAAACTTAGTTATATTCAGTTTCCTCTCAAAGATCACACTTGTGAACAACCGTCCTTCCATTCAGTTTGCTTAAGCCAAGTACAAAAGCCAGTTAGCACAAGATTTCATTCTCTGCTTTCTGAAGCACGTTTTTTACCAGCGGGAAAGATTAACTCAAGACTGCCAAGTGTGCCTGTGTTTCGGGGTCTTTGGACCATGCAAACGATACCTTGAGCAATTAAGTTTTCTTGTCTAATCTTTGGAAGAATGCAAAACTCAAAGCGGCCATGAGGCCTGTGTCTTGCGTTTAGAGTACACCCTCACCCAAAATGTTTCAGCATGCATGACAAGTGACAGCTGACCGACAGCCTTGGGTAGGCTGCCCAAGACGGGCAAGCTGGTGGGAGAGCTCTTGTTGCTTTAAAGTACTTCCAAAAGCAAAACCAGAAATCAGATAGGGTGCCTCTATTGTCAGCAACCTGAGAGGCAGAGGCAGGAGGATCACCCCAAGTTCAAGGTCAGCCTGTTCTACATAGGGCACTCCAGACACCTGGGGATACTCGGTGAGGCCTTGTTGGAAAAACAAACAAACAAAAACCCTTAGTTCGGAGGAGATGGTAAAACCTGGAAGATGCTATGGCGTGCTAAAGAATAGGAGGGCACGTGGGGGCCCGTTAAACTATTCGGACTCCCTTTGGATGTGTTTGAAATGTTCCATAATAAAAACAAAAGGCAGGAAGGAAGCCCAGGGGAGGGTGAGGAGCCAGGTGGGAGGTAGGGCTTCTTCAAGGAGTGACAGGGGAGTTGTTTTAGTCCTCGTGTTCATAAGAAAGTTATTCCGTGTTTTTCTTATACGAGAATGCATCTCCATCATCCACGGGCAGATGATAGTGGGCAAGCTGAGGTTTGGAGCACACAGAAAGATTTGTAAAAATAAACAGAACAAGGAGAACATTCCAGGTGATGAAAAGGAATGCTGGCATCCGCCCTTGGCAGGACCAAGGCATGCAAGGACTTCCAAGGTAGGCTGGTCCTCTGTTGAGTAAAGCCAGTGTTTCCTCCCCCAGAGATTTGGAGATTCGTGTTCCCTGATAAGGCAGCTGGGCAGGGAAGATGAAACTCACTTAAAACCCAGAGCTCTGGCAGCTGCCCCCCACCTTCCAACCCCACAGCTGAAGGGCAAGACTGCCTTCTGGATTTGAGTCGTGATTTGTCCAATTGAAGTAATAAATGAGCTTGTATTTTGAAAACGATCTGATCTTGGTTGAGAATTCAAGGTCTTTGAAAGGACCAAATCCACACACCATCCCTAACAGGAGCAAAAAAAAAAAAAAAAAAAAAAAAAAAAGCCAAGAAGTCCACTGTTGCGGTGGGATGCTGAATGCTTGAAGCTCGGAGGGATAGGCACTACCGTAGCTGGTTTGGTCTTTTGGTTTTCTGGTTATTTTTTAATTAGATAGCTGATGGTGTGCTGTGTTTTTGAGATCAGCGCTCACTATGTAGTTTTAGACTGGCCTGGAACTTGCTACATAACTCCCAGACCTGCCTCCACCCGGCCTGTGCTGGGATTACAGTCGTGAGCCACAGCTGACAATGTTTTCAAGGGAGAGCTGTTTGAGACCCTTGGATGGCTACAGACTACATGTATAATATTTCAACCCTTCAGATTGCCATCATTTTCTTTTAATTCTTAGTGTAAGTTTCTCTACATACACAAGATACTGCACGTGTATTCAGCTTCAGCCATTAGTATGTAGCCATTTACCATCCACCACCTTGTTAAATCACTTCACCTATAAATACTTAAATATAATCAACCATGTGTTAGTGTCTTTAACAAATCAGTGATTCCTTGAAATTGTCTAATACACAATCCATGTGCGGCTTTTCCTGATTGACCAAGCACTGTTTTCATAGCTGGCTTTTGTGAATCAAGATCATATTTAACTCAGTCATTCTTAGCTATGCTTGACACTCCACTTAAGCTAGCCCTGTGTATTCCTTGTTGTTGGCTTGATGATCCACTGGTCCAAGACCCCCGCGACCCTCACAGCATCCACCCAGTTGAAGAAATGGAGTCACTTGTAGAACATGCAGCATTGTAGATTTGGCCACTTCTCCAGATCCGTTTGTAGAGCTAGTTTCTTGATCTCCAGTATTTCCAGTCCGCTGGGAGAGAGAGTTAAGAGTTTATGAGTCTAAAGTGGTTAGTCAATCCCTGTCATCCGAGCACTTGGGAAATGTAGGCAAGAGTTCAAGGTCATCCTTGGCTACATAGCCACTCTAAGGCCAGCCTGAACTACTTGAGACCCTCCCCTCCCCAAAAAATGTTTCTCAAGCTCAACTAGAATTCTACATAGAAGCCTTTTTTCTTCCTGTTTGCTAAGCATATTCACTCACCTTGAAATGCATTTTCTATGAGAGACATTTTTTCTTGGTCATTTTCAGGAGAGAGACAAGCTTCAAGCTGGGCATGGGGGTATATGCCTTTAATTGGTCTGCTTGGGAGGGATCTCTGTGAGTTCGAGACCAGTCTGATCTACACTGTGAGCTGCAGGCCAGCCAAAGCTACATAGTGAGACAGTGTCTCAAAAAAGAAAGAGTGGCATTCAGCTTTGGTTTTATGTGCTCCTTCCTCTAAGAAATACTTTATTCCATGAAATAATAACATAAATGACTAGCTGGCAGACAAGGATCCTGGACTGGTTGTGGTGGTTTTCTGGCATTTGGGGTGTGAGCTCTTAACTCTCTTTAGATCACTCCTCTCTGAAAAGTAAAGTTTACAAGGAATCTTCAGCCGTGGGAGTAAAAATCAAGATAGCTACATACACAAACCTTTATTAATTGTACACCTAAAGTCAATATTAACCTGTGCTGTTCCAAGGACAGCCTTGAGAAATGAGTGCAGGATCTGGCACCATGAGAAGGTTATATTTAAAAGGCATTTTACATTCATCACTCAGGAATGGAACTTGTGCCACACACCAATCCTAGCCACACACAGACTGCTATCTGCAGTTTTATTCTTGGGCTCCTCTGGTGTGCACTGTAGTTACGGTCCTCTTTGCCCAAGTGTGGAGGTTGTGAGGACCATTTCATTCATTGAAAATTAAACTAGAGTGGCCTTTTTGCAGAGATTTACTGTGTCACGCTCCAATGCACAAATAATAAACAGTGTGTCTCCCTACCCGGGATGGTGTGGAGTGACCAGTTCCAAGTTCAATGGTGCATAATGAAATTTCCAAAGTGGTCGGACAAGCTGGGTGAGTTTAGGACAATGAGCTTTTATGTTTGAAACCGGGACCCCAGCTGTGACAGGCTGGGGAGGTTTTCTTCTACACTTGTATGTTGGGGGGTAGGGAGGCGGCTGCAGAAACTCTAGCAGGCTGAGTGAATGGGTTACCTGCTGTGTACCACAGGAGTTCACTTCATCTCCAGCTGCGAGTCAAGTCTGTAATGGCCCAAGCCTGAATTCTGTGAGAGTGGGGACAGCCTGGAGTGGTTAGGGTGAAATGGCATCCCCAGGGTCTGTCCTGGGCCCCAGGGGAAAGCCATCCATCCGTGCGTAAGTCCCCAGTAGTGCCTCCACTTTCCAAGTTGGTATGGCAACTTCCTTAAGCATGCCCTTCACACACCCGACTCCAGGCACAAGAAACTTGCGTTTGTGAAGCAATAGAGCAGAATGTCTTAAGGCTTTTGCAGAGCTGTCCTGAGAGGTGGCTATAATTTAGAAAGTCCCTCGAAACGCTTGAACCCTAAGAGGTCAGGCATTCTTGGGTGCTGGGGAATATTATCTTAAGGTGTGTTACGTTTGTTTAACTCTGTGAAGCTGTGTTGCTGTGCCTGTCTAAAACACCTAATGGTCTCATAAAGAGCTGACGGGCTAACAGCAAGGCAGGAGAGAGGATAGACGGGGCTGGCAGGCAGAGACAATAGATAGAGGGAAAATCTGAGAAGCAGGAGAGGAAAGAGGGAGCCAGAGAAGGAGGAGGACTCCAGGGGCCAGCCACCCAGCTACACAGCAAGCCACGGAGTAAGATTTACAGAAGAGAATGGGAAAAGCCAAGGCAAGGTAGACAGGATAAGTTAAGGAAAACTGGCAAGAAACAAGGCAAGCTAAGGCCGGGCATTCATAATTAAGAATAAGCCTCCATGTGTGATTTATTTGGGAGTGCCATTGAAGGGTCGAGCTGGACTCCATCCCTTTTTGTCTCCCTCCTGGATGCTATGAGATGCTAATGGACAAACCAGACCTCCTCCACCCTGAGCTCCACAGTGATACCCTGTGCTGTGGTTACTAGAATTTGGGGGCCCCTTCATGGTCATCAGGTGAGAAAAGGGAAATCAGGGTCCCCTCTTGGAATTCTTAGTCTTCTTAATAAAAGAGTTTAAGAATGGACTCAAATGGAAGTTCAAAGACAATTTTATTAGATTTAAAAGGAAAACCAAACCAGGGGAGAATGGGAGAGAGGAGGAAAAAGCCATGCCGCTGAAGCTGGCATGGAGGTTGGACCCATAGCAGACAAGCAACCACATTCAGTGAAAGAGGAAGGCAGCCCAAAATGTTGGGGAAACTCAAAGTGTCAAGGAAAGCATACTTAAAAAAAGAAAGGGCATGCTTTTGATCTTGTTTTAAGACAGGGTCTATATAATCCTGGCTGACCTGGAAAACTCTATGTAGACCAGACTGGCCTCAAACTCACAGAGATCCACCTGCCTCTGAGGCGTGAGCCTCCACACCTGACTACACTTGGCATTTTGATGTGAGTCCTTGTGCTCACAAGGCCAGCGCTTTGTCCACTGCACCATCCTCCCAGCCATATTGAGGCTGTTGAGAGCAGGAAGCCAAGCACAAGTGATTCAAATATGCTCCTTCATTTTGTTGCCAGCCATGTGTAAATCTGAGACTGTGACCTACATGATGTGCCTTAAAGGTGCCAGTGATTTCTGTCAAAACATGCGCAGGAGACTTCTCGAGCAGACAGACGTATCCTGTGTAATTCAGACTCCACAGGCAGACTAATCCTACTTCCTTCCTAACAAGTCCCCCTGTCAGCGAGCTGTTTCTGGGTCCTGCCCACCGGAGGAGACTGCCATACCTTCTGGAATAAAAGGGAGGGACCTGGGAGGATCTTTAAAAAGGACCAAATGTAGTGCCGGTGATGTCCTGTTTCTTAGCAGCTTCTTCAGCATTTTCATCAACCACATTGGGAACTGAGTCACATGCCCAAGGCCTGAAGCACAGGGCAAGAGGGGCTAGTGGCCCTGACCAATGAAACTCACCCTCTCTCTCCTTGGCTCCCTGTGCTGGTTTGAATAGCCATGGCCTCCATAGAGGCACATGTTTGAATGCTTGGCCCATAGGGAGTGGCACTGTAGGAGGTGTGGTCTTGCTGGAGGAAGTGTGTCACTGTGGAGGCGGGCTTTGAGGTCTCCTACGCTCAAGCTGTGCCCAGTGTGATACACGGTCTCCTTTTCCTACCTGTGGATCAAGATGTAGAACTCTCAACTCCTCCAGCATCATGTCTGCTGCCTGCCTGACTGCCACCAGCCGTGAAGATAATGGACTAAACCTCTGAACTGTAAGCCAACCTGAGTTTTCCTTTAAAAGAGTTGCTGTGGTCATGGTGTCTCTTCACAGAAATAAAAACCTAACCAAGACACTCGCCCTTTGCTGGAATCCCCAGAACTACTCCATTGTCTGTAGTTCATGCCTTTGGAGCCTGTCTCCTATGTTGATATGAGAAACAGTCACCTGAGTGGCCAGCTACACACACACACACACACACACACACACACACACACACACTACACACACACTCACTCATACACACACACATACACACACACTCACTCACACACACACACACACACTCACACACTCACTCACCACATCACTTTGACTCTTGGGATTGATGGAGGTCCTCGATGGACAAAAGTTGGCTCCAGCGCGTCTGAGCCACACCCCCGTACATCATCGAGTCCAGGTTATAATTTCTATGTCTCAGTGAAAGCAACCCGCAAGGTTTTGTGTCCTCACTTTCTCTCCCACAAACCACAGAGCGAACTTAAACTTTCTCAGTGAAAACAAGGCCCACAGCTGGGATGTCAGAGGTACCTAGAGCCCTGGGATTCCCACATGTACCCTTCCCTCCTCGAAAGCCATTGAGAAGGACTGTTCTTGACAGCACACACCCAGTCCACGCACTGTGGACACCCACCTGAGAGCTGCCCTGTCCCTGACTCCTAAACAGCCCACATGTCCCAGGAGATGGCACGGTTTCAGCTGGAAGGGAACGTGTTGGGCTCAGTAATGCCAGCACTTTCTCCCTGCTCACACTGCATTGGCTTGTCATAGAGCTCTTGGCATGGCAGATATTCCTGGGCACCTCATACGGCACTGGTCTCCTGACTGATATATCTCTGTTACAGCAGTCAGAGGACTCCTGGAAATCTTCTAGGGTCCATGCTTACTGACCAGGCTCCTGAAGCCAAGCTTGAAGGTGGGCAGGGGGACTGCCAGTACTGTCTTGGAATCAGGCTTCCTAATGGCTAGCTGAAGAACCCCACGGAGAAAGCAAATAAAGAATCTGGGACCCACCGGTTGGGCTGCAGAATTGGCTTGGCAGTTAAGAGCACTTGTTGCTCTTGCAAAGGACTGGGGTTCGATTCCTAGCACTGGTATGATGGCTAACAACCATCTGTAATCCCAGCCCCAGGAAATCTGATGTCCTCTTCTGATCTTTGAGGGCACCAGGCATTCCTGTGGTGCACATACACGCATGCATACAAAACACCCATGTGCATAAAATAATACAATAAATAAATCCAAATAAATAAATAAAAGAATCCAAGACCCGTGAGTCCAGCTCCATTAGCAACTGATGGCACAGGGTAAATTCTCTCTTCCTTCTCCACTTAGACTTTTAAGAAGGGGGGGCACTCTAGTTAGGGAGGGGGGAGGAGATAATCCAGAAAAGGGGAAGAGGAGGATAAGATAATAGTAAGGACATCTGAAAAAAGTCATAAGGAATCATACTACTATCTACCTAAAATACCTCCAATACATGTAAGTTAGTGTATAAATACCGCATATAGAAAAGTTTCCATCTTAACTGATAAAAAATGCTTCCTCCAAGAGTCAAGTCTATCTACCAAAAACTCCAACACCAGGCAGAGGGGCCCTCTTTTGGTTGTCAGGGATGTCCAGGAGACTCCTCAGACTTACAGACTAAATTTTCTTGCTGTTCTTGGTTGCCCTTTAAAGATGGAAGGTAAGTCCTTGTTGAAGACACCGTGTACTTTAGACACAGGGCCCAAGGGCCACTGAGGTGGGACTGATCTGAAAGCCTCCTCCCTGAGGACTGAGTTTCATGGTACTAGAAGGTACCACGTAAGCTTCCAAAGGAAGGAAGTAACAACTGTCCTACCCATCTATGATGCTTAGGAACCCCAACTACACCCAGCATGGCTGGATAACCCTCAGTGCAGTGGTGACCTGCGTACCCTGACATTAGCTGATAGCGATCCAATTGGGCTAAAAACTGCTCAATGAGGGGGAAGCTGTGCCTGGCACTGGAAACCTGGCCAACTACAGGGCTAGAGAAGTCATGGATTTTGGAGAAGAATCTACAACTGCCACTTTGCTAAACCAGCTCAATCCCTAAATATTTGTCTATTTACCCACAGATAAGTGTAGTCTTCACCCTCATCAAGGAAACTTCTCTTTGCAACAGACGGAGACCACTACAGAAAACCACAACCATCCCAACTCCGAGTTGTGGAGCCCAGTCCTAGCTTATGCATGTACAACACATTTTCTTGCATTTAAGGCTCAGGAACCGTTGCCAAAGAGAGGGCAAAAAGATTAGAAGTCCCAGAGGAACAGGGAGTTTTCAGTGGGATTGTGTCTCCTGGAAATGTCAGAAGCTACACCCATGAAGTCTCACCAGCATGGTTGCCGAAAGCTCAGGAGGCCTCAACCCTACACAAGGAACTACAGGCAAGTGAGGACTGCCGAGGGCTGCAGAAATAGTCTTCCCAGGGAACAGCATACCAGTTGGTTACCTAGTACCAAATGGTCAGCCATGAAAACATATCCATGCAAGTAACATTATACGGACTGAACAGAAATACACACACACACACACACACACACACACACACACACACACACGTACACACACACATACACGTGCACATATACGAATACTTAAATATGTAACAATGAAAACAGAGGTGATGAGTTTGAAAACAAGGAGGGGTATGTTGGGGTGGAGGGAGGAAAGGGAAGAGGGAAATGGTGCAATTATATGAAAATCTCAAAAAGAAGAGAAAGGAAGGAAGGAAGGGAGAAAGAAAGAGAGAGAGAGAAAGAGAGAGAGAGAAAGAGAGAGAGAAAGAGAGAAAGAGAGAGAGAAAGAGAGAGAAAAAGAGAGAGAGAAAGAGAGAGAGAGAGAAAAAGAGAGAGAGAGAGCTGGGTGGAGGCGCACGCCTTTAACCCCAGCACTCGGGAGTCAGAGGCAGGCGGATCTCTGAGAGTTTGAGGCCAGCCTGGGCTACAGAGTGAGTTCCAGGACAGGCTCCAAAGCTACACAGAGAAACCCTGTCTCAAAAAAAAAAAAAAAAAAACAAAAAAACGGAAAAACCAAAAAAAAAAAAAAAAAGAAAGAAAGAAAGAAAAGAAAGAAGAGAAAAAAGAGAAAGACAAGGAATTAGCTGTGTTTTGAAAAGCCTAGATATGTGCAAATATTTGCCCTTCTTCCCGCCCTGCCTGCCTGTACTGCCTGGGATTACTGTCTCAACAAAGCCTTAATGTACTTGCTTTGACTTTGGTTCTGGGTTTTCAGACCTAGCGTAGGAAAGGATAATACCAGAACACCTTGGATTCTTTTCTCAATTTCAAAGCTTGTAAGTCTCTCTCTTTTTAAAATGTGTATTAGCATTTTGCTTGCACATCTCTGTGTGTGTGTATCAGGTGCGATATTGGACCCGTGGAAGCCAGATGTTTGGTTATGGGCCACCATGTGAGTGCTCGGAACTGAACTTGGGTCCTGTGGAAAAGCAATACTGAGCAGTCTTTAACCAGTGAGCAATCTCCCCAGCTCCCCCTCCAAATATTCTTATTCATTTTTATTGTATGAATGTTTTGCCTGCATGTCTCCATTGTGTGTGCCAGGTTCCCATGGAGGTCAGAAGAGGGCGTTAGATTATAGGAGGCCATGAGCCACCATGTAGGTGCTGGAAATTGAACCCCTGGGTCCTCTGTAAGAGCAGCCAGTACTCCTAACCACTGAACCATCCCTCCAGCCCCCTTGTAAAAGATTTTGACCTTGATCATTTATTTTCTTATGTTATTTCTAAAAGCCATGCGTAGCTATAGTAGAAAATTTGGAAAAATGCAAATAATTACTAAATGATGAAAACCTTGGGCATATTAGAAAGTTTACTTCTGGCTTTTATTCTTTCCAAAAGCTGCTTTTTTGTTGTTGTTGTTTTTTGGTTTTTTGTTTTTGTTTTTTTGAGACAGGGTTTCTCTGTGGTGTTTTGGTGCCTGTCCTGGAGCTTGCTTTGTAGACCAGGCTGGCCTCGAACTCACAGAGATCCGCCTGCCTCTGCCCCCTGAGTGCTGCGATTAAAGGCATGCGCCACCACCACCTGGCCCAAAAGCTGCTTTATAGGCTGGAGAGGTGGCTCAGAGGTTAAGAGCAATGGCTGCTCTTCCAGAGGTCCTGAGTTCAATTCCCAGCAACCACATGGTGGCTCACAACCGGTGCCCTCTTCTGGCCTGCAGACGTACATGCAGACAGAACACTGAATACATAATAAATAAATCTAAAAAAAAAAAAAAAAAAAAAAAGCTGCTTACTTACTATTATCTGTTTGCTGATTGGTTGTTATTCTTTGTGTTTTGTTTCACGGAGTTGAAGGGCACACCCATGCTAAGCAAGCCCTCTACTGATGAACTGCTCCTCCAGCCGATGTGTGTTTGGTTCCCACTGTCTTTCCACAAAACAGCAAGATGGATTATTTCAAAACACTTGGGTCCACAGCAGACCGTCTGTAGATTTGTGTATAGACCACTTACGTGGGAATAAATATAATATGAATAATATAAAAGGAATACAAACACATAGGGTAGGAGTCCCAAGTGTATTCTAGAAACAGCTAGAATTTTCTGACATCCCCCAGCATGCTTTAACAACGCCTTGGTCTTTGGTAGATTTTCTGAGCACACATGAGGACTGAGCCTCCTCTTCACACTCAGTGGCACTAATAATAATCTCCCGGGTGATGTTCTGAGAACAATAAGCATGGGAGGGGAGCTGATGAGGCACCACTATAAATACTCACTGCAATAAGAACTGTCAGGAGGGCCTCCGTGCGGAGCGATGCTAGGCAGCTGGAGTGAATACTGCTAAAATAGGGAGTAGTCATGTTGACTGTGGAGGCAACATCAGCACTTCGGGAGACTAGTGCCGTTCGTGACCAGTCCCATGAGCGAACCCTGACTTTTCTATGTGTCTGTTGTTTGACCTTAAACACTGTGGGTTCCTGTTTTCTCACCTGAAACATGAGGCTAATAACAGAAACCTTGATGGCTCTCTGCAGTAAAGAATTCCACCCCCTTCCTCTTCCTTCTCCTCTTCTTCTTGCCCTCCTCCTCCCCTCCCTCTCCTCCCCCCTCTCCTCTTTCCCCAGGGTTCTTCACCCAACTGTTAGCCCACAAAGATTCTGGACAAGTTTTGGACAATTGTGATTTTCCTGGGGTCCCTGAGAAAACTCTGTCTCTTACTTGAATGGAAAACATTGAGAATTATGTAAACATTGCAATCTTAATTTCTGGAGATATTTGCAAAGTTTTCTAACAGCCTTGCCAGGATCGAAAGTTCCCAGAAATATTAGCATTTTCGTATTTAACATTGCCCCTTGATCTTGAGAGTTTCACATGAGTATACAATGAAATTGATTATATCTGCCCTCAGTTCTCCTTCAATGCCCCCTCCTCCCACATAGTCCCTTCAACATGTTCTCCCTTCAACGTCATATTTTTGATAACCCAATAAGTCCAGTTAGTGCTAACCATTTGTATATGGATGTGGGGCCGTCTACTGGAGTCTGGAGAATCTACTAGTGGCCACATCCTCAAAATAAAGAACGTTTCTCCCTCTCCCAGCAACTATCCATGGCCAACAGCTCCTCAGTAAGGGGTGGAGTCTAGAGATCATCTTTCTCTCTGCTCTGGGATGTGGGATGGCTTGATCTTGGGCGGATCTTGTGCAGGCAACCACAGGGGCTGTAATAACAATTTGTATCTGGTGTGGCTTTCACTTGATCCACTTATGAAGTAGAACAGGAAACAGAGGTCAACAAGAATCAAATGTTACTTGACAAGCAGAGGCAGGCAGAGATCTGAGTTCAATGACAGCCTGGTCTACAGAGGGAGTTCCAGGACAGTCAGGACTACACAGAGAAACCCTGTCTCAAAAAAACAAAACAAACAAACAAAAAAACAAAAAACCTTTCCCTATTTGTAGTTGATAAAGGACAAAGCTAAATGCTAAATTCTGAATTGTTTTCTCGTTCAGATCTAAAGATCTGAATTAAAACATAATTTGCTTCCTTTGAACTAATAAGTTGTTAAAATTGAAGGCAATGTTTATATTTTTTCTTTTTTTTGCTGTTTGTTGGTTTGTTTGTTTGTTTTTCAAGACAGGGTTTCTCTGTACAGTCCGGGCTGTCTTGGAACTTGCTCTGTAGACCTGACTGGCCTCGAACTCACAGGGATCCATCTGCTGCTGCCCCCTGAGTTCTGTGATTAAAGCCACCACTGGCCAGCTTTGAAGGCAATATTTAGACACTCAGCATTTTATAAATTATATATACAGATGCTTGGCTGAATTGGTTAGTTATCTTTGCACAGAAATGACCTGTCTCTCTCATGTCCCCTTTCCTGCCAATCACACCTTACTTTTCTGAGCACTCAGCCAGGGAGCAGGGCAAAGAGCGTCCTTCCAGGCTGTGATGCCAGAAAGTTGTCTTTCCCTTTCCTCTGATGGCCACAGAGATTCCTCCCGGTTCACTGATGTTTGAAATTCCATAATTTACTGCTTTGGCTTAAAGCCAGAAGAAGGGATGCAAAGTCGATTTCTGCCTGGCTTGTGCCCAGCACGATCTTGTTTATATTCTTGTCAGTCTTACACCTGTCATAAATGAGGGAACTGAGGCTCAGGAAAATTCAGTAAATTTTTCAGGGCCCCAAGATCACCAGAAGGGGTTCTAAGTAAACCCAAGTTGGATGACTCCAGATCTGGGATTCATCTATACTAAAGGCTAATATTTATGTGAACCTGGCATTGTATCATAGGTGTGTATCCTAATTCATACTTATTCTCAGCGTGAATGAGTGTCGCCTGACGAGAGCACTCCACCCATGTCCTGCCTCTTCGTTGTTGTGTGCCCCACAGGGATTCAAACTGCATGAGGTCTTTGACTCCACGCTTTTTCCAAGAAAGTTAGTACCACAGACGACGAACAGGGAAGAATTAGTCCCTGTCAGTCCCTGGCTCCGACTCTAGTAGCGCTCAAGCCAATGACTGATGGAATGTCATAGAAAAGTCAAAGCTCCCAGTACCTACATCAAGGGACTCAGAACCATTTGTAACTCCAGTGGCCCCTTCTGGCTTCCATGGGCACCTGCATACACATACATGTATACACACACACACACACACACACACACATACACACACACACACACACAAATAAATCTCACACAAATAAAATAAATATTTTAAATATAAATAACCTTTTTCTTTTTTCTTTTCTTTTTTTTTTGAGACAGAATCTCTCTATAATGTAGCTCTGGCTGTCCTGGAACTCACCATGTAGACCAGGCTAGCCTCAAACTCATAGAGATCCATATGCCTCTGTCTCCTCAGTGCTGAGATTAAAGGTGTGCAAAACCATGCCTGGCTATAAATAATTGATGAACAAGTGGTAAAGTTTTACATATATGAGAATTGCATTAAAATGAATTTTTGTATGATTTATTATCAGTAAATGTTTGATTTGTGTATCTATCTACCTGGGTCTCTGTAAAAAATTTTCAGCTAAAAAGGGCATGGAAATGTTCAGAAACTCAATTTCAGTTCTTCCATGAGAGCTTAAAAATAGATACCATGGGATTGATAGCTATCAGAAAATTAAAAATAGGTAAGGTGGTTTGAGCGGAGAAAGACACGTGAAACTAAAGACAAATGGAGAGAAATCAGACTGAAGCACAGACAGAGAAAAAAAGATTAAAAAAAATGAACAGAGCTTGGTTGGGTGTGGTAGCGAATTTCTGTAATCCTGGTACTTGGGAAGTAGAGGCTGGAAGACCAAGAGTTTAAGGTCATCATCATCAGCTATGTGGTGAGTTCAAGGCCAGACTGGGCTCCATGCAACCCTCTGTCAAATAACAACAACAAAATATCTCTGTGACTGTGCCAATGTCTGACAGGTTGATGTGCAGTGAGAATCTCAGAAAGACAGAAGACAGTGTGTGTGTGTGTGTGTGTGTGTGTGTGTGTGTGTGTGTGTGTGTGTGTGTGTGAGAGAGAGAGAGAGAGAGAGAGAGAGAGAGAGAGAGAGAGAGAGAGAGGATGCAAATTCGAAGAGGGTTATGACCTCCAAATTTCCAAATTTGAAATAAAAACCCCCAACCTATTTCAACTGAATCACTTAAAGAAGCTTAAAAAGTCTCAACCAGGATAAAGTCAAAGAAAAATACTATTAGGCACAGCACTGGCAAAGTGCCAAAACAAAAAATAAAACAACCAAGAAAAAGGGTGCCTTAGATACAGGTGAACAATGATGGAAAATAACAGGGGAAAAAAATCTCTGAAGTGCATACAAAAGGAAAAAAAAAATCTGTCAACCTAGAATTACATAATAGCAAAAGTTCTAAATTATCCAAAACGAAGCTCAGAGACCTAAATCAGTGGAAACATGGTGTGGTGGATGGAATGAGAAGGGCCCTCATAGGCTCATGTGTTTGATTATTTGGTCTTTAGTTGGTGCAACTGTTTGGGAAGGATTAGGAGGTGTGGTCTTGTTTGGAGGAGGTGTGTCCCTGGGACTGGACTTTGAGGTTTCAGAAGGATTCCACGGGATTCTCAATGATCTCTGGTTCTGTCTTGTGGTTGTGGATCAAGATGTGAATCTTCAGCAACTCCTCTACCGCCACGCATGCCTGCAAGCTGCCATAATCTCCGCCATGATGGCCATGGATTCTAACCCCTCTGGAACTGTGGCTCCAGAATTAAATGCTTTCTTTTGTAAGCTGGCTTGGCCATGGTGTTTTATCACAACAATAGAAAATGTAACTGAGACGCGTGGGTCTGGATGATTCAAGCTTCACAGTGTGTAGTAGAGTTCAGGCCGGAGCAAGTCTCTGAGGTCAGCTCATGACTAAGCTCTTGGTTGCCTGAACTTCTTTACTTTCTCCCTGTCTCACTTTCTGACTTGTAAAATGAGGAGGATAATAGCATCTCCCTGACATGGTTATCACGGAGAGGTTAGTGCAATGTTTAATTTCTAGCCATCTGGGGATTTCCCATCTATCTTTCTATTGAAGGTTAAGTCTTTGTAATCAAAACACCTGAGATCCCAAATGTCTCCAATTTTTGAATTTTTTGAACACTGACACAAAGCCACAAATGAAAAATTCTACACCATAAAACTATTTAACACATAACATTATTAATATACTATATAACACTGGTTTCAGGCTGTGTTTATATATAAATGTAACATGAGTGATACCATGTATAGACTTGGGCCCTATACCAAAAAGATTTCATTATGCAAAAGCAAACACTCCAAATTGAAAAAAAATGAAATTTGAAACACTTTTGATCTCAAGCATTTAGAATACACAGCCTATATTTCTTTTTTAGCTTAATTCTGTTATGGCCCAGGAACATGCTTTGTGTGTTCCTTTGAGCTATGAAGGCTTAGGTAATGATACAGGATTAGTCTGCCTTGACAAATGTTTCCTACTCTTTCTACTTATTTGAAAAGATTACATATTTTGTCACTGGGTACAGTGTTCCAGACTTGTCATCTAGACCCAGTTGATTGATGATACCATTCCAATTCTCTGAAATCCTTCCTGGAATCTTCCTGCCTGTCTTGTACTTCTCCTGATGGCTGAAATTGGAGTGTAAAAACTCCAAGTACAGCTACGGATTCCCCAAGTCTCTCAGCAGTTCTGTCAGTTTTTGCTTCCTGTATCATGAAGCTCCGAACTTAGATGCACATGCCTTTACCCATGTTCTTGTGTGTGAGATGTGACATGAAAGATAGTCTGCATTTAAAAAAACTTACTGATTTGCTTTGAAGACTTATTTTACTTTTTCTTTATGTGTCTATGCTTGCAACTGTGTGTGGGGTTAGGTGCATGTGAGTGCAGGTGGGTATGGATGCCCAGAGTGTTGGATCCCCTGGAGGTGGAAGTACAGTGACATGTCATGAACTGGTCAACGTCGGTGGGAACCGAACTTCTGCAAGAACAGTATGCTCTGAACCACTGAGCCACCTTTCAGCCCCCAAACGCAACTTTTAAAATACCCGAACCAGGAAGAACGCTGCAGGAAATAGTTATTTAAAAGTGCCAGTGAACGAGAGTCTTGTGTGGCCAGTGAATGAAAGACAAGCATTACAGTGTAGAGAATCACCAAGGGGTCACACAGTTCATGATGTTCTTAGTGTGCTGACCTCTGACCTGAAGAATCCACAAGGCAGAGAAGCAAATCATCGGGATCATTGGCTCTATGGACACAGTCTGAGAAGATTTCTTCTTTAGGCTCCAGTGTGCCCCACAGGAAACAGTGTGATTCTGGAGCCAGTTTGCTGGGTCCCATTTCTTATCCCAACACTCACTTGCTGAGTGGACCTGAACATTTTTCTTTTTCTGCCTCATTTTTTCCCTCCACCTGTTCCAAAAGAGCTTCAAAACACACTCTAATAACAATACCCACTATAGAGGGTCATCATAAGGATTAAGTGAGTTGACCCAGGAAGAAGGGTGTTTAACACACGGTAATCATTCAGCAAGCAAAGCCTATTCTGAAAGCAACTGCCTGCATTAATTGAATGAAAGAGGCAGAACAAGTCCTTGTATTGGTTTCCATGTCAAAGCTAAGGACCACAAACCGGGGAAGCTGTAAACAAAGAAGATCAGTTAGCCACGGTTCTGGAGGCTAGAAAGCTGAAGTCAAGTTTTTGTGCTGGGACACACTCCCTCTGACGTTCTAGGGAAGGGTCCTTCCTCACCAACTTCTCTGGAGGCCATGATCTTGACCTGGTCTCCACGAATGTCTGTTGTAGAATATACTAAGGTGTGTTTCTTTTGTTTATGTTGCATTTGTTTAACTCTGTGAAGCTGTGTTACTGTGCCTGTCTAAAATACCTGATGGTCTAATAAAGAGCTGAATGGCCAGTAGCAAGGCAGGAGAAGGGATAGGTGGGGCTGGCAGGCAGAGAGAATATATAGGAGGAGAGATCTGGGAGGATTGGAAGAGAAGGGGGAAAACATTAGGGGCCAGCCACCCAGCTACACAGCCAGAGTAAGAGTGAAAGCAAAATTTACAGAAGTAAGAAAAGGAAAAAGCCCAGAAGCAAAAGGTAGATGGGATAATTTTAAGTTAAGAAAAGCTGGCTAGAAACAAGCCAAGCTAAGGCCGGGCATTTATAATTAAAAATAAGCCTCCACGTGTGATTTATTTGGGAGCTGGGTGGCGGGCCTTCCAAAAGAGTAAAGAGTAATAAAACAATGAACAATAAATGCCTACCTGTTTTTCTGTCCTGGTCTCTCTTAGAGCATTTTACTAATATCCTAATTTCAGCCCCATTAACAGACCCTTTTTCTGTTTTTCTGATCCCTATATCCACACTTGCTGGATAGGTGAACTGTGGTTGAGTGGGGTGTGACCGCCTTCATCCCTTCCATTTGATGGAAAGACCCCTCCTAGGGGGTATTTCCTTCTGCTCCAGATCTTCATTGGAGCCCTCTCTTTCCAGTTGAACCTGAAGTTCCAGAACATTCGATTTCTGAAGACGTCTCCTCTGTCCTTTGTTCCGTGTCCCCAAAAAAGAGCAGAATACTGATTAGCCCAACACAGGATTGTCAAATTTCCAATACAGAAAAGAAGATGGGAAAGGTCTGGAAAGGAATACACGTGTACTCATGTACATGTGTGGGTACAAGTATGTGCATGCATACATAGACATCTGTTATTTTGTCTTCTCCCCCCCCCCCCCCCCCCCAGAGCTGAGGATAGAACCCAGGGCCTTGTGCTTGCTAGGTAAGCGCTCTACCACTGAGCTAAATCCCCAACCCCATTTTTTTTTTTTTTAAAGACAGGGTTTCTCTGTGTAGCTTTGCGCCTTTCCTGGAACTTGCTTTGTAGACCAGGCTGGCCTCGAACTCACAGAGATCCACCTGCTTCTGCCTCCTTTTGTATAGCTTCTTCCCGGATAAACCTTCATCTTGGAAGCAAGCTTGTTGAGAAGCTGTGTGTTAAAAGGCAGATAAAGCATCCGGGTTTTCCAAGAGGAGATGAGACATTCCATCCTGCAGGAACCGTAGTGATCTACACACGAGTCTCTTCCCGTCCCAAGCATCTATAAACCATAAGGACGGTTGAGGGACACGCTCAGACTAGCTGAGCTGCTTAGATGGGAGACCTACCAAATGGTCTGGAAGAGGCTGCGGCCAGCTGAGCCACCTGGATAGGACACCCTCCACCCTGCTGGGCTGCCTGCAGGTTGTGCAGTGTGGGCTCCGGGTGTCTAGCTCTCATGAGCTGTCTGTCACCCATGCTGGGGTGGGCTATGGGGATGCATCAGTCTTTCAGTCATTTCTGCGGCTGTAAGTCACCCCTCATCTTTATTTCTATAAGTAGCCCCAATAAAACTCTTTGGTTCCTTGAGTTGGATGTTGTTGGTATCTGTACTTTGTCTTCGGCTTCTAATCTGGTTTGAGCCAGTATTTGTTCGCGTCTCCCTAGGAACAGTATTGCACAACATACAGATGCTCAGATGTACACATGATATCCTGCAGAGGTACTTGGAAAGAGTACCCCAGTTGCTCCGCTTCAAAGCTTCTCTCCATCCTGGGACCGGCTCAGTGAAGATTCCACAGCTGGAAGTGTCCTATCTCTCTGGTTCAGTGAGCTGAACCCAAGACTGTGTTGTACCAGAAGGGTTTAGTGAGCCCTTATCTTCCTCAGGAACATTTGCTATGAGACTTTATTGTTTAGTTATGAGGCTAAAAGTCTCTTTGGAGTCTTATAACTTCTGTTTTATATGGATATTTACTTTGAAATACTTTATAGCGTTCCGTGCATTTGCAAGAAACACGTTCAGTGCATTGAATTCAGGTGATGGCTTCCTAGCGACTTGCTTGCTATGGGTGAGGCCAGCACACGATGGTGAACAGATAGGTTGTTTAAATAACTGTTGGTTGTGCCTCACAAGAGACCTTTTGAGGGAAATGAAATTTAGCAGTAATTCTTTTTTATTATGAATGACACTTTATTCAGTCATTTTCTTTACAACTGAAACTCTGGGAATTCAAAATTAACACCTTTCCCTGTGAGCTTCTTACACACACCAGAAAAGGTTTCGACCGGGTGCTCCACGTCGTTCTGCTGGGCTTCGTCTAAGTGAACCGTCGGGAGGTGGCAGTCATCCAGTTTCTCACGGATCCTCTTCCCCACAATGTCCCTTGGGAAGACCAAGTCCTCGAGGGCGGCTTCACGCACTGCAGTGAGGGTGTGGCTTCACGCACTGGCAGTGAGGATGTGGCTTTGCCCACTGCAGTGAGGGTGCGACGTCACACACTGCAGTGAGGGTGTGGCGTCACACACTGCAGTGAGGGTGTGGCGTCACACACTGCAGTGAGGGTGTGGCTTCCGGGACGCTTTTGTTTATTTTTCCTTCGGCTTTTCCGAGTTGGCTGGGGCAGAACCCTCCTCTGAGCAATGAGGACCATGTGCTTCCCACTAAACTTTTTCTCCAATTCATGAACCATCCGGACTTGGATTTTCTGGAAAAATTTCAGCTGAGGAACTGGTACCAAAATTATGATAATGGCTTTCCAAACGCCACCAACTTTGATTTCCTTGGCCGAGATGATGTTGAGTTCCCGCAGCTGCACCTTGAGTTCTGAGTTTATGTCCAGCTCGAGCAGCGTCTGGGAGATGCCAGACTCGAACTCGTCCGGCTTCTCGCCATTGGGCTTCCCGATCTTGGCGCTGGAGCTGAACATGGTTTGTTCTTACGGAGTAGGGCCGGCTTAGAAAGAGGCCCCATCTGTGGAGAACAGCTCATGTGCGGGTGGCGGAACGAAATTCAGCACTAATTCTGAGTATGGACTAGCTCGCATATGTGGATACATCCCCACTCTCACCCCGTTCCCCACCCCACCCCATTCCCCATCCTGACCCAAGAACACAACAGAACACAAAATGTTTTCATATTTTGTTCCTTATAGGATTCTTATCTTTTAAATTACATATTTACGTGTGTGTGTGTGTGTGTGTGTGTGTGTGTGTGTGTATGTGTGTGTGTTGGGGGGGGTGGTTGTGCACATGCCAAGTGTCCAGGTGGAAATTAGGAAAATTTGCAGGAGTTGCTTCTCTCCTCTTCCACCGTGGGGTTCTGGGGATCGAATTCAGACTGAGCTTGGCAACCAGCGCCTTTATCCACTAAACAGCCATCTCACTAGCCATCTAGTTCTCATGTTTAAGGTGTTTCCTTTTAGTTTTACTACTTACCATACAACAAACACTTAATCTCATTTTGTCCTGCAGTTTTTAACACGATACAATCTAATTCGTAAGGTTCTAATGCTTCATCTTTAAACTGGTCAGGAGGCTGAGGCTGAGGCTGAGGCTGAGGAGAGAGATCGGGAGGGTGAGGCCCTGTTTTATCTTTTTCTTCTTTCTTTCTTTTTCTGAGAAAATATTTTCAGAGGAGCTCTCTCACTGTAGCCCAGCCTGACTTCCAATTAGTCATCCTCCTGCCTCGAGCTCCCAAGTGCTCGGATTACAAGTGTGGGCCGCCACCCCTGGGCCAGCGGCTCCTTTCTGAAGGCTGTTGCTGCCCTGGGCACCTCAGCTGAGGACCATGGCTTATTGTTCCCACAGCACAAAAGGAGTCCCCACCCTTTCCCTGTTGTCATTCTCTTTCTAGACTTCTAGCAAGAATGCTGCTGCCTCAGGGCAGCCATGTTGTAAAGTAGACAGCCTGCTGCCGGGAACCATACATATTTGGAATTTGAAGTTGACTTGGACACCAGAAATAAAACACTTCAAGAAACTCAACTTTTGGAGCAAGCTGGCTCAGCTTAGCTCCTCTGAAGTGTGTTTGACGAGTGCCTCGCTCGAGGTGACCTCTCTTCCGGGGTTGACGGGGAGAGCGATGGTCCTGGGCACTTTTCTTCTTCTTTTAATGTGATGAAAATTCCCTCCGCCAGCTGAGCATGCTCAGTGGGATGAGAGCGGGTCTCGCCGTGGGAAAAGAGACGGGTGAGGGCAAGGCCCTCGGGGGCCATTCTTGATGCTGTGCCGCAGCAGTGACGACGAAAGCTCGAGCTGAAAGCTACATCAAGCTCGAAATACATATTTAACAAGCAGAGGGCGAGGGATCGTGTCCTGGATTCTGTCAGGCATGCACGCAGCATCCTGTCACGCAAGGCAGAGGGGGTGGTGAGCTAAGGGCTCCAACCAAGCCCTCCTGCAGGGAGGCCGACCTCTCAGGAGCAAAGTTGCCCTTCGACTCAAGGAAGAGAGTAAAATTCTAGAATCCCGAGGAAAGGAGCGAAGGGGGAGATTTGGCTGAACCGTTGAAGTTTTCTCCTCCATAAGCCGTGACAAAAGAGGTTTTGTTGCAGTGAGGCCGTGAGTAAGATGAACGATCAGGACTGTGGGTGGGGATCGCCCTGTTGTGGAGAGGAGCTAGCTTGCATCAGGAGACGAGGAAGGAGGGCGGTAGTTGAGAAAGCTTGAAATTGCTGGGCAGTCTAGGCTGGAACCTGCAGGTGCCGGGGTCAGAGGAAGCAGCTAGAACAGAGTCAAGTGCACACTCTGGTGAAATCACACGGCTTTCCTTACCTTTCTTCCTTCGTGTTTCAAGAGGGGAAAACTGGGTGATGGTGACTAACATTGAGTGGACCTACCCCCCCCCCCCCAAAAAAAAAATCCAAACAAAGGAAACACCAGAAGGCAGCCTAAAGAGGTGTTCTAGTCAGCTTCCTGCTGCTGTGATAAAACCACTCTGACCAAAGGCGATCCGGGAGGAAAGGGTTTATTTGGCTCACACTTCCCTCACTGAAGGAAGTCAGCAGGAATTTAAGGCAACAGCTTGAAGTAGAAACCGTGAAGGGCGCTCACTCACTGGCTCATGTTCAGCTAGCTTTCTTCTATTGCCCAGGCTCACCTGCCTAGGGACGGTGCCACCCACAGTGGGCTGACTTAGGAATCGCCAGTCAAGTCAACCCCTCAGACCAATCTGATCTGGAGCATTCCTCAGCTGAGGTTCCCTCTTCCCAGGTCACTCAAGGTTATGTCAGGCTGACAATAAAACTAACCAGCCTAGAGAGAGGATAGATGGCATTAGATGATTTCAGGCCTTAAACTTGGTACTCCATATATTTTTCTATGTCTTCCCTTCTGCCTCATTTGACTTCAACAGCTGCCCCAGATTGTTCTGGATCTAACTCTCTAAATCTAGAATAACAAACTGTGAGAGCCAAAGGAGACAAAAGAGAGGTAAAAAGATCAGGCTGGGGGCTGGAGAGATGGCTTTGAGGTTAAGAGCACTGATTGCTCTTCCAGAGGTCCTGAGTTCAAATCACAGCAACCACATGGTGGCTCACAACCATCTATAATCTGGTGCTGTCTTCTGCTGGGCAGGGGTACATGTAGACAGAACACTGTATACTAAATAAATAAATCTTAAAAAAAAAAATAGATCAGGCTGGACCTGAGTCTTTTAGGAAAGCACTGATCTTTGGCTAGGTAAAATGGGATTATTCTATATCAACTCACCAGATTCCAAGGAAAGTATAGAACTCACCAATGCATGATAAAGTCTGGAAACCGGCTAAGTGGACGAAGCCAGTCACAGAACACCACATACCGCATAAGGCCTTGTACATGGAATGTCCAGAGTGGGAAAGTATAGAAAGAAAGTAAATTAATTATAATCCAAAATAACAGACTGAAGGAACTGTGTCCCAAGGTAACTGGTGATAGCAAGACAGCTTCCTTTTGGGGTGAGAGGACTGATTGGAAATTAGGCTGTGACAGGAGCTGTGCGGGCCTTTGAATAGACGACAGTCAAGGGTTACTTAATAAGTGGGACACTTACTGAGAAACGTGCCGTTAGATGATTTCATCATTGAACAAATATCACGAAATATACCTCCACAAAGACAGCTACGATATCCCCACTTGATTCAACCTTATATTGTATTGAATATTATATCAATATCCAATAATCAATGCCTTACATGGACTTCCTTATTAATCATAACTTCATCCTGTGGGGCATGATTGCACTAAAACTTAGTGATTTGCACATAAGAATTTTATGACACATGGGAATGTGTGTAAATTTGTTTAAAAACAAGATGAAAGCTAAAATTGAAATTTAGGTAAATCACGAACAGAAATTTAATAACTACATCCCTTACAAAAAAATTGTAACACATTTGAAATAAAAATATATTAATTATTAAATTGAAATATAAATTTTAACAAATGGTCTAACTTTAAAATCATATATATATGATTTTGAAATAAAAATAAAAAACTTATTTTCCACCCAAAAAGTTTATATATATATATATATATATAAATATATACACACATATATATGTTTATAAACTTATAAACATATTTGTATATTAGTATTCAGGACTGATCATTCTTAAAGAAGCATTCAGGTGGCCCACGGTATTGTTCGATTCACAAGGGCTTTTTGGCTGATACTTTCAAGAGCTGGAGCATTTCTGGAGACAGGGGCAGAGGAAACCTTCGAGCCAGCACACCCGTGTCCTTCCTCCTCTAGTGCTGGCTCCTGGGGTCTGCTGCTATGTCAACAAAACTAGCCTGCAGACAGAGCCCAAATCTTCCTAACACACAAAGTTGGGGAAATTGGGGCCATAAATGACAAAGTCACGAACTCACGGGAGCGTGGTTGGCACGGAGTCGCTGGGGAGAGCGATGTGCTCACTTCAGCCCAAGGGACGAATTCCAAAAAAAGAGAAAACAGCGGTGAGGTGACAGGGGACTTCGTGCTTGGATGGCTAAGTGAGGCAGCTAGAATCGCTCATCAATATTAACCACACCGTGTGGACTGTATGAGGAGAGAATATGTGACTTCCATGCTCGCAACGAGAGTAAGACCAACTTCACAAAGGCTAAATTTCTTCGATACAGGTGCAAAAAGAACCAATTTATTTCCCCATCTTTTTTTTTTTTTTTTTTTTTTTTTTTTTCCTGAGATAGGGTTTCATTATGCAGCTCGGACCATTCTGGATCTTGACCAGGCTGGTCTTGAACTCACAGAGATCTGCCTGCTTCTGCCTCTCAAGTGCTAGGATTAAAGGTATATGCCACTACACCAGACTTCCACTAATTCTCAAAGTCTGAATGCATTTGAAATCATTATTGCCCTTTCCTATCTCCGTTCATTCTATGTGAGAAGCTGTCTCCTTGCTGATTAAAGTTTGAACATAGCCTCCTTGGGTTCAGATTGGCTTGATCAAATAAGAAAACCACAAGAGTCTGGAGAGCTGACTCTGTGGTTAAAAGTACTCATTGCTTTGAGAGAGGTCTTGGGTTCAGTTCCCAGCACCCACATGGTAGTTCACAACTCCAGTTCCAGGAGATTCAATGACCTCTTCTGACTTCCATGGGCACCAGGTGGTACACCTACATACATACAGTCAAACAAAACATTAAAATAGACGTGTTTTGTTTGTTTGTTTGTTTGGTTTTGGTTTTGGGTTTTTTGAGATAGGGTTTCTCTATGTAACAGTGCTGGCTGTCCTGGAACTCACTCTGTAGCTCAGGCTGGCCTCATACTCACAGAGATCCTCCTGCCTCTGCCTCCTGAGTGTTGGGATTAAAGGTATGAGCCACCACTGCCTAGCTAAAATAGACAAGTCTTAAAAAAAAGAAAACCATGCTGGGTGGTGGTGGCGCACATCTTTAATCCCAGCACTCAGGAGGCAGAGGCAGGTGGATCTTTGTGAGTTCGAGTCCAGCCTGGTCTACATAGCGAGTTCCAGGACAGGCTCCAACTGTCAGACTGTCCTGGAACTCGCTATGTAGACCAGGCTGGACTCGAATAAACAAACAAACCCTGTCTCGAAAAACAAACAAACAAACAAAAAGAGCCACTGACCACTTGAGCACACATAATGAATCACAAATCTCTGAATCTGTTACATACGTGTATTATTATAGTTTTACATATGTAAGTTAGTCAAGCCAACATTACATTCTTAACACATAGGTCCAATACCTTATTGGATTTCCACACTTCCTCTTGGTTTCTGTTGGTATTAATTAGTAGCATCTTGTAGTTCTTTTGTTATGTATTACAACCCCCTGGGTCATATTTATGCTGGGAACAGTTTGAGTCTGGCAATGAGAAATAGGGCCCGGTGTGTGTTTGACACTGAGGGGGATCATCAGCTCTTTGTAAGGTGGCCATTGACCTATGGTCCCAGAAGAGACTACTGAAAAATCTTCAGGCACATCGTTGACAAGCATTAGACAGGGAAGAAAGAATTATGCCTTCTGCTGAAGATCATTTGATGAAATTTGGGAACTTAAGCTCTCCAGCTGTGTTGACCACACATATATGTACTTTAGCCAAATTTGGGGACCTATTTTCCAGCCAATGCTTCAACTTTTACCAAAAGAGATTTCGTCAGTTCCAAATAATGGCACTGAGACTTATTATTAATTATGAAAGCTTGGCCATTAGCTTAGGCTTGTCCCACTAGCTCTTATAACTTAAATTAACCTGCTTTTATTAATCTACATTTTGCCCCATGGCTTGGTTACCTCTACTCTGTACTGTATGTCCAATTTCTTCAGTGTCTCCCTGGCATCTCCTGCATGCCTAGATTCCTTCTCCTCTTCCTTTCTCTCCCCGGAGATCCCACCTATTCTCTCCTGCCCAGCTATTGCCCATTCAGCTTTTTATTACACCAATCACGGCAAACACATCTTCACCCGGGGTACAAATATCCCACAACATTTCCCCCCTTTTGTCTAAATGAAAAGGAAAGGTTTTAAGTCTAACATAGCAAAACTATCTACAATAAGGACAACTATCAGATAAAACATACAGCAAGAGTTGAAGGCAGCTGGTCCTGTTGGCCTGCCGTCAGGAAGCCGAGAGAGATGAACGCTGTGCTCCCCTTACTTACTTCTTTTCCTTCAGCCCAGGATGGTGCTGCCATGTTCAGGGTGGGTCTTCCCTCCTCAGCTCTCTACAAATGCCCTCAAAGGTGTCTCCTGGGTGATTCCAAATCCAGGCAAGTTGACAAGGGAGCAGCTTGACCATCCCATCTCATGCACTATACTTCTTTCTTTTTATTGGTGGAAATGAGGTCATCACTGCCTGTAAAATCAGGTCATGGAGTCAATTTGTACAGCCTAAAAATGATTCAGACAGGTAGCAGCATTGCACAGTGGAAGCGTGCTGGGTCCATAAAAACATGGTTCAGACAACACATCTTCTAGAACTACTTTGTCTTGAATTCTGTAGAAATCAAGGTTCAGTCAGAGAAGCTGTAAGAGACGTAGAATAGGGATTAGTTTTAGGGAGCAGCTTTTGCCCAATTGTGGAAGCCGACTCTCCACCTGATAATAAAGTATCTACAGGTTACCTGGATCAGGATGGGAAGGAAAGCTAGCGCTGAGATGGGGTCAGCAAAGGCAGACTGACCTATGAGAACAAAACGGAGCCTGTGTCTGATGTCTACCTCACTGTGTCTAACCCTCACACCACAGGCCACGGTAGCAGCTGGATGGTCATCCTCATGGAGTTATACACGGGTCTGGCCCCGAACTCAGAGTGGAAGAGATTTGGTAAGGACTGGGGAAGCTCCAGGCTGGCTGCTAGACCAGGCCACGGGGCGTGCCAGAGGGTCAATGATGACGTCAACTGGTATATGCTGCCTGAAGCCTACGCTGGCCTGGGAGCATGCAGGTATGGCCGAATCTTTGCTTTTCTCTTCCAAACTTGCATGCGGCCAACTCTGACCCAGTAACATATGGGAAAGACGGCGGTGGGGATGCGGTTCCAGGCTAACCAGGCTGTGTAGTGCAAAGTCACCATAACAGCAAAGGATCTTCCCATTGTCACAGAATTCACATGGCAGTGAGGAACAAAACAATAAGGAACAAACAAATGAATAAATAAGTAAACACATGTGTGTGTGTGTGTGTGTGCATTTCTCACAACAGCCTTCTGAGATATGCATTTGTAATACTCCCATTTTACAGATGTGGAAAGTAAGGTAGAAATAGGCTATGTATGTGCTCTAGGTCCCAGGAAATGGAGAAGCCAAACTTTGGACATAGGCGGGTGGCAGTCAAAGCCCTTGACGTTAACGGTTACTTGTTAATTCTGCATAAGGCCTTTCTCAAACACTCAAACGTGGGGTGGTAGAACAGATTTTAATAGTTTATTGCATTTGCCCACTTTTGTCTATTTTTTTCTTTCTAGATTGCGTGTGAGATTTATTCCTGAACATGGTGGAGTGTGGGACTCAGCATAATAAAAGCCTTCAGGAATGCAGGGCTCACCACTTGTCCAGTGGACCATAACTGGGGATGTTAGATTGAAGGCCATCTGTTGTGCAAGATTAGCTGAAGATGTGCTGCATTTGTTTATGCTGTGGAACATTTGTTTAATGATGCAAAGATGTGTTGCATTCTTTTATGTTGCATTTGTTTAATATCTCTGTGACACTGTGTTACTTTGCCTGTCTAAAACACCTGATTGGTCTAATAAAGAGCTGAACAGCCAATAGTGAGGCAGGAGAAAGGATAGGCAGGGCTGCCAGGCAGAGGGAATAAATAGGAGGAGAAATCTCTGGGACGAAAAGATTGAGAAGGAGAAAAAGGAGAAGGAGAGGAGGATGCCAGGGGCCAGCTACCTAGCCACACAGCCAGAAATGGAGTATGAAGTAAAGAAAGGTATATAGAACAGAGAAAGATAAAAAGCCCAGAAGCAAAAAGTAGACGGCATAATTTAAGTTAACAAAAGTTGACTAGAAACAAGCCAAGCTAAGGCCCAACACTCATAAGAAAAAATAAATCTCAGTGTATTTATTTGGGAGCTGGGTGGTGGCCCCCAAAGGGCAAAGAGGTTTTTTTTTTGTTTTGTTTTGTTTTTTTTTGTTTTTTTTTGTTTTTCAAGACAGGGTTTCTCTGTGTAGCTTTGCGCCTTTCCTGGAACTCACTTTGTAGCCCAGGCTGGCCTCGAACTCACAGAGATCTGCCTGTCTCTGCCTCCCAAGTGCTGGGATTAAAGGCGTGCACCACCACAGCCGGGCTAGGGCAAAGAGTTTAAAAAACAAAACAAAACAAAAAAACAAGTCAACAACAGCCATCAGGGATGTACTGGTTCTCAGCTTCCAGTCTTCTTCAAACTCATCTGCATCAAACTTGCTGAAGGCCCACTTCTTTGAGATGTGGATCTTCTGGTGGCCAGATAAATCCAACTTGGCTCTATGATGGGCCTCAATCATGTGTGTGTGCGCCTGTCTGCAGTTTGGTGCAGATGGACAAGATGACCTGGCCAATGTGAAACATGAGCACCACGCTCCAGAGCTTCCCAGAGGCATCCAAGCACCTGTCTGGAGCCTAGGTTGGGAAGAGCATTGAAATGAAGATAAGTGAATATTTCTACCAGAAATGTGTTTCCAAGGTCCTTGGTGCAACCTTTACAAGCAACAGGCTGCAGACACTACCAAGAAGATGGCTGTCTGAAGCCATTGTGCACCAGGCACTTGTGAGGGAAGGACCTCATTTGGCTTAATAGGCAGCGGAGTAACTCTCGTCTCTTAGCAGTGTTATTGGTTACCCTTTCTTTCTTTCTTTCTTTCTTTCTTTCTTTCTTTCTTTCTTTCTTTCTTTCTTTCTTTCTTTTCATTTTTGACATAGTCTCATGTCCTCCAATCTCTTTATGTAGCCAAGGGTGGCTTTGAACTTCCGGTCCTTCTGCCTCTATCGGGCACTGCTGGACTTACAGGCGTGTGCGCTCCCACACCTGACAGCTGTGTTTATTGATAAAGATCCTCTCTAACTAGACACCAAACTCTTGGGTACCGAAATTGCACGCTCTCCGTTGGTGCTGCTGAGGGTGCTGCACACTTACCTGCACCTTGGGAATAGTGATACGTGCCTGTAACGCCCACACTGAGGAAGCAAACACAGGCAGATCCCAGCAGCCTGCTGAGCAGCCAGTCCCAGTAAGTTGTGCTGACTTACTGCCTTTGACCCTCAGAGCGAGGCGAGTTCCTCATGCAGGTCTTCGGGGCTGAGCAGCGCTAACCTTGAAAGAGCTTCTTTCTCGAAATGTGTTTTTGTCAAGCCTTTGAAAGACAGTCAGAGCTCCCGCAAAGAGCTTTGCTCGGATGTCCTGCTAACCACATATTCCAGACAAGTCAAGGCACGGGCGCCTCGGAGGAAGAAAGAGGGGTCACCCTCTGAAGGAGGGCAGGTGGGGCTCACCTTTAGATTTTCTGTGAAGAAAGTCATTCCTTAGGATTATGAAGCAAATTCCAGCAGCTCGTTCAGCCACTGGAAGGTAGGAGAGAGTGTTTGCAGGCCCCAGAGTGAAAAAGCCTTTGTGGACTTTTATTTAGATTTATTTAACGTCCAGCCCACAGAAGTCGGAAGGTAAGACATGACCTTGAGGAAGGCAGCTCCCCCCACCCCACAGCTTTGTGGCCCCAGATGCTTGAGGAGCGGGGGCTCGGCTTCCTTCCCACCCCCCTTTCAGAACCCCATCACAGTTGGAGCAGCGGTATTTCCTCACGTCTGAGGGGAAGGGAGTGGCCACTTCCGGAAGGATAGTATTTATAGTTTTAGATCGAAATATGTGTCTACAATGGTTTTCTCAGAAAACACCCGTTAAAAAAGTATTTTGAATGGAAAGATACATCTTAAACCATAGCTGATTTCGCTTCTACAAGGAGGAAGGGGTGAACAATTTTGCTTTGTTTCAATGGTGAAACAATTGTTTTTTTTTTAAAGCTTCTTGATTTTAGAGTATACACCTCCCCTCTGCTTTCGGGGTGTGTGTGTGTGTGTGTGTGTGTGTGTGTGTGTGTGTGTGTGTGTGTGTGGTGTGGTGAGCTTGCCGGTATGTGCATGTGTGGAGGCCAGAACACAACCTTGAGAATGTTCTTCTGCCTTGCTCCACAGCGTTTTAGGAGACAGGGCCTTCCTGAATCTGCAGCTTGCCTTTTGACCAGACAGGCTGCTCAGCAGGCTGCTGGGATCGGCCTGTGTTTGCTTCCTCAGTGTTGGGGTTACAGGCACGTATCACTATGCCTGCTTTTATGTGGGTGCTGGGAATCTATACTCAGTCCCTCACGCTTGGACAGAAAGTAGTTAACCCACCGAGCCATGTCCCCCGCCCACTAGGCTTCCTGTAGGCACCCATGTCAACAGAACCCAGTAGTGTTTCTGTTTCTCCCTTTGGAGTGACAGGGCCCAACCTAGGTAGAGACAATGAGCCTGAGAGGATGGAGTGGGGGTGGGAAAGTGGAGTGGGGTGGGGTGGGGTGGGGAGGGGAGGGGAGATCAGGAGAATAGCTCAGATCACATTGTTTGGTCACACGTATGGGACCTCACCTCTCAAGTGATTCCTGGAGTCACCCAGCCCAGTGTCGTTGTGCACCAGGACTAGCTAGGAACCTATGTACTTAACTCGCCACCCCGGGGGTCCATTGTAGCCACTGGCTGGCACCATGACCATGTGTCACACAAGGGCAGTCACAGCTCTAGAGAGCAGCAGCCAGTTAAATTAGACCCAGTTGGAGACCTGTGACTTAAAGAGGGACACTTTGCCAAACAAACTAGCTGTTGCCAGAATCCCTTCTTCTGTGGCTCGCTTTGTGTGGCTCTGAGGCGGCCTAAGCCTTCCATACCTCACGTGTTTACTCATCTTGAAGCTCACTGATGTAGAACCTTTACATCACAGGTAGAGATAGAACAGGAACGCTTCTCAGGGGGGTAAGAGGTTGGCATGAACATGCAAAGCTAAAGAGCTCAGCTCGGGAACATCCATTCAGTCCTGAGCATGTTTCTCCACGGGGGGCGGGGAGGCAGGGGGGGTGTGGGGAGGGGAAGACAGCATGAAATTGCACAGGACCCCAAAGGCTGCCTAAGCAGGAAGACACACCACAGATTCAAGAATGACTGGAGGATGGGAATTTTGTTTACTAATTTTACCATGAGTATCTTTAAACACTCACAAAATTTAAGAAGTACAAGTCTGTCATATACCTGTATTAAAATATCACAACAAATGCTACAACATTTGTGTTAATTAAGAAGAATAACTGGATGTGGTAGCTCATGCCTGTAATCCCAGGATGAGAGAGAGAGAGAGAGAGAGAGAGAGAGAGAGAGAGAGGAAGAGGATTGTTGCAAGTTTATTGACTGCTAGAGCTGCATAGTCAGACTGTCTCAAAAGAAACCACACACACACACACACACACACACACACACACACACACACACACACACACACGAGTGTTGATTACCCAGATACCTGTCATTTACACTTAAAAAGTTAACCACGTGCACACATTTGGACCATGTCTCCACAGGCACATCAATGTGTGCTTGCATGTATGTGTGTACACATGCGTGTGTGCAGTCACTGTCTAGTGTTTATCCAGGGAGAGTGCCAAGATTCTGAAAGAAGTTTAGAACTTGTGACAACAAGTCACAGGGTCAGAGAAGATGGTCTAGGCCCAGGGTTTGCAGGATCTCAGACTGTTACCTCCACTGTGCAGAAAGTCTTCACCAGTCTGGTAGATGCACTCCTGACATCTTGATCACACCGCTGAGTGCCCAGGTTGCTTTGACACAATGTGTGTTACTACCACAACAATGCATGTCATCCCACCTACAGTTGAGGAGAGGGGACCATGGCAGAGAAGGGGAGACCTCGCAGGGAACGGCACCAGCTGAGGTTCCAAGCGTAGGCATTCCTTTCTCCTGAAAAGGAAGAGCCAGAGCTTCCTGCAAAGACAGGAAGCGTTGCTCCTAGAGCTGGGTCCTCTTTTCTCCCGGGGCAGGGGGAGCATTGAGGAACACCTCTGGCTTTCAGTCTGAGTCCTGACAAGCTCCCTTTGATGTGGGAATCTGTGCTACTGTTCTTTTTCTGGAATATTCTTTTCCTATCTTTTCAGCAGGTACCCATCCCCACTCCCAGCCTGTACTCTCCACCCCATCTAGAGCCTCCTGCTGCGGCTGCGCTTTTCACTCTGGGCTGTCATTTCCTGCTTCCTTATGTTTTCTCCTTGGCCCACAGACTTCTCCAGGACCGAAATCCTGTCCCAGTGACTTTGATACACGCTCAGCACTAATCTCCACCCCTGCACTAGGAAACAAACAATAAATAAGATTTGTTGAACGACTAGAAAACATGAATTCAAAAGGATTTGGATTTTTGCTTTTTGGTTTAAATTCCACATGGAATCAAATGAACCAGGATTTGGTTTTATTTTGTGTGTGTGTGTGTGTGTGTGTGTGTGTGTGTGTGTGTGTGTGTGTGTGTGTGTTTTCTAAGATGAGAGGCAAGTGAAGGTGTTTGGCAAGTATTGAGGGCAAGAGGAAACAGACTTCAATGCAGTTAAGACAGACTTCAGCAGGTTGGAAGGCAGCCCAGGGGAGATAGTGGCCCAGTGTTGGGGAGAGAGGATGCGGAATCTTTCAAACAAAGAGTTGATTGAGTTCTGTGTCACAGTCAGCATGGAAAGGTGGCACAATTGAGCAGGTAGAGGGAAATGCCGGGGCAGGAGCAGAAAATGCGCCTGTGGTGGTTTGAATGTAATTGGCCCTGATAATCTCATAGGCAGTGGCACTATTAGGAGGTTTGACTTTGTTGGAGTGGGTGTGGCCTTGTTGGAGGAAGCATGTCACCGTGGAGGTGAGCTTTGAGGTTTCCTATATTCAGAATACTGCCCAGTGTCCTGCTGCCTGCAAGGTGTAGGACTCTTAGCTACCTCTCCAGGATGTCTGCCTGCACGCTGCCATGCTCCCACCATGATGATAATGGACGGAACTCTGAAACTGTGAGCAAGCCACTCCAATGAAATGTTTTCATTTATGAGTTGCCATGGTCATGATGTCTCTTCAGAGCAATAAAAGCACCAACGAAGACAGTGCCTATCCCCACTGCTGCCTGGGGAGACACAGGAAGTGAACTTGATGGTTAGCCTGGGCTGGCCTCTTTGAAGATCAACTATGTAGATCAAACCTAGAGCCTAATACATTCAAAGCAAATACTCTAATACTGAGTTATATTTGCCAATTCCATGCTTCTAAAAGACCTAACTAATGTCTTCCTAGGGTTGGACAATGTTTATGCATCCAACTAGATATATTCATTTCTTCTTTTTGCCTAAGGGACAAGTTCAGGCTTATCAGCGAGGCACATTCCAGCCATTCATGCCCCATACCCAGTGGGCACACACTTGAAACTTGAATGAGTAGACTGAAGGTGAACTATTTCTAGAATGACCAGTGTAGACTAAAGATCAAGGGCAGGTAGGGAAATTCATGGTGAGTTGATGCTTGTATAGATGATGGCAGTGAGGCCTGGGTAGGGGGAACTCTTGAGATCAGGCTGTGCCCTGCCCAAAGTTACTCCATATTGTTTAAAACGGTGAATTTTCTGATTGTGCCTTGCTGTCTTAGCTTTGGGTTTCTATTGCTTTGAAGAGGCACCATGGCCACTGCAACTCTTATGAAGGAAAACATTGAATTGGGGCTGGCTTACCATTGCAGAAGTTTAGTCCGTTATCATCATGGTGGGAAGCATGGTGGAATGCAGGCCAACATGGTGTTGGAGGAGGAGCTGAGAGTTCTACATCTTGATCTGCAGGCAGCAGAGGAGACTGAGACACTGGACCTAGCTTGAGCATAGGAGACCTCAAAGCCCGCCTCCACAGTGACACACTTCCTCCAACAAGGCCACACCTCCTAATAGTGCTACTCTTCATGGGCCACACACTCAAACACGTGAGTGAGTCTATGCGGGCCACACCTATTCACACCACCACACTTGCCATGAGAGTAGCAAACAGCTTTTGACTCCATTTTGAGGATGGAGAATAGTTATGTCACCTGGCACCTTCTGTCCAGTACCACGCAGTGGCACAGGCCGGTAAGTGATTTATTCCTGGGGTATAAAAGATGCCACCGTATAGATTTATCGGGGTGAACTGGGCTGGGAAAAGCACATGGGAGTATTAAAGTCATATCAAGAAAGCCAGGCCTGAGAACTTATCGGACATATCAGACTAAGGGAAGAGTGCAACTCTCTCGCCTGGACCCCATGACAAGGAGGACACCTGGCACTGCGATGACAGTGATCCTGACTTGTCACGTGGCCATTGAATGGGTACGTCAAGGGACCGGAAGTCAGAGAACTCTCAACCATAAAGGGCCTCAGCGAGGCTCGGTCCCTGCTGTAAGTGTGTCTGTGGAAGCTGCTGTCTGTTCCTCCACCTGTACATCCACGTGGCCCTGTTGTCCATCTGTCTGCCTGTTTGTCAGTCAGTCTTGCTCTTGTTTTCTATGGCATACCATGCATCTCAACTTTGACCCCAGAGGTCTACTTCCAGTGGACCCACAGGGTTAGTTAACTGCCTCAGGAGACTCTCGGTCGTCTTCTTTGACCCTTGGGGCTCTTTGAAAACCCTGGAACTCCACTCTTTGGCCTTTTTGGCACTTTACAGTCCTTATGTTACCTATAGAATTTTTTTTTCCTGTGTGATGTGTAATGCGTGATTTTTGTATAATTAACTAGCATTAATTACTAATTAATGTTGGTAATTGTCTTAGCTAGGGTTTCTATTGTTTTGACAAAACACCAGGACTAAAAAGCAAGTTGGGGAGGAAAGGGTTTATTTGGCTTACACTTCAGCATTGCTGTTCATCACTGAAGGAAGTCAGGACAGGAACTCAAGCAGGGCAGGATCCTGGAAGCAGGAGCTGATGCAGAAGCCATGGAGGGGTGCTGCTTACTGGCTTGCTCAGCCTGCTTTTTTAATAGAACCCAGGACCACTAGCCTGGGTACGGCACCACCCACCATGGGCTGGGCCCTCGCCCATTGATCACTAACTGAGAAAATACCTTACAGCAGGATCTCACGGAGGATTCCCACAATCCTCCTCTCTGGTGACGCTAGCTTGTGTCAAGCTGGCACACAAAACCAGCCAGTAGAGTCATTAAGATGGGAATAAAAGAAATTGTGTTCACCTTCACCAGGCGTAGCAGGGAAGTGAGACTATTTGGCAAATTGCTGCTAACAAGGCTGACGCACCTGTGAATTTATTGCTGTTTAATCTATTCTGACGTTGTGGGAAGACATTATGTGTTCATCTATGTTTTGGACATAGTGTGCTCAGGATACTCTTTTATTCATTTGCAAACATTCACTTGAATCTGCTACCTCCACAAAATCCCAGACACAGCCTCAGCTACAGGCTGAATGAGGAACTCATGGATGGAATTCTACCATCCGGGGAACTAATACAAAGGAGCGGTCCAGTTCAAGTTCATCCAGCCATCAGAGACCAGCCAGGCTGGCTTCCGGCTGAGCACAGGATAGGACTCCAAAGTCTGCAGAGTCAAATGTGTGGTGTCGGTAAGCCTTTAAGTCCCATTAGCGGGGGCCAGACTTGCTATGGCTTCAAGTTAGCTGTTAGCTGAACTCAGAGGTCTGAAAGTCGTTTTCTTCGGCTGCTGCTGGTTAAGGCATGAGTAGTTAGTTAGACACAGCCAAACCAACGATAAAGCCGTTTTATGTCTTTGGAAACGGTACGCAGGTGAGCTGGTCTGCCTCGGGTGAAACTCTTCACCGCATACACATCTCTGCCGTTTGCTCTCTCACCCCACAGGTTTTGAAGGAGCATCGAGTAGCATTGTCGAGTCAGGGACAGGTGATTAGGTGCCCTGTGTCAGACAGGAGCCTGGGTGATGTAAAGACAAGGAGAGTCACTCACAGAGGTCGTGTTTGAATCTCTTGGGGGAAAGGGATGCTCACACCTGGAGAGGTGAGTGTGCCATCAGATGACCAAGCCAGAGGAGTCTCACGTTACCTTCGACTCACCCTGGAGAGCCTGTGGTGTGGTTGTCCTTGAATCAGCTATCTCATTAGAGTTACGAAAAGCTGGCTAGGAAGGAGCACAATGACAGTGTAGTCCCTACTTCCGACATCTGACTGATCAGAAACACCATGGTATTATTGCAGCAAGTGAAGAACCTCACAATTTAAAATAATCAGTGACTTTCTCCAACGGAGCATCCATATTAGGCGAATGCTTTGGTGATTCTCTGAACACGGACAGTTTGTTTGCACTTAAGATTGGCTTGAGGGCTCTGTAAGACTCTCGTGAGGAGCACCGCAACCTCTGTGCAGCTGTGTGGTCAGTGCTGAGAGCGGACTCCCTGCCCCTTTCCACCGGCGCTTCATCCAGCAGAGGCCTCTTCCTACTCAGACGTTTTTTACGGTGTTGTGTTCCCTTCTGTTCTGTGGGAATGTTGCAGGTTAACTTTCCCTAAGGATCTCTGTAGTCACAGAACATCATTCTATTCCAGTTGATGAAGTGTTTATGGATTCTAGAATCTTCTACCAGCCTTCCAAGAGCTTCTGTGGTGGAGCCCCAAGTGTAATCCCTGGCTTGAGTTACATTTCGGAACACATTAGCTAAGGTCTATAAAGTGCCAGGTGCTGGTGGGTGGGTGGGTGGGTGGGTGGATATATATCGATCATAAAGATGTAGCATGGTTGCTTGCTCTCAGCACTATGAGTTCATCTCCTCATTTAGGCAGCAGCAAGCAACATTCCTGCTTACTGTATCTCCTTCAGGAAAAAGGCCTTACTCTTTCTACACTGTGAACAGTCTGTGTTGAGTTTCTATAACCAGATCCCAGAGGCTGGGAGTCGGTAAACATGGGCACTTTTCACAGTTCTGGAGTCTGGGGGGTCCAAGGTCAGTGTCTGGTGGGTGCGTGTCTGATAAGGGTCCCTTCCTGGCTCATGCACAACTGTCTTCTAGTATGTTCTCAAATGTCACACTAGCAGCCAAGATTTCCACACATGAACTTGGTGGGGTACCAACGCTCAGTTTCCAGCAGCCAGAAGGTGTTTCTCTTCATCATGGAAGCGTCTCTGGATACTCTAACTCTCCCTGCTCTTTTACTCCAAAATTTCAAAATGACAGTACTCACTTCCACACGATTGAGAGGCCACTCCGTCATCTTCCTTATTTTATTCTATTTTTAAAATCCATGTCTGTGGGGCTCATATCTCCAATCTGTGTTCTAAATCCCCTCTGTTTTTTTCCCCTTTGTTTTTTCGAGACAGGGTTTCTCTGTGTAGTTTTGGTGCCCGTCCTGGATCTTGCTCTGTAGACCAGGCTGGCCTCGAACTCACAGAGATCCGCCTGCCTCTGCCTCTCGAGTGCTGGATTAAAGGTGTGCGCCACAGCTGCCCTGCCTAAATCCCCACTCTTGACTGTGGATATGAAGTGATTCAGCTCTGACGCTCTGACTTCCCCGCTCTGGTGAACTGTAACCTGGCATTGTGAGCTGAAATAAACCCCTTTGTCCAGTCGGTTTGCTAACCAGGACACCTTCCATTATGTATATTTATTTACTTTTAGGCTGACTTTACTCTTTTTTTTAAATTTTGGAGAACAGTAGAGTATGATGTGTTTAATTATATTTTTAAATATTATAAAAGTATGGATCAAGCTGGGTGGTGGCGGCACATGCCTTTAATCCCAGCACTCGGGAGGCAGAGGCAGGCAGATCTCTGAGTTCGGGACCAGCCTGGTCTACAGACCAAGATCCAGGATAGGCACCAAAACTACACAGAGAAACCCTGTCTCGAAAAACCAAAAAAAAAAAAAAAGGATCAGGATCAAATGCCATGTTAAATGCTTGACCCATGCTGCTGGTTCCATTGGCTGACTGCTACCACTGTCCCCTGCTTTTGGCTTGCCAGGCAATGGAAAGGGGGTGACAGAAGAATGATTATCAAGTAATCTATTTGAAAAGGTGTGGTCAAGGCTAAGAGACAGGGGGAATAGAAGCTTCATGGGGAACAGCAGACACTTCCTTGTCACTCACTGGCCTGATAGGGCCAGAGAAGCCAGTGACCGACTACCCAGTCAGCAAGACCAGCCATCATGGGAAAGGGCCCTAAACAGGCCACTGGCTTGGCCAAAGGAATACCACCATTGCCAAATGCTGGTCTAACCGGGAAGAACATGAGAGTTAATACTTCCCTCCCCTCCCCTCCCCTCCCCTCCCCCCCCTCCCCTCCCCTCCCCTCCCCTCCCCTTCCCTCCCCTCCCCTCCTCCTCTTCTTCCTTCTCTCTCTCTCTCTCTCTCTCTCTCTCTCTCTCTCTCTCTCTCTCTCTCCCCCTCCCCCTCCCCCTCCCTCTCCCTCTCCCTCCCCCCCTCTCCCTCCTGGCCTCTAATGTCTCCTTCATCCAGATCCAGCTGGAAGAGAGCAGGAGAGCTGATTGGTACAGTCCTTGGCAAGGTGGCTCCTACTCCTGACTGGAGAGCTGGAAGGAGGGGGATGGGAGGGAAGATGGCGGAGATCCCGGTAGGCAGCTCACCCACAGCCTCCATGACTCCAGTCTCTCATCAGGCTGCCCACAACACGTGTCATTTGCAGGTTTCCTCGGCTTTCCCCTTAGGTCAGAGAAGGCCACCTGCCTCTGTGTAGGGTGATCCCTTCCAGGTGGGGCTGGAAGAGCAGGCAGCTCCCAAAGGGCTGCCTGCCGGGAGCCAGGATACCTCAAAAGGGCAGATCCAAGAAACAGACATGGCCTGGAGGGACACTTAATACCCTGAGTCTGACTCATCAAATCCAAGTGGTAATCAGTGCGCTCCTTGGGCCACCAAGCCAAATATTATGAAAGAACACCTCACTCTTAATTAACGCATGGTAACGTATAGAGGCATTCTTCCTTACTGGAAAGACAGTGCTTAGACTAGTCAGATCATATTCAGAACCCACACTGCTGCAGAATTGTCTAGACTTAAATCCCGTCCCCAACTTGCATTGTGTGGTAATAACTAAAATGAACTCGTTAGACAGCAGGAAACTGTGTATAGTCATTTATATTCCAAGGGTTGGGGCCATAAGATACTGAATTGCAGTTGAGCGGTGGTGTTGCACGCCTTTAATCCCAGCACTCAGGAAGCAGAGGCAGGTGGATCTCTGAGTTCGAGGCCAGCCTAGTCTACAGAGTGAGTTCGAGGACAGCCAGGGCTACACAAGAAACCACGTCTCAAAACAAAACAAAACAAGATACTGAATTACATCAATAATATGTGGAGGAAGTTTTGGAGTTGGTTTTGAATTTTCACTTCACTGTTCCTTACTTTTACCCATGTGGCCTGGTTAGGAAGGACTCACAGGGGTCAATGATTTAAAGAATGGGCCTCAAATCTCTAAGGTTGAGTTCTAGGAGCCAGGGGAACAGTGTGTCCACAGAGAAGCTGCACTGCAATCCAAAGCATCCAACCTGCCAGGGTAGTCTTCTGCAGAAGGTAAGTGGATGCTGGAGTGTCCCAGTCTGTTCTGTGCTGCTATAAAAACATAATTCATAAAAAGCAAATGTTTCCACTAGTGGAAGCCCATGAACTGTAGACTAGTGGCTGTGGAGCCCCCATGGGACTGGACTAGGCCCTCTGGATAGGAAGATGGTTGTTTGGCTCTAATTGTTTGGGGGCACTGAGACAGGGGGATCGGGATCCATCCCTGGTACATGGGCAGGCTTTTGGGAATCCAGTGCCTGTGGTGTGACACCTTGCACAGTCTTGGTGCAGTGGGAAGGGGCTTGGACCTGCCTAGGCTCAGTGTGCTGGCCTCTGCTGACTCCCCATGGGAGATCTTGATTTGGGGGTTGTGGGGATGCCGGGTGGCTTGGGAGAGAGGGCTGGGGGGTGGGAGGAGGTGGGATCTGTGGGTGGTATGTAGAGTGAGTAGAAAATTTATTAATAAAGAAAAAAAACTTTTTTAAAAAAAGCAAACGTTTGGCCGGGCGGTGGTGGCGCACGCCTTTAATCCCAGCACTCGGGAGGCAGAGCCAGGCGGATCTCTGTGAGTTCGAGGCCAGCCTGGGTTACCAAGTGAGTTCCAGGAAAGGCGCAAAGCTACACAGAGAAACCCTGTCTCGAAAAACCAAAAAAAAAAAAAAAAAAAAAGCAAACGTTTATCTGTCCAGGGGCTGGAGAGATGGCTCAGTGGGTAAGTGCACTTGCTGCTCTTGCAGAGGACCAGAGTTCAGCTCCTAGAGCCCATGTCAGCCACCTCACAACTGCCTGTCACTCCAGCTCTAGGAGTCTGATACCCTCTTTTGGCCATTGTGGACACCTGAATTCATGTACACACACACACACCCACACCCACACACTGTTAAAAATAAAATAAATATTTTGAAGTTCTTTATCAGAGTTTTGAAGGCTGAGAAGTCCAAGGCTAATGGACCGGCAGGATTTACTGATGAAGATCTGATCTCTGCTTCCCAGCTCTGGAGGCGAGGAACATTGTGCCCTGCACAGAAGAAGGGACAGAGGGCCAAGGGAGGAGCTCCCTCCAAGCCCCTGAATAGAGACAGCTAATTCCACTCACCGAGGAGGAACCATTTTGGTTAAATCACTTCTTCATACTGCCACCTTGACCCTTGGGGTCCCGCCCCTGAACTTTGGAGGGGACACATTCACACTAGTTTAGGGGAGGCTTCAAGGCAGTGATTAGAGTGACATGTAAGTGAATTTGTCGTCACATGTTCCAATTTAGAGTTGATCCCTTTCGGCGGGGTGGTAGTTAGCAGAAACTTGGGTAAATGATAACCCTGGATGCTTCGTGGTGGTAAGGTCTAAAGCAGCCTACGGCAGCCTAGTCAGAACTTTCCTAAATGATGGGCATTCCCCCTGCTCCCCTCGCAGAACCTCGAGCAGCCACCCATGTGTGAACCTAACACCTTGTGCGGCCCCACAAGGAACACTACAGGACAAATGGAGAGCCACGGGATGTGTCTAAAGAGCCACAGGCGCCGGGCGGTGGTGGCGCACGCCTTTAATCCCAGCACTCGGGAGGCAGAGCCAGGCGGATCTCTGTGAGTTCAAGGCCAGCCTGGACTACCAAGTGAGTTCCAGGAAAGGCGCAAAGCTACACAGAGAAACCCTGTCTCGAAAAACCAAAAAAAAAAAAAAAAAAAGAGCCACAGGCTTCAGTTGAGCCCACCGTTTTTTGGGTTTTTTATTTTTTTTATTTTTAGAGACAGGGTTTCTTTGTGTAGTTTTGGTGCCTTTCCTGGATCTCGCTCTGTAGCCCAGGCTGGCCTCAAACTCAGAGATCCGCCTGGCTCTTCCTCCCGAGTGCTGGGATTAAAGGCGTGTGCCACCACCACCCGGCAAAGTCCACCAACTGTTAATACGTGTTCTGCAAACATGTTTTCGTTATTGTCTTGATTTTGATTTGTCATGTAGGTTAGTTGTGTTTGAACCATGGAATTCTGGGAGTTCTGTGACGGACCAGCCGCCACTTTTATGACCCAGGGTACTCTTGAATAGGGAGAAGTGAGAAATAGTAGCTAGAAAGAGATACCTAGATGACGAGAGGAAAGACAGAAAACACAGGACAGCCTCGGGAGGGCCTGGGTCCAAACCCGCCAGCCCAGAACTTTATTCCAAAGGGCTTTTTATCACAATGCCCAGGGAAGGAGCAAAGACCTCCTTGTTGTGAGATACAGCCAAGTGTAGACCCTTCCAAACACCTGATACTCAGGCCCACGGTCCAATCATCCTCTTTATGCAGACCTGCTGGGCAAAGCCGCCAGGAAACCCAGATGGGCTCCAACAGAATTCTTCACATATTCTGGATATAAGTTCCTCATCAGGTATGTAATTTGAACATACATCCCCCGAGTAGCTGGATGATATACTGGCTGGTTTTGTGTGTCAACTTGACACAAGCTGGAGTCATCAGAGAGGAAGGAGCCTCAGTTGAGGAAATGCCTCCATGAGATCCAGCTGTAAGGCATGTTCTCAAGTAGTGATCAATGGGCGAGGGCCCAGCCCATGTTGAGTCATACCATCCTTGGGCTGGTGGTCCTGGGTTCTATAAGAAAACAGACTGAGCAAGCCAGGGGAAAACAAGCCAGTAAGCAGCACTCTTCTATGGCCTCTGCATCAGCTCCTGCCTCCAGGATCCTGTCCTGCTTAAGCTCCCGTCCTGACTTCCTCTGATGCTGGACTATAATCTGGAAGTGTAAGCCAAATAAACCCTTTCCTCCCCGACTTGTTGTATGGTCGTGGTGTTTTCTTCACAGCAATAGGAACCCTAACTAAGACAGGTTATTTTTTTACAGCCTTGGGATCCTGGATCTTCCTGTGTCAGTCTGGTTAGTGCTGGGATCGCAGGCATGTACACATGGCTGGAAAGTGTCTTTGACTAGCAAAACTTTTAGAACGTCACTCTTAGTTCCTATTTTTCTCCTCTTGTGTATGTCCACAGTGACATGTCTGAGACTGGGAAGGCTTACCCTAACCATTCTTTTAAGAATGTTAATGTTTTGGTACTACCATTTGGTTAGGATCAACTGCATTTGTCTTTCCATACACGTGAGGCAGTCTGGCTTGCACATACCCAGCTGTTCCAGCACTACTCATTCAAAGGACCACCTCTTGCTTGCTCTATTTTGTTGGCATTTTTATCACAAATAGTTGGTTGTTGGTCAAAGCATGTGTCTCTGAGCTTTCAATTTTTCTCCATCAAGCAGCATGTCTTTTCATCTGCTGGCAATACAGTCCTGGTCCCTACAGCCTATCTTTCTATTTGGAAAACTAGCCTGTCTATTAAGATTCAAAGTTAGAATCAGTTGATTCCTTGGACCTGTTGCCTTAGAACATTCAGAAGTATCCTCCTGCCCCTGGTCTGGGCACTCCTGGTTTTGTCTCACAGTATTAGTCTCCATGTTCACCAGATTCTCATGTTCACCCTCATTCTCAGTCACGAGACAAAGATTTTATGTTCCTGCTGGCTGTCCTTTGGGACCACCCTTAGATTCCAGAGCCTTTTCTCTGGTTCTTGGACATGGGCTTCACATGTTCAGGGATGCAACAATCCATCAGAATTTTTCTATTGTTCTTTTGAGACAGGGTCTCACCATGTAGCCTTGGCTGTCTTGGAACTCACTGTGTTGGAACAAGCTGGCCTTGAACTCACAGAGGTCTCCTTATCTCTGCCTCCTAGTGCTGGGATTAAGGATGTGAGGCACCATGCCCAGCAGATGGTGACTTTCCACCCTCTTCCAACTGAATCTTTTGCTACCTTTCTTCTGCTTTCAGTGGGAAGACAAGATATTACTTTGGGTTCATTCAGACAATCCTAAAAATTTCCTTAAGAGCAGTTGATTAGTAATCTTAATAAAGTCCCCTTTAAAGTCTCCCTGTTGTTGCTGTTTTTTTCTCTTAGCTATTTGGGGGCCTGCCACCCAGCTCCCAAATAAATTATACAGAGGCTTATTATCACTTATAAATGCCTGGCCTTAGCTTGGCTTGTTTCTTGTTAGCTCTTCTTAACTTTAAATTATCCCATCTGCCTTTTGCCTCTGGGCTTTTTACCCTTCTCTTATTTCTGTAAATCTTACTTTCACTTTTACTCCATGGCTGGCTGTGAGGCTGGGTGGCTGGCCCCTAGTATCCTTCTCTCCTCCTTTTCTTGTCATTTCTTCTTTCTTCTCTCAGATTTCTCCTTATATTTATTCTCTCTGCCTGCCAGCCCGCCTACCTTTCTACCTTGCTATCGGCTATTTAGCCCTTTATTAGAACATCAGGTGTTTTAGACAGGCACAGTAACTTAGCTTCACAGAGTTAAACAAATGCAACATAAAAGAATGCAACACATCTTTGCATTATTAAAGCAAATGTTCCACAGCATAAACAAATGTAACACATCTTAAAATAATATTCCGCAACACCTCACTTTCCATACACTGTGACACAGTCAGAGACTCCAGTGGTTAGGATGTGTCTTCAGAGGACATCATTCAGCTCACAAACAGAGGTCAGAATCACTGAATGAGTGAGGTGATTTTGACTGGAAACAGTTTCAGGCCACTTGAACAATGTGTTACATAATAATCCTAGGTGGGCAGCTGTTGTATTCAGTATTTAACAGGCAATCCATTGTCTTCTAACCTCATTCATTTTTCTGAGAAGTTAGAAGAATATATTACTGATAGATTTAAATGGAATACGTCTTTAAAACATTGTTTCAAAGATTTATTTCTAAGTTTGGGTCTGTGTGTGGGAATGAGCTCGTGAGTGTGAGTGTCAGTGAGGAGAGAGGTGTCAGACCCCTCAGAGCTGGAGTTAGGGATGTCTGTGAGCTGCCTAGCATGGGTACTACGAACTGAACTCAATTCTTCTGGAAGAATGGCCAGTTCTTTTAACTGCTGGGCCATCTCTCCAGCCCTCATCCCTTACACTTTTTAACCAAATGGTGGATACTGTTTACTGAATGTTAGCCCCCAGAGGATGCTATCTCCCACCAGGGAAGGTTCATTGTTTCCTTGGCTAAACAGCTACGTTGGTGGTTGACCACTTTTGTTCAATGAGAAAACATGGCTGGAGTCTGGGCTACCCTCTTGGCATAGTTCATCTTACTTTCGGGTCACTTCTCTTCTGTTGACCATGCTCTGGGGCTTTCAGCTGAGGGCTGACACATGTTGACAGGGGTTCATTTCCCATTTCGTCTTTCATTTCTGTGAGGCGGCCACAAGCTTCACTCTGCTCCTCAGCTGGGGTTTGTGTCCCTCCTCCTTGTGTAGCTGTCTCCAAGGGAAAACCATCCATGAATGAGGAGGTCCTTCGACGGTGGCTCTCCAGCAACGTAAAACTGCTGGGGCCTGCTCCGTCTGGGTCGGACGGAAGCAGCTCTCTCCTCGGGTGAAAGCTGTGTCTTCAGCCCTTTGCTCCTGCTCAGGATGAATTCCTCCTACACACACCCACAGAAAAGTGGTTGCAGGAGCTCAGATCCTTGTTTGAGGTTTCTCTCCTCTGAATTTTATTACCTTTTCTCGTGTTGCTTCAGCAACGGCTTTTCCCGGCAGACATGTTTGTATTTTCCCTAGCTTTCCTAGGTGTTCCCGGAAGAATAGATGTCTGATCCCTAAGTCCATTTCATCTAGAAGCACCTGGCCAGTTCTAGGGGTCCCCCCTTTCCATCTCACTACCCCCTCTCCTGAGACAGGGTCTCTGAATATATCTATTGGTGGCCTTGAAATCCCTGAATAACCTAGATGGCCTTCGAACTCATGCATGACTCTTCCTGCATCTGCCTCCTGAGTGCTGGGATTATGGGATGTCCCACCCAGCTCATCATATATATTTAATTTTGATTGCTTATTAAATCATGACCTTTTTGAGAGCTCATGTGCTCTGTTGTCAGAAATGGAAGGTCAAAATGCACATTTTTCTTGATAGTACATGTTTCCTATAAAACATGTTGTCTTTACCAGCCATACACATTTCCTTTGGATAGAAATACAGTTTTTAGACATGGAGTGCTAGCCTAATCATCTTTTCAAATTATGTTTTAGATTTCCAAACTAAACTCATGCCTTGAGGTCAGGCCTGGGTGGAGCTCTGAGTGCCTGGCTGGGAAGGCTGGGTGTGAGCACCAGGTTGGCCAGGCTGCATTGGGCCAAGGAGGATGTGAGTGGAGCCACCTAAGACAGCAGAGCAGGTGGTGCATGCAGTGCAGACAGCGAAGACATGCAGTGCAGGTGGTGCATGCAGTGTAGGTGGTATGTGCAGTGCAGGCTGTCCATCTGGAGTGTGACGCTTTCCTAGTTTGTCTCATCCATACTCTGAGCACAGAAGAGGGAGAGGTGACGGGTCTGTGTATAGGGGAGTTGAATCATGACACGGGACGACACAGGGGGTGACTCCAGATTTACATCTACTAGAACTGAGGTGCACACAGTTGAGGACAAGGCAGATGCCATTCGGATTTCTCATATGCCTCTGTCATCATTCTGACAAGAGAGAGGATTGAGTAGAAATCTCCCTAGAGCAGCTTCCTGTCTGCAGCCTCAACAGAGGCAGGAGAGTTGGCAGAACTAACAGGTCATCCCACGAGAGTCGCTGGCTGGTATCATTCCCACCCTCATGTAACGATTTGGTCCTGCCGTGTTGATGTTCATACACAAGCCATGTACCAGATGACGGATCAAGGCTTTGTGGGATGTGCTTTCTGTTGTGGTTGTTGTTTAAAAGAGGACAAAACCCACAAAGACCGGTCGGGTACTCTACACTTGTTTCTAATCCATACAAACCCAAAAGAGGTCAGAATATGAGAGAACTGAAATCCCAATCCATATTGTACCTCATTGGGAAAGTATGTCTTGAATACTTGAGCTGCTGGGCATCCTGGGTCAGGAAGACTAGGATGTATATAGGAGGACTCAGCCTTACACATCAGGACTTAGTAGCCAAGATCCACAGCAGCTCTGTGCTTACCTATTATTTGTACAGTCAGATGTCAGCAGTCAGCGGACTTCTCCTGCAGTGTTTGGAGGACAGTCTGGAGCAAACCCAGCAACATCTGCAAGGGCTTCGATGAGAAAAGGAAGACCGTATGGAAGAGTTGTCTCCCCCAGAGTAAAGCAGAACAGAAATGTGAGCAGATGAAAATACCTGGTGTCGGGGAATATTATCTTAAGGCGTGTTACTTTTGTTTATGTTGCATTTGTTTAACTCTGTGAAGCTGTGTTACTGTGCCTGTCTAAAACACCTGATGGTCTAATAAAGGGCTGAACGGCCAATGGCAAGGCAGGAGAAAGGATAGGTGGGGCTGGCAGGCAGAGAGAATAAACAGAAGGAGAAATCTGGGAGAAAAGGAAGAAGGAATGAGAGAGGAAAGAGGAGGACTCCAGGGACCAGTCACCCAGCTGCACAGCAAGCCACAGAGTAAGAAATAATAAAAGGTACACAGAAACAGAGAACGATAAAAGCCCAAAAGCAAAAGATAGATGAGATAATATAAGTTATGGAAAGCAGGCAAGAAACAAGGCAAGCTAAGGCCGGGCATTCATAATTAAGAATAAGCCTCTGTGTGTGATTTATTTGGGAGCAAAAGAGCAAAAACCAACAACAACCACCTGGCCATACAATTTAATCAATGACATCAGCTTTGAAGAAGGTAAGGCTGGAGGACTCGAATCACACAACTTCACAACTTACTGTAAAGGTTCAGTAATCAAGATACCATGGTAGTCACAGGGGAATAAACAGGTAGATCACATCGTAGAATAGAAAAGAAGATCCCGAAATAAGCCCACAATAATATGTCTGACTGATTCTGACAAAGTGTGAAGGTATTTCAACGAAGAAAGGACAGTCATTTCAACAACTTGAACCTGCAAAGGCCAGCCACATAAATTCTAAAAGTATCTCAAAAATGTTTCATGGATTTAAATGTAAGAGGGGAAACTTTCAGAAAAAAAAAATCATAAGAGATTCAGGAGACACGTTCTCAAGCATCCACTCCACAGCACAATCCACAATACAACCAAGTAGGCATATTGGATTTTGTCAAAATTAACCTTTTTATTTTGTAAAAATAACTAAGAAGAGGAAAGGCAAGACACTACTTGCAAACCATGTAGTGTCTGGTCAATATGGAAAATATGCCCAAAACTCAGAAAGAAACAATCCAAGTAGAAGGTGGGAAAAAAAAGATTTTTCAGAATATTGAAATTGGTATAAATAGCGTGAACCCAATGGAGCAAGCTAAGAAAGATGCCAAGATTTACAACAGTTCTTCCAGGAGTGGCCTGATCTCACTCATATGCCACTCACCTGCCTTTTTGTCCTGTTATCTTTTTTTGTCTTAGATTTTTATTTTCTTTGTGTGTGTCTACATGCATGTGCAGGTGCTTACAGAGGCCAGGATTCTGGATCCTGGTGCTGGAGTAACAGATCCAACATGGGTGCTGGGAACCGAACTCATGTCCTCTGGAAGAGCAGTCTGAGTGAGCTCTTAACCTCTGAGTCATCTCTCCAGGTCCTCTGTTCTCATTTTACATGTTTTGATTATCAACATTCCCATTAACAGCACCTAGAAAGTGGCACTGTCAGAAGCCCACATGGACTCGGGTGCACTGTCATCCTCTTGTGTATCTCCCTCTCCTCCTCTTACTGTCTATACTTAAACCGATGTCAAAACCCTTTTAGAATAAACGTCAAAGCCTAGCATAAAAGCATTATGAATAAATTAGAAATGAAACTACTTTCATTTTGAAAAATATTTATTTGCTGTTATTATATGTGACCGTGTGAATGACTACAAGTGTGTATGTGTACCACAGGTATGCCCTGTGCCCATGGAGGCCAGTGTGGATGCCCATGGATCCCCTGGAGTTGGGGTTGTACACAACTGTAAGCCCATCTCATGTAAATGCTGGGAACCAACTGAGGTCCTCTGCAAGAGCAGTGAGTGCTTTTAACCTCTGAGCCATCTCTCCAGCCCCAACTACTTCGATGTTTACATTGGACATACATGTTTTTCTGCCTAGAATAAGTGTGATAAATATCTAGATGTGAATGACTTTGTCTCAATTGTCAGGGAAGTCCAAGTACAGATGGCTTTTTTCTAAGCTCCACTGTGTTGTCAGTCACCATTAAAGGAGAAGTCTAAAACCTCATGAGAACTGGTCTGGGGCGAGGTTAGTGGTAGAGCACTGGCCCAAAACAGCATGAAGAGATCCTGGCTTCTTCTGTAATTGAACATCCGATGCAAATGCTTCTGAAGTTGTATTTTCTAATAAGTCATCATGAATGAGAGACCCTGTGCTTTTATGAATGACAATGTTTCTGCTCATGGAATGTTTTGATATCTGCATGTTTCTGATACCAGTTATCTGATTAACCATAGAGTTTTCCTCAATTGGTCTATTTTATTTAGGCCGGTTCTTTCCCCCTTGGTAATCTGCCAGGTGCAGGGATCTCAGGGGAGGGAGGGCTCCTTTATCAGGGAATATATACTGTGGGCAAGATGGCAGGGTGTAATTTCCCCTGCTGGAGATCTCAGATACCCAGGGTTCTCTTAGTTTTTGGAGGGAAACACAATCGAGGGTAGAATTTGGCAATTGCATGAAGAAAACAAAACAAAAACAAAAACAAAAAAACAAAAAACCCAGAACAGATAAAGGAACTGCTGGTATTGCGGTGGGCAGAAGAGAATCTCTGGGAATTGTGTTTGTTTTACCAGGTGGCTCTGTCATTATCATCCGTTGTTCCACATGAAGCGGCACTGAGGTGCCATACATGGCCACCTAGCGGGAAGATGATGGCGGCGTCGAATGGGTTGTGGTAGTTGCCGGTCACTGCCCCCGCCCCCAGCCTCGATGCTACACAACTCTGCTACCAAGGACATACAGAAGTCCCACCCCAGCGCTGTCCATTATTCCTTTGTTTATTCCCCAAGGAAGCCCAGCAGTCTGCACAAGAACAAAGTGTAGAATGAGGGTGGGAGAAACTTGGCATCTGCCCCAATTTCAAAAGCACCAAACTCCAAATTGACAGCCTCGTCTTACGAACTTGTTAAGATGTCATTTCTGTTGATGGAAACGCAGTGGTAGCCTGAAGCCCTGAGGTGGGAATCAGCGGTACATAATCACATATACATCAGCTCACGGCAAATCCTTGACTTCAGGACTTAGGCAACAACCGTTTATCATCTCCCGTCAGCCCCACACTATCCACCGTGTGAAGGCTTCTCTCTCCATCCCTCATGTCTTCACTGTCTTCCTACCAGCCACGCCTCTCTTTTCTCTTCTTTCCTAGCATATACACGCTTCTACCTTTGTAGCAATAAGGCTGAGTTTCATTTTGAAAGGGGTATTTGTGTCAGTCTTCTCTTACAAATGAGAAGACTTCCCCTTAACTGATCCCCAAATAGGAGGCAGGGCATATTTAGTTCCTCATGTCTAGTACACACCACACAGTTTAGAAGATAACGGTTATTTACTATGAGATTGTTTGTAAATGGCAGCAAGATCTACAAGCTTCACTCAAGAGTTAGATCTTGACTAACGCTGTGGATTCTAGTATTGTTAAACATCTTACCCGTTTGTTTCGGACGGCAGTATTTTTATTCAAATAAAGAGGAGTTCAGTATGAAGTCTGAATTGGGCTTACAGTACTGTGCGGGAAGGGAATGAATTATTTTAAGGGAAAAGTGTGCCCATGGCAGCTTTCTCCTCTCAGTTATCGTTACGCAGAGGTACAGGGACTGAAGGAGAGCGAACCGTGACCGGAAAACAAGCCAAAGAAAAACACACCTGGCACACTGCCCTTTGAAAGTTGAGGGTAGTCTGGGATGTGTCCTGTCCTGTGGGGTCTGGGCCAGCGCCACAGGAGGCTAGAGTGGACAAGAGTCGCAGCCTGCACAGGGCAGCAGAGGTTTGCTGGAGTCTGGGTAAGTGTCTTCAAAGGCTCATGTGTTGCATTTGGTCCTGTTCCGGTTCCATTTCTGTTGCTATGATGAAACATTGTGACCCCGATATCTGTGTTGGGAGATAGAGGTAAAGAGGAGGCCTAGGGAAAGAGGTTATTTGGTCTTTTACTTCTGGGTCACAATTCCTCATTGAGGGAAGTCAGGGCCGAAGATTTAGCAAGGGCTGAAGCAGAGACCATGGAGGAGAGCTGCTTCCTCTCTGTCTTTGAGCCCTGGTGGCTCTCTGTCTCTGCTACCTTTGTTATAGAACCCAGGCCCACCTGCTTGGGGATGGTGCTGCCTAAAGTGGGCTGGATCCTCCCACATCCATCATTTATGGAAACAGTTCCTCATAGACATGCCCATACACCTATCTGATCTGGGCAATCTGTCAATAGAGGCTTCTCTAAGACTCGAGGCTAGGCCAAGTTGACAGCAAAGACTTAGGAAAGGGCCCTAGCCCATTGTGCTAATGGGAGGTGACACAGCTTCTGAGATGTGGGCCCAAGTGGACAAAGATTACATCATTGGAACTGTGCTCACAAAGGGGCCCTGGGACCCTGGTCTCTTACTCCTCTGTCTTTGTATCCCAGACACTTTGAGGCTGACAGCTGTAGCGTGAATTCTAACTGATCTTAATACTAAAAACCTGGAGTCAGCTATCGGGGTAAATGCTGAAAGATCAGAGAGACAAAGGAGCAAGTCACAGCCACCTCTTACCTTGCCAACTCCTCAGCCTGAAAGGGGGCTAAGCTCCGGTCTCCTCCCGCCTTATAGTCCTCTCTCTGACCCACCCTATCATTTCCTGTTTTCTCCTCCCTAATGCAGGAATTAAAGGCGTGTGCCTCCCAAGTACTGGGATCAAAGGCAAGAGATCCCAAGTGCTGGGATTAAAGGTGTGCGCCAGCCACCACTGCCTGGCCTCTATGGTTAACTAGTGGCTAGCTCCGCACTCTGATCTCCAGGCAAGCTTTATTTGTTAGAGCACAAACAAAATGTCACCACAGACAGCCGCCTCTGTTAGGTTCCAGGCAACTGGTCTACCTGATTATGTATCAAAAACTCTAAAACTATTAGACAAAATGAACTACTTTAAAAATTGATTGTCTCAGATACTATGTTATAGTAATAGAAAGCAGACTAATGTGGAGGCATTATTCAGAGCATCTCAAGATGCCTCTACAACCGATTTTAGTCACACAAGGCCACATTAAATTGTGCCCTAAAAGAGATTCTTTTTGACCCTGCCTCTGTGTGTGTGTGTGTGTGTGTGTGTGTGTGTGTGTGTGTGTGTGCACAGTGAAGGGTATGTATATGCACACATATGTCTGTGCAGCTGTTCTTACCTGTGATGTGTGTGTGTGTGTGTGTGTGTGTGTGTGTGTATAGTGAAGGGCATGTATATGCACACACATGTCTGTGCAGCTGTTTTTACCTGTGATGTGTGTGTGTGTGTGTGTGTGTGTGTGTGTGTGTGTGTGTGTGCAGTGAAGAGTATGTATATGCACACACACGTCTGTGCAGCTGTTCTGGCCTGTGTGGAGGACAGAGGTTGTCGTCGAGTGTCTTCCCTTGCTCACTTCTCCATCTTTTTTTCTGAGATAGTGTTTCCTATTGAAGCGGGGATCACCATTTAAGCTAACTGGTTGACCAGCAGGTCCCTGGAACCTACCTATCTCTAGGCCCCAGTGTTGAGGTTCCAGCGCATGTCACAGCACCCGACTCTTCTGTGGGCTCTGGGGGTTGAACTCAGAGCCTCATGCTGGTACAGAAAGTCCTTTTCCCAAGGAGCCACGTCTCCCTGGACTTGAGATGGATTATCCTGAGGGAAAAAATAGATGAGTAATCAGAATAGATGGACCATCACTGAGAACCACTTTGGGACTTTTTGACAAAGTGTGTCAGGCAAATGAAACAGACCCCCTATTAAAAACAATTTGCGATGAGAAGCACTTGTTGCTTTTCCAGAGAACCCAGGTTCAGTTCCTTGCACCCAAATGGTGCTTAATAACCATCCCAAACTACAGCTGGAGGAGATCTGACTCCCTCATCTGACCTCCACATACCTGTGGTGCACATGCATGTATGCAGGCACAACATTCACACGCATAATAAAATTAGGAAATCTTAATTTTGTTTTAAAAACCCACACAAGATTTTGAGGGAGGTTGTGTCATTGGTAGGTTTAAGGGAGACATAAACTGTGGAATTTATTTTTGTGGTTAGTGACTAAGACACCTACTAGGGTAAGATTTTAGCGAGTGATTTGTTTGGATGACATTGTTTTGGACACAGACTCAAAGGCCGCTTGGAAGCACAGACTTAGGTGTTCAGATTCAAAACACTTACGCTATAAAATCAATATCATACACCATCTTTTATCTTTGGTAAAATGGACTTTTCATAGATGCCATAATTAATGTATCATTGAAATACTATTTCCTGCCTAGATTTGCGTAAATGATAGCTCGACATGAAATACGTACGTATTGCAAAAGCGAGTGTTCCGTGGTCTAGTTCTTGGTGTGTGAGTGTGTGGGTGGGTGCCGGTGCCAGCATGCACAGGGCGTGTGTCATCAGAGGACAACCTTGGGCGTTGTTCCTCAGGTGCCGTCTTTCTTTTGTTTGACACCGGGTCTCTCACTGGTTAGGATTTCACCATGCAGAGCAGGTTAGCTGGTCTATGAGCTTCCATGGCTCTTCCTGTCTCTGTCCCCCATCTTAACACGATTGGGATCACAGGTACGCATCACGGCACCCAGCTTTTTTTTTTTTTTTTTTTTTTTGTTTTTTTTTTGTTTTTCGAGACAGGGTTTCTCTGTGTAGCTTTGCGCCTTTCCTGGAACTCACTTGGTAGTCCAGGCTGGCCTCGAACTCACAGAGATCCGCCTGGCTCTGCCTCCCGAGTGCTGGGATTAAAGGCGTGCGCCACCACCGCCCGGCCAGCACCCAGCTTTTTAACGTGGGTTCTAGGGATCCAAACTGAGTTCCTCACACATGGCAGCATTTTACGGACTGAGCTATCACCCCAGCCCCCAGTGATATATTTCTATGAAACCAGGCATCATAGACTTTGTGGTACATAATGGCCACCACTTTATTATGATCGCGATTCTGTAAAAAGGAATCTAGTCAGGACACCGTAGGGATGGCTCAACTCTTCTACTCCAAAACTAAAGCTTTAGCTAGGGTGGGTTAGCTGGAGGCATATAGGAGAGCTCAAGGGGGTATCAGCCTAGGGTCCCGTTCTATACCAGGTGTCTGCTGGGGCTGGATGGCTTCTATACTCACCAGTACAGTGCCCATCCTGTACTGGTAACATGGCAACAGCCAGGGGCATCCCGCCCTGCTGTCTAGACGCTGGATCCTTGTGACCAGTTTGAGCATCCTCACGTGATAGTCTCATACTGGTTACAGGGTAGCTGCCTTCTAAGGAGAGATGAGTGGGAACCAGGGAAGCAACCAGGCCTGTGCCCAGATCTGGGACAATATGCCCTCTGCTCTACTCTGTTGGCTAAGGAAATCACAGCGTCTGAACAGAGTAAAGAGGGGGAACGAGATAGGCTTTACCTCTTGGGGGGGGTGGTGGTGGTGGTGAGGTTTTATCACAGATGTGCATGTGAACAGGAGATAGGACAGCAGCCATCTTTAGAAAAGGCCATCGGCCCGCACCATGAATTCCAAACTGAAGGCATGTGACCCGAATGTGCCTTCCTGAGTGATGATTAGTTTGGGCTTCTGTTCTAGCACTGTGGACAAGGAGCAACCGATAAACTTTTCCAGCAAGACTGCAGCTGACTACAGGCAGTGAGAGGCGCTGGCAGTTTCATTCACCATGTCCTTTTATCAGAAGCCCACACATCTTGAACTGAGGACGTGAGAACACAGAAATGAATGCTCTCCCCAAGGTATAATGATGCTTTGGGGACTTTAGGGTTATGTTTGCAAGGACTTCCTTCACCTTCTTCCAGAACATTTTTTTCCAGCAATTGGTATGAGAATTTCCTGTAAATAATGGAACAGTGGTTTATCTTGTGAGTTTTCAATTCTTTGAAGAAGCCTGAGTCGGGATCTTGGTTTGATCAAGTATCAATTGTGTGACCTTGAGCAAATGACCCCTGAGAAGCTCATGTCTCTGCTTGGAAAACTAGAATAACAAGTGTTCTTTACAATTCCTTACAGATTTTTATAAGGATGAAACATTTGATAAGTGTTAAATACTCTCTCTTGGAAAATGACTAGGAACTCTCATGGCTGCTAGGGTCTGCATAAAGATCTCAGGTAGGAAATCTAGGGAAGGAAGCAATTCCTAAGGTGGTTACATTCAGAGAGATGTCCCCTGGGCATGCCTTCGGGGCGGGGGTTGTCTTGTTTGCATTTACTGATGTGGGAAGACCTATCCCAGTTGTTCAGGGTCTAAGTTCTAGAAGGGGAGAAGAGACCTTAACCCTAACACTCTTTACCCCTTGCTCTGTTTCTTTACTATGACTAGCTGGCTGAAGCGCCTGCTGCTGTGACCCCCACTCCATGTTAGTAGGGTTGATAATAATGGGGGCAGTGATGGAATTAGGACCCCAGAGACCCTCCTAATCTTAGTGCTATTGAGTCCTCATAGCATATCCTCTAAGATGGCGTCAGTTTTTGGAAAAGAAATAGTTTCTGTAGGGTGTGTGTGCATGTGTATGGCTGAGCTTGTTAAGTATCTGGAATGCACAAGCATTTATATAGAAGACGCTCTTTTAATTTATGGCTACATTGTAAACTGTCCGGATAGTTGGAAACTCTTTACAGCTCATTATGAATGCCATAGGCAGTTTCTAAGTGGTATACACCTTGGAAGACCCCTGTGGCCTCTGTCTGTTTCTATTAATATGCTTGTTTAGTTCTTTTGAGTATGGGCTGGGATTTAAGGAGTGCCTTTTTGGAACCCATCCATAGCCTTCTTATAAACCATCATTCCTAAGATAATACTGTGACTTCTGTTTGGGTGATACAAGGAAGCCATTTGGCATGCTGTTGGTACCTTTAGGAGATGTGCGTGCTACCAGGAGCAGAGAGGACATCCAGAGAGTCAGGACCTGAGGCCTTGCTGACAACCACGTGAGTGGCCTGGAGGTGAATGCACACCCAGGTGAGGCCTAAGATGCATGAAGCCCTATGGAAGACGGTGAGCCGAGGCATTCAGGCAGGCCAGGCCTGGATTCCTGACCAACCAACAGGGAGAGGATGAAAGTCTGCTGCTTTGGAGGTAATTTGTTACCGCAGTAACAGATCATGAATGCGGAGGCCAAACAGAAGTCATTCACGAGGCATTGTTGAAGGATCTTTGGGAAGACTGCCTGCCAGGGACTGGTCGGCTAAACTGACTGCATGTCGTGGCGTGGAACTAGACTGTACCTTTAGATAGCTCTATGGCCTTTTTGCTCGGCAGTTCAATTTACTTACATTCTGTGTGCCTCAGTCTCCCCATCCATAACATAATGAGAGTGGTCAGCAGCTGCCTGGAAAGACAGGTACAAGAATGGAAAAACCCTTACACACCCTTCAGTGCTGGAGCAAATTTCACTATACCATCATTATGGGGGGGGGGAGGGGCTGTTACTGAAGAAAGACCATTAATGACGTCTGGATTAAGAAGGAAAAGAGGATGTGGGTAAGGCTCACCAAGGCCTTGAAGGCTGAGTCATCTGTCTTGGGAAAGAGGGTTCTTCTCTGAAGATTAAGTGTCCGTCTCGACTGAAACATGACTTTGCACACCTTAGAGCTTCGATAGAGATGAGAGGGTACAGAAACTCTTACTTGCGTTTCAACGATCGAATTCATCTTTCGAGAGTCATCTATTTCACAGCATGGTTGAGTATTCCAGAAAATGTCTGTTTTGTTGTTGTTGCTCTGGGATAATCGTTAAAACAGGCCGTTTAGTCACACAAATTCCTAACAGCCTACCTTGGGGTGGGAGGTATTTGAGATGGGGATCAAAGGGGAAAATGTCTGGTTGAGAACAGGAGAGGCAGCATGTGTTGAAAGTAGCATTTATTTTCCCAGGGAAAAGCATGCATTACACTTACAATGGGGGTTGGTATACGCTTGCTCAAAAAGCACTCGTGGAAAAGAAGCACTGTGGCATAGGCCTTTAATCCCGACACTAGGGAGGCAGAGGCAAGTAGATCTCTGTGTGTTCGAGGCCAGCCTGGTCTACAGAGTGAGTTCCAGGCCAGCCAGGATAGTCATAGTGAGACCCTGTCTCAAAACAAACAAACAAAACAAAACAACAAAAACAAAATACCCTCCTCGAAAACAAAACAAAACTCCAAACCCCACCAAATGAACAACAACAAACATCAAGAAAATAAACTTGATATGGAGAGTGACCTCTGGGCACAGGCATCGCGGCTTCCAGACAAGGTGAGCAACAGCGTCCTTGGGCTGAGAAGTCTGTGCTGGTTAGTTAGTTTTTTGTCAACTTGACAAAAGTCAGGGACATCTGGGAAGAGGGAATCTCAACTGAGAAAATGCTTCCATCAAATTGGCCGGTAGGCAATTCTTGATTAGTGATTGCTGTGGGAGGGGTACCACCATGGACTGGTGTTCTTGGGTTGCGAGAAAAAGTAATGGGCATGGACAGCAAGGCAGCAAGCAGCACTCCTCCATGGCCTCTGCTTCAGTTCCTGCCTCCAGGTTCCTGCCCCGAGTCCCTGCTCTGACTTCTTTCCATGACGGAGTACAAGCTGTAAGAGGAAATAAACTCTTTTCTCCCCAAGTTGCTTTTAGTTATGGCGTTTAGCACAGCAGTAGAAAGCAAAGGAGGACCAAGTCCTAAATCACAGAACATGCTTTGCTTGGGCTTCTTGAAGTACTTAGCTTTAGAAAGGCCTGAGAAATAATCAGGATGCTGATGATCAACTTTTGAGGGGTTTCATGACCAAGGGTCAGGGAAGCAGTGATGGAGACCCCACTCAGACATACGATGTCTGTGCCTAGCACATTGGTTTGAAAAGACTGGATCTCGGGATGGCCCTGTGTGAGCAGCCGTCACTTAAGAAAGTTCTGGAGCCATTCACCATAAGGAAAATGTGTCCAGGTGACCTTTTCAGGTCCCTGCATTCCTATGATAATACATGTTTTAAGAAAAGCAAGATGTGACAATGTTTGTGATAACGCCCTATCCTAATGACAATAGGAACATGTGCATGCCATGTTCAAGACTAGAGAGGGTGGTGATGGAGAGTCTGTTATTGGTGGAAGTATTAAGGCAACTCTAAGTAGTTAAGAGGGAGGTTTATTTTGTGGGGTAACTTACAAGTGAAGGGATAGGCTACAGGGTCCGGGAAAGGTGTTCTCTGGAGAACTCTGCTCGGTCTACCTCCAGCGTCCAGGATCCAGGAACCAAGAGAGTTGGCACATCCAGATCTCAGGTCTTAAGGGCTCCCTCTCGGCCCTGCCTCATAGGCGTAGGTGTGACAGTTCCCGGAAGCCTCAGTGGGGGTAGTACTTCCAGGTCAAAGCTGGAACAGCTACCCACTACATTCGGTTGCACCCCCAGCAGGTGTCAGGGACCTTAGCCAATGTCCCCCTTCTTGTAACAGCTCTTCATTTCAGAGAGGTCATGCGCCTCAGATCCCACACCAACTCTTTGAGTGACCCCTCCCTCACTACTGCCGCAGTACAGAGAAAGGAGGGCAATATAGCATAAAGCAGGGGGGTCAGTATCTTGAGGGGTGGACTAGCCGAAGACAAATGTCATCTCAATAGCGATGAGTGTATTTGGTAGCAAGATGTTGGTTCCTCAGTGTCAGTCTCCATTAAAAAGAAGCAACCCTCATGGTGGCCCGCAACGATCGGTAATGAGATCTGATGCCCTCCTCTGTCATGCAGGCATACGTGCAAATAAAGTACTCATATTTATAAATAAGTAAATAAATAAATCTTAAAAAAATAAAATAAAAAGAAGCAGCACTCCTTGGAAAAGTGGCTGGTTCCTTGGCTCGAGCAAAAAGACCCTGTAATGTCTTGAAATGTCAGAAGGTAAGTACTCAGAGAATGAAAGGTTCGATATAAGGGCACGAGAGCCAGCCAGCTGTAGAGGATTCTATGGGCCTCACTTTGGGCTGAGTATGACATGTAAGTAATGATGGTTACGTCTTATAATCTCCTGATTAAGAATGCCCTGTCCCCACGGGTGCAGACTCAACAGAGGAGAAAGGGAAGCATGCTGGTCCAGAACACTAACAGTGCAGAAGGAATGCTGGGATAAACCTACAACACCAGACCTTAGCAATCACATCATGAACCAGGCTGCAATCAATAGCCCTCGTTTGTGTTAGGGAAAAATCGGAGGAGCAGTCATGTGATATTTATACAGTCTCAAAGGGTCTTTCAAAGAGACACTTGTGGAGGGGTTGGAGAGATGGCTCAGTGGGTCAGTATGTGCTGCTCCTGTGGAGGACCTGAGTTCAGCATCTGTATACCCACAGCCATTTGTAACTCTAGTTGCAGGGAACTGATTCCATTTTCTGATCTCTGTGGCACTAGGCATCCTTATGATGTGTATACATACATGCAGGCAAGTACTCATACATGTAAGTAGATTTTGTTGTTGTTGTTATTGTTGTGGTTTATGAGACAAGGTTTCTTCTGGCTGTCCTAGAACTCACTCTGTAGACCTCTGTAGATCCGTCTGCCTCTGACTCCTGAAGGGCTGGGATTAAAGACAAGCACCATCACTGCCCAGCAAATAGATTTTTTTTTTTTTTTTTTTTACAAAAGATACTTTAGTGGCTGCAGAGATGTGGACTGCTTTTGCAAAGGCCCAGGTGGATTCCCAGAATTCACCACAGACAACTCCCAATTGCCTGTTAACTCAAACTCCAGGGACTCTGAAATCCTTTTCTAGTCTCTGTGGGCACCTGCACTTACATGCACATACCCACATAAGGCACTCTCACACACAGTTAAAAATAAATCTTAAGAGGATATTTGCTACTTACAAAGAATAAAATATTTCAAACCAGGAGTCCAATCGATGAGAGAGAGGAGGGATTCTATGAACAAGGAACATCGAGATCATGATGGGAAAATGTAGAGACGGCCAGCCAAACTAGTGGAAACGCATGAACTGTGGACCAATAGCTGTGGAGCCTCCGTGGTACTGGACTAGGCCCTCTGCATAGGCAAGACAGTTGTTTAGCTTGACCTGTTTAGGGGGCCCCGCAGTCAGTGGGGTCGGGATCCATCCCTGGTGCTTAAGCTGGCTTTTTGGAGCCCAGTGCCTATGGTGGGACACCTTGTGCAGCCTTGGTGCAGGAAGGAGGGGCTTGGACCTGCCTCAGCTGAATGTACCAGGCTCCACTGACTCCCCATGGGAGACCTTGCCTTGGAGGAGGTGGGGATGGGGGTGGGTGGCTTGGGGGTGGAGGCTGGGGGTGCAGGAGGAGGGAGGAGGGGGGATCTGTGGTTGGTATGTAAAATGAACAGAAAATTTCTTAATAATAAAACAAAAAAAGAATAAAATAGCAATAATAGAGAAATTTTAAAAAGTTTAGGAAAAAAGTTGGGTATATGTGGAGATAATAGAATCGAAACGGGTCTGGAATCTGGGTGAAGATAATAAGTCTTTTTTTTCTTTTTGTACAGTTCTTGCCACTTTGCCTGAAACCATGCCAAACAATCATAATAAAGGCAGAAATGTACAGCAAGAATACTGTCTCAAGCGTGCCTTCTGTCTGTCTTTTGTTTTCCAGCTCCCATCACCCAGACCCGGGCCCAGAGAACAGAGTGTGGCACATTGAGGCTAAGAGAGCAGCATTAACATCCAGGCAAGAAAATGACAGGTCTCGCCAGGCAGTGGGAAATTCTGGGGGCGCAACGTGAAGCTCCAGCTGCAGTCTGTCGACGACGGAGGGTGGGTTGATGTCCAAGGAGCACCTGGAGTCTGTGAACCGCGCTGAAGGCAGAAACACAATCGAGTGCTGGATTCCTTTCTCAGGCATGAGGGCCAAAGCAGGACCCAACTCCCGTTCCACACATGGGAAACCCAGGCTCAGTGAGGTTCCCAAGGCTGCCCTTCAGTCGGACCAAAGTATGTGCTTTTGTGTGTGACTTTTGTGATTTTAGATTCTCTGGAAGCCATCAGCAAACAGTTGAATTGACACCCCCCCCCACACACACACACATACGCATCATCTGAGTATTTTTTTTCTAAGTCAGTGTTTTTAAAAAGGGTGGTCCAGAACCAGTAACAGCCGTGCCCAGACATTCCTTAGAGATTATGAATAAAGAGGCAACGTGATGGCTTAGTGGATAAAGGCGCTTGCCGCCAAGCCTGATGACCCGAGTTCAATCCACACAACCCAGACTTGCGTCGTGAGCACAGGCTGTCTTCTGATTTCCCCCGATTTCCCCTTGCGTGCTCATCCACACAAAATTAAAAAAAAAAAGTGATTAAGAATTAAAAAAAAAATGACCAACGAATAAGATTCTCCACTTCGCACTCCCTCAACCTTTTGGTTTGACCCTAGGAGTGGTGCCTAATTATCTATTAAATTAAAAAAAAAAGTGCACGCACGTGTGTGTGTGTGTGTGTGTGTGTGTGTGTGTGTGTGTGTGTGTGTGTGTGTGGTTTCGCGCCTGCGCTCGCTGTCAGAGAACACATTTCGAGCGTCAGTTCTCTCCTCCCACCATGTGGGTTCCGGGGATAAAACTCAAGCAGTCTGATTTGACAGCAAATGCCTTTATCTGTTGAGCCATCTCGTGGCCACTATCTGGATTTTAACGAGTGTTCCTAGTGATCTTGTTGCACGCTCAAGTTGGACAATCACTACACCCTATCGCTTCTTACGGCAATCGCCTCTGTAGCTAGAACTTTGCAAAGAAACGAGGTTAAAGTTTTTCAAAAGGCGTAATAAAGACCGTTCCCGCTGCATAGCTAACCCCGGGAATCGCTGGGTTTCTTCCAGGATAGGCTCGCACACAGGCTGGAGACAGCAGAGGGAAGAAGGGTCCACGGGAGTTGGGAGGAGGGACTGATGACAATTTTTCGTGGTTGACTAGGTTTTTGAAAAAGCGACTTCCAAGGGTACATTAACCAGCCAGCGAATCCACTTGTTTCGGAGGGGAGGTGGGAGGTGGGGGCGGGGGTGGAGCGTGGGGCGGAGCGACATTCGCAGCTCCGGAATCGGTGCCTTCCAAGTGGCGCCGCGCGTCCCCCCTCCCCCGCTCCGGATCTGCCCGGAGCCGGGCGCTCAAACTCAACTCTCCCAGCCAACCTCGCCACCTCTACGGTCTCCGGGACCGACCTCCTTGGAATTCCTCCCAGCCGGGTCGAGTCAAGGGAATATCCCAGATCGCGGGAAGCTGCCCGCCCCCTCGGCACCCCTCCTCCGGGTCTCCGCCCCCGCTGGGGCTGCCCGGTGCCAAGGGAAGCGAGGGCGCCGCGGCTGGAAAATGAGCGGTGCCCGCAGGGTGGCCCGGAGCTGCAGGTAACTGGCGTGGGACCTCGGGGGCAGCGAGCTCGGCGTCGCTGTCCCTTCCCTGCACGACCGCGCGGCGACCTGCTGCGCCCTCGCGCGGGCTGAGCCTTGGGGACCGCGGTGCCCCCGCGGGGCGCGGCGGGCGGGGAAAGGCGCGGACCCCTAACTCCGGGCAAGACCCCGACGCTCTCCGCTCGTCCCACAGCCACGGTCCCTCCCGCGCTGGTTCCCTCTAGCGTCGCGCAGCGGTGGCATCGGTGAGCGCGGTCCGCGCGGCCAATGCCTGGTAACATGGAGAAGTTTCTACAGATCGCGCCGCACTCTCTGGCCATCGTCCTGGGCCCAGCCGACAGCTCCGCCGAGGAGAAGCCCGGGGCGGTTCAGCCTTCGCCCTCAGCCCCGACCCAACCCCGGCAGCTCGCCCGACACCACATCGGCTACGAGATCTTCGCCGATTTCAAAGCGGAGAACATGCAACACTTCTGGAACAAGAAGGTCACGGCCGCGGTGGCCGAGACGTTTTTCCTGGGCTGGATCGACGAGCAGGTCCTGCTGATTCAGGGCAAGGAGGAGCATCTCGAGGCGCTGCGCGAGGGCTGGACGCGCAGGGCGCTGCGACCCCCATCCGGCTTCCAGATCCGCTGCCTGGGTGAGTGTCGTCGGGCTGCGGGGTCCCCGCCCTGTCCGGGGCTCCCGAAGGTGCTGAGCCGGCGCTTTGGTGCGAGTTCCCGGGGGTTCCAGGATCCTTGCGTGCTTCTCGGTCGGGGAGGGGTCCGCGGTGCTCAGGGAGCGCGGGATCGGGGGACTTCTGGGCACTTGAGCCACCCGCGTCACGGGCGGCCTGCGGAACCTCCTGGCGGCGTCGGTGGCGCGCCCCGCGGGGCGGTGCCTGGGGCTGGCCAGGTAGGCGGCGCGGCTGCTCGGCGGTGCGCGCGGGGGTCGGGGCTACGAGTGTCAGCTTTTCCGCGCCCCGTGGGCCTGGGGAGTGCGAGCCAGGCGGAGGGAAGGTGAGGAGAGTCGGGATTCCGGTAGCACCAGGTCTTACGCGGCCTGCCCTGCAGCTGCACCTCGGTGCCCGCGACATCCCTTCCCAGGGTGGCGACCTCGGAGGTGGGGGGGGCGCGTCGCTCAGCTCAGGTGTGTTGGCGCCGTTCTCATCCAACCGCATTTCCGTACCAGACAAAAGGTACGTTTCTTCTTAAATGTTTTGCTTGTGGTGCAGCTTCCAAAGAGCGTCGTGTGATTGAAGGCGGAGGGGGAAAAAAAAAAAAAAAAAAAAGACAGCAGAGAGGAGCCAGGGACAAAGTTTGAGCTTTTCGTTTGCTGGTGGCGAAGGAGAAAAGAAAACAGTGAGCGGAGGTAGCTGGAGAGGGGTTTTCGTGGTCGCCGCTCGGCGTTGCCTTGACTTGTGTTTTTATTTCGCTTCTACTTAACGTGTTTTTCTTAATCCCGGGCAACCTCGCGCTTGGAATAGTTTTTAGTTTTGGACCTTGGGCCCGGTGGCTAGGAGCAAACAGAGCACATAGAGATGTTTTATGAAACGATTCGATGAAGAAAGCATTCTTTCTAGTTCCAGGGCTTAAAAATTCTTTTATGACATTTTGGAAGGAGGTCAAAAGTTCACACTGTAAAAGCCTGTAAAGCGGCCTTGTTGGGTCCCTGCGCCTCCGGTGAAGGCTTAGCTTTTACCTGCTAATGTGTCTTCTATGCGGATGGCAAATTTATAGCATTTTTTATTTTGCTGTGTGTTGTCTATTTTCGCGTAGCGGAGGTTTGTTTTTGCAAACACTCCTTTGAATTGAGTAGATAAAAAGCTTGTGAAAGCTTGCTTCTTGCTGCGTCTCGAAGATCTCTCTCTCTCTCCCTCTGCTCCCCCCTCCCCCCGTTCAGCCCCTGTAATTATGCTGCCTGCCTTACTCAAGGGGCCGAGATTAGCGCCTCTGAGGGTTGGCCTGCCTGCTAGACTTGAACGCTTGGGGGAGAACCGTTGTCCCCATGTTTGAGCACCTTCAAGGCTTTTTCTACAGTATTTGGATAGTTTCCTTTGAAATTTGACCTCAGGCTTTTGTTTTTTAATTTGGCAAACTTCATCTATGTACAATATAATGCAATGCATTATTTTTATAATGGCTGGAACCTCATGTACCCATCCTACAACTCCGAAGTTTAACGTGGACCTCTGTATTCTTTTCATCTGAACCCCCTTCCACACCACTATTACAATTTTGCTACCTCACGAATGCCAACATAGTTTCATTTGCAAACATTCCAGTATGTTCATATTTTTTTGTTTTATGAGTATTTACAAACAGGAATTGGTGATCTGTCGTATTAAGCAAAGAGAAGCACATTGGCAAAATTGAAAGGTTCCAAATTCATTACCGAAGCTGCTTCATTATCATCTTAACCTGATCAAATCGTGACCTGTCACAGGCTGACCTTCCCCTGGTGGGAGTCTGCTATGGCTACTGCATGGGTCATGGGAGGAAGCAAGAGGCTTCCTCTTCAAAGGGGAGGCACTCAGAAAAAGAGAGCAGGGGTGGTACCTGCTGCTGGTGGCACCTGCCTTTTGAACTGCCTTGGCGGTCAAAATCTCTGCTGACTCTTCACTTTCTCCTTAGTAACGGTGGTTACAATGATGGCGAGAGTCTTAGGTTCTGTGAAATTCTCTAATGGAACTCCAGTGTCGGTGGAAGGGCCTCCTCATTTTCTTGGAGCTCCTGGAGACCTACTCAGGCCTTTTCTTCTCAACCACAATGTCACTGTCAACAAATCAAAATACAAAAAAGACAAAGACTCACGTGATAAGTGGATGTCCAGAGGCAGCCCAGCTGAAACTTTATTTTGAAAAGTATGATTGACATCTTAGGAATGTCCTGGCACTTACCTAATTTGTATTCAAGAGCTGGAAGCAACTGCTGTCTATGATACTTCAGTTTTAATTATCCAGTTTTTTTTGTTTATATCTTAATGTTAATACATGCCTTGTGTTGGTCTTCCAACTGGCCTTGTAGTTGGACTTAAGCATCTTGTTGGAGACTTTCATGCTCTTCTGTGATCTTTTAATTACTTTATGGATGTGGATCAGCCATAGGATCAGCCATAGGACACCAATGAGTGTTGCAGGAAGCCTTATATTCCTACTTGCTGATCTTGAACTAGACGGGGCTCCGAAGTAACTTACAGCCAAGCACTGGCTCACGTTTGACTCACGTTTTCTTATTCTTACGGTAGATAATGACGTTCACACAAGGGATCATTTGATAATGACGTTCATACAAGGGATCTTTTCTAGATGGTCCCTTAGATCCCACCGGGGACAGCGAACTTGTGGTGAACTTGTTCTCTCAGGTTCTCCCAGTGAAGGACAGAAAGGAATGCTTTGTTGCTTGTCTTAGACGAGGAAAGTCTCCTGGGCGAGTGCCCCCCCCCCCCCCCCCGCACCCCTCTCCCCCCACTCCAGAGCAGAGGCTCCAAACACGTTACCCAGGAGCCTTTATCTGGCTCTGTTGCACCACAGTTGAGGCTAGCCCATCCGTTCCTAGTTTATTTCATAGCTTACTGGGAAGAAGTGGGAAATAGCCACACTGGAAAAATGCAAACGTTTTGGTGTCTGTAATTCCAAAAGTACATGGTTCTAACCAGCTGCAAAATTTTCCGGTGAAGGTTGGACACCGAAGTGGTGATTACAGGATCAACCCAAAAGGAGGGAATTAAGTAACTCAAAGGGCAAGTCGTTTTAATTTGGCATATTCAAATCCACCACTTAGAAATAACCTACCAGTATCTTCTTGGAAACATCCCACGGCGTGCAAATAGGATAAAAAGGTCACTTTTTATTTCTAGGATGCCCTCTCAATGGGATATGTATATATATGTGTGCAAGAAACTAGTAATTATTTTTAACTGACTGAGAATTTCAAACATGCATACCATGTTTTAAAATTGTTCTGTAAAACGTGTTCCATTAAGTCCCGTACATGTTAACTGGGGTTTCCCAGAGCCAATCTCTTGTCATTTCCTGAAGATACACGGACTGATAAGGCGTGCAGCTTGGGGGTTGGGATTCTCTGACTGGGGGAACTGAGCATTCTAGGTGCTATGAGGGCTTTTGTGGTGTGTTTTGGGTGAGTTAGAAGAGACGTCTGCTTTGTTAGCAGGCAGGAGAGGTTCCCTGGGGTGAGCGGAGTCCAGCTTTGTGCGGGTGGGGGTGGGGGGTGGACCGGGCTCAGGAAGCCTCAGAGATGCAGTCTGGGAGCAGGTTGGGAGCAGGCTGGGAGCAGGGGCGTGCAGGGGGTCAGGCTCAGGGGTTGCAGAGCTCACACAGTGTTTGGAAGTGAGCGACTGCTCAGTGGAGAGTGTTGTAAGATGTGGGAAAGGTAAGCAAGGGCCATGTGTGAAGAATTGGGAGGAACTGGAGGGCTTTAATGCAGAGAGAAGGCATGACACCATTTGATGTATTATTATTATTATTATTGTTATTATTATTATTATTTCCGAGACAAGGTCTCTCTGTGTAGCCTTTGTTATCTTGGAACTTGCTTCGTAGACCAGGCTGACCTCGATAGACCAGGCTGGCCTCGAACTCACAGAGATCCACCTGCCTCTGTGCTGAGATTAAAGGCGTGCGCCACCACCGCCCGGCTTGATGTGTGTTTAAATAAGGTTTCTAGGGGCAGAGAAGGTGACAGATGGGACTGGAGGGCACAAGAGATACAAATCTATTGAAGTAGTCTTGGGGAGAAATGGGTCCCATACTAGAATATTTCTCTTATGGTACACTCTACGCTTATGCCCTCCATAATCATTGCCCTCAAAAGGATGCCATCTGTCTGCTTGAGTCCAGGGACCTTTCTGCCTTAGCCATAGACTCTTCTGCTTTTGTGTGGAGCCACACGTTAGTTCCTCTCTTCCTGTGTGCCGGGCTTCTGGGTTTTTCCCACCAGTCTTCCCTGGGCCCATGGGTTTCTCTAACTTCATATCCTAGGGACACTGGGTCTGTCTCTGTCCCCTCCAGTGACTTTTTACACTGCCCCATTTGGCCCTTAGATATTCAAATAGTTGAAGCCACCTATACGTTTAAGATCTAAATACACATTTTAGTGTGTAGTTAAGGCTAGTCCTTTGCACTAAAAAAGCTGTTTAGAATATGTAGACATTAAGATTTTTTTTCATTTGTAAATTTTTTTTTTTTTTTTTTTTTTTTGAGACAGGGTTTCTCTGTGTAGCTTTGCGCCTTTCCTGGAACTCACTTGGTAGCCCAGGCTGGCCTCGAACTCACAGAGATCCACCTGGCTCTGCTTCCCGAGTGCTGGGATTAAAGGTGTGCGCCACCACCGCCCAGCTCATTTGGAAATTTTTAATTGATGAGCTCAGAAAGATTTTCTTTCCTCCCCCCTTCTTTCTTTTCCTTTTATAAGACTGCATTTTATATAGCCCAGGCTAGCCTCAGACTTGTTACATAGCCAACTGTGGCCTTGAATTATTGACCGTTTTCTTTCTACATCTGAGGGCCGAGATGATAGGTTTGCATGACCACCTTGGCTAAGAGTCGCTTTCTTAAAGAGACTTCTTCAAGAAGTAAATTATTGAGACAGAATGTTTTAACAAGTTGCATGCTCCAAAAAACACTTGGACACTCAAAAACAAAACTCAGAACAACTCATAGCTCAACTTAAAATTGTTGAATTAAATAACGCACAGCTTAATGGCTTGAATTCCTTGCTTTAAAACTTCTTGGATTCATCCAGCAACTGGGATACATATTTTCTAGGTGCTTTCTGAGCCGTAGAGAACAGAACAAATCAGACATAATCAGGTCTGGTCTAGCAGGCCAACAGACATTCATAAATTTAAAGAAAAAAAACACGCATTTTGTTTTGATTTTTGCTGTGTGGATGATTGAACCCCAGGCTTTGTGCATGCTCGGTAAGTACTCTGCCACTGAGCCATATTCCCAGCCCCTGATATGAATAAGGTAATTGATAGTGTTGGGAACTGGCCCCAGGCAACTAGATGCTACAGCGCATGTGTGGAAGGTCTCGGCTATAGTGCTCATGGGCGGGACATTTGGATGGTGAGTCAGGAGTTAGCAATCATGCCAGGGTTACATGTGCAAGTTAGCTTGAAGTTCTTGAGGAACAGAAGAGAAAGCCAGAGGGGTTGGCTAAGGCTAGCTCTGTGGAGACAGGCAGGCTTATATCCTGCAGTGAGGGGATATGGATATTTAAATATGGAAGGTTGGATTAGACTTGTAGAATAATCTGGAAGTATTTCAGATGTGGGCTTCTTTCTTGAAGATGTGTACCTGCTGTGTTAAAACCTCGGGATTAGTCTAAACAGGGAACAATGATGCACTTAAGCGTTCATTAGCGTCCAATCAGTCATACAAAACGTTTTTATGAACCACCTCGCTCTGGCTCCCTGACACTTGGAGCAAAGGTGTGTCTGTTTCTAGACAAGAAAGTATTTAAAGTGATTTCTGAGATCCGTGGCTGTGCCTAGAATCACTAGGAGTTTTCCCAGTCTTATACATTCCATTGCTTATTTTGTTTACTTATTATTATTCCATTGTTTACATATGCTCTCAAGCGCATGTTTGTCATCTTGTGAGTTTGTTTTGAATTTGGGAAAGAAGCTGTATGGAGAGAGGAATTTATTGGTCATCATTAAGGACGTTTAAGGCAGTGGTTCTCAACCTGTGGGTTGTGACCCCTTAGGGGTTACATATTATGTATCACATCTAATAGGTATTTACATTAAGATTTATAACAATAGCAGAATTACAGTTATAAAGTAGCAATGAAATAATTTTATGGTTGGGGGGGTCACCACCGTGAGGAACTGTGTTAAGGGGTGGCAGCCTTAGGGAGGTTGAGAAGCACCGATTTAAGGGAACGTACAATGGAAAGAGCGTCTGGGTGCTGTGGAGGGAAATACTTGGTGCTCTCTGTTCTTAAGACACAGGGTGTGGGAAGGGAGAAGGTGGGAGAGGGCAGGTGCTTAGGATGGAAGCTGAAAACAGTGAGAGAGAAGATGATAGAGGAAAAACGGGCAGGGGACACGTGGCAGCGGCAGACCTGCACAGGTCATGCGACATTGCAGGATGACCTCAGGTTGGAAGGGTCTTCTCAGGAGTCTGTCCTTTCCTCTGGGCTCTCACAGCCTTTCTAACCAAGTGCATTCTCTGTCACCAAGGCAACAGGAGTAAGGGGGCTGATACGTCCATTCCTTGGTGTCCTCATGGAATAGTCTCCAAGGAGGCAGAGACAGGAGGATTCTGGGGCTCCATGACCATGCAGCCTAGCAGAACTGGTGAGCCTCAAGTCCCAGGACCTTGTCTCAAGAAATAAGCTAGATAGAAATAAAGAGGAACAGTTCGGTGGTGGTGATGCACACCTTTAATCCCAGCACGGAGACAGGCGGATCTCTGGGAGTTCAAGGCCAACCTGGTCTACAGAGTGAATCCCAGGACAGCCAGGGCTATGCAGAGAAACCCAGTCTCAGAAAAACAAAACAAAACAAACCAAACCAACAAAAAGGAGGAATGACCTCCCAGGTTGTCCTCTGACTTCAATATGCATGGGCACACACACATACATGTACACACACTCAGCACACATACACACAGACGTTCGTTATCTGATTGATTACAGTAACATTGATCCCAAAGTTCTGCTGTGCTGGCAGTATTCATCCAGATGCTTGACGCTTTCTCCAAGGAGCCTTCTTGCCTTGTAGGTTCTGATGGTGAACCCCCAACCCCCGAGTATTTCTCCCCTTTGGTCTGGGTAATCTTGGAAAGTCTTGGAAAGCTTGCCAACTTCAGAGTTAATATGGAACCTTAGGAGACTTCAGTCATTTTTGTTGCCAGTGGAGAATCTGTGAGCAGTGTAATTTGTCTGGGTTGATTTCCTTTCACCAGAGCCTGGTTATTAATTTATTAAAACATGCTGGTTTAAGGAAAAAGTCTTTAATGGTTAACTGTGAAATGTGAATACAAAAACACAGAAGGAGACCTTAGGAACCGTGTCTGCCCCCAGGTAATGACAGCTGCTCTTGCGTCTTTCCCTGTCTTCTGCATTTCCTCTCCTATGGAAAATGGGATGTTCTAGAAGATAGGTTTTACACCATTTCTGTCTCCACTTTATTCAGTGGTTGCTAACCCTACCTCAGAGTGGAAAGAGATATGACAAGAAGAAAGGTAAACTCTTACTAATGTTTCCTATGTGTCAGGGACTGCTGCAGATACTTTATATGCATTGCCTCATTTAAACTTTAAAGAGGCATTGGTAACAGGGTTCACCTTAAAAATATTTTTATTTTGTGTGTATGCACAGCCTGGTGCCAGAAGAGGCCATCTGGTGCCCCGGAGCTTGGATTACAAATGGTTCTGAGCTATATAATGTAGGTGTTCCTAGTTCAGTATTTTTATTTTATTTTATTTTTTTATAAAAGAGTGCAATGAAACTTTTAGATGTGAAATATTTTCTCTAAATTAAAAAGAATTAATTAATGGCATGGTGACACATAAAAATGTAAAGTAACAACTGAAGATACAGGTTCTATGAAAGAAATGCCTTGGGTTATAGGATTTCCATTCTTTCACAGTTTTAAAATTGATTTACTTATGTGTGTGTATGTATGTCTGTGTGCAGGTATGTGCATATGAGTGCAGGTGCCCTTGGAGTCTAGAAGAGGGAGTCTGATCCATTAGAGCTGGAGTTACAGGCATTTGTGAGCTGCCTGCCATGGGTGCTGGGAACTGAACTTGGGTCTTCTGCAAGAGCAGCAAGCGCTCTTAACTGCTGAGCCATCTCTCCAGTCCCATGATTTCCACATACATATTGTGTAATTATAAGATGCGGGGTCTTGAAAGCTATCCAATTGCTTTTAAGTACAGTTGTGATTAGATCCTATAAGCGCTGATATATGTACTTTCCATTGTTTTTCTTATTTGGATAGGTGGATAACTACTATTTTGATTTCCTTTTTGGCCTCGTAATCATCCTAGATTACTTTTTCGCACCTCCCCCCACCTTAGAAGTTTCAGAAACCATTGTCTTTGCTTATTCCTGTTTTACAGAGTCCGTGTTGGCTCTGTCATGTTTCTAAAAAAGACAGGGACGTGTGGTAAGTGTGGAAAGCTGCCACACAGCCACAGAGGAGGCTGAGGGCGGAAGCCACCCAGGCCTTTGGAGTTTGCCTCACGTGAGCGGCAGCTATTGGAGGATTTATTAAGGCAGCTCCACGTGGTTAAAAAGGAGGTTTATTTTGGGGTAACTTCCAGCCAGTAAAGGGGTTGGTTACAGGATCTGGGAGAGGTGAGGTGCAGTCCAGCAGGGTTCTCTGGAGAGCTCCACTCGGTCTACCATCCAGCTTCCAGGATCACCAGGAACCAAGAGACCGCCGCATCCTGATCTTAAGGGCTCCTGTCTCAGCCCTGACCCAAGGGCTGCCTCATTGGGGTTAGTACTTCCAGGTCAAAGCTGGAACAGCTATCCACTACAATTCCACTTAGAAGTTTCAAAAAACCATTGTTGTTGGTTATTCCTGTTTTACCAGAGTCCACGTTGACTCTGTCATGTTTTATAATTGTGGAGTGGAAACACAAATCTCAGCGGGAGAAGTATAAAACCTGAATTTCTAGTATTGATGTTTAGAAATTTCCACAGTGACAGTCATATCTCCCCATCCACACTGGCAGGGGGTGGTTCCAGAATCTCCTGTAAATGTGGACACCCACAGACGGTCAAGTCCCTGGTTCTCAGGGCGTGAGGTAGGAGAAGGATCACCAATAGCTGCTACTTGGCAGTTTCAGGGAAAGAGCTGGTGTGAGCTGGTAAAGCGGTTCATTTCCTGCGCTTGGGAACACAGCGTGGAAAGTGTGGATCTGGACTAAAGGGTCTTAATATCATGCTCCTGCTTGATATTAAAAATCAGGTACCCAGTGACACTTGTTAACATGTGGGAAGGAAGATTTGGTTGAGGGCCATTGCAACTGGTAGGAGGACCACAGCAATGGTGTCTTGTGGTGGGGAAGAGAGGCTGAACTGGCAAACTTCCAGACAGGGGTGAGTAAGATGTTCTAAGGAGAAGTACATGCCATCACTTCATGTCAGACCATTGAAACAATGGACTCTAAGAAACTGGACTGTCTCTCCAAGTATCATGTTGGCAGAAGAGAAAGTCTGAACCCTGGTGCCAGAGGGGAGCCAGGGGCAGGCAGAAGAGGAACAATTCTGACACTTTGTTAGATCAGTTTGCAGGAGACTGGAGCAGAGACAAGGATGTGTCAATGATGAGTGGTACCACACCTCTACCAGGACGTCTTTGTTAGGCCTACCTCTTGGCCACCTCTTTCAACTTTAAAGATAGATTTGGGGTGAAGGGTGTCCCTGGACATCTTTATTTGTTCCTCTTTTCAATGTGGCCATCTATTCTCTCTCTCTCTCTCTCTCTCTCTCTCTCTCTCTCTCTCTCTCTCTCTCTCTCTCCCCTCATCCCTTCTCCTCCCTCTCCCCCTGTCTCTGAGACAGGACCTCATTGTGTAGCCCCGGCTGGCCTGGAACTCATCACGTAGATCAGGCAAGTCTCAAGCTCACAAAATCTAGCTGCCTCTGCCTCTTGTGTGGGATCAAAGGCCTGCACCACCATGACCAGCTGCTTTATCTTTTTAGTTGGCTTATTAAGGATGGGTGACTGAGCCTAGCTTGGGAGGGCTACCAGGACACAGATTCTGATCTGAGCAGTTCCTGTAACAGGTACATCTCTGGATACAGCCTGAGCAAGTGGCAGATTTGTCACGGAGGCTCAGAGTGGATGTGAGAGGATGGAAAATTACTTAAGGAAATGATGGATGGATGACTGGGGCTCTGGCTAAACCCCTGTAACGGGGTTCTTGCTGAACATGGGTCAGGGTAGTTGGAGTCACTTGGGCACGGTCGAGGAAGAGCGCCCGAGCGGGTGTTAAGGATGAGGATTCTGCTAAACTAATTTAGCAGAGGTCTTTGTGGAAACCGGATTATATACAAGGAAATGCACAGGCTAACGAACGCAAGAAAACTGAGCACTGCTCAGGGCTCACAGGTCAGGGCGGGGCGATGACTCGCACGTGAGTTTGATAGGAGACCACGTGAGTGCTATTTGGAAATCAGAACTGTTTTTGTCTGTTTTGCCGGTTAGTACTGCATCAACTGTCCCATGTTTGGGTATCTTAGTTGCAGGGGTCACAAGCAGCCGGTTAAGGAGGAGGATGCTGGGTCTAATTTCTGGCTCACACTGGTTGCAAAGCCAGAAGGGCCCTCTGGGAATTCTAGAGACTTCCAGGTGATGTAACCGCAGCTTCTTGGTTCGGACCTGAGGTACAGGGTGGCTTGCGGTTCCTCTGGTTGGTAAGTGTTTGTTCTTGTCCTTTTTCTCATTTTAACCCTTCTGTCACCTTCACAGAGACATAACTGTAGATGTGTGAAACGATTGATTCCAAATCAGGAAGGCAATGGAGCTGTGTCTGTGACAGGCAAATCTCGGCTCAAAGAGCTTCATGGAGATACAGTCACATGGCTAGTGACGATACCTTTTCTGTGGAATCTTTAGTTGATGAATTTCTTCTCCACTCATTTTCCACTAAGAGCCAGGCGGTGGTGGCACACGCCTTTAATTCCAGCATTCTGGAGGCAGAGTCTGGAGCATCTCTGTGAGTTCTAGGCCAGCCTTGGCTACAGAGTGAGTTTCAGGACAGCCCGCCAGGCCTGTGTGGAGAGACCCTGTCTCAACAAAACAAGTAAACAAACAACCTAAATGTATCCGGTTGACACCTGAGTTTCTTTGGGTGAAACATAGCTCAGAAAACACCATGAGTCTTAAAATAATGTGTTTGTTTTCAGGAGCGTACCATTTCTTACAGTATGGTGGAAAGGAGGGAAGATTGGCTTTTCTAAGGTCCAGCTCTGTGCAATTCTGTAGTGAAAATTTAGAGGCAGCTTTAGCCAGCAAACTTACATGCAGTATGAATAAGTCATACCTGAAACTTATATACTCAAATCGATTAGTTGATAGAGTCACGTTTGTGTGTGATGTTAATTTGAAGGATTTTTGATGAAAACAAAAACAAAGTATGACTCTTTGAAACAAAGTTTCTTCTTTCTGTTAAAATGTCTGAACATTTACTAGTAGAAGATCAGTTACATGCCAATAGACTGGGAATTGAAGTTGTTTCTAGAGTAGTTGAATATGAATCGTGCAGTTCATACTCGTTGGACCTGCTCTTCTGTTAGAACGTGAGTCTACATCGGCCAACTGAAGGTCAAGAGTGTGACCTACTCAAAAAGTGCTTTTGTTTTCAAGGAAAAGATTTCAAGTCCAACTGTGCCAGGAGATAGAATGTTAGTATTCTTCTCATAAGCGCTGATGACTTCAACACAAGTTCTGGCGAATGAATCTAGTTCCTTGTAACACTGTGAACTTATTTAGCTTTGCAAGTAGGGCGGTCTTTGTGCTGATTTACCCTTATGCCAAAAGAGATTATCTAGGCATTTCAATTAAGATACTGCCCTCTCCAGTCATAAAGTTTGAAGATGATTACCATTTTTATGTCAAATATTTTATTATTTTTTTTATCAATTCTTTCCAAGCGTATGCAGCCCTTGCATTCTACTTGGTTATATTAGCAGGTGATTTTGAATGTGTTTACCTCTCAGACTGTAATTGTTTTGAAGGTGGAGACTAAAAATCTTGGTTTGTACTTTCGAGTCCAGTTTTCTGTGGTAATGCAGAAGTTTTACCACCGCACGGATGTTCTTAAAAGTATTGTTAATTTTAAGCAGCTCCAAATTCTGATTTTTAGACTGGGAAAATGATGAGTGTGGGTAAAGATCAAATAAGTCTGTTGCCTCAATGCACTGGCAGTGAGATTGTGAACATTTTTTTCAAAAGCATTAAAATAATCAGAAATTAGATAATAATCTATGCTATAAAGGTCTTTGTGTAGGAGGCTGCTCACTACACAACTTATATGAGTGAACATTTGCTGGTCATCTAAATACGATGAGTGGGAAAGAATTGGTAACATTGTTTCTATACGTTGGGTAGAATACTGGATAGTCACTGAAAATGTCTTTGAGGCTCAATGTGATCATACACACCTGTAATCCCAGGATTCTGGAGGCAGAGGCAGGAGAACTGTGAGACCGAGCTCAGCCTGGGCAACGTCGTGAGTTCAAGGCCACCCTGGGCTACATATCGAGACCCTGTCACAAAAACGTTTTGAAGCAATGTGGAGAGACACTTACGGTGTATGATGTTCCTTGAGATGCATTTTCTGTTTGATAACAGTTCAGATCAGAACTAAACGTAAATCAGGTACATAGGGATCAATTGGGGGAGATCACAATACTACTGTGCACTGGTTACTGTATTCTGGGCCACGTGCCAGGTGTCTTTTCTCAGGTGAAGAGCCTGAGCTAGCTGGTAACCTTGTATAATCATGTTTAGTGGTGTGACTGGGACCCTAGGCCTATGCTGGAAACTGATGGAATTTGTCTATTTCAGGGTCACCTGAGAGCTTTAATAAATGAATGACTGAATTAACGAGTGAGTACCCAGTGGCCTGCTCTGAATTAGGGTCACCTTATAAAAGAAGCTGGCTGTGTTTCCAGTCAATGGCTAGCATCGAGGATCCTTTGGGCAACCGATTGATGGATACTAAAACAAATACAAAATACCCTCCAAATATCACCATCACAGATAACAATCGTGGTTGGATATAGGTATTAGAAGGAAGGGTGATTTTCTTTCCTTTTTTTTTTCCTGCTTTCTTTTTATTTATTCTTCTCTCATACACCTCGACAGCAGCCTCCCTTCTCTCTACTCCTCCCGCCATCCCCCCCACTTCCCCTCTCCCTCAGATCTTCCCTTCAGAAAAGAGCGGACATCCCAGGAATATCAGCTGAACACGGAATAACAAGACTCTCTAAGACTAGGGACAAACCCTCATATCAAGGCTAGATGAGGCAACCCAGTAAGAGGAAAAGAATCCTAAGGGCAGGCAAATGAGTCAGAGACACCCCCACTCTCACTGTTAGGAGTCCCACAAACACCCCAAGCTACACAACCATAGCATGTAGGCAGAGGATCTAGCTCAGACCCATGTAGGCTCCATGATTGCCACTTCAGTCTCTGTGGGCCCCTGTGAGCTCTGCTTAGTTGATTCTGTGGGCTATCCTTTCCTGGTGTCCTCGACCCCTCTGGCTCTTACAGTCTTTTCTCCCCCTCTTCCTCAGGATTGCACCTAATGTTTGGCTGTGGGTCCCTGCCTCTTCTCCCATCAGTTGCTGGAGGAAGCCTCTCTGAGCATGACTGGACTAGGCATTGATCTGTGAGACTAGCAGAATGTCATTAGGGTTCATTTCACTGTCTGTTTGTTGGTTTGCTGTCGCTCGGTTGTGTTTGGTTCTCCACTAGGTCTCTGAGCCATCCAGCTTCCGGTTCCTGGACATCCAGGCAGTGCTGGGCTTGGGCTGGCCCCCTGATAGACTCTCACAGGCCCTGAGCCACCATTGCCCCAGCACATCTTGGAGGCAGGACAGGTGTGGGTCAAAGGTTTTGTGACTGAGTTGGTGTTCCAGCCCGCCCATCGGGAGCCTAGCCTGGCTACAGAAGATGGCCGGTTTAAGCTCCATATCCCCCGTTACTAGGAGTCTTGGCTAGAGTCATCCCCATAGGTGCCAGTTCAGATTTTCTTCCGCAAGGAATGATGTTACTTTTGGTATGAGAACAAAGAAACAGTTGATTAAAAGATTTTAAGAGCTCTTTGGGGGCGTACTGTGTTACTTTAAGGAATTTTTTTTTTTTTTTTTTTTTTTTGCGAGACAGGGTTTCTCTGTGTAGCTTTGGTACCTGTCCTGGATCTCACTCTGTAGCCCAGGCTGGCCTCGAACTCACAGAGGTTCACCTGGCTCTGCCTCCCGAGTGCTGGGATTAAAAGTGTGCCACCCGGCTTAAGGGAATTTTTTTAGAGTTAAAAAATTACACTTTGTGTGTGTGTGTGTGTATACATGTGGAGGTCAGAGGACCGTGGGTGGGATCTGTTTATCCTTCTCCCATGTGAGTACCGGAGATTGAACTCTAGCTGTCAGATTTGGCTGCAAGCGCCATTACCAGCTGAGCCACCTCACTAAACCCATGTTGCTGCTTCTGCTTTTGCTTCTTTTTCTGAGATGGGCTTTCTCCGTGTAGCCCAGGCTGGCCTCGAACTCAGATTCACCTTCCTCTGCCTCCCAAGTGCTGGGACTCAAGGCGTGCGCCACCACTGTCTGACTCAGGTTGCTTCTTGTAAACAATCCACACGAAGGTATACAGGTGGAGAAAACAGAATCAAATCCAAAAGAGACTTAAATTTGGCGAAGTGCTACAAAATATATTAGTCTAACGGTTACTGTGAGCAGCATATCTTAAACCTGCCTGTATTGTAATACAGGTTTAGAAATTAAGACCTGGGGTATAGTTTGTAAGTTACATAGTGTTGGAGTTAGGTCTTAGTGAAAAATAAAATCTTGGGGAACTAAGGAAAGCCAGCTGGGCTAGTCTGTTTATTCCTTTAGCCAGCGTGCGCTTTCACTGTGGTCACAGAATGGTTTTTGTTAAGGAGGAAGGTATTTTCCTCATAGTTGAGAGGAAAGGGTGTGACATGAGATCATGGTTACAGGACATCATGGCACTTGCTGTTAATGTTGGTGTGGGAGTAAACACAAGATCTCTTTCAATCCAGTCTTAGGATGCTGTCGGTTGCCGGGCTGGGTCACCCGGAGGGGGAGTGAAAATGTAGAGCCTTCTGTAGGATAAAAGCATACTGAAAAGTTTCTATTTGTAGGGAGAAGACAGGAGAAGATGTCAGATGTGCCTAACTTGTATGTGTATATTCTGAAAATAAAGTGATCAGAAACATACTTCTAGTGTATATCCTTGGACGCGTGATCAAAATTGTGCTGGACTGACTGGATGCCTGGAGCATCATTGATCTCCAGTGTCCGACATCAGAATCTTCCTGGCTCTGGTCAAACAAGAATCAGAATTCTTGAGATAATTTGGACGAAACCCAGAAATTTCCTGAGGTTTATGCCGCACATGGATTCTGAGTGTATATTGTAATGGAAGCATGAACGCTGTGTAAATAACCACTGGATTGGTGAGGACTCGGGGTTAAGGGCACTTACACAGCAAGTCTGATGATGACTTGGGGTTGGTCCTGGAACCCACATTGCAGAGGGAGAGAACTGGCTCCTATCAGTTGTTTTCTGACCTCAACATATGCAATAACACCACCCCCCCCAAAAAAAAAGTGGGGGAAAAAGCTGAATAATGGTATGTTTATCTTGGATCATAGAAACCTTATTAGCAGGCTGTGGGTATTGTTTAGTGGTAATGTGCTTGCCTAGCAAGGCTCAGAAACCTTAGTTGGATTTGGTACACTGCCAAAAAACCAGTCAACCAACTAACAAAAAAACCCTTTTTAAAATGTCTTAAAAATGGTGCTATTTTTTCCCTGAAAATTTATTTTATTCTGTATAGAAAATCAAACGGACTTAAGATACATTACCAGAAATCGACACAGTTCGTGAAGATTTTATAATATACTACTCCTTAATTGAAAAGATTAAAATGTCCTCCTTAGGATGGTTGCATGAAGGGCGCTCAGGGATAAAACATTGGCCATGCGACCATGAGGAGCCTGGATCTCCCACATAGAAAGCTGGGCGGGTACGGCAGCCCACCTGCAGTTCCAATGCAAGAGGAGGCAGAGACAGGGGGTCCCCATGGCAAGCTGGCTACCTAGACTCACTGAATTAGTCAGCTCTGGGTTTAGTGTGTGTGTGTGAGAGAGACCCTACTTAAATATATGAGATGGAGAGTGAGAAAGACATCCAGTGTTAGTCCTGGACCTGCATACAATACATGCAGGCACCCCCAAATACATGTGAACCTCTGCACATTCAATCACATACACATGCTTGCACACACCACACACATGTGGTGGGGTGGGGGCGGGGAAGAGTTATTCTCACGAAAACTGGCATTTTTACACAAAGAAAAACTTCTAAATGATAGCGCTGAATATTGGCTGAACAGATTGGTGTAGTCTGCGGGTACACGAACAGGTTCGTTTTCTTTGACAATCAAAATAATTTAAAGGCATAAAAAAAGCGTTATCAGAAATCCTGGGGAGCCCCAGTGAGACATCAGATGATACCTGAGAAATCAAGGTCCTCTCTTTGGGGTTCTGAGTCTCATTGACAAAATAACTTAAGAATGGGCGCAGATGGAAGGTTGAGGACAAAGAATGGACCCGAACAGAAGCACGAGAACATTTCTTAGAGTTTACGAAGAAAACTCCAGGGCGGCCGAGCTGTGAACTCCCCAGAACGGAGGTGCACTCCAGCTCTGCTGCTTGGGATGAAGCTGTGTGCAGGTCAGCCGCCCGGGGGCAGGCATCCACATGCCCACACTGGGAAGGGAGCTTCAGAAACGGAGCAAAGAAGCCCAAAGTGTCAATTAGGGAGTTTAAAAGCATATTAAAGGCTCTAGTCAGCATCCAAAAGAAAAAGACGAAAGGGAAGAAAGAGAAAAAGCTATGTCTTTCTGAGTCGGGCCTCAAGAAGATGGGCAGACCCAGCAGAATCTCGTGGTAGCTCAGCCGGTAAGGATTGCGCTAGGGGGTGGGAATTCTGGGAAGGAAAAGCACATTGCCCTAAGGCGGACGGGTCTCCCACGAGGTGGTCCCTGGACCCTTGACCGCCTCGTTGGATTAACCTATAAGGGAGGAGACAAGGACATGCTTCCCCCTAGAGGTAAGTTCCACTCTCACAGGATGACTCCCTGGTTGCTGTGGGACAGTTAGCATGATCACAGAGCAAATTGTCACTTTTGCTGTTAGTTATGACAAATTGTAACTGTGTTCAGACTCCAGCTAGATACAGTGTATACCTAATGCCTCGACAAAGAATATTGTTTTCTGAAGGTGCAGGCCCACTGATACACTTTCATGCCACAATTCATTCTATCTTCTAAGCCTTCAACCTCCAATGGCACTGTAAAACTATTTTCTAGAACATTCTCTTCTAAGAACATGGTACTGCCACTTTCTCTTCCAGAGGCGTTTTACATGAGAAAACAAAACAAAACAAAACAAAACAAAACACTCTGAAGCCAGCAAGCCAAGCAAGGAAGAAGTTGCTTTCCTATTTGGGGTTTAATATGGCAGCACTGTTTCAGCCTATACACCTCCTTGAGGTATTGTGGCCTTACTTACTTTTTCTTGAAGTTTCAAACGTAAGAGTGTCACAGAAAAATATCAAAATGGTGATACTTTAAAAGAAAATACGATTGTCAACAATAAAAATATTTGTCCCATCACATTTTTTTTTTTTTAAATGCTGACGGGGCTGGAGAGATGGGTCAGTGACAAAGATCACGGGCTGCTCTTGCAAGGGACTTGGGTTCAGTTCCCAGTACCTACACAGCCGCTCACAACTGTCTGGAACTCCAGTTCCAGGGAATCTGACACCCTCTTCTGGCGTCTGTGGGCACCAGGCACGCAAATGGTGCACATACTCCATATGGACAAGACACTCATACACCCCAATAAAAGCTTTAAAAATAAAAAAATGTTGTATTGCTCTGGGCTAATCAACCACCCTAACTGTCTTCAAACTGACCCTAAATTAGGGGAGGAAAATTCTTCAGAGGCTTTAAAAGCTCCAACCCTGTAGAAGAGACTGGATTTTTCATCCCTTGCCCCCCACCCCCCACGCTTTGCAGAGGGTCTTTTTATCTGTGTATCCGCTGCATTTGTGTGTTTCCTCACCCCCAGTAAACAACTTCCTTCAGCTTCCAATCCTGTCTGCGGTGCTTGAGAGTTCTCAAGGCCACCTGTTGCGCTTCAGATTTTTCCCACCTTTTAATCCTTCAACTGGCAGAGAAAAAGAGCCTGATCTAGACCCCTAGGCTGTATCATCTCAAGACCCTTGGATTATAGCACTAGGTTAAACAAAACCATTGGATGGATGTGTGTAAAGTGGTTCTTTCACTCTCTGTTTTGACATGTGACCTCATTTCAATGTTTTAAAACGATCTCAGACATCCAGGTGGTTATCATTTTTCAGATCACTTAATTATAAAATCACATGTATTTACTTATTTGTGTGTGTGTGTGTGTGTGTGTGTGTGTGTGTGTGTGTGTGTGTGTGTGTGTGTGTAAACGGGTACCCATAGCCTATGTGTGGAGACAGCTTGCCAGTCTCTCCTTCTGCCATGTGGGTCCTAGGGATCGAGCTCCGGTAGTCAGGTTTGGTAGGTTTTGGTCACGTTTACCAGCTGAGTCATCTGCCTGGCCCTATATTATTTTTTATTTTGTATCAAAAATGGTGTTCTGTGTCTGCAGGCCTGAAAACCTGCCTGCATGTCCACCTCTCTGTTTAATGCAGAGGGTCTTATCGTGAGGGTCCTATGTAGTTAGGATGCAGGGTTTCCCTTCCATGCCTCAGCAAATTTATTTGACTTCCGAGGAGAGACTCCAGGTGTCACTAGCCACGACTTTCCTTCTGGGACACCCGCTTCTACATCTACCCATAAAGCTGGGTACCCTGCTAGGAGCTCTGCTTGTGGACGTGGGCACTCTCTGCCAGCTCGGCAGGTTTGGACATGCCCCTGCCGGCCCTGCTTCAGTGAAATACAAGTTACACATGTAGCCTCTTCCTCTCTAACCTGTCAAAGCTTTGGGTTCCGAAAACACAAAGCAGGTCGTCTTGCTTTTTTGTTTACTTTGGTCTGTTGTTTTTATACTGGACGGAGTGTGGCCATTAAATATTATTAGGTTATATACCTTGTGAGATTGACATTTTCCTGCCCAGTTTCAAAATACGCTGAACCCCGAAGGCTGCTGTTGGCCGATTCCTGGCGTGGAGTTTGAGGCACTCAAGATAAAACCCTGAAGTTTAAGCTCCCATCCACTCCCTCTCTGGTCACGGTTCCGTTCATTCATTCCTGGCTGCTAATCGAAGGTAGTGTAATGACTTTATTTCACCCTTGAACTGTACCCAGACGCTGGGTTGGGACCCTCCCTTGGCTCATTGCCTGCAGGAATGGTGTGGCTCGTCACGGAATGCACATAATGGCTTCATTTCCTCCTGTGTTTTCATCAGCAGAAACCTGTGTGAGCAGGTAGATCTCCCATAAAGTACCAACAAAAGCATTATGCCAGTATTCTTCATGCCAGAGCACAGCCGGCCCCAGGATTCTCTTCAGAAAACCCGGATGCCCTTTCTACTCCCTGCTGGACATCTTAACTCACGACCCTCAGGGAACGTGTGAGATCCGAATGCCTGTGTAGAGGGCACAAGCTCACAGTGTCATCCCTTCTGTGTTCTCTGCTTTGATGTAGCGGTGTCTTGGCTCTGGTGGCCAGGTGGGCCATGATCAGGAAGTTTACAGAGCCTCCTCCTCTGCAGCTGCAGAGCTTCGGGTCCCCTCTCAGTCTCCATTGTCTGCTCTGCCCCGAGGAAGGGAGGGACCCCTTGTCACCCAGGTGCCTCCGCTACGAACTTTGAAGAAAAGCACCTTGTCCTTCATCCTGCCAGACTACAGCTTGATCCTTGCCTCAGGGTTCAGTTAGTGCATCTGCTGGAGTCCAGAGCACAGAATTACAGCTGCGGAGATTTTTGTCTGTCTGCTGCTCGGCCGTGCAACCCCCATACACCACGAGCCTGGAAACAGTTCCATGCCCTCACTGTTGCTTGAGAATGCACCTCTAAAAGCCACTGTTTCCTTTATAACTGCTGTGCTAGATTCTGAAGTAGTCCATTTACATACAGTGACAAGCTGCATATCCAGTCAGCATTAGGCCACATGTACGATCACGGTCCACACAGGTGGACCTAGGTGTGTTGTGTAGCTTACACCGGCTTGGTTTGTTTGAGTACACTCTGATGTTTGCACAGTGTCAGAACTGGCTGGTGGTGACTGTTCATTGTGTATTTGGTCTTTGCAGAAATTTAATGGGGCTCTTCTCATCCCCGTTTTCTGAGAAGCTGAAACAGACTTAAGTTCTTATCCATGGTGAGCTGAGTCCTGCTGAGACAGCCCAGATGCACCCTGCTCTACAGGCCACAGGCTTGCCTTCCCTAGGGGGTCAAAAGTGGCCTTTTATATGACTCTTTCATTTTCTTGCCCCTGGTGACTTTCAAGTGTAACATGAATCCTAATTGTCTTAATAATAAAAACCCAGAGTCAGATATTGGGGTAAATGCTGAAAGATCAGAGAGACAAAGGGGCAAGCCACAGCCACCTCTTACCTCACCAACTCCTCAGCTTGAAAGGGCAAGAGTTCCTGTCTCTTCCTGCCTTATATTCCTCTCTCTGCCCAGCCATATCACTTCCTGTCTCCACCTCTCTAGTGCTGGGATTAAAGGCGTGTGCCTCCCAAGCACTGGGATCAAAGGCATGAGATCCCAAGTGCTGGGATTAAAGGTGTGTGCCAGCCACCACTGCCTGGCCTCTATGGTAAACTAGTGGCTAGCTCCGCACTCTGATCTCCAGGCAAGCTTTATTTGTTGGAGCACAAACAAAATGTCACCACACTCAAGTGCAGTTCAAACCTTAGTCCTTTTTTCCTGTTGGAAGGAAAAGGTAACTACAAATATCCACGAATGGTCCTCTGTCTTTTACAGACTGTCATCTGGAGGCCCTGGCTGTCCAGAAGCGGGTGATCCAAGGCAGACTGTGATGGACGACTTTCTCTCCATCATCCTGCTATGTGCCTTAGTGTCCAAGAACTGAAAAACCAGCGAATATAGAATTCGGTTCTGGATTTTCCTCCTTAGTCTGGTGAATGTGATGGGGTGCTGTCAATTTAGCTGGGTGTGCCTGTGGGGGATTATCTTGATGATATAAACTGAGGTGGGAGACTCACCTACTGTGAACAGCACTGTTCCTGGCTGGGATCCTGTATCGTATAAATGGAGAAAGGGAGACGAGCCACAGTGCGCGTGCATGTGTGAATGCATGTGTGTGTGTGTGTGTGTGTGTGTGTGTGTGTGTGTGTGTGTGGAAAGGGAGCCTAGCTGCAGCATGCCTGTGTGTGTGTGTAGAAAGGGAGCCTAGCTGCAGCGTTCGTGTGTGCATGCATCCCTCTGTTTCCCCAAGTGTGGATGTCATGTGACCAGCTCCTTTAAGAGCCTGCTGCCTTGACGTCCCCTCCATGATGGTGGACCTTAGAACCGGGAGCCAGAATAATTCTCTTGATCTCTGAAGTTGCTGTCGTCACAGCTGCAGGAAGAGAGGTTAAGAGTGTGCCGGTCACAGAGGTGGCCGCAGGAGGCGGCCGGAAAGCAGAGTCAGCTGTGCCCAGAGACAGCTCCCTCCCCGGACCATTTGACACTCAGCTGCCAGCACTCACGGAGTCTTTCCTGAGGAACAGGCTTTTGGATTCCAGCAACTTCCAGAACCTCCTAGGCTTTTCCTTGGCTCTTCCCATCCACGCTGCTTGACTAGAGATGCTTCAGGACAAGGATTTAATTTCTTGTATATTTTAAATGACTGTATGACATACATTGTATATTAAAGATGGCATAATAGTAACCCACCCTTTTCCCTCGAATGCAGTCTTGGGACGTGATCTCCTTCCCAGAGATGCGGGCTGACGTGTATAGCCAAGCATCTTTACCAGCTTCCTGTGAGAAGTGTCTTTTACAAGGTCCCCTTTGCTGTGTCACTGTGAACTTGGGAAAGCATAGAGTGGTACGGTCACTTGGCAGCTTTATGGAACTGTTTCGTTGGAAGCCGTTTTGCCGTGGAAGGAGTCCGATATGGCATTGAGACTGGCTGGAACAGGAGAATCGCAACCAGTGACCCCTTCATAGCTCAGCTTTATTTTTTTCTGGGACACAAAGCAAATAAAATATTCTGACCTCCCAATGCTTCTCCCATTTGTTTTAATTAATTAATGTATGTGTGTTTGTGTTCTTTTATGCATATGTGTGTGTTCCTGTATGCACATGTGTGTTCTTGTATACACGTGTGTTCCTGAATGCACATGTGTGTATTCCTATATGTTTATGTGTGTATTCCTGTATGCACATATATGTGTTCCTCCACGCACATATGTGTGTGTATGTTCCTGTATGCACATGTGTGTGTGTATTCCTGTTTGCACATGTGTAGAGGTCAGAGGCTGAGTCAGGTACCTTCATCTATCACCCTCCTCTCTATCTTTTTGAGGCAGAGTCTCTCTCTGAACCTGGCACCAGTTATTTTTGGGCTTGGCTGGCTGGTCAGTGAGTCCCCAGCACCTGCCTCTCTTTGCCCTTCCGGAGCTGCGGTTACAGTGTGAATCCTAACACCTGGCTTTTTAGTAGGTGCTGAGGATCTAAACTCAGGATTTCATGTTTGCTCAGCAAGTACGTGACCCACTGAATCATCTCCCTATTTTATTTTACTTTTTGAGATAGACACTGTGTAGCCCTGGCTAGTGAACTCAACACGTAGACCAGATTGGCCTCAAACTCACAGAGAACTGCCTACCTCTTCTGCCCAGTGCTAGGATTAAAGATGTGTGCTCCCATGCACTTTAGGGATGGGAGTGAGGGAGTGGCTATTTTATATTTTGGGACAGGGTCACATATAGCCCAGTGTGGTGGTATTGTGTTCCCCAAAATATTGTGCACTCTAATAAACTTATCTGGGGTCAGAGAACAGGACAGCCACAATATTAAACATAGGGGTTAGATAGTGGTAGCACATGCCTTTAATCCTAGCATTCCGGAGGCAGAGATCGCCTGGATCTCTGTGAGTTCAAGGCCACACTGGAAACAGCCAGGCGTGGTAACAAGAGCCTTTAATCCCAGGAAGTAATGGCAGAAAGCAGAAAGGTATATAAGGCGTGAAGACCAGAAACTAGCCTGGTTAAGCTTTTAGGATTTTAGCAGCAGTTCAGCTGAGATTCATTCTGGATGAGGACTCAGAGGCTTCCAGTCTGAGGAAATAGGATCAGCTGAGGAATTGGCGAGGTGAGGTGGCTGTGGCTTGTTCTGCTTCTCTGATCTTCCAGGGTTCACCCCAATAACTGGCACTGGGTTTGATTTTATTAAAAAGACCTGTTAAGATTCATGCTACAGCCTAGACTGGCCTCCAATTTTCTATGTAGCTAAGGATAGTCTTGAGTCTGGTTCTCTGGCCTCTGCCTCCCCAGTCCTGGAATTACACGGGGCCAGTTTATATAGTACTTGAAATCAAACCCAGGGCTTTGTATATTCAAGGCCAGCAATCTATCCCTACATCTCCAGCCCATCCCTCATATTTGAAAATAAATGATTTCTTACCTACTTTTCTACTTTCATTAAATATTATTTTATTTTCCTAGTACATGGACCTTAGCTCCTCAGGTAAACTTCAGTCACCTCTGATGGGGAAAGGCACACTGGAAGGAGTGAAATGGAGCAGCTTGCCATCATGACAAATTTCCAAAGTCAGTCAAACAAACAGCCACAACGTAGTATAGTGAATGTGAGGGGACAGGATGATGTGTTTCTTTTTGGCTAAATGACAAGTAAAATTTATATTATTTGCCTTGTGGGAAACGTAATAAAAGAAAAGAACATGTGCATTTTTATGAATTGAGAGGATTTGCCCAAATGGAGCATTTGCGGGCGCAGTGCGTGCTACATAGATTCTGGGCGCCAGGGAGGACACAGACAACGCTGTGCACGTGGTCCCACCTCCTCACTGTGCATGTTTCACCGGGAGGCTCGGGTAACAGTAGGTAGGCTACAGCAGATGGTTAGATATCAAAATGAGTTGCAGAGGGGATTAAGAGCCAAGCGGGCTCTCTGCTTCTGTGATAAAATACCTGAGATGTGCCACTTAAAAGGAGGAAAGAAGCCGGGCGGTGGTGGCGCACGCCTTTAATCCCAGCACTCGGGAGGCAGAGCCAGGCGGATCTCTGTGAGTTCGAGGCCAGCCTGGGCTACCAAGTGAGTTCCAGAAAAGGCGCAAAGCTACACAGAGAAACCCTGTCTCGAAAAACCAAAAAAAAAAAAAAAAAAAAAAAAAAAGGAGGAAAGAATTACTCTGGCTCTCAGTTTGAAAGGCTCCGGTCCCTGGTCACTTGTCTCCATTGTTTTAGGCCTGCGGTGGGATGTATGCAGAGGAGCAAAGACGCTCCCCTCCTAGTGTCCAGGAAGTAAGGAGAGAAAGGAAGGGCGAGGCTCCCAATATTTCCTTCAGGGACAAGCCCCTCGGTGACTGGCTTTTCCCAGTTGGCCCCCTGCTCCTGAAGATTCCACCATCTCCCAGTGACGTCATCACTCGGGGACCAAGCCTTTTCGCTATCACCCAGATCACCCTGCTTCCTAGCACCCTGTATAGTAAAGTGAGCTCGCGTCGGGCATCAGACGGCCTTCATCAGAATGGAGGGGTCACCCCACGTCCAGGTGAAGCTCTGGAGGGGAGCTGATTCTAGGCAGCTGCTTGAGAGTTTTGCCAGCGTGTCTAAGAACCTCTCCGTTGTGCTAGCACAGGTCGGGCGTGACGGTCTCCTTCCTCTTCGTCTCCCCCCACGCCGGGGGAGGGGAGGGCTTGTGCTGTGAAGCTCCAGCTGTTGCTCCCATCGTTTCCAGTGGGTAGGATGGGAATAGCGGAGAGTCGGGAGGACAGCAGGCAGGGGGACTGGACTGGATGCAGCAAACGGTGGAAAGCCTGTTGGCTCCCGAGCCAAACCTTTTCTAGATTCTAGAATCCAGAAGATCGTCTGGGACCAAGGATGGCAGTCATTCAGGCTGTGGCAGAAGGTGACAGTGAGGCTTCTATTCGGGGCTGGAAATTGACAGGCTTTCCAGCCGCTCCATCTTCGGGCGACTCGACTTTATTTTTTTTTCTTTCTTATTCGTCTAATGTAGGAATCTTGGGTGGTGGGCGGGCACAAGAGACCCACAGGGGAGAAAATGAATAACAGAGACTCCTGGGTCCCCCTAAAGGGGGTCACAGGTAGCGCCTGGAATCTGCTAGCCTGTTTTATCTCTGAGATGACCCCAGAAGATAATGGGGACCAGCTTTGAGAAAACTGGCCCCATTAATTGGCAGGGTCGGCTGGCTTCTATTCGGTTTGCCATTCTATCGGGCCCCTTTCTTTTTGGTTTATAGCCAGTTCGGAACTAACCCTCCATGGCCTTCAATGATGTGTTCCTCCATGTCCTAGGCTGTGAGTTCTGTTCCTATCAGAATAGCTTGCTCATTGCCCACCCTCTGGGGTGGGGGGCTCTATGCTCAGATTTCCTCTTGTCCTTATGACTGGTCGTTGAGTCTCAGCTAAGTTTACGTTGCCTGTAAAACCTGCAGCTCTGACCTCTCCAGCCGAGGGAAGCGGCAGCATCCAGACGGCTTTCTATTTCTGCGGCTTTTTATTCTTTCTACTGCTGAATTCTCTTCAAGTGCCGGCTCACAGCGTGCGGAGAAGATGGTGGCTTTCTATAAGACAGCCCCAGAGTAGCTGCTTGCCAGCCTGGTGGCCCGGTGGCCCGGGCTAAGTGCCCTCATCACCTCCACGTTCACGGTTTCTCCCTATAAAGTCTGTATGATATGAAGTCTCCCTGTAAAGGGCGGATGGACCGTGAGCAAAAACATACGAGAGAAGGGGTTCACAGTGCTCACCAGACACAGTGTGTTTAGGCAGAGGGCAGTTCTCTCTCTTCTCGCTTGTCCTGAACCCCCAGCTGGACCAGAAGACCCTCACAAGAGAACGGACACTTTCTATTCCTCTGCCTTCTCCGCATTGAGTTTTCAATAACCTGCTAGTGATGGTGGGGTGCTAGCAAGAGTGACGGCGGCTTCACAAATACGCTCAGCCAGGGGTTACAGACTCACCAATATGCTCAGCCAGGGGTTACAGACTAACCAATACGTTCTGCCAGGTGTTCCAGACTCACCAATACGCTCTGCCAGGTGTTCCAGACTCACCAATACACTCCACCAGGGGTTACAGACTCACCAATGCTCTGCCAGGTGTTCCAGACTCACCAATATGCTCTACCAGGTGTTAGAGACGTGACTCATCTAGCCTTCTCGACAAAGCCGAGGCAGGAGCCAGGATCAGCACCAGCCGGGGAAACTGAGGCAGAGTGGCAAAGGAAGCAGTCAGTCCACCTTGCTGCTCCTTATCCTAGCTAGCATTTAAACTCAGAAAGTCTGCTGCAACCTGTACTGGTATTAAAATTTTAAAAAGTATTTAACATTAAATTCAAAAATACTTTATTGAAGCCGGGTGGTGGTGGCGCACGCCTTTAATCCCAGCACTTGGGAAGCAGAGTCAGGTGGATCTCTGTGGGTTTGAGGCCAGCCTGGTCTACAGAGCGAGTCCCAGGACAGCCAGGGCTGCACAGAGAAACCCTTGAAAACGACAGCAACAACAAAAATGACAAATTGTACTGTTGTGAAAAATAACCACCGTGCACACTCCTAGTTTGCCTTTTGCTGCTGTGATAAAACACCGGTTAAAACCAGCTTGGAGAGGAAAGGGTTTGTTTCGGCTTATAGGAAACAGCCCCCCCCCCCCCCCCCCCCATGGAAGCCAGTGTAAGAGCTCTCGGCAGGGACCTCACAACTGAAGTACAGAGTGTGGAGGAACACTGCTCGTTGGCTTGCTTCCAGGCCCACCTGCCTAGGGATGGTACCGCCCACAGTGGACAGTCAAGAAAATGCTCCCACCGACATGCGCACAGGCCATTTGATATAGGCAATTCTTCACATGAGGGTCCCTCCTCCAAGGAGTATCAAGTTGGCAGCAAGACTAACCAGGACAGACAGACAGACAGACGGATGTAGGACACTGAATTTCTACCTTCTCACCTGCCAGGATCACACATGGGCCATCTTTGTCCTCGGTACTGCCTTTTATTCCTTTGTCTCCATTTTTCATCTAGTTTTTTAAATCATAAATACCTGGTAGCTACATATTTCACATAAAGTTCATGCTATCATCACACTCAAAAATATCATCTTTAAACTTCAGTTTGTGTTTAAGGATCTCAGATGTACTTATAAATATTTTTCGGTAGTTTGTTCAAATTAGTAATCAAACAAAAAGTAACTTAGTTTTAATAATGCTTTTAAAAAAAGATTAGCTGAGCAGTGGTGGTGCATGCCTTTAATCCCAGTACTCGGGAGGCAGAGGCAGCAAATCTCTGTGGGTTCAAGGCCAGCCTGGTCTACAGAGCGAGTTCTGGGACAGCCAAGGCTACATAGTGAGACCCTATCTCAGAAAAAAACAAACAAGCAAACAAACCCCTAAAGATTTATTTATTATTTTTATTTATGTGCATGTGTGTATGTTTGTATGAATGGATGCCACATGTGTGCAGGTGCCTGTGGAGGCCAGAAGAGTGCACTGAATCCCTTGGAGCTGGAGTCCCAGGCAGCTCTGAGCCGCCTGATGTAGGTGCTGCGCCCTAACTCATGGTCTTATGGAAGGACAGAATGCGCTCTTAACCACAGAGCCATCTCTCCCGCCCATAGCAATGGTTTTTAAAGCAGAGTACCTGGACATTTTGTGTGTTATTGCACTCTCTCTAGAAAAGTCTTCCTGGTGTCTGTTTTGCAAGACACAGTTGGAGGGTGACGAGAGATCGCTTCCGGGCACTGTCAGCTGTTCACGGTGACTGACTGGACACGGAAAAACACCCTCTCTTGGCTCATTTTACCTGGAAAGTTATGTTGGTGTGTTTACCACAAGAGAGACCTGTTGACAGGGGTGGGGATGAAACAGCCATAGGAAGAAGCCCCGGGCGGGTTTGGGGTGTGTGTCCAGCGTCTGTCATGAACGTCGTCTATCTGCCTTCTCCATTTCTTTCACCACCTCTGCCCCTTCCGCTGGTGTCTTCTTTGAGTGGCACCTGGAAAGTCACAACGTTGACTTGCTCCTTTAAACAAATGTTCGTAGAAACTTGAGGATGTGCTTAATGATGACGGTGTCTTTGCCTAAACGGAATGCATGCGGCTGGACAAACTATGCATTGGAGACAACCCCAATGACGACAGCTTTCAGGGTGTTGTTTTAAATATCTATCTGTCTGTCTATCTGTCTGTCTGTCTGTCTGTCTGTCTGTCTGTGTATGTATGTATGTATGTGTGTATCCATCCATCCATCCATCCATCCATCCATCCATCCATCCATCTATATGAGTGTTTGCCTGCATGTATGTATGTGCACCCACATGTGTGCCTGGCGCCCATGGAGATCAGAAGAGGGTGTTGGATCCCTTGAAACTTGAGTCCCAGGGAGTTGTGAGCTGCCTGCGGTGGGTACAGGGAACCTAACTCATGTCCTATGGCAGGGCAGTGTGCGCTTTTAACCACGATCCATTTCTCTAGTCCCAAGGTTTCAGCTTTTCTTGATATGTGTGTTTATTATTCAGTCTGACCCTATACCCTGAAAACGTCTTGCCAGATGAGCAACTATTCAGTGACTGGAAAAATGAAATTAAATGAGATATTTCTGCTTGTTTTGAAATTATACACTCTTGGGGGGGGGCTCTTGCTTGCTAGCTTCAGTGTAGAGTATTGGGACTTGCCTTGAGCTTAAGGATATATAAGACATTATATGTAATATATATATAATCTATCTATCTATATAATATATTTAACTGAGATCACCCTTTAAAACTAGACCATGAATCATGGTTAGATTACACACACACACACACACACACACACACACACACACACACACACCCCTGAAATCCAATTTGCTGCTGCACACATGAGTTTCGTCAAATTCTTTTAAACTGTAACAGGCTTGAGCGAGCGAGCAGCTGGGCTTTGGAGCCAGCCAGAGGATTAGAAGAGCAAGCTGCTGACTGCGGCGCTTTACTTCGTAACTACGAGGGCATGTGTGAAGCTGACTAATACTCTCCAGGGCCATCTTGCCAGTGAGAATTAAGAAACAAGAGATTTTTATAAAACTACGTTTTTACTCTCTTCCTGCCCAAAGAAGTGGCACCTCCCCGCCACTTTTAAGTCTGTATCATTTTTCTTTGTTGGTTGCAGAAATTAGGTTCCTGTCTGAATAATTTTTCATGCTCATTTTAAACTATTATGAAAACTGAGGCAGAAGTTGATGATGTTTTCTTTGGTGAGATACTTTGTGAGTCTGTTTCTTCTCTAAAGCTTATCTTCCAACAGACTTTGATTTTTGAAAAATTAAAAACACGAATCTCTGTTCCCTAGTCTTTAAGAAGGTGGCATGATTGCGAGTTGAAAGTAGGGGCAAGAGAATGGAGAGCGTGGGAAAGGGAAGTTTCTGTTCTTTGCAGTCAAAGCTTTTAGCCCAGTCCTGTTCTCTTGCACAGTCACTGTGGTAGCTTCAAAACCCACCAATGTGTTTATCTGTAATCTGAGAACATCTGTAAGAGAGGCCGTTACTTAACACCCATCTACTTGAATCTAGCTCCAGGTCTCTCTGTGCTTTTGAGTGACACATGATGGCTGGTGTTCAGACATGATGGATTCCCCAAATGCTTGTGTGTCGGAACATTGGTCCTGGTTAAGGCAAAAGTTTCCATCCCCTTATGTGTTTATGAGCAGAGGCTCCGGTCTTTGTAAACATAGTCCCCCTACTCTGCCATAGAACTGGACCTGACTTCTCTACCCACATCTTGACACCCATTATCCAACCTTCCTCTGTCCCTCCTCCCCGACCCTTTCCAACCTCCAGGGATCAGTGCTCTACTTTAAGACAGTCTCTTCAGCATCCACATGTAGGGGAACTAGTCTTTCTTTGACTGCTTTTACTCAATACAACAGCTACCAATTCCATTCACTTTGCGGCAAATAACAGGATTTCATTTTTAAAAAATGTGGGTCCCATCTCCTAAAGGTTCCTCCACCCCTTAACATTGTATGTATGTATTGAGTAATTGAGGAGGCTTTTTTTTTTTTTTTTTGGTTTTTCAAGACTTTGCGCCTTTTCTGGAACTCACTTGGTAGTCCAGGCTGGCCTCGAACTCACAGAGATCCACCTGCCTCTGCCTCCCGAGTGCTGGGATTAAAGGCATGCGCCACCACCGCCCCGGCTGAGGAGGCTTTTTAACAGAGCCCAAGCAATGATGCTTGGACGTTCTCCCTCCAAAACTATAAGCTAAGTAAACCTCTTTCCTTTGTAAGTTATCCAGCTTCGGATGTTTTGTGATAACATAAAATGTAGTACAATATATAACACATTTAAAATTTCATCTGATGTGGGTGTGGAGGTGCCTGCCTTTGGTCCCAGCACTTGGGAGGCAGAGCAGGCAGATCTCTGAGTTCAAGGCCAGCCTGGTCCATAAAATAAGTTCCAGGACAACCAGGGCTGCACTGAGAAACCCTGTCTCCAAAAACAAAACAAACAAACAAGAAATCATGTTACAACCAGGCCCTGATCATGTTTTCTGAGCCACTGAGACAAATCTCTGTTGACTCCAGTCCTACCTTAGAAATCCACGTGGATACATGAGCCAGTAAATTCTATTTAATTTTAAGCCAGTTTGACTTGGGGATCCTGTTACTTGTGATCACAGGCACTCAGCTAATCCTAACTGTAATGAAGTTTCAAAGCAGATCTTCTGTTTGTGTTACAAACATACTCTCTAAGAGATGTGAAGAAGAATGAACACTCATTGAGCACCTACTATGTGCCTTTAACCTGCTTGTGCTAACTGTAAAGGATTGGGGTCCGATTGGCCACCCTACCACCCATGTGTACTTCGTGTGGCCTTGTGGCTGGAGCTGTGATGAGCGTGGCTTTTTCAGTGGGTTTTTTACTATTTCCAGCTTCCGAGAACTAATCTCACTTCTGCCCCAGTGAAGACTCTGGGGTCACCCAGCGCTTTCTTGTTGGCTGTTTTGCAAGTCTGTTTTCTTTGCACATGGCAGAAAATCGGCTCAACTGCAATTTCACATTCTCACTGTGATTCCACTAAGAGATCTCTCGTTTTAACCATAATTAAAAGTCATTATCACTTACATGTATGCGATGATCTCCAAGCCCAGGTTTGATTTGAGAACAGTACACAGAATGGAATCACAGTTTGAGACACGTGGAGGTCGGGGTGGCTTAGTGTGTCAGAATGGAGAGAACACCTGAGGTTCTATCAGGAAAAGACAGAAGCTATGTAGGCTATTTTGAAAGAAGGTTCAGTGGTGCAGGCAGCAGTTTCTGGGAGCTTGGGAGTTGGGGAGTGGCAGTGGTTACTAGGGAAAGCCCATCTTAAAGTGATGGCAGGCCATTGAGGTTCAGAAGTGGACTAAGGAGACAATCCCTAGAGAAAGTGTTTGTGACCTGTTTCCTTTGCACGATCCTTTGAATGTTTTATTTGGGTATGACAGAAACGACTCCATTTTGCAAGAACGCAGTTTTCATACCTCCCAGATACAAGCAGACTTTTGTTTGAACACAATCGTCTGTGTTACACTCCAGATGCACGGAGCGATGAGAACGTTGGATGTTACGTGGTTCTCTGAATTCCCAGCACCTTGTGTTGCCACAGTTAAGTCTTTTTCCTCTGTAGAAAAGTCAGTATCCAGTGAGGCCCCGAGGCCAGCGCTGACATGTGGCTGGGAACAGGGTCCTTGTGATCTGAGCAGGAATCAGCTTCTCTTTCCTGCCAGTTCTGCTTTCCCGATGTGGAAAAGGTTGGCCCATCACTAGCCACTCTTGTGTGGGGCTTAGATGAGTCGAGCTAGGGGTCATACAGGGTATGTGTGTGAGTTGAAATCAGTTGAGGTGAAAAATAGATCTTTCATCATAGTCCAATGGCTCTTTGAAAAGAAATTAGTCATGTACTTCATTCTCAACAGAAAAGCAATAATTAGGGGCCCTCCTCCAAGAATAAGAAATTCGTTATGGCTCTGTGTTATTTGATCCGCTGTCAGTTCATTGGGGGAAATTCACAATGAAGAAGGGTGACTGAGTACGAGTCCTTTGCAATTTGTTTTTAAAGGCTGTAACAGGTGGGTCAGCGTTCTTAGAAACTGTTTTCGAGTGTCATTAGTAGCATGCAACAAGGGAGTTCTGCATTTCAGAGCTTCACCCTCTTTTTAAGGTCTAGGGTATGGCTGAGGGAAGCGTGTCGAATCCCCAGGGACTAGGCTGACCCTTAGGCCTGAGTGGTGAGTGGGGGGTGGGAGCTGGTTTTTTTTCTCTTTCTTCCCCTGCTGAGGGTGGGCAGTGGAGGGATGGGAATGTCAGCCGGAGTTGCTGAAGAAGGGTTCCAGGAGAGGAGAGGATTTGAAAGGCAGGATACTGGAGGTTAAAAGGTTGTCCTGTCAAAACCACACCCACTGAAATTGTACAAATGCAAGGAAGAGTTGGGCAGGAAAGAGGCCCCGCCTTCTTTTTCCTTACTCGCTCTGCCCCCTCATTTGGCTTTGAACTTGGAACCTTTCCTCTTTAGTATCGCCACATTGCAGCTCCCGCCAGGAAACAGGTTGCTTCGGTAGTTCCTGAAGGGATGAATAATAGTCCCGGGATTCGCGCTTAAAAACCCTGGTGGAAAATTTGGAAATACGGAAATGTTTTGTGAGTATCAGACTTCAATTATGGGGGGATGGAAAAGTCTACAAGTATTTTGTTAGTCGTCAGAATTTCGCGAGGCAGTGAAGAATCAGTCTATGAATTTATTAAAAAAACAATTTGTTAATCCTACCCCTTCTACTTCACTTTGCTGTGGCTCAAATCAGTGCAAAACCCTAACTTTCAGATTGGGCTCCCTGCCTGGTGTTGGTTTGTAAGTTTTGGCGTCTGAGGACTCACCCAGTGGCCTCATGCACGCGAAGAGGTGCTCTTCTTCTAACTGGCTCTTTTTCTGTGACAGGGGGCCTCGCAAGGTTGCTGGGGCTAGCCTCGACTCACTCAAGCACAGGCAGGCCTTGGACTTGAGACCCTCCTGCCTCAGCCTCCCAGCCCAGGCTATGCCACCAGACCTGGCTCTCACTGTGTTTATATATATATATATATATATATATATATATATATATATATATATATATATATATATATACTAGAGCAGCTGTGGGCCGATCCACCCACTTTCCGAGGTTTGCTCACTTTCCTATCTTCCAGAGGCTTCTTCCTGTAACTCTGGAGCTAGTTAATGTAGCTTTCTAAGAGCAGTGACTTTAAAGATTATCATTATCCACCTCCCCCCCCTTTTCACACCCTTGTCACGTCTCATTAAAGACTTGATTGAAATTATCTGAGGAATATTATCTGAACCAATTAGGTATTATTTGTATTTTTAAAGCTCCAGAAAACTAGATTCTGCAACTTGTCCTTATCCTTTTTTTCCCCCTGTACTTTCCTCAGTTAAAATGAAGATGAGGTTAATTGTCATACAGAACGCTCCCATACCCATTCAAGGTCTCTGCAGCCCCAAGCGGCCATTTAGAGCTGTCAACAATGGCACACACCTCTCTTAAGTGATGCTGAAGATCAGCTGGCTATTAAGAATATTTTACTAATTTGTTACTCAATTTAGATTATCCAGGGTACTGGTTTGCCTCAGACTTCTCCCCCGAGGCAGAAATGATTCAGTCAAATTTTAATATTGATGAGCTTAGTTCTTAATAATCCTTCTAAATTTACTTACCCCCTCCCCCCCATCTAATACCCGCCTGCAGGTAGTTAGATCCAAGCTGGGCATGGCAACACATGCCTGTAATTCCAGAACTGGCGAAGCCCCAGAGGCAGGAACTTCTGAAGTTCAAGGCCAGCTCAGTTTAAGGAAACTCTATTTCAAAAAACCAGCTCAAAACAAAACTGAAGTCCAGTCCAGACTAAAAGGCCAGTGCCTCCAGCTGATTTTTCTGGGAACTTTTGTGCTTTGCCTTTGAAATGGGTCCAGAATTATCTAATGCTACTCTGCTTAGTGATGGTGAGGCTGGTATGTGTGTGTGTGTGTGTGTGTGTGTGTGTGTGTGTGTGTGTGTGTGTGTGTGTTCATGTGTTTGCATGCATGTAGAGGTCAAATGTCATTCCTCAGGATGCACCCAGCATTTTCTTTTTGAGACAGGGTATCTCACTGCCCGAAGCTGGCTGACAGGGATCCCCCTGTCTGCTCTCCTCCATGTTCTGGAATAGCAAACACTGCCTACCAGTGTTAAGCGGGTAACTTCTGTGTTAGCCTCTTTTCTGTTGCTGTGATGGAACACCATGACCAGAAGCAATGTAAGAGAGTTTGTTTTGGCTTACACTTTTGGAGGGATGGAGTCCAACATGGGCAGGAACAGCATGGCATACTAGGAACAGGAAGTTGCTGATCACATCTTTCATTCACACACAGCTTGGGGGAGGAGGGATATCAGGAAGAAGATGAAGCTATAGACTCTTTGGTTTTTTGAGACAGGGTTTCTCTGTGTAGCTTTGTGCCTTTCCTGAAACTCACTCTGTAGCCCAGGCTGGCTTCACAGAGATCCGCCTGCCTCTGCCTCCCAAGTGCTGGGATTAAAGGTGTGCGCCACCACCTCCTGGCTAAAGCTATAGACTCTTAAAGTTCATCTGCAGTGACATACTTCCTCCAGTCAATCTTTACTCCCCAAAGGCTCCATCATCTACCCAAACAGTGCCACCAACTGGGGACCAAGTGTTCAGATACACAAGCCTATGGGGGACAGTTCATATTCAAACTACAATGCCATGTAGACTAGACTAGTTGATCATCGAGCCCCAGGGATTTTTCAGTCTCTGCTTGCCCGTGATCTAGGATTGATTATAACACTAATGGAGTTTGTTAAATTATTCTTAAGAAAATATTTCCCTGGGAAGCATATAGAGGGACTATTATGACAAAAAGATGTCAAATATTCCCAATCCATTCTTAAATAAAACAAAAATACCACACAGCACAGAAGCTAGATCCAGGTTATATACAGAAACACCCTGGAGAAGTCCAAACTCAGCAGTCCACCAGGCACGGATTAGTCAATGTTGCCACAACAGAGAAACAACACCTGGGAAATGGGGGTGTTATTTGCTTCAAGGAGTGACTTGAAACATTGCCAGCTGTGGATTTATTTCCCTGCATCAGTCTAGCATGGCACCAGAAGAGTGTATCAATGTGTGTTGCTCTGCCAACACTTGAGATGCTTCAGAGGGACCACGTGGATCTCCTAAGGTTTAGATAATGAGAGTTGTTGGGCCGTTGGTCACTCTGTGACTGTCCCGTTTGTGGCTTTATGCAACGACAGTCTGGGTCAGTGGAGAGCTGGGCTTCTTTGGGATGAGATGTTGACATGCTTCTTATAGTCCCACAGACGGATAACATGGAGCTGGAGCTGTGAGAGGTGGTTGAGTTGAACCTGCTTTAGACTTCACATGCGTGAGCTAGCAGTTGGGAGAATCAAGGTCTTTAGAACCATCACCAAGATCCAGTGTGCTTTGTCACTCTCAGTGTTGTTTTAACTGATTTCTTTTTGCTTTTATTTATTTGTTTGTTTGTTTATTTATTGTGTATCTGTATGCACTACCAAGTGTATGCAGTGGTCAGAGGACAACTTGTAGGAATTTGGTTCTTTCCTATCACCATGTGACTCCTGGGACTGAACTCAGGTCATCAGATTTGGTAGCAAGTGATCAATGCTATCCGTTAATACAAAGCAAGGAAAACACAAAGTCTTATTCATTCGCTACTTGCCTTGAATTTCAGTTTGAGACTATGGTAGTTTGAATAAGAATGGCCCCTATAGGCTCATATATTTGAATGCTTAGGAAGTAGTACTATTTGAAAGGATTAGGAGGTGTGGCCTTGTTGGAGGAAGTATGTCACTGAAAGTGGGTTTTGAGGTTTCAAAAGCTCAAGCCAGGCCCAGTGTCTCTCTCTTCCTGCTGCCTGTGGATCAGGATGTAGAACTCTCAGCTCCTCCTCCAGCACCATGTCTGCCTGCATGCTGCCATGTCCCACCATGATGATAATGGACTAGACCTCTGAAGATGTAAGCCATCCCATTAAATGCTTTCCTTTATAAGAGTTGTGGTCATGGTGTCTCCTCACAGCAATCAAATACTGACTAATACAGATATTCATCATTCATTCACTCACTCCATTCATTCATTCATTCATTCTTTAAACCACATTTAGCCTTTACTTTGTGTTGGGTACTACATTGGAGGGCCCGGGCCCCTACCTCAAGAAGCTTCTAGCTCCAGATGGAAGAGATCCTTATGATCTAGATCCATGGCTGACCATGAATCTTCTGATGTGTAAGGTGTGGCACATCTGAAGGGCAGATGAACTTTACCCTCTGAAGTAGCAATGCTGAAGGAAGAAGACCTGTGGCCTTGAGACAGAACATTGCTGCGGCCATTCCAGCTCTTTCCCTGACCACTATGTGGCTTTAAAACAAGGTTTTTTCTTTTTCCTTCAATTCTGACTTTTCATCTGAGTATGAAAAAGAATATAAAAATTGTCTAAAAACCCTGGCACAAGGGCTGGGGAGATGGCCCAGTAGATCCTGTGGTTGCTGTGTAAGTGAGAGGAACTGGATTTGGATCCTTGTAAAAGCAGCGCATGGTGAAGCTTGTCTGTAATGGCGAGATGGGAGTAGGAAACCACCCTTCCGAGCTCATGGGCCAGTTAGCCTGGTATGCAGTGGGGTAAACAAGAAAAGCTTTCTCAGACAAGGTGGAAGGTGAGGGCTCATACTTGAGATTGTTCTTGGACCTCCATTATTCCTTGTGACGTGCATGTGCACTTACACATGACTGTACAGGTACATATAGACCAAACCAACCAACCAACCAACCAACCAACCAACCAACCAACCAATGAACCAACCAACGAACTAACCAACCAACCAACCAACAAGTCAATCAACCAACCAACCAACCAACCAACCAGCCAATCAATTAACCAACCAACCAACCAACCAACCAACCAACCAACCAACCAACCAACCAAACTTGGCACAGTGCTTAGCAACCAGTTTTCAATGTATCATGATTCTTCTTACTGCTTTTTACATTGTTATTGGAGACAAAGGATTGTACTAGACAGAGCACTGCAACCTTTGGCCGGGCAGTTCTGGCTCTGCCACCAACCTTCCGTGTGCCACAGGGGCGAGGCTACCCATGCCTGTCTGTAGACCTTATATGGGATCCTGGATGGGCAAAATTGGAGTTGAGCTGTTTCTACTTGTTGGTTCCCTGTGAGTAATGCTGCTACAAACATTCATGTACGTGTCTGTGTGGACCTGTGTTTGCATTTCTGTGGGGTGTATTCTAGAAGTGGAATTACTGGATCATGTGGTAACTCTGTTTAACCATTTGAAGAACTGCTGGGCTGCTTTCCAAAGTGGCTGCACCATTTTATAATCTTCCCAGCACTCTGGAAGGATTCAGATTTCTCCCTCTTCCTTGTCAACACTTCCTATTGTCCATCCTTGTATTTTAACCATCTCAGTGGTGTGAAGGAGTAACTTCCTGTGGTTTTGACTTGCATTTCTCTCATGGCAAAGGACGCTGAGTATCTCTTCATGTGCTCAGTGACTGGAGAAATCCCTGGAGAAATGTTAATTTAAATCCTTTGGCCATTGTTTTTGCTGTGCAGGTGTGTGCATGCAGATGTGTGTATGCAGGTACAAGTGGAAGCCAGAGGTTGGTCCCAGATGTCCTCTTCAGGTGCCATCCTTTTTTTTTTTTTGAGACAGGGCTTCTCACCTACATGGAACTTATCAAGTAGGCCAAGTTGGCTGGCCTGTAAGCAGTGAACTCCAGGGACCTGTAGTCAGAAGATTTTCCTGTGTCCCGCCTGGTCCACAGCTGCTCAGACCCAGGTAAACACACAGAGGCTTATATTAATTAAAACTGCTCAGCCATTAGCTCAGGCCTACCACTGACTAGCTCTTACACTTAAACTCAGCCTATTTCTGTTACTCTATATGTTGCCACATTTTCTGTGGCTTTACCTGTGTGCCATTACATGCTGCTCCCTGGACAGCAAGCTGGCATCTCCTGGCTCAGCCTTCCTCTTCCCATAATTCTCCTTGTCTGCTTATCCTGCCTATACTTCCTGCCTGGCTACTGGCCAATCAGTGTTTTATTAAACCAGTGTACAAAAGCACTATCCCACAGCAGGGATCTGCTTGCTGCTGCTTCCCCAGAGCTTGGTTTACAAGAGCGCCACCCCACCGAACATAGGTCCTTGTGCTTGCAAGGCAAGCACTTTACCAGATGAGCTGTCCCCGGCCCTCCCTGGTCCATCTCTAAGGTCTTTCTTTGGTCCATCTCTAATGACGTTCACTGCTTGTTTTGGGGAACTGGCCTTTACACTCCCATTCTCCAGACTGATTACCATGGCAGCAGTATAGGAGTTCCCAGTGACAGTGTCACACTGGACCAATGTGACTGTGTCCGTCAGAACCGTCGGTCCCTGCATCTCAGTGGCTTTGCACATTGACACTTACTTCTTTGTCACACAAGCTTTGCAATCTCAGGATATGCCAGCCCGTGGCTCTTGTCTACTTTCTATGAGGACCCCAGCTGAGAAGTTGTTCAGGGACATCATCACTGTCCCAGTCACGGGCATGACCTGGACACACGGCCCTAGCAGTGAAGGAGGAGTCATTGTAGTTTTCTATTACAGAGAGTGCCGGTGATGTCAGCTGTGGTCACCAGCTCTCATTCTGTGCAGGAGTCACCTGGGACCGCCTCATGGCACCTGTGAAAAGGGGAGAGCAGTTTCATTGTGGCAGCCTCAAGCTTCTGGAAAAGAGCTTAGTGGATGATGGAGTGAAACTATAATACTTTGCCAGGTGGCGGTGGCGCTCATCTTTAATCCCAGCACTTGGGAGGCAGATCTGTGAGTTCGAGAGTGAGTTCTAGAACAGCCAGGGCCACACAGAGAAATCCTGTCTTGAAAAACAAAAAACCAGCCGGGTGGTGGTGGTGCACGCCTTTAATCCCAGCACTCGGGAGGCAGAGCCAGGCGGATCTCTGTGAGTTCGAGGCCAGCCTGGGCTACCAAGTGAGTTCCAGGAAAGGCGCAAAGCTACACAGGGAAACCCTGTCTCAGAAAACCAAAAAAAAAAAAAAAAAAAAAAAAAAAAAAGAAAAAGAAAAACAAAAAACCAACCAACCAACCAACCAACCAACACCAAACCAAATCAAACAAAACAAAACCCAACAAACCAAAAACCACAAAGAAGGAAACTACAATACTTCCCTTGGAGATATGTAGCTAGACCTGGGCTGTCTGCTTCTAGTCTGCCAAGCAGGTTTAGATAGCTTTTGGGGTGAGATAGCTTTCCTAGCTTTCATCCTCATTCCTAGAATTTTTTTTTTCTGTACCTACTATGTGCCGTATGTTGTGCTGAGTGCTGGGGCTACGACACTAATCAGAGCTCCCAACTCCTTGCGTACAACGGAGACAAGTGTACAGACAGTAGTCATGATTCTGGAGGAAGGTCTATGTACCTCAGCTGCCTAAGGGAAGGCTGATGGGAGTCTGGAAGGGTTCCCTGGTGCTGTCTCACAGTGTGGGAGAAAGCATCTCGGGCATTTCCTCTTTTTAAATTGTGGTCAAATATGTATAATATTTATTGTTTTGATCATACTGTTCAGTAACCATCCGTCATTGCTCCTGTAACAAGACCTTGTCCATCATTCCCAACGAAACCCTCTGTATTCACTAAACAGTATCTCCCTCTCTGCCCTCCTGCTCTGCTCTGTTCTCCTGCCTGTCTTAATACATTTGCCTACTGGTCCTTTTTCTAAGTGCCACCATGCAGTAGTTGTCTTTCTGTATCTGATGTATCTCCTGAAGAATGACGTTTTCAGGGGGCCGGAGAGACGGCTCAGGAGTTCAGAGCACTTGCTGCTCTTCCAGAGGACTTACGTTCTGTTCCCAAGTACCTCCATGGTAGTTCACAAATGACTATAACTCTAGTTTCCGGGGATCTGATGCCCTCTTCTGGCCTTCATAGGCACCAGGTAAATACATGACCTATATACATGCAGGCAAAACACTCGTACACATAAGAATAAGAAGAAATGAGTCTTAAAAAATAGTAGTAACAATTTTAGGGTGTGTCTATGCTGTAGCATATTCAAAGTTTCATTCATTTGTTTGGTGGCTAACTAATAGTCCATTGCAAGATTTATTTATATGATATGTTTACACAGACCTGGCTTATTGTGACAAGTGCTGTCATAAAATTATGGTACAAATACCTGTTCAATGTTTTAATTAATTGAGACAGGGTCTCATTGTGTAGCTTTGCCTGGCCTGAAACTTGCTATGTTGACCAGGTCAGCCTTGAACTCACAGACATCCAGAGACATCCAGACGCGTCTGCCTCCAGAGTGCTGGGATTAAAGGCATGCGCCACCACACTCAACAATATCTTCATTAAAGAAATTTACTTTCAATTATGAGATAATTAAATTATGGTCCTGCAGGTCACATGAAATTAAAACTAAAAGAGAAAATAGCCTTTCACATTGATAAAATTTTAACGTTAAAAAAAGCTACCTATTAAAATTTGTGTCATATTTCTCTTAAGATGATTTTATGGTCATTAAAGTTATTAAAATGTTTTTGATGACCAGAAAGGATAAATTTGTGTGTTATAATTTGTTTCATTACTCCTTTGGGTCATTTTGAGATTTATTATTTATTACAAATTTATTATAAATTAAATTGAGATGACCACATCTGCACTGATCTTTGCTGCTGAGTCTATTATTAAACTGAGTCATTGCATCACAGACGTGAGAATCCAGTGTACTGGTCATGAGTGCCTGGCTTGTTTCATAGGAGTTTTGTCACAGCTGAGGCAGAGTATGTGAGATCCTGTCTTGTTCAAATGGCAAGGCCATTCTCTCAAAACTGTGCCATGGTGCCTGCACTGTTTCCTTTAGAACAGCCAAAGCCAGGGCAGGAAAGCGGAAGGAACCCTTTCCAAGTCTCAAATTCTGTAAGCTGGGAAAGCTTCATAGGTCTGTCCCCCACTGGGGACAGCCATTGTGAATGAGCAGCAGCTGACTGATGGGGGACCGTGACCTAGCAGGCTAGGGTCCTTCTCCACCTCTGTCTCACAACTTACACTTGCTCATTCCTAGGCCATCTCATTCCTTGCAGAAACCACCACTTTGGAGAGAGATGTACGTGGGAATTTTCTGGGGAGCCCTTCGCTTACACCTGTTACGGTTCTCCAAAGACAAAGACATGGCTCCACGATGCACATCCTGCTCCCTACTTCCCACTACAGACACACTGATACCCCCATATACAACGTTCCTTCTTCACAGACAGAATGTATGTAACAGAGCAGGCCAAGCTGGACACCTAGACACAAGCTGAGGCGGGGGCAGGATTCTGAAGGCCACCTGTTGCCTGAGATCCCATTTCCATGGCCAAATCATGGAGAGTAATCTGGTTTGCTCCAAGTGTACTGACTGAATATTAATTTAATCTAAAACATACCCAGACGGTATTTGATCAGACGCCTGGCTACTGTGGTCAGACAAGTTGACACATACAGATTTAAAAAGCTTGCACCAGTCTCCCATATAAAAAAACCCTGCAAGACCAACATGTCATCATTTCTCCTGGGAGCCACTAGAGGGCACTATGACCATGGGAAATGGAAGCCTCAGTGCCTGTGCTGATTCTTTTAGACTAACCAAAGCCAGGGTAGGAAATCTGAGGAAATCTTTCCCTTCAAGTCTCCAGTTTTGCAGTTGGGAAAGTTGTCACTGGATGAAAGCCTACACCATAGGGCTGTGGAGGAAAGTTAAAGTTAGAGGCTGGAGTTACAGCTGTGTGTGACCTTTTGACCTTGGCTTCTTGTGATTCCCATGTTAAGTAAGGCACTTTTGTTTTTGTTAGTGATTTAATGGCAATAACTTGAGATGTTGGAATTGATTTGTTTTTTATAAGCTGTATCTGAGGAGGAGGCTTCCTCTCATACAAACGATGTGGGTGAACAGTCTGCAGGGCCTTTCAGCGGGCGTTATGGCGTGCTAGCTTCTTAGTGTACGGTACCTGCTTTTTGTTGGTGTTGTGTCCACAGCTAGTTCTGATGAACACAGTAAGGGTTTTCTTTGTTCGTCTCTTTGGTAAAATATTGACTTCAAGGGACACAAGAGAGGCTCGCAATACACATGTATTCTGGGCATGCAAAGACTCCTTTCTTTTCACTGTCTGCATGTGTGAGCTGGTGTGTGTGTGTGTGTGTGTGTGTGTGTGTGTGTGTGTGTGTGTGTGTGTGTGAGCTCTCGTGTGCCTGTGTTAGTTGCCAGGCAGTGAGGGGTATTAGGTGAAAGGGGAATGCCCCTGAAAGAACACATTTTCCTCTGTTCTGATGGAAAAAAGGAATTGGATCGTCCCACTTAGGAGTCAAATCTAAATGTGAGAGTTCTAGCACATTACCATCTCAAATAGGTGAATGAAAGACTCATTTTTTTTGAGAATACATGCAAATTTAAAATAAAAAAGCTTTAGCTAATTTGAAAAATGCAGTGTTTTGTTTCAAATACCATTTCTTTCTCGTCTTGTTGCAATCTTCGGGTTCTAGAACTCCCTTCTCTTGCGGTCGCCCTCTCCCCCCATCTTTGGGTAGCCGGCTCGGGCTTAGTCTCTCCACTAGGGGGCAGGCGAAGAAAAGCAGAGCCTGCTTGACTAGCCTCTTGCCTCCCTGCTCCAGGGACAGACCGCAGGGGGCTTCTGGCTGGCTGTATTTGTGGTGACTGCACGTGGGGGTGGCCTTTTGCTGTATGTTGACTGTATGAAATTGCCAGGTTTTCTCCTTGACCTCTCCGGCTTCCGTGAAAAATGATTAAAACGTAAGTAGTAGTGTCAACGGAAATTTTAATGTGTTAGGCCTACCTCACACGCCAGAGAGTTTCAATGCTTTGTGTTTGCTCCAGTTGACCTGACTACAATAAATGCTTGGGAATATGGTTATTCCGAGAGACTTCGCAGCCGTGGATCTGTGTGAGAGCGTGAGTTTTCCGCATAATCTGGGGGTATTGAGTGTCCTCTACCCCAAATGCTTGGGACCAGAAGTGGCTTTAATTTTGGATGTTTTTTGACTTTGGAATATTTTAATAAACACAATGAGATGTCTCGGGGACTACCAAAGTCTAAGCATGAACTTCATCTTGTTTCCTATACTTACCATGCACAACTTGGAGGTGACCTTAGGCAGTATTTTTAGTGCGCCTCCATTTGGATGTCCATGCATACCATGAGGTCAGGTGCAGAATTTTAGATGTGGGACATCATTTCAGTGTTCAAAAAGTTCTGAATTTTGGAGCATTTGGGGTTTTGTATTTTTGCATCAGAATTTTTCAACTTGTATACTTAAGTAATCAAACATCTCGTTGTTGGCTGGCCCTGGCCTCATCTCACATGCCTGATCCGATTCTGATTTCAAAACTAAGTTCGTCAGTCCATCTTGCTCAGGACACCTTTTTCAGAATACACAAGAAGTTTAGAAAATGAGCATCCTAAGGCATCCTGAGGTACATACCACCTAACTGAGGAAACAGTGCCATCCTTCCAAGGATGAACAATGGAAAAGAATTCGGAGGTGACCTTACCGTCCTCAGGCTAGTGAAAGGTAATGGGTAAGATAACACTTGTCCTGTTGGGAGGATTTTCGTTTCCCATGGAGTCATACCATTTCAAAGAGCCGTGTACATGGGAAAAATGAATCCTGGCTTCGCCTTCAGCATGCGGTGCTGTGTGCTTGCCAGCGTGGAGCTTAGGCAATTAATTTCCTTATGTAATCCCTGTTCCAGAAGTTAGATGGATAACGAAGGCCCTTGATCCTCTCATGCTCATTACAACACACAGTCATTAAAATCTAGCGCCCAGGTAATTCCCCATTTCCTTCGCTATTCTGACTGCTTTTCTTGACTTGAGTATTTAGGAGTCTGGTTCCGTGATTGGCTGCCTCAGGCAGGCATTGGGCAAAACCTAGCCTCTGTGAGCATGTATGAGAACTGCCCGGCCTGTATCGGTTTTCTAGTTCCCTGCGACATGACTGGACTAATTCCTCAGACGCTTTGAGTGGCGTATAGCGGGACTGTTGCTTCACTGAAAAAGCAAACAAGAAAACCCCCAGCCTCAGAGTCAAGGCCTATCCGTTTCCCTTTAATTACCTCCTGAAGTACCTGTTAATGATTCATTAGTTATAAAAATAAATTATAGGGGCTCTGTAACTCTGTTTGCAGTTTCTTTCAAGTTTTTGAGCTGGCTACCGCCAGACGAAGAAGTGTGTGTCGGTTGTACGGGAGTGCGGCTCAGATTGCTTGTAATTTTATAGATTTAATAAAGATGCAGCAGGGCTGTGTGTGAACGGGGTTGGGCCGACATGGAGGAAAGCGCTTTAGGGCGAAAAATCTTGGCTTCTCGCAGCATACCAAGTTGGGGAGGGGGCAGGTTTCCTACATTCTGTCGCACAGTGCCCATCAGGGAAGCTCAGTGGATAGGGCTGAGGAGGTTCTCAGTCCATTTCTTAGTTTGTTTTGTATTGCTGTGATAAACAGCATAGCCCAGTGCAACTTGGGGAGAAAAGGGTTTATTTGGTGTGAGTGTCCTGATCATAGTTCATCACTGAAGGCTCTCAAGCAATAGCAGAGGCAGGGGCCGTAGAGGGAAAGCCAGCACACTGCTTTGCTCTCCAAGGTTTGCTCAGCTTACCAGGCCCACCTGCCCAGGGGCAGTGTTGTCTACAGTGGACGGGGTCCTCCTATATCAGTCATTGGTCAAGAAAATGCCCACAGATGTGACCGTAGGCCAGTCCGATGGAGGCAGTTTCTCATCTGAGGTTCTCTCTTCCGACGTGACTAGTTTGTGTCCAATTGACAAAAACTAATGTGCCCCGTTCTGTTCTGGGTAATTGTGAATGTGTAATGGTTCCTTTTCGGACATGGCCTCTGAGACCCACTCAAGGTTATAGTGTGTTGATGAAATGGGTCACAGTGAATTTCAAGATTTTTAGGGGGTAGCGGAGAAGAAAACCCTTCTTTGTTTTTCAAATAAAATTTTCTATAAGGGTAAGAACACTTTTTTTTTTTTTTTTTTTAAAAATAGGGCAGAAGACTAAGCAAACCAGAATATTCTATCTCCCAAAGTCACATCAGCCTGACCCATAGGGCCGCTCAGCACTTGGGATGAAAACAATAAAATTAAATTAAATTGTTTTTGTGCTTACTTCATTAAACTTTCCACTCTTTCTACTTGTACAGACACATCCATAGACAGAGATGTGTGTCTTCCCGGGATCTGACACGTAGAGCAGGGATTGACAAAGGGCCAGATGATAAAGTGACTTTGTGGGTCAGACAGTCTGAGACAGGACTGCCCAGCTCTGCCATGTGGCGCGAGGATGGACGGACGGACGGATTGAGCCTGACAGCGTCTGTAAAATTGTGGATACCAAGATGTGAATTCGCTATCATTTTCTGGAGGATGAAGTCTTGTTGTGACTTCTTCCTTGTGGTATGAAAACTGGGCAGATAGGTTGTAACTCCTGGCCGGGGTTGGTCTGTGGGCCACGGTTTGCAGACTCTTGCTCTAGGTCTCTTTATAGGCACCGCGGTTGCACGTGAAGAAGGCTGTGTTACTCTTTCAGAGTAAGGCCTTTGGAGCTGCCTTCAGCTTCTCTGACAAGGTCTTTTCCTTTCTCCAGACCCAGCCGACAGCCAGCTCTATACTACACTGTGCCACAGAGTCTGTTCCTCCCAGACACCAACGCTCCCTGAGGTGAATTGTGCTCAGAGCCAGTAAAACACAGACGAGGTCTACAGGCCGTTGACCTAGGTTACAACCGCCTAGATTCTAGTGGGTTAAAATTACAAGGTTTTTGTCTTGGTTCCTTTCCTCACAGCTCTGATAGAACACTTGATGTGAGCAGCACAAGGGGTCCAGGTTGGTTTGGGCTCGCGGCTAAAGGGGACACGGTCCATCGTGGCGGGAGCAGTTTGAGGTCCGGTGTCTGGAGCAGCCTGGGACTGTGGCTCTGTTACATTCAGGAGACAAAGCACTGGGCTGTGCTGGACGCGAGGCCAGGCTATAACCAGTGCATCCCGGGGACCCACGTCTGCCGTAAGCATCACCTTTAAAAGATCCCACCCACCAGCTGGGAACCAAATGTTCCAAATGCGTCAGCCTAAGCCGGGGCATTTTCTACTCAAGCCATGACGGCTGTCATTTCAGACGTAGCGATTGACTTTCGCCCCAGCCTCATGCCCCTTCCCGGTGGATGTGTTGGAAGGATTGTCAGACTCAGTCCTGGGAAATGTGGACGCTCGATTTGCAGCTTCTCTGTTCGACCCACCCACTCACGTCATAGCCCGAGGGGAAGAAGTGTCAGAAGGGGAAGAGTTACAGTTGACAGATGCTTAAGAAATAGGAACAGCGGATGTGGGAATCCTGCCCACTGGAGGTGCTGCTCCTGGCTCTCCGGCCCTTGCCTCCTCTCCTCTCCGCTGTTTGGAGTCTCCAGCCCTGGATTTATGAGGAGGAGGAAGATGAAGGGCAGAGGAGAGCCTGTCAAGCTTCCTTTGGCATTCCTCACCTTCTTCCCGTCTTTCAAATGCTAGTTCCGGAAAAGAGGAGTCTGGGAGCAGGCCAGGGGTCAAGTGCAGTGCCCTCCATGATCCTGAGGCAGGGAAGTCCCCCAATAGAGCACAGATCTATGCTTGCCAAAGGGGGCTACTCTCCTGAGCCAAGACAGATGGAACCGTGTAGACTGAAGAGGTGGGGTGGATGCTGACTGGAGGTACTGGACTTAAAAGTGGAAGTGATGGACGGATGGGGGCTGCTGCAGGTTCCTCAGCATGGGAGCAGTGTGAGAAAATGGATCAGGAAGTGTATTCCAATTGGAGAGGGAGGAAGCAGTTTTCACGACCTAGATCCACATTGGTGATGGAAATGGATGAGAGAAATTGATGGGATAGTAGGACTGAGTGAGAAGAGAGAGAAAGAAGAGCTGGCCTGGGGTGATGCTCAGGTGTTCTCTATTCCAAGTGAAGCAGCTAAATGTTCTAGAAGGGGCTTTGTCTGTGACGTCAGGAACACAATGTCTCTCCCATTGTTTCCCAGACCTTGGGAACAACGTCATTCATTCATTCCTTCTTTCATTCATACATGCAAGAAACCTCTCCTGAGCACTCACTGTTATAAGGGCTGGAGCTGTGAGGGGTACAGGGGAGTGTGGGCTGCCCTCTGAGAACTGACATTTGTGGGGGCAGGGGTCCTGGCCCATAAGCCATCCAAGGCAAGGCAGGGTGGAATGAGCTTTCAGGGCACAATGTTGCAGGGTACAGTGGAGTGGGGATATTAAAGGTCTCAGCTGGGTGACAATAAAGCTTGAGCATGGGGCCATACATGAGTGAACCATGGAGGGGACAGTTGTGGGGAGAAGGAGATACCAGAGGATGCCTGAGAGGAGATGGTGGCTCCCAAGTAGCCTGAGAGGTAGCTGCTGTGGGATGTTCCGTATGTTAAATGTGTTGCTCTGATGGGTTAATAAATCAAACACTGATGGGCCAGTAGCCAGGCAAGAGGAAGTATAGGCCAGATAAGGAGAGAGGAGAATTCTGGAAAGTGGAAGGCTGAGTCAGGGAGACCCTGCCAGCCGCCGCCATGAAAAGATGTAAGGTACCGGTAAGCCACGAGCCACGTGGCAAAGTACAGACTAATATAAATGGATTAATTTAAGATAGAAGAACTAGATAACAAGAAGCCTGCTGCAGCCATACAGTTTGTAAGCAATGTAAGTCTCTGTGTGTTTACTTGGTTGGGTCTAAGCAGCTGCGGGACTGGCGGGTGAGAGAGATTTGTCCTGACCGTGGGCCAGGCAGGACTGGAGAAAACTTCAGCTATAGGTAGCAAGTAGTTGGGGCACTTTAGTGAAGGCTTTTTAGTGTTCAGTGTAGACGGAATTTTCTCCGGTCCTGCCTTGCCCCACAGTCCAAACAAATCTCTCCCACCCTCGGTCCCACAGCAGCTTATAAAATAATTACTCAGAGCCTTATATTAATTACAAACTGTATGGCCTATGGCTCAGGCTTCTTGCTAGCAAGCTCTTTAATCTTAAATTAACCCATTCCTATTAATCTATATGTTGCCACGTGGCCGTGGCATTACCTGTCTGCTGGCATCTTGTTGCTCCTTTGGCGTGGGGCTGGCGTCTCCCCCAACTCTACCCTTCTTCGTCTCTTCTTCAGTTTGAAGGTACCACCTAACTTTTTCCTGCCCTGCCATAGGCCAGTGCAGCTTTATTTATTATCCAATGGGAGCCACACATATTCACAGCATACAGAAAGACATCCCACAGCAGTTCAGAACTGTCTCCACCATTGTCTAGAGATAGAAAAACACTGTACAGGTGGATCCCACACACAGGCCCACATTGTGATCTGGCACATACGTGTGTAAGGATGAGCACAGCTGAAAACAGAACCCACACTCCATGCCTCCTCCCTTCCAGTTCCCTTTCTCTCTTTAAACACTACTGCTTAGCTGGCTACGGTGTACAGACTTGTAATCCCAGCCCTTGGGAGTCAAGGCAAGAGGATTGAGATTCATGGCTAATCCGGACCACATCCCAAGAACTGATCACCAAAAACCAAACTCATACTGCTCAGTCCCCATCCAACCAGACAGTTCTGTGTGCATTGCGTTTCATTGCACACACACACACACACACACACACACACACACACACACACACACACACACGGCCATGAGAAGAACATGAAAAATCCCTTATAGTGTAATGCCTAAAATAATGTTTACTGACCACGTGTGTCACGGTCCCTTAGAATCAGGCGATTGTCGTAGTCAGTTGTCAATTAGCAAAAATGAAGAGGGTGGATAGAACAGAAAACCCTGGGTTGTGGTGAATGTACTGAGCATGGATTCTGTTTTCAGCTGGGCACATCCTTACACACGTATGTGTCAGATCACAATGTGGGCCTGTGTGTGGGAACCCCATGAGTACTCAGGCAGTCGGTATCTACACACACACACACACACACACACACACACACACACACACATGCCACCTTTCATAACTACTTATGGCAATCCTGTCACGTTGTTAGACCATGGCTGTTGTATGACCTCCACTTCAGAGATCAATACCAGAGGCGTGGGGCTGGGGAGCCCGGGGCCAAGATTGTATCCTAACTTAGCGACAGCTGAGATGGAGTCCAGGCCTGTTGCCGGGGGCTGAAGGCCTGTGTAACTGTCACACCGTGCTACTTTCTACAGCCTCCCTGGCGGTAAAAAGCTCTGTCTCGCTTATCTCAGAGGCCTGTGGCAGAGCTTCCTGTTGCCATGTCCTGTGTCCTGCCAGGGCTTGTCATGTTCGACCTTCTGGCTGTTTTGTGTCTCGCTGTAAGTGTTTTGGAAATTTGGGCAGAAGACGCATCCTTTCCCCCTTTTCTAGGACTGTGTGCCCTTCTGTCACTGTCTCTGAAGGCTACATCCTCTAGGATGTTAGGGACAAGCTGATCTTGACTAGGAAATTAAAAGCAATAGTTCTTTAACATGTTGGCTAAACGTGTCTGAAATGGAAATTTTGTTTCTTTGAAATGCAGTTTGAGACAGCAACTTGTACATGATAATGAAAAACATTGTCCCATTAGATAGGTAAAAATAATAAAGTAAGAAATGAGCCGTTGGTCTCTAGTGTTGGTAAATATTCAGGATAAGCTCCCGTGGGTCTCTCCTCAGACGAGTCTCTCAGACCCACACAGAGGGTCAGTAGGAGCCTGCCAAGTGTTGTTGACAATTCCTGAGACCTGCTTGCCAAGTGTTGTTGACAATTCCTGAGACCTGGTCCCGGGTCTCAGATTTCGGTCTCCACGGCTGTGTGTGGGTTGCGGTTGAGAGCGTCCAGAAGGGTCTCCGAGAGTAGCTTACACACATGTCAGCAGCACAGATTTGGTACTTAGTAAAAGGTGGCTTCCGCTGTCCTTCCTCCCTCTGTGGGTTCTAGCATCAAGTGACATTTGAGGACCCAAGGCCTCAGAACTGGCCTGTGGCCCAGGAGTCTCGGGCGCCTCTGCCACACCTGCCTCCCGAGAAAGGACGGATTGGTGTCGCACTCAGAGGAAGCTGGGATCGTATAGCTGATTGCCTTTGTCTGAATGTGGGCTTCCCATCATCCTCTGTGAAAACAGGACCCTGGAATATGTACTGGTGCAAAGCTGGGCCCTTGTGCCAACTTCTAGGTGGAGGGCTTGTTATCACTGACTGCATCCCAGATTCTCCTTTAATAGCGTGTCCTCTCTACCTGCCTGTGGGTTCCGTGAAGGTAAGCACCGTGCTAGCCTCTGAGAGCTAAACCTGCTGCTTAAATATTAGAATAGAAATGATGGTTGGATGAATATTCTCTCAGAGAGCCAGAGGGTATAACATGGATGCCATTAATTCCTGTACATTTTTTTTACTTTTTAATTGTAAGAGTACAGTTCAATTGTGTGTGTGTGTGTGTGTGTGTGTGTGTGTGTGTGTGTGTGTGTGTGTGTGTCTTCGTACCCACGGAGGGATGGTTCCAAAACCTCTTTGTAGATTTCCAAATTTGCAACTATTCAAATCACTTCTGTAAAACAGCACAGGATTTGCATGCAGGCTACATACATCCTCCTGTGCACTTTACATCATGTCTAGATTTTTTTCTTTTTTAGCGCATCTAATGCCACGTAAATAGTTGTTAGAGTGTGTTCTTTAGGGAACAGCAGTGAGAAAAATGTCTGCATGAGTGCACACACAGCTTTGATTTTTATACAGATACGGAATCTGAGCATACTGTGGGGTGACTGTACACACATACACACCATACCTCACCCTCCTACGCTCACACTCACTCCCCCGCCTACCATCCCAGTACATGCAACGCAGGAGGGTAGTGAGGATGGAGAGGGCACCCCGGGCAAGGTGCTGTGCGTGTGTGAGGGGTCTTCTCGGAGGGGTAGTACACACACTTTGGGGGTCCCTGACTTTCTTCCTGCTTTGGATTTCATTTACCCCAAAAAGAGAGTTTTGAGCTTGTTTTCTTTAAGAGTCAAATCAACCTTGGAAATGGATGGAAGGGATGGGAGGGAGAGGTTATGACATCTGAGGCCCCTTGGGGTCAGGGGCACAGGACTGTAGAATGCTAGCGGACGGGATTTCCTTGAGCCTCTGAAGTTAGGGATGTTTAAAGTGGGACCCACAAAGAATGTGTGCAGAGACCGAGAGGAGGCACGGGGGGATGTGTCCGTATGTGTACATCCAATGTCACCAGCCACAGAGTGAGAGCTGGGAGGGTTTCTAACTGTAAAGAGGATGTCTCACCCAGCTTGAGCTGGTTTCTGCCAGCCAAGAGGGAGAGAACACTGTTGTTTAGAATCCACTCCTATAGGTAGTAGGTAGGTTGTCATTAAGTCAGATAAGTGACAATTTACTAAATGGACCCCACTACTTAAGACAATGGTGCTTCAAACAGTCTGCATGCCAATAAGAAAGCTGCCCCACCCTGACGACAGTGTGCTCCAGCTGGACCTATAAAAGAGCCTCAGAGCAAATATTTAAATTCGGAGAGGAGTCATGAAAACTAGTTGTTTTTGTTGTCATAACAAAACTGAGATGCTTCTAACCACAGTTATTTGACAGTGATTTAGTTCTGTAAAATCAACACATAGTGGGGTGTGGTGGTGCATATCTGTCATCTTACTAGCCGGGAGATGAGAGGCAGGAGCACAGTATGTTCCAGGCTAGCCTGATCTACATAAGACCCTGTCTCAAACAACCATAAGAACAAAACAAAATCAACTGTGGCGGTTGGAATGAGAAATGCCCCCGACGGGCTCACGTGTTTGAACACATGATCTCTATTTGGCTGCATACTTTAGGATGTGGGGTGCAGGGCATTTACCCACCAACCCCACAGCTCCCCAGAGTTTTCTTGAGTGCGAGCAGCAGGAAATATTAGATAGAAGGATTTAGATTGTGGAGATAAACAGATAGAAAATAAAGGACAGCTTTGAGAGGGCCTGGAACCTATTCCAATGGGCCCTGACTGGCTCTGCCCCAGGGTATTTATAGAGATGCCAAGGGGTGGAGCAAAAGACCTCCTCCCCCAGCACAGCCAAGTGCAGACCCTCTCAGACACCTGCACTCAGGCCCAGTGTCCTAATCACTCTCTCAATGCGGACCTGCTGGGTAAAGCCAGGAACCTGAAAACGGCCTCCTGGGGGTGGGGGTGGGGGTGGGGATGGGGTGGGGGAGTAGGTGGCAGAGCCCTGCTGGAGGAAGTGTGTCATTAGGGACTGCTTCAAGAGTGTATAGCCTCCTCCAAAGCTACACAGAGAAACCCTGTCTTGAAAAACTAAAAAAAAAAAAGAGTGATAGCCTCAAGCCTCTACTGGTTCATGTCTGTGGTTGAAGATGTGGTCCCCACGGCCTCTTGCTCCAGCCATGTGCCGCATACCTCCCCACACTATTACAGACTCGTCCTCTGGAACTGCAAGCCCAAATAAGTCACTTTTGGTCACACAGGAGGAAAACCTATCGGATACAACAAAATCAAAATAGAGCGTTCAATAGGGGAGGAGGATTTATTAAGTGCCAACTGTATACCAGGCATTATACTGTAAACTAGGGACACAGAGGGGATCAGAACTGTGAGCTTTCAAGCCCTCCAGGAAGTTACATTATTGTGTAAACATTTGGATGCCCCCCCCCCCCCGCCCCCCAGTTTCACTGATAGGCTGTGTCACCTGAGAGGCTTGGGCTGTAGCTCAGTGGTAGAGGGGTTGCCTAGCACGGTTAAAACAATCTATAATTAAACAAATCGAATAAATAGAAGCACAAACCTAGCTTCAGAGAGCACAAACAGCTCATTCAAGTTGGTAGAGAGGTGGTGTGTGAATCTGGAAAAGGTAAACATTTTAAGAAAAAAGACCTGAAAGTGAATTCTCACTTCCACCTGTCGTTGCCCTTTTATAGAAGCATTATTGAATGCTCTCTCTCTCTCTCTCTCTCTCTCTCTCTCTCTCTCTCTCTCTCTCTCTCTCTCTCTCTCGCTCTCTCCCCTGCTGCCACTTGGGGTCTCTAGGATTTGGGTACCGGTAACTACTTTGACCATTTGTTTTATTTTTGTATTAAAATTTTTTTCCATACACTGTTTTGATCTAGTTTTCCTCTCCTCCAGCTCCTCCCCATCTCTCTACCCACCCAATTTTATGTTCTCTCTTTCAAAAAACAAAACAAAACAAAAAAACTCAAAAAAGGGGGGAAAAACCCCACAAAAAAGAAAATCAAAGCAACAAAAGACTTATAAGACAAAACAAGTCAAAATAAAACAGAGGGTCCGCAGATACCACTGAGTTCATTTTGTATTTTGACCATTTTTTTTTTTATTAAAGTAAAGATACAACAGAAAGTATTAGCTATTGAAGGACACAGAAGCATTTATTGCAGGGCATTAATGCGCGACCAGCGGCCAACATCATCTTACTCTTCCGATTCCTGGGAGCAGCGTTTGCGCAGATTGTTGCGGGAAGGATGTTCCAGAGTGTCTTACTTATTGACTACTGAGAATCTCATGAACGTGATGAAAACAATCAGTACATCTTTCTCTTCTATTTATACCGAACACATACTTAACCTCAAGTAACCTCAGAGAGGGTCTATTTAAGGAAAAACCCACTTATAATTTTCTGTGTACATGTAAAAACATCCATATTAAAAAAACCCACAAGATTTATTGCTCAATGTTTTATTTGAAGTTCTCTTCAAAACCAGGAATTCTTAGTTGTTTCCAAACTTGCAACTTGGTGCTAAAGCATTTTTCTGTTCCAAATTAAACACACACACACACACACACACACACACACACACACACACACACATATACACACACACACTCTGTCAGCTATTTTCACACTTGTTAAATTTAAATTTTTGAGAGAGTTTAAACAAAAACACTAAGAATGAACCGTAAAAGCTGCCCACAGTATTAACAAGGAAAAGGAATTTTTGTGATGGTCCCCAACAAACGCCCTCATTTTACTTGTATTCAAGATTGACAACAGACTGAGCTAACTCAAATGTTTCAGATTTTAATTTTCAAAGTGAAACTGGCAAAAAAAAATCTATTTTTCTTATCCTCTGGGTTGTAGTTACTCTGAAGATAACATGAGAGAATATTTCAACAGGAAAAAAAAATAACATCTTAAACTCCATAATCCATTACTCCATGTTCTCTTCTTTGCATCTACGTGTATTTTCTAGTAATTTCAGTTTTAACCGTTTTGTTTCTCCTGAGTTAACTGCTTAACACACAAGTCACAATTACAGAATATAGGCATAGAATTCTGAGAAGAAATTGTTTATTTTTAAAACCTTATCTATGCATGGTATTCTCACACCCGACCCTAATTTTGAGTGGAAAATTATCAATACCATCTTTAAAAACAACCCTAAACCATGGGGCTGGGAGACAGGTGGAGAGCCCTGCTGGGCAGGCATGAGGACCCGAGTTTGGATCCTGGTGTTCACATAAAAAGTTGGACAGGGCTGTGTGCGCCTGTAATCCCAGCACTAGGGAGGTGGAGGCCAGAGGGTCCCTGGGTCTTAGGGGCCAACAGCCCTATCAGGGAGTCATTGAAGAAGACTCCCAATACTAACCTCTGGCCTCCACACACACTCAAGTACACAAACACCCACACACGTATGTGTCCACATGTGAAGATGTATATGTACAAAAAGTAAAAAAACCAAAACAAGCTATTCATCATGGGAAGTTAGATTGCTGGTATTCTGGGATATAAATTCCTCAAGTCAGATACAATCACGAATAATTATTATTAGTATTTTTTTCTCAGACATCTAACACTGTCTGAGAGAGTTCCCAGAGTCCAGCTGAATGTCTTGCCAGTGAGGAGTTTCTTCAAGGAAGCAACAATGGACTTGCTGGGAAAGCAAGCTTGGGGGACTCCTTCCAAATTTAGGTTTCTCACTATTCGTGAATGAAAAACCATGGTAAGCCATTGGTTGATTTTTGCCGGGAGATCATCAGTTTCACTTTATATTATTATTTTTTTAATCTTAAAAATCCCTGGATTTACTTTTGGTATACCAGAATCAGAAGTTTCTTTAAGTATTTGAAAAGAAAAAAAGAAGGGAGGTGAGAAGGGAGTGCTAAAGGAATACATGAAGGGAGGGAGTAGAGACAGACGTCAGGGGATGGGTGGGATGGGTGGGATGGGTGTTGGGCAATGCCCTCAGCATTCCGTTTTTCCTCAACATTCTGCCCTAGCCTTTAGTCCCTTGCCTGGCATTCACCCAGAAGTGAGACCTTAGGGTGCTGCACATCTTCTGAGTCCATCCCCTGCCTTTAGCACATCTGTGGGCTTTTGGAGTCTCCGAAATAGAGTACATGGGAGCTCTTCAGTCTTTATTGAAGAATGTAAAGGCCTCGCTCCCCAGCCTTTCCTTCCCGGCTTGCTGGTGTCATTCACCTCAACTGGATCACTCGTCCCAGATGTCACAGACCAATATGCATGTGCTTTAAAATGTTCCAGACAAACCATTCTCGGGTAGCTGTCTCCGCCCAGGGAGACTTGTGAATTAGGCGAAAGAAACACAAGCCCTTTGCATCAGTCCTTCAGGGAGCCACGGGACAGCTTAAAACAACCAGCCACAGTTATTTGAAGGCACTGTGCTCTGATCCTCCCAGCATCGGGAATTCTTGCAGGAAACGGGATACCATCTTCAACACCATAGTTGAACTGTGGGGGCATGGGGTCAGAGGCGGTTAACATTCCACAGACCTCTCCCATTGCAACTCTGTTCCCTGTCTCCTGTGTGCTCACCTGGTTGGTGGGACGTCCGAGTAGCTCCAGAGTTCAGCTGAAGTAGATTCTAACCGACGTCCCTCCTTCGTTAGCTGTTTCTGTGGAGAACAGGCGTTCGGAACTTCCTACTTTGATTTCCATTGATGTCACTCTGTGCACATGTGCCTCAGAAGACCACGATGTACAAAAGGCAACATGTGCACCAAGTTCAGAAGGGCTCTGTAGTCGGAAGGTTTCTTGGATCCCGCTTGGCCCCCACGGACCTGCAGATGCTTACAGCAAGGCTCCCTTGTAGCTTTTGGTGCAAAAGGAGTCGGAGAGGAAAGAGCTTCAGTGAGAAGAAGGGAATAGACAATGGAAGGGTTGTGGGGCTGGGGAGATGGCCGTTGGTGAAGAGGAACTTCTGCTCTCCCAGAGGACAGACAGTTCCCAGCACCCACACAGGGCAGCTCATAGCGCATGGGGTATACAGCACCCCTGTCTTCTCTCTGACTGGCTAGTGCTTGCTTGGCTATGGTAGAAAACTTTTGCAATTAATTAATGAATTGATTAATTCCAGCTTTTGCAAATGGGAACCCATTTGAATCATGCAACAAGAAACCCTGGAATGGATAGTCAAGGGCCAGGTGAGCAACTCAATAATGTTGAAAATCCAGCTCTTAGGCCGGTAAGACGCCTCAGTGGGTAAAGGCCCTTGTTATACAAACCCTATGACCTAAGTTCAATCTTTGGAACCCACCCCACAAAGCTGGCCGCTGACCTTTACTTGAAGGCTATGGTGCGCATGTGTGCACATACACGCACACGTATGCCAATAATAAGTCATTTCTTTTTAAAGAAAGAAAGTATACAGTGTCCTAACAGACACACAGTAGGGATAAAAAATCCGAGCTGTCAACTCAGAGCCAAGGTAAGCCAAAGCCAGTAGCTGCTGATACTCAGGAGCCCAGAGCCTGTGGCAGGCCCATGTGGAGCGTGTGGGCTCTGTGGAGAGCTTTCTTGCTCTGGTTTTGGCTCAGAGGAAGCTTAAATTTCCCTGAGAGCTGGCAAGCAGCATTGAGCAGGTTGATCATCTCTAGACCTTTGATGGCTAAGTGTGGAGTTAAACACTCTGTGTGTGTGTGTGTGTGTGTGTGTGTGTGTGTTGGGGGAGGGGCTGAGGTGGCTGGGTGGAGGCAGCAGATCCTAACACTGAGCTGGGGATGGGAAAGGAATCTTTTGATTCCATGTTGGGAACTTGGCCAGAGTCCCAGGCCGAGGAGGAGCCAGATTTACTGGGCAGTTACCAAAACGGGAGCTTGGGAACAAGGCTCTGTGGCGAAAGCCCTGTTATTTGAGGGTTGGAAGAAGGCTGGAATTAGGGAACAGCAGCCTTTTGATTAAAGTTGGGGCGTTAGGGAAAGAGGAACAGCCAGTGCTACCTGGGGCAGGACCCCAGGGCAAAGCTGGCTCCGGTTGAAGGCCTCCAGCCTGAGAATAGGTTGGTCTTGAGAACTGAGAGTCAGATGGAGCCGACCACAGGCGCACCCTGTGGTCTCTGTCGGGAGAGCTATACGAACTGTTTGAGAGATATCATTTAGAGGACTTGGCAGAAGAAGATGTTGCAGTCTGAGCCTAGGTGGCTGATCTTATTAGGGCTGGAGGGACTGATTCGTCTGTGGTTAGGAGCATACACTGCTCTTGCAGAGGAGGAGGGTTCAGTTCCCAGCACCCACACGGTGCCTCCAAAACCGCCTGTAACACCAGTTCCAGAGGACGTAATGTTGTCTTTTAGACTCTGAGGGTACCAGACAGACAGGCACGTGGTATATATACATACATACACTCTCTTACCCAGAACAAAAATAAATACATTAAAAAATACAGAATATTAGCTAAGTGTGGTGGCTCCTGCCTGTAATCCTAGCTCTTAGAGGCTGGTGAGGGAGCGTAGTGGGTTTGCCTTGGCTACATTTATCTAAAACAAACCCAGCAAGAACAAGGGATATTAAAGCAGTGGTGACATTTGAAGCGAATGTGTCTTGGGTATGAGATGGGCTGGAGACATGGAGGAGGGGCTGCTAGTGACTGATCAAGAGGTTGGTCCTTTGGAGATGGATCATGGCTGGAGAGACCAGCGCCTTGGCCTGGGGAAAGGGCACGTGGCAGGGAGTCACTGCACAGTGCTTCTGTTTGTCTGTCTGTGCTCCAAGATGCAGAAGCCGTTCCCTCTGACGGTTCCGCCTCTTTCCAGTGCACCCTATTTGCCCATGAGTTGTTTTTTTTTCAGGTCCCTCAAATTTCCGGTGGGTTCCTCCTCCACGACATTTCTTGAATACATGTAATTTCTGCCAAACATGCATTTTCTTAGTATTCCTAAAACGATTTTTTTCTACCTTCTTTATCTCCAAGGAAAACATTTCTGCTTATTATGTATGATTTCTGTTTGTAGTAATCGTAACTTATGGGCTATCCACTGGTATGTTTTCCCAGTGTCGGGGATCGAACCTTAAGCCTCATGCATGCTAGCCAAGTGCTCTGCCCTCGAGATGCAGCCCAGCCTGTCCAACAGTGTTCTTTAGTGAAATTTCCTTAATAGAAAGTTAAAAGATGAGCCACAGTGGCACCTGTCCCCTTGTTCTCAAATCATAAAGAAAATATGACAGGAGAATTACCCTCATTGGATAATCCAATCACCCCCTGCGTCTTGGATGGAACATTTCTTTAAGCGATGATGGATTCTTTGTCTTCTGAATTCAGAGGTGGGATGTTTACAATTTATACTAATAAGGAAAAACAAATTAATTCAAGTCTGTAAACTTGAATGAACTTATAAATTGTGTAGGCAAGAAACAGGAGAAAGCCCAAAGTTCTTGACACTCAAATCTTGCATCCTGATTTGAACCTGTGATTTGGAATTTAAGTGAGAAGCAGTTCTTTCAAATATATACATGCACGGTATAAAGAACTTTCCAGAACTTAGGTCAAAGCTCTAGATAGGTAACTAAGTAGTTTACCGATGAAACCAGGGGTCTACCTAGAGAAAGCCGCAATACTAATTGCACTGGAATCGTTCTGGAGAAAACAGAACTTCAGGTCAGTCTCGCTGATTCTCGCTCTCCATAGTCTTTCACAGGCTACAGGATTGGGGGGGGGGTAAATGAGAAAGAGAGAGAGAGAGAGAGAGAGAGAGAGAGAGAGAGAGAGAGAGAGAGAGAGAGAGAGAGAGAGAGAGAGGAAAATGAGGCATTTCCTTTTTGGTCTGGCAAGCAAGTTGAAGTAATGTTTTGTTACGTAAAACACAGGTGGTTCAAGGTCCTGGAAAGGCCAGATGAACTTGTCTTCATGGTTACACCTTTCACATTGCTTTTTAGGTCAAGGTGATGGGGTGTGGGGACTATGCCGTGTGGATGGAGGGCCCAGCCCTACAGGTCCTTAATGACTTCAGTGTGGGTTTTTCATCTCCTGGCCAAGCGTTATCATACTTGTCCAGACAAGCCATTCACCACTACAGGAGAGTGTGGGAACACTGCCCGGGCAACCAGGGAAGGAAAGCTGTCTGAAGGTAGAAACCAATTACATTAGGATTTATTTGAATGCACTCCGGAAAAGAACAGCTTTAAATCTGTGGACTGTGTAAGGAGAGCTGGTGCTTTTCCTTGGAGGGAAAAAGAAACAGGATTGAAACCTAAACTGAGCCCAGCTATCTAGAATGTTCCAATTAGCTATAAGGAAACCTGCAATGCAGAATGTAATAAAATGTTGACAGCAGTTGCCATCAATTGTACGGTGGCTCTGGACTCTGGCGGCATCTTTGGCACCGAAGGAAATCAAGGGAATAAAAAAGCAGCCATCCTCAGGATTTGAAGTAAACCCTAGATTATTTCCATCTGGACATTTCACAGACCGCTTGCAAAAACCAGAAACGCTGGACTCAGACCGCAGAGTGAGTGAGTATATTGAACTCTGGGGTGAGTTGCCAGACGGAGGAGATGAGTTTTAAATACAGTACTTCACCAAACCCCAACTCTTTTCCTTTCTTTCCGGTGACAGTGGCACTAACATTTTATTTGTCTAAAGCCTGGAAGACCAGGAGGTGTTATTTGTGTGTCTCATGTGGAATGTATCGTTGCTTATAAACTTTTACATACCGGGCCTTCCTGCTTTCACGGTTCCCTGTAAATGTAAAAATTCTTTGTAAGTTATTCTCCAGTTTCATTTTGCTCTTGGTATGTTTTTGCGCTTTTTTGAGAAACGCGTGGAAAGGTCACTGTGAAACACATTAAGTTTGTAATAGTGACTCCGCGCGTAACTGTCATACGTCACTTAGCATGTCCATTTTCTATTTAGTATGCAAGGGAAGGAAAGCTCTTTTGGTAAGCCTAACATAAACTGTAGCTGGGTGCACTTTCTTTTTTCTTTTGTCCTGTGTTTGATTGACGTTGTAACTTGGGCCAATTCTTGGTTTTTGTGTGGTCAAGTTCTGTAGATTAAAGATGACATACATATAAAAGGCAATACTTCTTAGATTGCCTGCCTGTGTTATCATGGCTTATAATTGTTCAGAGATATTAGACCTGAATTTATAAATTCACCCTGGAAAAACTGGATTCCTGGCAGCAGAGGCTGGGCTTGGAGGAGGGACAAGGAAATGGGCTTTTATTACTTTTTTTTTTTAAATAAAAAGTGAATGTATATTTAAAAGTAGTAAATAAAAGAGGCCCCATTTATCTAAGATGTTTATATAAAATTAGAGTTAAATCCTGTGTGAATGGGACTCTTAGGTAAATTATTTGACATCTCGGTGAGAAATGGAAACTTTCTTAGAAAGGAGTTTGCTGTAAAGCCTGGCAAATTAAATTAATGGAGCCGTTTTAACTTGAAAGGAACAATTAATGGCAGGTTGCAGAAGCCGGCCGGTTAATTGTCACACTCCGTGCCTTCTCATCCAACACATACTGGAGACTGTTTATAAGCAGGGAGTGTTTTCATAACGTGGATGTGAGCGCAGGACGACGCTTGGCAACTCTTGGCTGCTTGGCCAACGTTAAGTCTGAGATCTTCGGTAGTTTGACTGGCTCCTGGGTACGATGTGTTCCTAGAGACATCCATTCTTCCCTTGGAAGCCCAAGGATCTCACGAAGCGCTTCACCACAATGTGTGTTCTGGCATCTTAGTTTTCACACCGTAATCTGGAGAGAGGATGTGACCGAGCTGCAGTGAGGAGAGGTGGAAATAACAGGCTGGATTCTCAACACCTGTGGAACTGTAGGTCTGCAGGCAGGTTGAATCACACATATCAGTTTAAGTGCTTGCTTCTGAAAAGGAGCGGGCCCCCACGATTGTGAATTCAATTCTCTCCTGCGGGAGGGTGTCCTGGCTTCAGGCAGCCATTCTGTTTCTTTAATGCACAATGCAGATCCTTCAAGTTCATAGGCTCGTCTTGGGGGAATCGTGCAGATGTATATGGGGCCTCTCTGGACACTCGGGTCCTATTGAATAAATGACTACTTCACTGCATTAAATGGACCCTCGTGTCCTAAAAAATATTCATGTAAGTTCCACATGTTAGCTTTTCCTTGCTAAAAGGGTAGCCTAAAGTAAGGGTAACTTGGAAACCCAAGCTCATTATTGTAGAAAATGGAATGGTTATGTGTGCGATATTTTGAAACAATCTCAGGGAAAATCTTTTTGCCAAGTTTATAATGAATGTGTTTATAATATGTTTTAAAGCAATGCGTATAGATGCTAAATAAGCATGGTTGGCGTCTCCTATTACAAAATACACTCGAGGCAAGCAGAACTTTACTCAGAGGAATGAGGGATTGGAAGGACGTGATGAGGAATGTTGATGATTTATCTGGAAGTGGGTGAACAGGGACCAGTGCTGCCCCCTCAACTCCATCCTGAGTCCTGTTTGAATGACATGTGGCGTTTTCAGCTGTCTATTGGTGCAGCTTTGATGGGGATCTTCAGTATGTCACATACATACCAGGGATGCTTTGGGGGTAGCTCAGCTGAATCCACTGCCAGGCCAGGGGTCCATTCTTGGCTTTGCTGGGTCTCCCTGACAAGCTTCAGGAGAATTTTGCCACAGGGATATACCCCACGGTAAAATCCTCAGAGTGAATCCTGGGGTCCCCCACAGTCATGAGGTATCAGTCTTCATTTCAACTGAAGGACAACCCAGGGATCTCCCTGAAGATGCCTTATCTAAAAGCCGTCCCCATTCCTCAATACCCGTCCCTCCCTGACTAATGGTGCCATGGCTTTGCTGTTGGCTGCTATGGGTCCCACTATTCCTAGGAATAATGGGGTACTTTGCTATTGAGGAAAAACGAAAGGGTGAGTTAGGATGTTTCTTTGAAAATCGCCATTTGCAGTGATGTCTGTTTAAAAGTTACCCCATAGGGGTATTAATGACTGTTGTATTATTCTCTTTAGACCAATATTTTACTTTCAGAGACACTGGGATGAAATCCCTGACATGAAGCAGTTGAAGGGAGGTAGGGTGGATGTCGTGGTTCAAGGGGAGACAGTAAGTCATGGTGGGAAAGCACCACAGCCGAAGCGTGGCACCAGGCTAGCTGGTCAAATCGCCACTCGGCTCCACCTCACCCTTTTAGTCAGCCCTTGACTTCAGCCTGTGGCATAATGCCCACCCCTGCCCCGTGCATTCAGGGTGGGCCCCTTCCCAGTTAAAGCTATCTAGAAACACCCTCGTCGACAAACCCGGAAGTCTGTTTCCATGGTGATTCTAGGTCCTGTCAGGTTGACAGGGACGATGACCCATCAGACTGATCGTATCAAGAACTGGCCATGGGAAGTCCTGGAGTTGCTCTGAGTCCTCCGAGGGAGGGGGTGGTGGTGGGGTTACGTGGAGTGGCACGGAGTGATAGGATGGCGTAATTAGAGTTGAACTGTATGGCGGGGAGGCCAGTGAGATCAGATAAACCGGTCCCTTCTTCCTAGAGTCACTCGGCATGTCTCCATGGTAGTCCGGTGCGAGCCAGACACCGCTGCAAACGCCACACCCCGTCAGCGGCTTGTTATTAACAGCTTTGTCTGGAGTTCTGGCTTGCCAGCCTCTAGATAAGGCCTACAGTTAAAGGCTTGCTCACCAGTCCCCGGTGCTCCTGGGGTGTGGTGGAATGTTTAGGAGGTGGGGCATTGGGGGAGGAAGTTAGGTCATTGGGGGTGCACCCTTAAAAAGGTAGTAGGATCCCAATCACCCCCTCTTCTTTTCTTTGCTTACTGGCCACAGTGAAGGGCCAACTTTATTTTACTGAACGTTCCCTACCATGATGCTCTGCTTCCCCATAGCCTCCAGAGCAATCAAGGACCAAGAAAATATGACATGGAAACCTGAAACTCAGAGTCGAAATAAGCCCTTCTTCCTCACAGTGGTTTGCCTCAGGTATTTTGTCCTAGCGATTGGAAACTGACTAACATTGCCCTGACTGAACTTCTCAAGTCACCGTGCTTTTTTCTCTTCACCGTACCACCTAAAAGACTGCTTTTGCTCCCATCCATCTCATTGTTATTTAAACCTCTAGGCATCAAGCTAGAGAACGGGTGTCCTTACCATTCTCCTCAAAACATTCTCTCTTGCCCGTGGGCACCCAGGGCATCCCTGAACCGTTTTCTCAGTCCCATCTTCTCTAATTGTCTTCCGTGGTGGTCATTGGTTGGCATCCATTTCTGTTTTGTGATCCTCCTTCCTTGGCCTCAGGAAAGTTACATTTTTCTTGTTTGCCTCTGTATTATTGGCAGTTTGTCCAGACGTCTGTATTTCCCACGTTCAATCCCACTCTCTCCAGGTCATATCCTGTGGATGGTGAGAACTCATCCACTCTTGCTGTATTAGCTCTGTAGATGGTTCTGTAACTCAATTCTCAACTACGTATTGAGTGTTCCTGCCTCCTGCAGGAGACCATCTCAGTATAACTGAAGCATGGGCTCCTCTGGAGACTGGTAGAGGGTTGCCTAACCCAGCTCCTGCCTCTTCAGCCCCTTGGACCCCTAACCTTTCTCTGGTATGCCGGGGATCTGTTACTACTTTGAAGAAACTCTGGTGTGAAAATAAGTAGGCATTTCTCCCTCCATGCTAATCGCCCTCCACGCTGTGCTGTTTGTGGTGGTGTGGCCAGAGCTCTGGCTGGGCACAAGCCTGGGTGTCTGATTTCCCCCGAAGGTTCCTCGTTCAGCCACCCACCTCTGTCAGCTCTTCCTCTGTGATGGCTCTCAACCCTGCCTCCTACTTTCTGTTCCCATCCCCACTGCCTGCGGCCAAATTCCTCGCCACCTCATTCCCGCTCTGTTTAATATTTATAAATGGGCTCTTCACTTATTCAGAGGAGAGTTTTAAAAGTTATCCAGGCAGTTCATGTTCATGGTAGAAAAAAGTTGGAAGATGCAGATAAACAAAAAGAAGGAAGGAAGGGAGAGTAGGTGGGGGGGGGAGGGGGAGGGACGGAAGAGAGGAAGGAAGGGAGGGAGGAAAAAGATCACTTAGCTCACAATTCAGATCAGATCCTTTCCTGCTTTTATAGTTATTCTTCTAGACATTTCTGTGGTATCTATCTATATGCCTACATATTCTCAAATACCCAATCTTAGGAACTATGACAATGGCCCCTGTGTTATTTGCAGTCTGCTTTTGTTGTATTTTGTTTCTCAACGTCTCTAGATATAATTATTATGGCTTTTCCAGATTGTGCGGTGGTGTGATCTCTTGACCCATATGACATTTCAGAGAATTGCATTCCAGCACTGCCAGCTAATTGTAAAACTTCATGATCTCGCTCCTCTTCTGAAAAAACAAATAAAAAACAAACAGAAACAAAAAACAAAAACAAAAAAAAACCCAACCACCATGTAGGCAGCTCCCTTTTGCCTCCCGCGTCTGTAGGACGGGTGCTCACCTTTCCCAGTCTTCTTTATTTCTTTGCTTGGTCAGGTGAAAATCTGTTCTTTGGGGCTGCCATTTGGTAGTTCCTCCACTTTTACCTCTTCTCGTACCGTAATTGTTCGGGAAGGTGGGGGTGTGGCGAGACCATCCTGAAGTCTCACAGCGTCTTGTGCATTGGCTCACTCTTCCAATTCATTCCTGCCCAGAGCCATTGGGTGTTTGTGGTTCTGGGATCACGACGTGACCCGAGCACCTCCCTGCAAGTGAGATCTGGAGCTGTGATGAGAGAGCTGGGAGGGCAGTGTGACAAGTGACTCACACTCACTCACAGAGGTTAGCTGGGGATGACGGTGGTGATGATGGGGATGATGGTGTTGATGGTGGTGATGATGGTGATGATGGTGATGATGGTGATGGTGGTGATGGTGGTGATGGTGGTGATGATGGTGATGATGGTGATGGTGGTGATGATGATGGTGGTGATGATGATGATGGTGATGATGATGATGGTGGTGATGGTGGTGATGGTGATGACAGTGGTGATGGTGATGATTGTGGTGATGATGGGGATGATGGTGTTGATGGTGGTGATGATGGTGATGATGGTGATGATGGTGATGATGATGATGGTGGTGATGGTGGTGATGGTGATGATGGTGGTGATGACAATGGTGATGGTGATGGTAGTGATGGTGGTGATGGTGGTGATGATGGTGATGATGGTGATGGTGGTGATGATGATGGTGGTGATGACAGTGGTGATGGTGATGATGGTGATGATGATGGTGGTGGTGATGATGATGATGGTGGTGATGACAGTGGTGATGGTGATGATGGTGATGATGATGGTGGTGGTGATGATGGTGATGATGGTGATGATGATGGTGATGATGATGGTGATGATGATGGTGATGATGGTGGTGATGATGATGATGATGATGGTGGTGATGATGATGATGGTGGTGATGATGATGGTGATGATGATGATGGTGGTGATGACAGTGGTGATGGTGATGATGGTGATGATGGTGATGATGGTGATGATGGTGGTGATGATGATGGTGATGATGGTGGTGATGATGATGGTGATGATGATGGTGATGATGATGGTGGTGGTGATGTTGATGGTGATGATGATGGTGTTGATGATGGTGATGATGATGGTGATGATAGTGGTGATGGTGATGATGGTGGTGATGGTGATGATGGTGGTGATGGTGATGATGGTGATAATGGGCAGGACAGTTCTGCCGAGAGGATTTGGAGTGGCCTGGAAGGCTGAGGAGACCAGAGAAGCCAGAACTGGAGCCCAAAGGGTGGTGTGGGGAGGGAGGGATCGCTCAGATGGTAGTAAAGTGGTTGTCCTGGACCTGAGTTTGGTTCCCAAATGCCACAATAAAAAAAAAGCCAGGCAAGGTGATGAATGCTTGCCACCCAGGGCTGAGGAAGGGAAGCAGCTTAGCAAATGGCTGAACTCTAGGTTCAGCAAAGGATCCTATTTCTCTGTCTCTCTATCTCTTGCTATCTCTCTGTCTCTCTATATATTACATTGAATACAAATACATATAATATACATTTGTATTATACATGATATGATATAACATACACATTTAATACAAATACATATAATATACATTTATATATGATACAATGTAACAATAATATATTATTTTAATTTATATATTTAAAATACATATTCAAATAGTGCCTGAGGAATGAAACCCAAGTTGTTCCCTGGTCTCCATACGCATGTGCATGCACACCTGCACATATACATGTACACATTTATGGACATGCACAGAGAAGCATGCAGACACCCCCACCACACGCATACCCACAGAAGACGGGACGTGTAGAAGTCCCCCGGAAGCAGAAGCAAGTTTGTCACAGTTGATAGGCCAAAGTGAGGCTGAGATGGGGGGGTCAAAGGCCTTAAAAGGAAACCTCCTTCCTTCCCTTCAGATGGGTCAGTTAGTCAAGATAAATGGAAAGGCCCACATGACTGGCTTGGCCTTTGACCCAGGTGCTCACAATTGAAACCATGATCAGTTTCCATGTTTTTATGACTATGATATTACCAGCTGGATCTTGAAGTTCAGGTGTCTCTGGGATAATCCCAATTATTTTATTAAGCTGATTAGATTTTTTTTTTTTTTTTTTTTTTTTTTAGTACACTAAAGAGTATAAAACCCTTTGGATATCCAGGACTTCCTTTTCCACATGTCAGATGAAATTCTTCCCAGCATGATTAGTTCATGCCGGATAGATTCCAGGTTTCAGTGTGTGCACGGGTGTGTTCATTTGCTCTGTGTCCAGGTAGTAAAGTCAGTAAAGCTGCTAATGTATATAGCTGTGTATGTGTTGTGACACCACAGAAGCCTTTGGCTGTTTAAGGATAGTCGATAATTCTGCAATTAAAAATTGGTGTCTCTTTAAAATCACATTCCTATTTGCTGACATCTGTACCCATTTTGGCTGGAGTTCACTGCATTTTCCAATCAGAACAGAATAACTTGTTCCAGCGATTGAATAAAGACACAGGGAATTATTCAGGCTTCACAAATGGAATCCCAGTGTTTGAAGCTGCGGGGGACCTTCCATTGGGCCGGGCCTTGTCATTATACAGAAAATGACCCAGAGACCCTCAAAGGTGAAGCAATTTGCCCAAAATGACACAACTAATTAGCGGCACAGGCACAACTCAAATCCAGGACTTCTGGCTTTCATTCCGGTGATCTTCCCACCATTCTGTGCAGCCTGCTGGTCCGAAAGAAAGAAAGAAGCCGGGATGGGGAGAGAGAGAAAGTGAAAAAAAAAATCGGGGCTTTTGAGCAGACACACTGCTCTTGTTCTCATAATTCTATAAGGAGTGGGAAAATCTCGACGTCCTAATAAAAGAAACATTGAAAAACGTATTGGGGTGGTGATGAAAACCAAGACTGGGAATATTTGTGATATGCTAATTAGAAAGTATCTCATTATGCAGGAGACTGGAGACTTGGCAGAGGGCGACGCTATTCCGAGTAACTTAAGGAAACTTCAAAGGTGGCATAAAAGAGTGTTCTTTTTATTTATTTGATAATGTGTGGCTGCCATCAAATTTCTGATGGGGTCTGACACCTTTATAATAAACCCCAGAGGAACTCGGCGAACCTGTCAGACACTTGGAAGGGAAAGCAGACGATTTCATTGCCATCCCAGGCTCCTCAGGTAGAAGATGGGCCTTTTCTCTACCACCAGCCTTCTGCCTGTAGAGACTTGTCCCTGCTCACATTAGTTGAGCAAAATGAGATCGTATTTTGGCAGCCAAGCTAGTCACTCCAAGGTGACCTCTTGCTTTAAGAAACAAATCTTTTCGTTTGTTATTACAGTGTGCTAATCCACCACAAAAGCCATTCTTTGGGGGGAAAAATTTCAAAGCAGAATTTCCCTCTCCTCCTGCTTCCTTCCCCAGATCATTCCAGAACGGGGAATGGTGTTTCTTCCAGAGATTTCTAACTGACCTGGAAAAACCCCAACCAGAGCCTGGCCAAATTTCAAGGAGTCTGAAGTACTCCCAGGGAGGAGGGGACTGACTCACGACCTTGATGCTTTGGGACAGGCGACAGCTTTTCCACCCACTGTCTTTCCGCCAGGCTACTCTGGTTGCCTGTGTTTCCCCTCAGCAGAGTGGACGTTTATCCCACCATGGTGGTCTTGGTACCCAAGCAGACGGAGCATAAAGACAGCCTTGTGTCACTCTGAGCTTGTGACAGTGCTAGTTAGAGAACAGTATGGCGACAGCAAAGAACCCTTCAAAGCAGGGCCTGGGGATGTCGTTCAGTTGGAGGAACTCTTGACTAGCATGCCGAAAGCCTTGGGTTTGATTCCCAGCATCTAATGGAACTAGGCATCGTGGTATAGGATTAGGACATCCACGGCTATGTAGTGAGTTAGAGGCCAGCTCAGGTTACATGAGACCCTGACCCAACCTTCCCATTCCCCCCCAAAAATACCCAACATAAAAAACCCTTGAAGTAGCTAGCGCTTTGGGCAGGGAGTGGTGGACATGGGTTTTGGGGTTAGGATCATCCGGCTTTGGATCCCAGTTTCGCTTACTGGCTTCTCGTGAGCATGGTGCTTACCCTTGGTGCCGCAGTTTTTCCATCTGTGAAATGGGTCCCAGTGAGTCCTTATAGGCACGTTCTGAAGGTACTGAAAAGTGAATCGCACACTGGACCTGCTCTGTTTGTGACTATGGAAACATTCATTCATTTTAAATCAGGACCCGGAAGCGAATTCCCATCAACTTACAGCGTGCTACCCTCACAGGGGCTGCTCTCCTGCTCTCTGGCTTCCTGTCTCATCATGCTGTGTTGTCACTGTCATTCATGCTTCCCCCGGGATGCCGCCGCATAGTCAGGGGGCTCCAGATGGAACTGGTGCTGTTTGGACTCCCAACCTTCCGAACTGTAAGCTGAACAAATCCTTTTCCTGAACAAGGTGTCCAGACTTAGACATTTTTTTTTATAGCTATGAAAAACAGACTAACATAACCCGTGACCTACAGTACTCAGGATAGAAGGGGTCCCAGGTTGAGTACATACAAATGGCTGCCACCCCGCCCCGGAAAGTTCCAATGACAAATAGTGTAAAGGTTCTGAGATACTCTGCAGGGGAGAAATATGCCCACACTGATGCTTCCCACACCAGGCCCTCCTTTTGGATGGGGCTTCTGTGACCTCTCAGGAAATGCAAATTCCAGAATGCCATTTGGAGCACACTGGCCCCAGAGCCTGGTGACTAAGTGTTCACTAAATAGTGCCTTGATGGAGGTCACGTTTTTCTGCGTCCATGTGAAAGGATTCAAAACATCTGTAAAGTACTTCCACATGTGCGCAGTTAAGAACCTGGATGAATGGAGATTCACAGTGCTGAAAGCCATACATCCGCTCCGTGTAGAACATTCGAGTTAATTACTGTGCCCTTTGAACTCACGGCATTTCCATGAGTGAGGCACAGTGATCGGCCCAGACTTCTAGAATCTCAAAACAAGAGCCAGGCTCACCTGACTTAAAAGATAAATGTTCTAAACGAGGCAAGGCTTGATTTTTGGGTTATTCGGTACCAAGACGTATGTGCATGCAGGCAGAGTCCCTTTAGAGATCCATCATCTTAGTCGGCTTCCATCCAGACTGCTCCCCACACCCCCTTGGTCTTACTGAGATTTATGTAGTCATATCTGAGTGTGCAGGAAATACTTTTGATAGATGTTCACGGAAACCTCACCGAACTCTGATGAAGTCTGTAGAAAAGTGTTTCAGCTTTACCGCCCCTTACAGAGTGTTTACATCATTATACTCTCTCTCTCTCTCTCTCTCTCTCTCTCTCTCTCTCTCTCTCTCTCTCTCTCTCTCTTCTTTCCCAACTCCAGTCTTACCTCTGTTGTCTTCTTCATTTGGTCTACACTTTTTAAAATCAGAGGGTTACTTCATTTTTAAAATGCTGTTTCCTGGAGTTTCACACTTTTCAAATTTTTCAAAAGGAGGATTTTTAGAGTTTGGAGAAACATGAGTTCTTTACAGCAGGATTTTTTCAGTGCATTTAAGTCTCCAATATGTATTGTTACTCCCCAGAAAGAGTAGAACAGTTGCTATTTTTTGATGCCTCCCTCCACTGCATAGCAACCACTCAGGTGATCTGTAAACCCCTCTTTGGAGGATGCTGCTGCAGGAGTGACCGGAAGCCTGCTTACCTGGATTTCTCTAGTCCCCCCTCCAGCTTTCTGTCTCTTGATGACTCACATTGGCCGCCCTAGGAAAACGGATCACTTTATAACCTCTCTCAACCACCTCGTGTTCTTCCACTTTCTGTCCCTTCTAATGACGGGCGTCTTTCCCAGCACACCAACATGGCTTCTCTCGCCTCTGCACCTATATCAGCGAGTGGGTTCTTCAGATACCAGTTCATCTGGGAAGACTGTCACGGCCACCATAACCCCTGAAGATCCTGTAGAGTCAGAGCCTGGACCATAGCTGTCCCGACCTACAGCCATTATCTGAATCACAGTTGCACCAACCTCCAAAGAGTCTTCAGGCGTAACACTGGGGCAGCATTTTGCCCATTTGTCCCGGTGGGTTTTTATCACATACATATATACATCTTTGATCCTTGCTACCTAAAGCTAAACATATGTGTGTATCCCCGCCCTCCCCCCCCCCCCCCCCCCCCGTGTGTGTAATTCTAGTTGAGCGTCACATACCACGGAAATGTCACTGCAGAAGAGGAAGGGGACAGCTTAAATCTCACTTTGAAGACTGACAATTGGTTCTTTTTCTCCCTGGGTACTAGCTTTGGAAAGTGGCTGGGGTGGGCGGGGCCGTGAGTTTACCTACCTTTGGGTCCATGGAGTGGACAGAGGCTATGGAAGCCGAACGAACAATTGCACCAAACGAACACATTCACCACGGAGGGCACCAGGTCCCGTGAACAAAGAGACATTGTTATCTTCACTAAATGAACTTACAGCCTGTTTGGAGAGATAACTATTACAATGCAGTTTAATAAAGGGCCACGCTGGCCGTGTCCAAAGGCATTGTTGAGACTCCAGAAATGAGGCTGGCTAATTTAAGTGTGGAAGTCTGCAGGAAGGCTGCTGGAAGGCTGCTGGAAGGAATCAAAGGCTACAAAGAAAAGCTCCCCAAAGAAGAGAGAGTGATGGGGGCGTGGGTGGGGTGGTGGTGGTGGAGCGAGGTGGACGTTGGAGTTTGGAAGGGGGAGAGGAAGTAAGGGAGGTTGTGAGCAGACGGGAGAAACAGCGAACACCAATGAATGAAGTAGAGGCTTGAAGGCAAGACAGACCCTTGGGGAAGCAGGGCAGAGACAAGGGAAGATTTTGCTTGGTCCTCAGGGCTTTAGCTACTGAGTCACTCGGGGGCCTTTAAAGTTCAAGCCAGTGAAGAATGTGGTGCCTTTTATGCTTTAGGAAGAGGGAGGAGAGGGCTGACTACTGGTCAGTGACATGAGTGGTCACCTGAGATCATTTTGGGTCCATTGTTCCTGCTGTTCCCAGCGGACCCAGGTAGACGTACAGGAAACAGCCAGGCGGTGGTCTCTGGCTTTCTCCGGGGATTGAGTTGTTTCTGATGAAAGAGACAATGATGCTTCCTTTGGCTCTGCTTCGTCCCTAAATGACCACAGCATTATGTGATGTCAGGCGACAGATGCCCAGCTGATTTCAGGAACATCAGCCGACCCCAAACCTGGTCCTCAGTTGTGTAAGAGCCAGCTTGCTGATTTTTCCCATGGTCTCTCTTTCCGGTGTCTCTTCGAGGAGCCTCCGGGCATCTTATTATCACTAGTGAGGAAGGAATGTTTTCCCTGCCCAGGACCTGCCCGGACACCCTGAAGATCCTGTTCCCCCATGTGATGATGGGGGTACTTCAGCCTTCCCAGCTTCGGGGCGTCTGACTTAAGAGCATTTGCTTTCATGAGGCATGTTAACTGATTTATGCAGAGGACGAAGTTAGTGGAGAGGGCGGGTGTAGACAGGGCTGGCTTCACCTCATTAGATCAGGATTATTGTGCAAGTGCCACGGGCCCAGGTACGGAAGGGTTGAGTTATTTGATGTCATTGTTTTCCCCTCTAACTGCTCTCCAGCTACAGGTTTGAAATCTTTTTCTTAGGGTTTCTGAAACTAACACTTTTATTTTTGAAACTTTCCGATCTTTTCTAACCATGAAAGTAACTGGATTTTAAAAATTTGTGTACTTTATGCACATTGTCACTTTCTTACCTGGTAAAAATAGTTAAGACATGACAGTACTCATTACGTTCCAGGAATTGTTCCACACACCAGGCATATGAAAATTCAACTCATTTCCCTAGTAACCCACCCGAATAGTGCAAATATAAATACACACACACACACACACACACACACACACACACACACACACACACACCCTATCAAAAAATAGTTGCCAAGACAAACAAAACAAAAGGTGCTTACCACCAGAAGTGTCTTAGATATCAGATTTGGAAATATGTGTATGTGCAAATGAAGTGTCTTAGAAATGGGCCCCCAAATATAAACCCATGTTTTATATGTATCATATGATGTGATTTTATCCCATATTCTTAAAAAAGCACCTGTGTTCAGTCACACACAGTCAGGTATGGAATTTTCCACTTGTTTAAACACTAAAACTTTTGGATTCTAGAGAATTCTGTTTTTCAGATTTTCCGATTACAGATGTTCGCTCTGTAACAGCACTGGGGATGATACACCTGGAATAAAACCTAGGCATCCTGGGCTTGGAGTCCGTCTGGGTGCAGAGGCTGTGCACTTAGACACTTGACATTTGTAACTTTGTATTTGTTACAGGCGCCACCACTTTATACTTCAGGGCGTCTTTACTGCCTTCATTCTGCTCCTCCTTCTGAAACCCTGCTGGTTAAGAAGCTGCAAGGTGTGCGAGGCCAGTTAAGAAGCTGCAAGGTGTGTGCAGACTTGCACAAGTTACTTACATTTTCTGTCTGTTCCTCATCTATAAAATGACTTCAGCTTTGAAGTTCCTGATGCCACAGCAGCAGTGGGAGAGAGGGGAGGAGAAGGGAGGGGAGAGAGAGAGAGAGAGAGAGAGAGAGAGAGAGAGAGAGAGAGAGAGAGAGAGAGAGAGAGAGAGAGAGACTTGGTGGACTATGTGGAAAACAAGGAATCAAGGCTTAAAGAAAGGCCAGGAAGCTGGGAAGAGCAAGATCTCCCCCAAAACTGTATCCTCTGGGGCTAGAGTGATGACTTAGCCAGTGAACACTTGCTGCCCAAGCCTGAGGACGGGAGTTCCGATCCCCAGCACCCGGGTGAACACCAGATGGGTGCTGCAGCCTGCCTGTAACCTCAGTGCACAGGAGGCAGACGCAGGGTAGTCCAGAGTCAGCTGGCTAGCTAGACTAGCCTGATAGGGCAGTCTCTGGTTCCAGCGAGAGACTCTACCTCAGTACATAAGATGGAGAGGGAAGAGTCATCGAGAGAGACACCTGACAACCTCAGGCATCCACATGCATGTACACACACCTGTAAAAGCACACCTGCACACATGCGCAGCACCCACATACGTGTGAACACACAACACACACACACACACACCTACACAAGAAACAATACAATAACACTGTTTTGGTATTCTCTGGCTTTCTTTCTGTTATGTCGTCCTCACAGAATCATTTCTTTCCTGGACTCTGAATGACGGCCATTTGGAATTTGACACTGTTTCCTGTTAGCACACGCGCCGTCTTCACTCACAGGAGGAACAAAGGTTAAAACAAGTTTGCATTTTAAAAATGGGGGCTGGGGAGATAGTTCTATCAGCAAAACGGCTGCCACAAAAGCATGGGGACCCGTTTGAGCCCCAGCACCCAAGTAAAAGTTGGGTGTGGAGGACATGACCTCAGCATTAGGAGGAGAGACAAGCCGGTTCCTGGAGCGCATTGGCCAGCTGGCCTAGCCAATCAGTGAGCGAGAGACCCTGCCTTGAAAGAAAATAAGGTAGAGGGACTGAGAGACGGCTCAGCAGTTAAGAATGCTTGCTGCTCTTGCAGAGGACCAGAGGTAGGTTTTCAGCATCTTCTTCTGACCTCTGAGGGCACCTGCACTCATGCACTTGCACACACACACACACACACACACACCCCAAGAATTCTTAGTTGTTTCCAAACTTGCAACTTGGTGCTAAAGCATTTTTCTGTTCCAAATTAAACACACACACACACACACACACACACACACACACACACACACACACACACTCCTACACACATGTGCAGATGCACAAACACACACACACAAACACATGCACACACTCATACACACACATGCACATGTGTACCCCCCGACATACACATAAAGTTTGCATTGTTAGTTTTGTTTGTGAAATTCAAAATTGATTGCAGCCCAACACCTTGAGTGCAGCAGAGGATTAGGCAGTATTCATTGTGCTTTATGACAATAACATTATATATAATTCTGATTTTAAAGAAAGAAGGCTTACTTATTCATTTGCGTGTGTGTGCGCGCGCGTGTGCACCAGTACTCGAAGATGCCAGAGGTAGCAAATTTACTGGAGCTAGACTTACAGGTGGTTGTAAGCCACCCACTGTGGGTGCTAAAAACTGATCTCTGGTCCTCTGGAAGAACAGCCAATGCTCTTAACCACTGAGCCTTCTCTCCAGCTCAGTAGCTCTGACTTTGGAAGCAGAGTGCTATTCCCCTTCTAACTGAAAAATCTAATATAAATCTTTTCTTTGATCTCTGTTAATGCAACATGCTATTGCACAGAAAGGATACGGGAGTTGAACATGTTATTTTCCTGGGGGAAAAAAAGCATGAATCATCGTATGGCATTTTGTATATCTTCTTTGAGGTGTCCTTTGTATTACTGTTGCTAAGTTTAAATGAACTTTTCTTTAATATTTATTTAAAGTCTGGATCTAGAGTAAAATGTAGGCATATGTAAAGCATTTCATCACTTTGGTGGTCTAGTTGTCGGTAGTAGCGCTTTCTGAAGTTTGGTTCCTGCCCATGCAGTTGGACGGTCAGTTTCGTGGTGCCGGTAGGTAAATAGAGACCAGTTTAAGGGGACAGATTTTACTTGAGCAAGAAGTAGGTTCCAGGGACAGGCTATACTCAATTTACTCCAGGAGGATCAGAAGTTCCAGGCCAGCCTGGGCTACATAGAGAATTCTAGACAAGCATACAGCAGAGTGAGACATTGGTTCAAGAAAAGACAAAAGAAAAAGGCAGAATAAAAACTAAGAAGACCCACCCTCACCAAGCAAAGAAGAGAAGGAGGAGGAGGAAGAAGGAGGTTCTAGAACCTAACCTTTCCAGATGGTTCTGAGTACTCCACCCCAGGCAATTTACTGATTGTGCTGCTCCCCAGGCTCAGGCTATTTCTGTAACTTTCAGCAAGCAGATAAGCATTGGCTGTGCTGTGCACTTATTTGCTCTGAGGTTCTGCTTAGTAACACAAAAGCTTCCTGGTCCTGTAGGATATAGCCTGTTTTTAGTACATGTGACAGAAACAATCAAGCATGTCGTGCTATCTTGAGACACAGTTTTGTTACCCAGAGGGAAGAAAAGTGACAAGAAAGGAAATTCACATCCCTCCTCGGTGACACTGTCAAGTGTCGTCAGGTAGGGCTAGAAACTACAAGGGAAAGCCACCGAGGAGCCCACTCTGTGCCAGCACCGAATAGGTTAGAGTTATAGCAAGAGAAAGAGGAAGTGACATGCAGAAACAATCTGATTGGCTACTGTCAGCAGTCCCCTTATATGGGCATGGTCTGATCAGCAGCACCCGAGACTGGGAAAAGCTCGATGGCCATGATTGGCTGAAGCTTCGTTGCTTGGTTACAGGGGTACACTCTTAGGTGAGGCATTATACTTCATAGATGTAGGGAGGCTGCTTTGGGACACACTGTACAGTTATAGGTATCAGCTGGATTTATTTGTTTCATAATTATAAATTAAACTTCTTTTATGTTTCTGATTTGACAGATTCAAGCTCTGCACTCAGAGTCCATACGATATTAGGTGGTAGAAGAGAGATAGTAGGAAACATGGGTCCAAATATAATGTACGCAATGAGCCGTGACTCCAGTCTTGTGATTCCATGTGACCGGAAGTGTTTTGTCCTTATCCTCTGGTACACATTAGAGGAAAGAAAAAAGCCTCTCTTGTTTACATTATTTTATCCCCATGGGAAGGCTCTATTTTACCTGTCAAAGAATTCCTGGTGAGGCTTTCCTGAGTGTTTCAGGTCCAGAATGGAGGAAAAGCAGCCCCAGGGATTTCAGAGTAGGTGGAAGTAGGTGTGGCTTTGCTGTCGATCCGTTGTGTACATGTGTCATCCTTCTCAAAATCTCCATCTACTTGCTGACAGAACTTTAGGAGATTTCACTACAGCTCTGACTTTGACACTTCCCCATCACCTTCAGAGTCTCTAGAGGCTGTTGACTGCAGGGTTGAACAGGTATCGTCAGTTTATGGAAACGACGCCAATTCATTATATGTTACATGTATGAAATCGGAATGAATCAAAACAGTAATAAAAACTGTCATGAGAAGGGAGGTGAGAAGATGGAACTTACAAAGGCAGCAGCCTAGAATGAGCAGGCTGAAGCAGAGAAGGGATAGGTAAGCCACCTGGGCCAGGGTCCCCTGGGGAGACAGTGCCCAGTGAGCTGATAGCAGGTGTTTAGTCTCATCTGTTCTCGGTCACTTCATTATTAAAAACATTATTAAAAACATTAAAAACATAGTCTTTCGGGACAGCCTTGTTTCCCTGGTGCTTTATTGCAGGATATGGGACCAGAGACGGTGATTGTCTGTCTTCTAACCTGCTGAGAAGGTGTCCCTTTCAGAGCATTGGCCTCGCTTTCCCATGCCAGCTCATCACTGTAATTAATGCTCCTCCTACATAGTCACTCTCTGTTGGTATTCGTTACAACATTCTGTCAGTTCTGAACTGGGCTTAGGGAAGGATGGATGGCTTCTCTATAGATATGTCTCCCAGTTCACCGGGGGGTGAAGGAGAAGGGGGACAGGAACTGGGCAGGACTGCCAGGCTTCCCAGAGCACAGAGTACCAGAGCAGATTACTCTTAGGGAGCTAGCGGGGGTGGGGGTGGGGGTGGGGGGGGGGTGGGGTGGGGCAGACAAAAGAGCCTCAGCTCCAGAGCAGCAGTTCTCAACCTGTGGGTCGCAATCCCTTCAGGGGTCTCAGATCAGATATCCTGCTTATCAGATCTTTACATTGTGATTCATAGCAGTAGCATGCAATTTGCCTGACAAGGAGGTATGTTAATATGCTACGCAAACTTGTGTTTTCTAGACCTAGGATTTGGGTACTTTCTTGGCGAGTCTGTAATCACCCTCAATGCTGACTTGTCCCTGTGCTGTCTGAGGGGAAATGTTGGGAAAATGTTTAGACCTCTGGTCAAGAAGTCCCAGAAACCAGAAACCCAAAGGACATCCTTAGAGAACACTAGAACTCTAGCTAGCCAAGGACACGTGTATTTCCAGATTATTCCTGTGCCTGTTGTAGGCGAACTTTTCTTTCCTGCACTCCAGTTCCCAAATAACCGACATGGAGCCTCTATATTAATGATCAATGCTGGGCTGATACCGTATGCTTATTACTAACTAGCTCTTACATTAACCCATTTCTATTCATCTATGTGCTGCCGTGTGGCTCCTGGCTTTACCTGTACTCCAACATGTCTTACTCCCTCTGTGTCTCTTGGTAACTCTTCTGACTCCACCCTTCTTCTTCCCAGAATTCTCTCTCCTGCCCAATCTCTCCTGCCCAGCTCTAGGCCAGTTAGCTCTTTATTAACCAATGAGAGTAACACATATTCACAGTATACAAAGATTGTTCCACAGCAACCTGTCTATGGTTGACATGGCAGAAATAATGTGGCCCTTACTTGAGTCCTTGAACAGTCAAGGAAGGTGTGAGAAGTTTCTCTAAAATCGAGTGTAGTGACTTGGGTGAAGGCTGCTCAGCCTCCCTTGGAAAACTAGGGTGACAGGGAACTGCGGGGCAAGCCGGGGGCGGGGGGGGGGGGGGGGACAGAATGGCAGCTGAGAAGGAACCAGAGGCTCCCTTTTCTTTCTGAAGTAACAGCAATGCTGGTGAATTCTCGAGCTGAAGACCTGATGGACTGTGGTAACCTCACCAGAGCTGCCGCAGCAAGAGCTGAGCAAGTATAAAGAAGGTGCCCGATATGATCGAGCTTTCTCGGTTATTAAGAACAAACCCCTTTGTTATGGCTGAGCACTTTTGTTGAAAGGGGTACCCCTTTTTTCACCCCTACTCTTATCTATGAAAATAAATGTTTATGACAAGATAGTAAATACACTCTGAACCCTTTTGTCATTCTGAATATCAATCCTCATGGTAAGATATGGGAATGTAGCTCTGGGAGGGTCACGTTTTTAAACAACCAGTTAAGCGTTGGCTGTGCGCTCATTTGCCGTGTGAAGGTTCTGGCTAGGGAAGTGAAGGCTTCCTGGCCCTGTAGGATGTAGCCTGATTTTAGCATACATGAGAAGAACAATCATGCATGCTGTGCTAGCTTGAGACACAGTTTTGCTACCCAAGGGGAAGAAAATACAGATTCCTACTCAATAACACTGTCAAGAGCCGTCAGGTGGGGCTGGAGACTGTTATCGAAAGCTATGTTGGAACCCCCATCTGTATCAATACACAATACAGAGTGATGGGTGAAGAGACTGTTTCTAGCTCTTGGCTCACCCTTTCCTGGGATGGCAGGGACCCCATGAAAGGCTATGGGTTCCATCGTATCACCTTTTCAGCCCACTAAGCTCTATTTCCTCTGTTTCCATGACTGGAGGTTATTTGTGCTAAGATAGCTGAAGATCACATGATCGCACAGCTTCGAAAGTAAGAAATGTTTCCATTCTGCAGATGAAATCAATAAAGGTGAGGTTAGACTCGGACTCATCATTTATCACCCTGTTGTTAACTCGTCAACTCAGAGTTTACCCTTACTAATGTTGGCCTCATTCATTCTAAATTTTGGGATTATTTACATAGAAGTCAGGCTGGATTTACTTTGTGGGGTTTATGGAAGGTCTTGTCAGATTGAATGGTGATATAGAAGCAATCAGTGACTAGTTAAAAGGGTTTAAAGGCCCCTCCTTGAGAGATGCTCCTCTACTTGAAAATACTGATGAGTAATTAAAAAACAAACAAACAACACCCAAACTGAAAAAAGCATCCTTCCTGGTCTTTCACAGGACCCTGGAGCTGGCTTGCTTTTGTTTCCATCTTTTGTTATGTGTTAGTTCCAGTCCTCATCACTGTAGGACACAGACTTTTCTCTGCCAGGTGGGCGGGCGGGCAGAGTATAGTGTAGGCAGCCCTCCTGAGATGTATTCATGAGCTGATCTAAGTATCTCAGAACAGTAATTCCATGAGAAAGCCCAGTGCAAATTCAGCTTTTACACCGACCGTCGAAGGCTGTCTCATTGCTTTATTGCCTGTGATGTTCTCATGCTTACATCTTCGAAATCTAATGCCGTGATGTGAGTTACGGCAGTGGGGCAGTAGACAGAAGGTGCTGAGGTGCTTCTGTGCTGCCCATGGAAGCCCTGAGAGTTCTTCTCAGAGACCTTCAAGCAGGTGAAGATGGGATCCATCGCTTAAAAGAACTTTAGGATGAGCCAGTATGAAGCAGGGCTGGTTTATTTAGAAGAGATTTTAGCCGGACGTTGCTGGCGCTTGCCTTTAATCCCAGCACTTGGGAGGCAGGTGGATCTCTGTGAGTTCGAGGCCAGCCTGGTCTACAGAATGAGTTCCAGGATGGCTAGGATTGTTACACAGAGAAACCCTGTCTCGAAAAACTAGAAAGAGGTGGTGGGTTGGCAGGGAGACAGAGACAGAGACAGAGAGACAGACAGACAGACAGACAGAGATTTTAACAATGACTTAAGCATGGTGGTTATTAGAAAAAAGGTGTTTGGGGAAAGGATAAGACACACCCAAGAGTGGATGTGAGCTTAAGAGAGATTCCTGTTTAAGCGTAGAAGCAGTAGCCATCTATGGGATTTTGGTGGCTCTCAGGTTATATCTTAAAAGGTTCCTAAAGACCCCCCCCCCCCCCCCCCCGCCTCTTTTTGGTAAAAATGAGACTATAGGCTGGCTTTGGATGGGCCCTGCACAAGATTGAAATCTGATAAGGTACAGCCATGGGTCACATATTCACACAAGGGGGTTAAGATGTGTCTTTTATCGTAAGTGGAGTTATTTGTGAGATTCCTAGAAAATTGCAGATTTACTTCTGGGAAGGGAAAGGCCTTGCTTGGCCGTACACATTTAGGTCTTAAGCATGATTCATTGTGTTAGAGTTCTCATGTGAAACATTTCTGTGTAGAGGAATGTTGTGCCTTTGTAGGGAGCCCTCATAGCAAATGTTGTTCATTGTGATGGGACTCTTGACCATCAGCTAGCAAGAGACTTCAACTGGACTCTGGGGTGACGGACGTTTCCTGTCCGTTTCCCTGTCTTCTTATCTGTCTGTCCTCCCTGCCACACTAGTACGAAAACTAAAATAGTAAAGCTGTAGGGTGGTTACAGTGGCCTTGGTGGGCTGCCTTGGGCTCTGGTGTCATCCCTGTAACACTGCGTGTGTATCTGTTCTGAACAAACCTAGTTGGTTTCCAAGAGTTTACGTCAGTGACTGGCTGTTTTACGGTCCATGAGCATTGTGCAGCTAACGTCCCATTTCTTTCTAGTCATCAGTTACGGTTACATGGCTATTGTTTTAAAACCATCTTAATATTTTAACCCACTTACACTGCTACTAATTTCCTCCACATTAAGAATTGTCTTGGCCCCTGTACCCTGGAGTGCAACATATATTATTATTTGTGGCATTATTTCTTGGAGCAGTGTGTTCTACAAATGAACGTGGTTTGTCAGTCGTCAGTCTACGAGGACATACGTATACTTTAGAATCTTTAAAAACTACTGATTTATTACGTGTGTGAGTGTTTGCCTGAATATATGTGTGTATGTCATATGCATGCCTGGTACCTTCAGAGGCCAGAGGATGGCGTTAGATCCCCTGGAACTGGAGTGACAGACTGTTACGAGCCACCTTGTAGGAGCTGGGAACCGAACTCAGATCTTCTGCAAAAGCAGCAAGTGCCTTTAACTTCTGAACCACCTCTCCAGCCCTGTAAATTTGAATGATAAGACGATATTAGTTACATTTCTGTCACTGTTACAAAATATTATAGAAAAACCAACTTGAAAGAAAGGTTTATTTATTTATTTGTTTGTTTTTGATTTTTTGAGACAGGGTTTCTCTGTGTAGCCCTGGCTGTCCTGGAACTCACTCTGTAGACCAGGCTGCCCTCGAACTCACAGAGATCCGCCTGGCCTAGAAAGATTTATTCTGGTTCATTCAGTCATTTTAGCTGGTGGCTGTCTGTCCCTCTTGCTTTGGGTCTGTGGTGGCACGGCACATCACGGCAGGGAATAGGGTGTGGAAGATGCTCCTGGCATCCAGAAAGAACACACTGAGGTGACAGGGAGAAAAAGGGAGGAGAGGAGAGGAAAATCAAGGAGAGGAGAGACAGGGAAGGATGTTAGTATTCAAATATCACCTTTAAGAATACACCCCCAGCCAGGTGGTGGCGGCGGTGCACGCCTTTAATCCCAGCACTCTGGAGGCAGAGGTGGGCGGATCTCTGTGAGTTCGAGGCCAGCCTGGGCTATACATCGAGTTCCAGGACAGTCAGGGCTACACAGAGAAATCCTGTCTCGGGGGGGGGAAAAAAAAAGAATACACCCCCAGTGACTTAGCATCCTCCCCCGAGGCCCCACCTCCCAAAGGGTCCATCATTACTCCTCTCCTCAATAGTGCCTACAACAAAGGGGCTCCTCCAGGGACACTCATCCAGACCATGAGAAATGCGAAGAGTGAGGTACGGTTAGCATGGAAGGTCTTCGTGTCGAAAACCTCCTTTGGTTGATTCTCACCGCACGCTTATCCTTGTATGGTCGTTAAGAGTCAAAGTCATCAACTTTCCACACTGCACCAGACAGCGGGATGTCAGCTATCCTTACGTTGAGTGTGGAAGTACCATGTGGAGACCCCTGTCTGTTGATAGAACTCTCAAAGTGACCACGTGGAGACCCCTGTCTGTTGATAGAACTCTCAAAGTGACGGAAGTGTGCCTGCCCGGAGAATTCTTTATTGTCCTCATTCTCCAAGTCTGCAGTGCCCGGAGTCTACTGAGCATGAAAACATTCTCGTGTGAAATCATGTTTTCTGTCCTGAAAGTTCAACTCCAAGAGACCCAGAAAGCTTGCAGACACTGGCCATGTGTAACAGATACCTACAATTATTTATGAGCTTTTTTTTTTTTTTCTTTTTTGACTCCCACATCTAAGTGATAGGGAGCACAGTGGGTTTGATTTTGTGGGCAGGCATCATTCCTTCTGGATGTAGCAGAAGGATGCTATCTTTACGTGGGGACCCTTGACCTTATGCTGGGAGGTCAGAGGTGAGGTCTGCTCTGCTATGTATGTCCATGAGATTTGTTTGTTTGTTTTGCTTTCTGTTGTTTTTCTCCTCCTCATTCTTTCTCCATCTACTTTCTTTCTTTCCAGACTGAGAAATCTCTCCAGGGAGTAAATTTTGTTCTCTTCCTGACCAGCCTCCAGAGGCAGGTCTTTTTGTGATAGGCATTTTCTGTTGCGTTTTCCAATCTTGCCGACCCGGAGAAGGGTTTTGAACCTTACAAAGTACATATCGTGACCTGCTTCTGGTACTCGTGGCAGCGAGTAAAATGACACTGATTGCTTTTAATCTCTTAGTCACTTCAGTTTGGTCTGAGAACATTGTCTGATTTGTGAACGGGCATTTGTGCCAGAAAAATAATATAAAACCATTGCTCAGAAAACCAGTGCGTTAGGAGTCGTCAGCGGCACATAATAATGGCAATTAATGGTAATCAGGATCCAGTTTGCTGCCAGCTCTATCTGGCTTTTTAAAAAAGGGAGCAAAACACATGAAATTTATTTTGTTATTATTTTTTTCTGCATTGCATGAGTATTTTTACATCTGCTTGCGATTATTTTGCCTTGTAACTACCACCTCAGGTTTAGTTCTTTTTTTAGGGTGGGGGGGGAGAATGAATTCCTTATGTAATAAGTTATAGTTTGGAAAATTTCTCTGACAGGCCTTAGCTCTTCTTATGAAACATTCAATACAAGAAAAAAAATATTGGCGCAATAATTCAAAACAGAAATCCGGGCTCATAATAGGTAGATGGTGGCTCCTGTGTACCTAAGTTAGTTAGCTTTTGTGAGGATGAAAATTTGCACATTCTAGATTAATATAGTAATTTAATATGAAGCATAGCAATATTAAAGCCAACCGACTAACCAAAATCCTGTCACTGGATAAATGGAATCTTGTCACAGGACAGCCTGGCATGGAGCAGGGTCAGGGCATATTTTAAGATGGTTTCACAGAGGCCCCTCCCTTTCACAATGACTCTTATAGCCCAGACTTGAAAGGAAGTTAGAGGCAGATTCCTGAAGGGGTACAAACTTGGCATGTATTTTTAAAAAAAATCGCCAATGTGTGAGGAGATTTAAATATAAGGGAGAAATGTAAATGCTATGTGTCAAAGACTTGAAATAGCCCATTTAACACTGATAACCACAAGGGCTTCTTACAGATTGTGAAGTGGGGCTTTTTAAAATTAGAAGTCAGCTCTGCGGCAACCCAAAAAGCATATGATATCACTGTTGCTAGGGTTGGGCACTGCTCTGTGCCAGTATCTGGATAAACAAACAGGATAAATGCACATAAATTGATGGCTTTGGTGTTAGAACGTGCTGGCCATCTGCTTACTGTTTGTTTGATTTTTTGTTTTGTTTTTTTTTTTTTCAATCCTGTGTTTTCTCACCCATTGTATCTATGTATCTGACACTTGGAATTCGGATCTGCTCTAAGGGGATGCATCAGTCATCTTCCTGGTTCTGCTGTTTGCTTCTCAGTCGGAGTGTGAAAAACCACAAAGACTGTAGAATCAATGATGAGGCAGAGCATCTTCATGAAGTCACGTTCTGAGCCTTGGGTATAAGCTGTGAACACTGCTTCTCAGATCTGTAAAGTGTTGTCTAGTTTTCAGAAGCCGTCATTATATTTTTAATCTGAAGATAGCTCTTAAGTCTGAAAGTTTTTTTTTTTTCTTTTGTATTGTACACATATGAAAGTGTAGGATTGGTTGACATCCGTGGGTGTTGTGTTCTAGGTTTTTAGCAGAGTGCTCACGGATGCTTTGACAACTTGTAAATGGTAACTGTGCTAATAGCACATATGGTGTGCAATCATGCTCCTGGAATATTAAGATGTGAGGAACTTTTTTTTCTTTTTGAAGTTTGTTTTCAGCATTAGAGATTGAACCTAGGGCCTCACGCATGCGAGGCAAGTTCTCCGCCAATGAGCTGTCTCTCTAGCCTGAGGACTGTTTTCACAGGTATTGTGGGAATAGTGGGGTCACTCTTACTAGCTCACAGGTGTGATGGAAGGGTATATGAGACAATGTTGGTGATCTTGCTTGGAGTTCTCTGGAAGGAAGCTATGTCCATGGGGGTGTGTAATTAGTTTCGTCACCATTACCCTTTGGGCGCAAGTCACCCGCGGAAGCGCCAAGGTGAGGCAGCGTTGGCCTTGTACCAACATGAAGCTGCTGGGGCTGCCCCCCCACCCCCCAAGGAAGTGGTGCTGATTTCCCCAGAGGAGCTCCAGAGCTCCGTGGTGAGTCTGCAATGATGTCCCCTCCTGCTGAAGTCTGTGGTGAGTTCTCAGGGGTGTCCCTTAAAGTAGGGATGGTGGTGGGCATCTCTCCAGACCTGCTTTCCTCCCCCTTCCGGTCCTGCTGCATCCCCTAGTTGCTCAGGGGTCCACTCTTGACCCTGCATGGGCTGGCTTTCGGAGGTACCTTTGCGGTGGCCCCTGTGACGTAAATGGTGAACGGACTTGTTTCATCTTTCAGTGAGGAAGGATATTTGGACTCAAATAGTTGTATAGAATCCCTGCAGATAGCAAGAAACAGATTGCCGTGAGTTGGAAGAAAAAGCTGTCACGGGTGTGGGCTGTGGTTTGAACGGCCTCTCCGAAAGTCAAATTGAGATTTGACTGCCATCGGGAAGCTGTTAAGATAGACTGAAAAGAGATTCCTGGGACGTGAAAGATTCACCTTCATGAAGGAACGGATGACAATGAGAGAGAGTGTGTGTGCCTGTGTGCGTGCATGTGCGTGAGCATGTGTGTGCACGTGAGCACACGCACTCAGGCACACACACACGCCACCCTTTGGTCTGGCTAGATGCCAATGTTACATTCTTAGGCTTCCTGGCCTCTATAACCACAAACCAAATAAACCTCTGCTCTTTATAAATTACTCAGTCTGAGAGGTACAGGGGATTCCCTTTCCTGAAGAGGCTGCTTCTCGAGATCCTTGGTGGATTCCCAAAATCACTGTACCAAACGTTTTGGACTGCACGCTCTATCTGCTATGATTTCCCGCCCCCCACATATACATATTCATGATGCAGTTTAATTTATAAATCAGGCACAGTAGAGGTAAGACAGAACATTTCTAACAGTGCACCGTAGTGAAGCTAAATGAATGTGGTGCCTGTTACTTCTGCAAGTACTCACCCTTCTTGGGATGCCTGAGGGCTGCCCAACCTCTTCCCCACGTGGTTGGATGTCTGAGATGCTTTTCCTGGGGCTCCCATGAAGTAAATGTTAAGTGGACAGTCATCATAAAAGAAGGGGGTCCTTTCACTTTGGAGAGAAGACCGTGGGCCTCTGGCCCCTGGGGGATCCTCTGTAACTTTTGTCACCTGTTTAGGACTCAGGCTTTAATGAAGCCGCAGGTCCAGACCTTAAGCCCTTTGCCCCATGCCTCCCCTCCCCGTCACACAGCAGGATTGTGTCTCATTTGCACAGCCTTCTGAGGAGAAGCTCAGGGCTGATGTGAGTGCCCTCAAAATCGAGGAGCAGGACAAACTTAAAGCCTGCCCTGAGAGAGAGAGAGAGAGAGAGAGAGAGAGAGAGAGAGAGAGAGAGAGAGAGAGAGAGAGAGAGAGCGCAGGTATTTGTGTGCTCATGTGTGGGAGGCCATATGTCAGTCAGCCTTAGGTGTGGTTTCTCAGGTCCCGTCTGCCATATTTTTTTGAAACAAGATCTCTCATGTTGCCTGGAGCTCATCGATTAGACTAGACCGCCTGGCCAGAAACCTCCAGTGCCCCCACCTGTCTATGTCTCCCTCATGCTAGGACAGCAAGCACACACCACCATACCTGACTTTTTATGTGGCTTCTGGGGCTCAAACGTCCTCATGGCAAGCCCTTTGCGGACTGAGCTGTCCACCTCAGTCCAAGCTTTGCTTCTTCTCACCTCATGTGAACACTTTAAAATCCTGTTGCCTCAGAGGACCGGCGTCAGCTGAGAGTGTTTTGCCGATGTCCATGTTGCCCCAAATGCAGGAGTTGCCCCAAAGGTCCAGGTCTCTTGATGCTCCAAGTTCTATTATTGAGGGCACCTGAGAGCCCTGTCCTAGACACATGCTGTACTTTGACAGAGACTATCATCTATCTCTTGAGCTTGAGGGGAGACTTGTGAGCCAGTCAATACACTTCCCTCATCTTGGCAAGGCCCCGGCCTCTCCCCCATGGAGCTGTGAAGCTGGTGGAATGGACTTTCAGAGAGTGCAGAGCAGGGCCCGGGAAATCTGGCCTAGTTTTCTTCAGGAAAATGCCAGCCTTGGCCCAGTGTCCTGGTTGGCTCTTACCAGAAAGGATGACTAGTAGGCTTCTTTAGTACAATATTAATAGCTAGAAATAGAGCCTCACTAGAGAGGACATTTTTAAAAATGAAAGTAGTCAAATTAAACTGGGGGGAGTCATCACCACCGCCTTGTGATTTAAAAGATGTTGAAAGGCCTTACCCATGCAAAGGACATGCCTTGTCTCTGCCGGGCTATTGGCTAGTTTCACTGTGCCACAGGGACACGGAGTCTGCCCTTCTTGCTGCTGACAGGCCTTGAGGCCTGAGCCACAGCCCTCCCTTCACCAGGGTGCCCCCACCTTCCTGTCTGAAAACAGAGTGGGGAGAGTCAGGGACTGCCACGCAGGTAGCGTGAACTAGTAAACGGGCCACATTGATACTGTTTTCTCTTGTTCCATGAAATGAGGTCTCCTGGTGACGAGAGAACGGAGAATAAGATTTCTAGTGTGGGAAGTTCCCCGCTGTGCACACACAACATGGTCGGAGGCCTCTGCGGCCCAGCCTCCCCCCGAATTGAGTATTGTGACTCAAGTGTGGGATGGCCCCACAGGCTCTGAGTGGAAGCCCTGGTCCCCAGCTGGTGGCTCTCCTTCAGCACATGCTGGAAATCTTAGGAAGGGGGACCTAGCAGGAGGACCCGTATTTGGGCTGTAGTTTTTCCCTTGCCCTCTTAGGATCCCTTGATCTTTCTACTTCCTGCCTGTCCCGATATGATCAGCTTTATTCTCTCTGCCGTGGTGGACTAAAGAAACCCTTGGAAACTGTGAGTTTATGACTCGTGTTCTGCTCCAGTGAGGAGGAAGTTAACGAACCTGGAGAGGATCCTGGAGCATGTATGGGGGAGGAGTCTTGGAGAACGCAGGGTGCATCGGTTTTGGCCACTGCTCCAGCCTTCAGTGATGTTCAGAAAACAGCAAAAAGGCCCTCGGGAGGGAGATTAGTGGGTGGTGAAGGAATTTACCTAAGCCAGGTCAGGGTAGGAAAAAACCAAGTTTATTGGGTACCCTGCAAGGCCAGGAGCTGGCAAGGCAGTAACAAAAGAGCTGTCTGCTCTGAGAAGGGCTGGGACAGTTCATTCAGAAGCTCTCCTTTCAGTCTGAGGTCCCACCAGGCAATTCCCAACATGCAAATGAGGACAGTCCTGGCTGGCTGGTGTTCAGCTCTGGGCAAGGGCTGGGTTTAGGAGGCGGCTCTAGGCCTGATGGTTAATTTAACTGCCTTTTCTGAGTCACATCACTCCTGTGTTCGGCTGGGAAGGAGCCCCTGCTTTCTTTTATGATCAAACTGTTACTGGAGTTGGTAGGGTCAAAGCCGGGGCCCCCCCCGACAAGCCGATAGGAGTCATGCATCTGTGCCCCCCACCCCCAGGCAAACTGAACAGACAAGTTGTAACAAAAATCAGAGACAGGCCAGGCAGGCGTGGCCGTGCATGCCTTTAATCCCAGGAAGCAGAAGCAGGTGGATTTCTATGTGTTCAAGCCTGATCAGCACAGCGAGTTCTAGGCTAGCCAAACCAAATCAAAAGCAAACAAATAAAAAGCAGAGAAAGGAGATTTATTTCAAGGGGGGAAGGGCAGCAAGTAAAGAAGTTCAGTGACTGTATTTGGGGTCCTCCCGTGAGTTCAGAGGATGAGAGGTAGACATAACTAAGCTGCTTTGGTCAGGGTGTGGTCCTGCCCGTCATCGACTCAAAACAGTTTTGACATTTTCTTTTAGCTTAAGTTTCCTTAAATGCGCGCACACACACGCACACACACTCACACACACCCATGCATACGTAGCCCCTCCCCCCCAACAGCAACAATTGAATACACAATAATGGGCTTGGGGAGGCATGGGCAGAGGACAACCTCAGTGGATGGTCATCGCCTTCCTTATTTAAGATGGGGGGGTCTCTCATTTGTCACGGTATACAGGGTTCTCTGTCTTCACATCCAATCTCACTGCAGAAGCATTGGGAACAGAGACATGTAGCATGGTATCTGGTTTTACAGGGGACCAGGGCATTTTAACTGAGGTTCTTAGGCTTATACGGCAAACACTTTACTTTCCGAGCCATCTCCCCAGTCCATCTTTTAACTTAAACTTGTGTGAGTCTCTGGTTTTCCTAAGTTCTCAAACTAGAACCTCCTGCTCACCGTGTGGTCCACGGACCAGCACACCAGCATCTCCGGCAAGCTTGAGTGAAATGAACAACTCCCAGCTCCAGCTTAGACCTACTGCAGGATCTGAAGGGTGGCAGGATTTCAAACATTCCACAGAAGATCCTACTAAAATACTACAGAATACTGGACAACACGAATACCTGCCATGTGTTAGACTATCTCCAGTCTTCAGATTAGTTCACTGACAAACACGATTGATTCAGAATCCGTGACGATTAATTTTGACGAAGGGAGAAAAGTCAGGTCTGTGATTTTTATTGCGATAGCGTTTGCATTCTCTGCATAGCTGGTTGGGGGCTAAGGAGGAAGCCTTGAGCTTCGGATTGAGAGTTAGAGTTGTTCATGCTATTAAGAATGTTAAAGCGCCTAACCCCTGGCACACCGTCACACAATTCATCTGAAGTCCTGGCGGCTGTCTTCTGAGGTAAGAGTTACTGTCTGGATATTTTAGAAGAGGAAACCGGTTAAAACCGATTTACACAAAGCCTAAGGAACCATCTCGCAGAGGGGAAACGCTGTGATTTACACTCCGACGAGGTGATCTCAGATGAGCGGGCCAGTTTAAGCTCCATTTTCCAAACTGCCATGGCTTGGCTTGGCGGGGGACAGTTTTAAAATTCAGCCATTTGCAGAATGGGACATAGCTCGGTGGTGGAGCACTTGCCTTGCACAGACAGACAAGGAGTTGCAATCGTCAGGGTCACCAAAGGAGAAAGGAACATAAAGACAACGTGTTCCAAGGACGCACGCCCTGATGCAAGTTTCTGCGTTTGGTTTTATTTTTGGGTCGGTCCTTTCTTTGGGAACAGCTATGCCTTAGTTCTTCAATACTGGTTTTGTCAATAAAAAGTGAGATCGGCTACAGAAGAGGAAATATTTGTCACTTCATAAGGACCAATCATTCTGTTTAACGGCTGCTTCCTGTGCTTAATCCAGGGTGTTGGTTCCTGATTTGGGTTTTGAATTGCAGGCAGGAGCAAATTGAGAACATACATGTGAGTGTTGGTGTTTAAAAAGCAGGCTCCTTTTAGGTACCTTTTAGGGGAACACAACACAGCAAAACGTGGAAAAGTGTCCCCCAACAGGTGACCTCTTCCAGTTAGTATCTAACATTTTAAAGGAATTTGAAGGACTCCGTTTTCTTAAAAATCGGGAAGATTCTTCAGCTACTGCAATCATTAGCGTTCAGCGTAAAAACCTTGGGCTATAAAAACCTTGGGCTGTTGTCCTGGCAATTTTTGAATCTTAACCTTTGTCTTGAGATTAGAGACACAAAAGACAGCCTCCAGGGCTAAACTGAATGTTTCTGTTGTGTCTTGTTTTTCTACCCCCGCCCCCCCAAGAGTTACAAGTCAGGCTTGTTCCTTTTGCCCATTGATAGATTTTTTTTTTTTAAAGATGAAATCTACACAGTGGTGTCTGCCATTATTACCAAAAAAGACAAAAACGAACAAAACCCCCAAAACAACATAGCGCGGTACTGAGAGGACCTGACTCAGCTTCATGGGTTTGCAGCCTGTTTCTGTAACAGGTAAAGAGCCATAAAGCTCGCCCAAATTATGTTACAGTCATTATTTGAGTGTTTAGAGGGTGGGTGGATGGATGGGGTGGACGGATTGCTGTAAATTAGCTCTAATGACCTCATGCAGCCTCAGGCTGTGCACGCTTTGCTGAGAGACCTTCCTGGGATGGTCTCTTTCAGTGTTCTCACTGCCGGCCCCTCCCCCACTCCCACAGGACCCTGCACACAGCCTTTTGTGGATGCCTTAGTTTTCCGAGGAAAAATTCCCAGACCCCTTCATGGGGACACCACAGAACTGCCTCAGTGGGTGGCTTCTCAAGTACTTGTACATTTTGCGTGTGTTTTGACTCTGGCTAGTTAGTACTATCTAAAGAGTAGAGCCATTCTTCAGTATCTGCAGGGGAGTGCTCCAGGAGCCCTTCAGGTACCACCATGTGAGGATGCTCAGTCAAGTGTCTTACCACAAAGGGCATGCTATTCACGGGTAACCCATGCAATTCTCTGGGTGTACGTTAAGTCATCTGTATGCATCCATATGTTTTCCGGGACAGTGTACACAGTGTGGTATCATGTCAGTCATCACTGTTACACAAATATCTGAGCAACAGGACTTAAAGGAGGCAAGACTGATTTGGAAGGTTTTGGTCAGCGATGGCTGTGTCTGGTGAGGCGGAGCATCATGGTGGAGCAGGGCTGCTCACCTGCTGGTTCCCAGGAAGCAGAAAGACAGAGAAGGGTCCAGAACAAGTCGCAGCCTCCAAGGACACACCTCAAGTGACCTACTTCTTCCAAACAGATCCCTGCTCTGAAAGCTTCTATTGCCTGCCAAGAACAGCATCACATTGTGAGCCCCCTAGGGAACCGTCCACTGAGGTTAGAGCCCTCATGGTCACCTAACAGTGCCTGGATCTACTGAGCCTTTGGGGTTACATTTTGTATCCACAGCGTAGTTATACTGCGTGTTTTGGAAATGATAACAAGAAAAAGTCTCTCTCTCTTCAGTATGGATGTAAAGATTTTCATGAATGTTTCAATCTGCAGTTGGTTGATATGGGACCTATGGGTAGAAAGAACTGCCAGGCATTGGTGGTACACTCCTTTAATCCCAGGATTCGGGAGGCAGAGGCAGGTGGATCTCTGAGCTTGAGGCCAGCCTGGTCTACATAGCAAGTTACAGGACAACCATGGCTACACAGGGAAACCTTATCTGGAAACAAACAGACAAACAAACAAACAAACAAACAAGGCAGAGCCAACTTTAATTTTCTAATGCCCATCAAGGCCAGGCAGGCAAGTTAAGGTCAGGTACATCTCAGGTGCGTCATCTGTCATTGGTGACGTAGTCTCTCCGGCATTTGTGAGACAGCTTCCTCCATTTCTCAGCAGGTGGTCTTCTATGCCACTTTCTAGAAGGAGTCTGGTGTGCAGGTTTGGCAGTCTATGGTGGCATCATTGATTGGCTGTTGACTAATTAAAGGAAATCTTGTGAGCTGGGAGCCATGCTCAAGGGAACAGGCATGAAGTACACTTGAGAGTAATGGAAGAGCATGGGGATGAGGACCATGGCAGAGTGACTGTACCGTGAAGGCAGCATTGGTTTAGAAGCGGGACACCAAGGCACGGGGGGCGGGGGTGGGGTGGGGGGGCTGGACCACTTATGCTGCTTCCTAGTCAGATTGCCTGGGGAAAGCCATTCTGTGCCTCAGTTTCTTCATCCATGCAGTATGAATGTGGGGGCGGACGGATTTTAAAATCTTTTTCTTTTTTTCTTTCCAGTTCTCACAGGGTTTGTTTCTGATATAATGCTAGATCAGCACAAACCATTCAGTAGCTCAAGTAACCAGTCCGAGGTCTTAGTGTGCAGAATTAAAAGCATTGTGCTAGTATTTCAGAGCCACAGGACAAATATTAGAAATCTTGAAAGAGGATTCCATAGTTAGATGAAGGATAGCAATAACTCTTTTCTATATATTCAACACGTTTGGGAAATGTCTGTGCAGATGTCAGAAAAATGGAGGCATGGGACTGAAATTTATAGGCTAGAATTAATGTGGGGCTTATGTCTGATAAAATGAAAGACTGGGTGGAAGGATTCAGAAAATACTGCAAAAGAGATAGCAGAAAGAGTCTATAGCATTTCTGTTATTTTCTTCTTTTCAAAATTTGAATAACCTCCACATAAAATTTTAGCATCTCACCTTGGACATACAAAGAAAATTGTGAGGCAATAGTTTTGACTAATAACAACTTACGTTTGACTATGACTTAGGGAATTCTCTTCCCTACCTATGTCTAGATCTCTAAAAGAGAGTTTTATTTTATTTTTCAAGAAACATAGACCAAGCTAGCCTTGGAATCACTACATAGCCAAGGATGACCTTGAACTCTAGGCTCCCTTGCTTCTGTTTTCTGGGTGCTGGGATTACAGATGTGTGCCAACCACCATGCCATGTAAATGTAATGCTGAGAGTTTAACCTAGGCGTTCATGGATGTTAGGCAAGCACTCACTGTATATAACTGTTGTCTCATTGACTGCTTTGTTAATGGTGCAGATATTAAGTGAGTGAGTGATCACATCTCAGAACAACATATAAGACTAAAGGATGGCTCGGGGCTCTTCAGATCCTTTCTACTTCAAAGCAACTAAGTAGAATTGTTTTTTTTTTTTGTGAATTCAGAGGTTGAGGGAGTTACCCATAAACTCAGAGTTTGTCCAGGAAAGAAGGTACCATCTCAGTATTAAGTGGGCAAGAAAACAATAGACTCAATGATAGAGAACAAGAAGAGATTTGGGCCATTCATTGGAAAGATGTGACATGCTTGAGGTTCTTTCATAGTAGTAATGTGCCTTTTATTTTTAACTAGAAGTCAACATGTATTGGTAATCCCAAAGACGGGAGGGGAAAGACCACTGACCCAGATCGTCATGGGTAAATTAATTAAAGCAAGGCTTTTTATTTCTGCACATTGGCTGTCTCCTCCTAAGGCAGGGTTTAAGAGATCAGCATGGGACATGAGGAGAAAAAGGATTTTAAAGCTCAAGGCTAGGGGAGTTTCAAAATGAGGGATTTGAAGGGCAAACTAGGCAGGGTTATAGGAGCAGAACATAAGCATAACAAGTTAGTCATAATGACCTCCTGGAACAAAGGCATGTTTGCAAGGTGGTCATAACAAGGTAGTCATAATGACCTTTTGAAACAAAGGTAGGGTTGCAAGATGGTTCTTAGCTTTTTAAAACAAAGACATGGTTGCTATTTCCTGGAACACACAGCACAGGACCATTCGTAGTTAAGGTTATGGGCGGGACATAGCCCAATCCTTGAGAAGCAGATGTATCATCATAAACAAGAATGAACCTAGTTTGTCTTTACTATAAGATGGCTTTTGAGACTAAAATCGAGGCAGACTGGTTCATCGTTGTTACCTGGAGAACATGGAAAGTCATAGGAAAAAGGCAAATATCTCTGTTTAGAATACTATTCAGGCGGAGGTGTCCAGGATGAGGAGTTATCAACATTTATCTCATTGTTCTGCCTCGCCCCTCCCAAGCCTATTTCACGTCATGATTCAAGTTTTTCCATCTGATTTATCTCTTTTCGAGGCCTATGAGCCATCATCCCTGTGGCTTCATAATACTGAGAGAGAGTAAAGAGAGTTATCACTGACCAAGGCATCCTTGGATGTTCTCCTTCCTCAGGGAATTAATTTGAAGCAGCAACTTGAAAAATAACTTGTATTGACTGGTTTGAACTTGAACTGACCTAGAACTGAATTAACTGCATGCAATGAGGGTCTCTTCTACAGTGCGACTCTGTCATATCCTTCATGACCGAAGGGCTGTGGAAAGTATGTGGGACAACCAGAAGCACTTAGGGTCTAGTGTAGGTAAATACATGCTTCCCTATTTAAAAAAAAAAGTGGGAACGTTTGTTCGGATACATTGTCCAGCCTTCCCCTGCCTCTCAGTTTTATGAGGGCATCCCAGATGGAATTCGGGAAATTCGATCTGTGAGACGAAATGGAATTCGCTTGATCCCAGTGAGACTGTTGCCTGCTTTTGTGTATATGGAGTGTTCTGTGAATTGACCCTTGACTCCAGATATGTACTGATCTTTATGGGTTCCCGAGTATTGGGTTCCCACTTTTTAAAGCCATTATCAAAGAAAAAAAAAAACAGGGCACTTCCCAGATATCAAACTGTTTTTCATTTCCTGGTGGGTCCGTTCCTCTTGAGCTATTGCAAAGAGTTCAAGGAAGCTTAATTCAATTAAATGCCCTCACTTCATTCTGTCCTGGTCCTGGAGGGTACCTCTCGCTTCATGAAGAGGAAGAAAGGCGAGACCTTGGCCAAGGTCGGACGAATACACTTTCCCCCACCCGTAGGTGCAACACTTAGCTTTTGTAGTTGTGTGAATGCCGCGTGGAGTCTCGGCAGCTGTTAGGATTTACCGTGCCTGGGTTGTGCTTTAAAGCGCTTGACTGACCTATTTGGCTGTGGATTGTTAAGTGGGCTTTGTATTTCATCGACTCTCAAGACCTTGGAGAGTGTCTGGTCTGACACACTCCTCTTAATAAAACAATGAATCCCACAGAGGCTTGGAGGGAGCTTAAGGTCACAATGCCAAGACAGGCCACAGCCAGGGCTGGAACCCCAGCTACCTACATCTTGCAATGTAGGAACTCTTTATAGTCCTCATGGCTGACTACATTCTTAGTGGAAAAATTTCGTCGAACTCTCCGTTATTGTTGGGTATTTAAAATTTGGATTTTTCTTCCCAGCTGTTGCCTTTTCCTTTTTATGAGGCTCCATTTCTAACACAGGTAAAAGTAAACTGAGTAGCAAAATAAAACTCAAAGCCAGCGATTTTTCATCAGTTCCTGGTTTGTCTTACTTCTTCTGTATTTTCATTATAGACATGGGAAATGATCTTTTGAAATGATCCCAGATATCATATTGTTTGGTCCACAAATAATTTACTCTATATCTTTAAAAGTATCTTTATACTTAAAAAATAGTCATAACACCATTGCCACAATAACCCAAATAAGTGAGCAGTAATGTTAAATATCCACAGTTGCTCTTTTTATTAGTGAAAATATTGTATGGTCCTTGTACTTTCAGGAATGTTTTCTCCTTGGAAAGAAAAGCAAACTCTATTAAGAATAGTAAGTAGATTAGGTAACTGGAAAGAGTGAGGGTCCGCAAAGGACTTTCAGCATCACTGATAAAAGGACTATGGCCAAGCCGGCAAGGTGGCTCAGTGGGTAAAGCACGTGCCACGAAAGCCTGGTGGCATACGTTTGATCTCCGGAGCCCACGGAAAAGTGACCGGAAAGGAACCAACTTCCCAAGGCTGTCTGTCTGCCTGTCTGTCTTCTGGTCTCCATACACACCTGCTATATGCACATAGAGGCGCACACTCATACCTACTTACACACATAAGCACAATTTTTAAAAAGTTAAGAAAAAAATGTGGGGCTGGAGAGATGGCTCCGCAGTTAAGAGCAGGGACCAGGTTTGGGTCACAGCACCCACGTGGTGGATCACAACCATCTGTAAGTTCATTCAGTTCTAGGGAATCTGGTGCCCTCTTCCAACCTCTGCTGATACCAGGCACTCATATGGTGAGTAGATGTACATACAGGCAAAACACTCATACACATAAAATAAAATAAATCTAAAAGAAAAAACTTTTAAAAAAGCTTAAAAAAGTAAGCTACAACTTTACAGTTGCCAAGGCGTTTACTGGATAATCACTTAGTTTTGGAATATTTTGATTCTTTTTACATAACCTGGTCTTTCAAAAATAGTTGATTGGTTTTTACATTTTAAAAAAGTTATTATTATTATTATTATTATTATTATTATTAATGTGGTGTGTGTGTGTGTGTGTGTGTGTGTGTGTGTGTGTGTGTGCACACTCCTGCTGTGCTCATGTGTGGAGGTAAGCGGCACAGCTCTAGTTCCATTCAGTTGCTTTGGTAAAACTGCTGAGGGGAATTTTCTCTAAGCTTTACCTAAAAGCAGCTTAGGGGAAGGAAGGCTTTATTGGGGTCCCACTTCCAGGTCACAAGTCCATCATGGAGGGAAGTTAAGGCAGGGACTCACATAGGAGCTTGAGGCAGACACCATGGAGGAATGATGCTTGCTGGCTTCATCCCAAGCCCGTGATTAGCGAGCTTTCTCCTACGACCCAGGATTACCTGCTTAGGGACTGTAGGGTCCACCGTGGGTTGGGAACTCCTACATCAATGAATAATCAAGACAATCCCCACAGACACTCCCACGGGCCAGTCTGATCTAAACAGTTCCCCAATTGAGGCTCCCTGCTCAGATGACTTCAGGATGTTTCAAGTTGACAAAGCTAACTGGGACCGAAACCGGGAGTCGGTTATCTCCTTTTAACCGTGGTTTCTAGGGATGGAACTCAGGCCACCTAGCTTGTAGGGCAAGTGATTTGAACCTGGGCCATTTCACCCGCAAGCTGTTGGTAGATCTTTGTACGATGGATGCTAGTGAGGGGCCCCCGTCATTCATTTTATATCTCCACAAGCTGTCCGTGTATCTGCATATTAAAGAACTTGTCATGCTAGGAAGAGAGGAAGCTAAGCTGGCTTTTACTTGTGTGTATTTAATGAGTGTCTCATTATCTCAGGAGCTCTGACTGTCCTGTGCTCCTCGAGACCAGCTAACTGATACAAGGAGTACCAGTTCTTGTGCATAGGGTCATGTTTCATCACTAGACATTGGATTCCAGAGAAGCATCTTGGGGAATGCTGACCTGTGCTTTTAGGAGGTCTAATAGATACCGTATTTGTCCCTTCCTGTACTTCTTTACAGTTGCCTTTGAAATAGAGCCAGGAGCAGGCTGTGCATGAATGTCACATCCCTTTGGGATTTTTGTGCTGCTGAGCACGGGGATCTGCGTTAGTAACTTTCGTGTTACTGTGTCCGTGATACCAGACAGAAATAACTTAAGGAAGGGTTTATTTTGGCTCAGAGTTTCAAGGGTTTCAGTGAGTGCACCATGGTCAGGAAGGCATGGCAGAGCAGCTCAGGTCATGATGTGGTGTCTGCCATTAACATGGCTGCAGGTTAGGAAACAGGGAGTCCAACGGGAGCCAAGGACTGGTGCTACCTTGAAAGGCCTGCTCTTAGTGACCTACATCTGCCAGCTAGACCCCACCTTCTAAGAGTTACCCAGCTTTCCAAAATGGTGACCAGCTGAGCAATAATCATTCAAGAGATGAACCTGTGGGGGACATTTTAGACCACAGCAGTGACAATCAAGTCCTGTATCATTGTCCGTCAACTTAATGAGAAGGCTAGGCATTGCTGTGGGATGTCTTTCTGTATGCTGTGAATATATGTTGCTATGATTGGTTAATAAAGAAGCTGCTCTGGCCTATGGCGAGTCAGGTTATAGCCAGGCAGGAAATCCAGGAGAGAGATAAGAAGAAGAAAGGAGACGAGGGAGAGACGCCAGCCTGCCACCCAAAAAGGAACATGCCAGCAGACCAATAAAGCCATGGAACACATGGCAAAACATAGATTAACAGAAATGGGTTAATTTAAGATGTAAGAGCTAGCTAGCAAGAGGGCTGCCATAGGCCATACAGTTTATAAATACTATTATTAAGCCTCTGAGTGATTATTTTATAAACGGCTGCAGGACTGCAGGGCCAGGCAGACCAGAGAAACTTTCTTCTAAGTTGACTAAAAGCAGAATGTTCCTTCAAGTGTCTGTCAGTGTCTTCCGTCTTAGGGCTTCTGTTGCTGTGAAGAGACACTATGACCACCACAATTCTTATAAAGGAAAACATTTAATTGGAGCTGGCTTACAATTCAGGGGTTCAGTCCGTTATGGTCATGGCGTCATGCAGGCAGACATGGTGCTGAAGGATCCGAGAGTTCGACATCTTGTTCTGCAGGCAGCAGGAGCAACTCTGTGGAGAGTGGATGTAGCTTGAGCATAGGACCACAAAGCCCACACTCTCACACTTCCTCCAACAAGGCCACACCCACTCCAACAAGGCCACACCCACTCCAACAAGGCCACACCCACTCCAACTATCAATGCTTCCCTTCCCATGCAGAAAGACAGCAGAGGTCCCTGCATCCCAGGGCCCTGCCGGACAGCTCTCTTGTGTTGTTTACTTAGTGGCGCTTTGGTAGGATGAGGGCGTGCCTCAGCACCTGAGAGCTAAACAGCTGGGATGTCTTGCCTGATCGATGCGTCCAATTTCTGCATCTCCCCTTTCCAGTCGTCTGTCTATTCTAAGATCTGTCCTTTGACTCTGTGCGTGGTGAGGGGTTTGAATATGGAAATTGTAGGAATTTCCCCTTTAAAATACATGTTTTCAGAGTCATTCCTTACAACTGAGTGATAGCCAAAACTGATGTCTAAAACCGATGGAGAGCCTTACCTCCTTTTAGTCATGTTCACAGGGATGACTGCTTTTAGGGTTCAGGGACCACAGTCCTGTGGAATGGAGAAGGAAACATTCCCATGTGTCCCAAGAAGCTGAGGCCCAGATATAGGATGGGTGTAGAGGACTCTGGAAGGAGATGGAGAGCAGGAAACAGAGGTGGGGACCTGCAGGGGATGAAAGCCAGAGGGTTCTTAGACCTTTGGGGGTCATCAGATGCTGTAGACAGATGCTGGGCAAGGCTCAGTAGAATTGGTTGTTTTAAAACAGGTAAGGCAGAATGAACGGGAGGAGCCCTGGAGAGTGGTCTGCTGGGACCCTGAACTTAAGGCATGTTCTATAAGGAGGTTGTTCCTACCTTGGGAACTATGTTTTAGTAATAGAGACCTGAAGACTTAGCGCCATCTGCATGTCTGTGAGGTCCCTTGGGCATCAAGAGAAAGTGGAGAGAGGTGACTTTTGAGCAGGGTGGGTGTGATGGTGCTTGGCATGGCAGCAGCTCTTCCCATGTGCCTATGAGAACATTCCAGGCTGAAACCGAGCAAACATTTGCAAGGCAAGATCCATAGGAAAAGAGAAGCAGCTCGCTTTTTCTTTTAACTGTCTTTCAAATCCCTCTGCGCTCACCCCCCCCCCCCAAAATTGGCACTGCCAGATGGTGACCAAGTATTCAGTGCATGAACCTGTGGGAGATACTTTGTATCAAAGCACAGCCCATTTCTATCAGTTGAACCCAGAATAAGCTACTGTTCCTGATAAAACTTTCTGGCGTCTCCTACCTCTCTTCTCTCCTTCTTCTTCCCCAAAGAGGGTAATGTCAGGTTCATGAAGGCCATGTTCCTACTTGTGTGAGCTCCTTCTGTGGGCAGATTAAGTCTGGGTGACAGCATGCAGTTACCTCCTGAGAGGATACTCACAGTAGAGGTTTCATTGATTGTCACAGCCACGGCCACCATTATTGCAGAGAGGAACTAATACATCCTTACACAGGAAACTATGTTTCTCCCTAATTGTCACAAAGGCACTGTAAAAGCTACCCGAGACCCCCGCATCTGCCTGCCTTCCCCCGCTCAGTAATCGGAGGGCTCTCACTAATGACTGAACACTGAACCTTTGTTAGCAAGTGCCCTGCTGAAGAGTTAGTGTTTGTGCTCATATTTATTCTTCACACTAGGTTAGAAGATGGCCATTTCCCCCATTTGACCTTGGAGGGAATGATGGCTTCATGGAGATTTTGGACTTGGCTCAAGGTTTTGCATCGAATAAGTGTTTTATCCGGGAGGTACATCCACACTTCAAAGCCTGTGTCTTCAAACACGTTCTCTAGAATAGCAGCCAAGTACTCGAGGCCCATCTGTGTCCTCCTGCCCATGGGAGGAATGTATGGTATTAGAGACCTCAATTTTATCTCCCCTTTCTCTGTTCTAGTCTGTCTCTCCCTTTGTTCCTGGTGTGTGTTGGAGGGGGCACGTGTGCACACGTGTGTGTGAAGGCCAGAGGTAAACATCAGGTGTTAGTTCTCAAGCACTGTCCTCTGTTTTGTTTGTTTTCATTGGCTTGTCGTTTCCTTTTTGTATAAATTTATTTAGTTTTATTTTTTATGTGCATGTCTATGTAAGGGTGCTGGATCCCCCAGAACTGGAGTAATAGACAGTTTTGAGCTACCATGTGGGTGCTGGGAATTGAACCCAGGTCCTCTGAAGGAATAGCCAGTGCTCTTAACCTCTGAGCCACCTCTCCAGTCCTGTCTGTCTGTTTCTTTTAGATAGAATCTTTCCTGGGACCTGGATTCATCAGTTAGGTTAGGCTGGCTGTTCAGTAAGCCCCATGCATCAGCTGACTCTGCGTTCTGGGAGCTGGGATGACAAGCACGCTCTCTCTACCACCCCTGTCTGTCCTTTTTATGTGAGTTCTAGGGGTGGACTCAGTTGCTCATGGATGCACAGGGGCTTTATTGACTAAGTTATCTCCCCAAATCTGAGTTTTCTTTCCTTCTCTGACAGAATATGACCTTATTTTTCAAAGGATGAACATTCAAGGCTCTAAGTCCCTTAGCCTTTGATCCCTAAAGAGCACTAATTCAATGACTCCCCATGGGAGGCCTTGCCTTGGAGGAGGTGGGAATGGGGGGTGGTTTAGGGGGGGAAGGCTGAGGGGTGGGAGGAGGGAGGATAGGGGAATCTGTGGTTGGTATGTAAAATGAATAGAAAAATCTCTTAATAATAAAAAAAAAGCACTAATTCAGAGAACCCTTATCTGAAATACTTGGGATCAGAAGTATGTTGAGTTTAAGAAGTTTTGGCAGGGTGGGGAGCTTTTAGAATATGTGCTCTGTGTATCATGAGTGGTCTTGGGGTTAAGACACAAGTGGAACACAGAATTCCCAAATATTCCGTATGCATCCTATATGCACAGCCGGGCGTATTTTCTATATTATCTTTTCAATAATTTTGTGCATTAAATTTTCGTAATGTGCACCACCTCTGGAGGTAATGCTGGACGGCAGAAAGGTTTGGAATTCATAACAGCTTGGATTTCAGGCTTTTTGGATTAGGGACCCTCCATCTCTACTAGCTCCCATTTGCAATGTTTCTTTTCAGGCTTTATTTACTTCAGTTCCTGAGACCTAACCTGCTTGAGCCTGTGGCTGCCTCCAGAGGTCTATTCTCACTCTCACTTGATGGCTGAGAAAACTGGCTTCCCAGGCGCTTACGCATGTATCCCCCGTGGGTAGGCAGACATCAGATTCCCCACACACTGTCTTTCTGACTTGCCACCTAGGTGCTGGCTAACTGAGACGGTCCCTTGCCCCATTTCCTCCTGGCCTGGAAGCAGCCTGGAGGAGGGGACATTGTGAGGGCTGACTGCCACACTCAGATCGCTGGGGGTAATTGGGGCTGGGAATGCATCCTCTTGCCTGCTCCCCACCAAGCTCCACGGTTACTTTTTATTCTGATTTGCTGATTGCTGGGCCCTGGGGCTTGGCAAGCGAGAAGTGTTGGTTCACACCGCTGCACAGCGGCGAGACAGACTTGCTCCTCCTGTTAATGAGAGTTAAACATCTCAAGCGCCGCTCTTGCCCACCCTTCCCCCATGCCATCTTTTTGGATAACACTCAAACTATGTGGCCACGCCAGTGCCATGAGGCACAGCGTCTTTTCTTCCGGCGCAGGCACCAAGCTGGCTGCTTCCTGTATGGAGGACACGCAGCTTTACCGAAGGGGACGATTCACTTGGACAGATTTTGCTAAGAAGTACCTGAAGAGTGGTTAGGCGTACATCTGCTTCATTGAGGTGTTTAGTTCATTCACTTCCTGTTTTGGGTTTGAGACAGTGTCTCACTATGTAGCCCAGGCTGGCCTCAAACTCCTGATCCTCCTCCTGCCTCAAGCCACCCTGGGAGAGTACCACTACACCTGACTTTAATTTCTTTTTTTCTGAATGAATCTAGCTTTAGTTTACAAATCTGGAAGAGTTAACAGGTAGTCCTCAATAATACTGTTACGATTTGAATTGTTCACCCACAAATTTGTATGTGGCTGTCTTAGACATCAGTATGTCTGAATAGGATGTTATTTGGACAGAGGGTCACTGCACATATAATGCATTATGATATGGTCATTGGAGAGTAGGGTGGCCACTACTATTATAATAATGTCCTTATAAAAGGGGAAACTTGGACACAGATACATACATAAGGATAGTGCCATGTGAAGGCAAGACGTTAAACAGAAGCCATGTGGACACCAGAGACTGTCACAGGCAAGGCATGGGCATACTCTTCGTCACAGCCTATAGAAGGAATCAGCCCTTCATCTTGAACTATAATTTCTGTCAATTAAGTGATCTAGTGTCCGGTTGTTTGTTATAGGCTGCCTAGCAAACTTGTACAAATACTTGCAACAAGCAAAACAATAAGAACAAAACCATGAACCTTAGCCAAGGTTGATGGACTGGAGCGCTTTGTGAATGGACTTCTTTGTGAATGGACCTCTTTGTGAATGGAACCTCGCCTTTTCCTTTTGCATGCTGTTTGCCTCTATATCCAGCAACACAGCAGACCACATCTACCTTGATTTTAAAAAGGAGATTAATTCTCAAATGAACTATTACACACTAGAACTGGCTTGTCTATGCAGAACAAGGCAACTGGGAACTTGGGTAAATCACAAAGTTTGACTGTTTAAAGCAGCTACTGAAGAGATGGAGATAGATAGATAGATAGATAGATAGATAGATAGATAGATAGATGATTGAGAGAGAGAGAGAGAGAGAGAGAGAGAGAGAGAGAGAGAGAGAGAGAGAGAGGAGAAAGGAAAAAGCAGGAGAAAGGGAGAGGGGCAGTACAATCTTGGACAGTTGAAACCTGTGATTCATTGTGTGTGCATGCCCAGTGTTGAGGTACTCTGGTCTAAGCTGCTTGAGAAACTGTAGAGATAACAATTAATTTTAAATATCCTTAAATTTTTCCTTTTACGTTTTATTTATTTCTTGTGTGTACATCTGTGCCAAGGCACTCGAGTCGAGGTTAGCAGACAACTTGTAGGTGTTGATTCTCGCCTTCCACCATGCAGGTCCCAGGGATCAAACCCAGGTCGTCGGGCTTGGCAGGGTGTGCCTTCACCTGCCAGGCCATCTCCCCAGCCCTCATTTTACATTTTCTAAAGTTAAAAGGCTTTGGAGGGCAATCATTGACAAATGCGCAGTGAGGAACAGATGTAGGAAAGAAAAAGAGAAAAAGGATGTTTGACTTACTCAGTGTGATAATGTGGCAGGTGGAAAGGTGTACGTTCAGTCCTGGACCAGGTAAAGATTTATCCTAAAAACAATTTTATTACTATTTACTAAGTATGGACTAATTGCCAAGCCACTGTTCTAAACAGGGCTGTTTCATAGGAAGAGGTGGATAGTTTTGCATTTCTCCAGGAGCCAGGGAAGAAGGGGAGAAAAGAGAGTGGACAGGCCTAGGGTCATCTAGCCAGGAGGTATACCAGTTGGATTCATATGCTGGTAGGTATAGTCCAGTTCTAGAGCATTCTGTTCTCTATATCTCCAAAGCGACACGGATTTAGCAACATTTTTGCAGCAAGGGTCAGCAACCCTTGCTGATCAAAACGCTGAGGCCTGTGAGTCACTTTCTGGAAGCCTGCAGCTGTCTGCTGCAGTGTGGAGCCCTTAGCCCTGACTTTGTGTAGGCATTTCTTCAACCTTGATCACACAGACTCGGATAATGACATCAAATCACTATCTGTGAAACTTTCACATAGTGGCTAAGGTTGGTGTTGGATAACAGGATGTAACAATACTACGAGTAAATGGATGTTCTAACCAACACAAGCTTGGACGTCTCATATCAGGCAGTTGTGTGAGGACTGTTTCAGGATCTAAGTTATTATTGGTTTGTGTTATTTCTTTACTTTTGAGACAGACTTCCTCACTAGTCTAAGGCTGGCCTTGAACTCTTGATCTCCTCCCTCTCTCTCCCAAGTGTGGCAGGAATACATCGATTTGTCAAACCCCACCGTGACGGATTCCCTTATCCCTGTAACTCAAATATTTTAAGTTTAAAAATGCATCCCGACTCTGGGAAAAAATCTCCGGGAAGCTTGCCTCCAGGGAGCTAGAGAGGTGTGGGCACAGACTTTGCAGAGCCAGGAAGCCAGATCAGATATCCTTTGGAAACTAGTCTCGGAGATTCTTTTAGAACAAAACTGTGCCCCATTGAGTGTGTGGCTTCTTCTGTTTCTGTCGTTTCCGTCTGTCTCTTCCCAGAGCAGTGGTTCTCCACCTGAGTTTAGCCCAGAGACTCAGGTGGTAGAAGGAGAAAACCAACTACTCACCATTTGTCCTGTGACTTCCACAGGTAGGCTGTGACACGTGTACGTACACACACACACACACACACACACACACACACACACACACACACACACAGGATAAATCTATTTATCCTGATTGAGTAATAAGCGATAGTATGGCACTGGACAAAACCTCCTTCAGAACATTTATTAGGCAGTAACCCTCTGCGCCAAAACATTAGCAAACAGAACTTGAGTCACATCTTTCTCATATCATAGGATTCCATAGCTTAATTACTTAAGCTGCTAAATATGGGAGAAAAGTTTAAAATGAGCCATTCACGTGGACCTGGCAGACATTGTTAATGATGGCATGTGTCGTTTCCACTCTGTGTTAGGACTGGAGATGTTGGCCATCACTCAACGCCATCCCAAGAGCATCTGAACGTCCCTGGAATTAATGAGGAAATTCTGTTATTTCCCTTTTATTTTGTGTGTGTGTTCTATGTGCATGTGGGTGTGCACAGGTGGAGGCCACTGCCCTCCATATTCCCTTGAGTTAGGGCCTGTCTCAAAACCTTGAAGCTAGTTTTTCAGCTACATTGACAGTCAGCAAGTCCTGGTGAGTCTCCTGTCTGTTCCCTACAGTGCCGAGGGCACAGGCCATGTCAGGCTTTTACATGGGTGTTTGGGAATCCAATCTCAGGTCTTCACATTGACGTCTGAAGCCCATTGAGCCCCCAGAATTCTTAAATAGAGTCTTAAAAATGTAAAAACAAACAAACAAACAAACAATACCACAAAAGCTTTCAGTGAAATTGGATAAGACAGGACACATTTGAGTTTTGCATCTTTTAAATTGCTCATGTAGAATGCTTCCTAAATCACCACGAGCCACAGGTTGAATAGATGATCCATCTTTCAAAATCTAGTTGTGTAGTGGTGTGGGCTTTTGTTCGTTAGGAAAGGAGCTTGTGCTAACCCACAAACAGAATGAGAAAAGAAAACTCTCAAGATTGATTAGTCTGAAGGAAGCGTGTGTGCTGAACTCCTCCAACCTCATGCCTCATCTGTAGAAGTGAGAGGGGCGGGGCTGGGGTGGGGGTTGGGGGTTGGGTCATTGGAAGTGTCTGTGTAAATCTGGCTGCTAGCATTCCTGTGCGTGTGCTCATAAGTACTTATTCATAAGATCGCTTAAACACTGGAAGGTAGTCTAGTGAGACGAATATCTGGGTGAGCTTCATTCATGTTACACAAGGGACAGTGAATAAGGAAAGCCCTACATCTACTAACAGCTCCTACAGGTGTTACAGAGGCAGTGGGGGCGGGGCAGACAAAAAACGTCCTGGATAGGAATCTCAGAAAGGAATTCTAGTTCTTCAACCTCTGGACCAATGGCTTACTGTCTCTGAGCCTCAGTTTTTCATCTTCTTTCCTGATAACTAACGCTGCTTTGTTCAGTAAATGCTGACATGTGCTAGGCAGCCTTTGGTTTGGATCACAAATGCCCAAGAAAATCACCTTACAAAGAGAAAAGGTTAATCTGAGCTCATACTTTCTGAGGTTCCTGTTTGCAGTTGACTGGTCCCACTGCCTTGGTCTGTAGTGAGGCAGCATATCATGGCCAGAGTCCATGGTGGCTCAAAACTGTTAACTTTGTGGCCTGGAAGAAAAGAAAAAGAGGGCAGGGTTCTCTAGTCCCCCTAGAGACAGACTCTCAGTGACCTAAAGACTTCTCACCAGGCCTCTCCTCTCAAAGCTTTTTTATTTTCTTGCTGGGGCCTCCATAAAGGATTATTTCTTTTTTCCTTTAAGTACAAGTATTGGAGGTTCAGTGGATAAGATCACATGCCATGTAAGTGTGAGGAGCTAAGTTTGGATTTAAAGTGTAAAAAGTCAGGTGTGGCCACGTGTGCCGATACCTCCAGTTCTGGTGTGTGTGTGTGTGTGTGTGTGTGTGTGTGTGTGTGTGTGTGTCTGTGTGTGTGTGTACAGGAGGAGTTCTGGATCTTGCCCACCAGACAGTCTAGCCAAAAGATGTGGTATGTGTGTGTAGACAGGAATTCTGGGTCTTGTTGACAAGCTAGCCTAGCCAAAAGGTGTGTGTGTGTGTGTGTGTGTGTGTGTGTGTGTGTGTGTGTGTGTGTACAGGAGGAATTCTGGATCTTGCTGACCAGACAGTTAGCAAAAGATTGTGTGTGTGTGTGTGTGTGTGTGTGTGTGTGTGTGTGTGTGTGTACAGTAGGAATTCTGGATCTTGCTGACAAGCTGATTTAGTCAAAAGACGTAAACTTGAGGCTCAGTGAAGAGACCCTGTTTCAAGGGACCGAGGCAGGGTGGTGAAGGACAGAATGCCCAGTGTCTCTAACCTCTCACCGTGCATGAGGCTTGTGCACCCCACACGGGAAGATTCCAAAAACACAAAGAGCCAGGAAGTGCTGTTGGGGGTTGGCTATATTTTGTGTTTTGTATCCATAGTGACGGAAGCCCAAGGTGATGTTGCCCTGGGGCTTCAGAGAGCAAACGTGTGGTAACCTGTGCTCAGAGTGATCTTTTAAGTAAGAAGCACGAAGTCTCAAAAGTTGAAACTGGGACAGTTGCCGTGGGAAGGGTGGGGGTCAGAGGACAACTTCCCGAAGTCAGTTTCTCCTTCTACCGTGTGAGTTCTGGGGATCAAACTCAGGTTGGCAGCCTTGGTGACAGGCTTCCTCACCTGCCGAACCACCTCACCAGCCCCTTCAGGATTTTTTTAATGAGAGAGAGAGAGACGCGTCCATGAATATATTTTCTACTACACAAAAAACCCACTGGCTATGTTGCAGCAAAGTATGTCAAGGATTTGCTTAACATAAACATAAAGTATGCATTTTTTTTCTTTATGAGATGGTGAGGATTACACACATGCTCATTTTTATTTTTTCCAAAAGCATCCAGGCCGGTATTCGTCGTGATAACCCAAGGACCTCACAGATACTGGGATCTCAGCTGGCAACTTGGTTGAATGAGCAGCACATAGAGAGGCGACGGAGAAAGTCTTGCTCTGCCTCTTGGAGCTTGGCAGGAGAAGTGGACGCTAATCATTGTTCTTTCCACAACAGAAGCCAGAGATATATGTGGAAAATGGGGGAGGGGGTGTGCTTAAAATTGTCAGCCACGTAAATCAGGTAACCAAATTTCTTCCCCTTGTACCCCCATCGACCTGTGACCTCTAGTTCAACTTGGTCCCATTCACAAGCTTGGATTTCATGAGGGAGAACCTTGTGTTGGCTATTTGGGTCTCAGACCAACTTAGGGTCTCTCTGGAGCAACGGCTCTCACCCTTCCTAATACTGCGACCCTTTAATACAGTTCCTTATGTTGTGGTGACCTCCAACTATAAAAGCATTTTCATTGCTACTTCATAACTGATTTTCCCTGTTCTGAATAGCAGTGCAAATATCTGTGTTTTCCAATGGTCTTTGGTGACCCCCGTGAAAGGGTTGCTCAATCCCCAGGGGGTCGTGACCCACAGGTTGAGAACCATGGCTCTAGAGCAGTGTTCTTTGTGAGAGGGTCCTGGGTTGTTCTAGGCTTTGTAAAAAGATTAAATTATGGTGCTATTTTTTGCCTCCTTGAGTTAACTCCGGTCCTTCAAATGCTCAGATGTAGCTGAGTTGTGAGCTAGTATGCAAAAACTATTTCAAAACGAGACAGATTTTTAAAAGGTGATTCATGGGGCAGGGGAGGTGGCTTAGTTGGTGGCATGCTTCCTGTGCAAGTTTGATCCTCAGTTCTTAGTTTAGAAAAAAAAAATCCAGGCCTAGTGGTACTGGCAAGGGACTCCTCAGAGCTCTCTGGCATACCTCTCTAGCCTTATCATTGAATGCCAGGGCTCAGTGAGAGACCCTGTGTCAAAAACAAGGTGGTTGGCACCTGAGGAATTATGCCTGGGGTTGAGCTCTGACTTCCACAGGTGATGTACACACATGCACATGCACCCACACATACATGTGCATCTGCACATATACACACATTGACTCAGCCATACTTGGGCTCACAGGGCATACACTGAATTTTGGTGAGCTGGTGTCTTTGGGTAAAGTGAATTAGGGACTCTTCAGGTTTAATGGGGAGGGGGAATCAACATTCATTTATTATGTGTGGGCAGGCCACAAAGGGCTCATATCACTGTACTGCACGCATGTGCAGTTGAGAATAGGACTTTCAGGACTCAGGTCTTGCTTTGCCAGGGATTGAACTCACAGCGTCAGACTTGGTTGGTGGCAAGCTCCTTTACTTGCTTTATTTTGCTGGCTGCGAAAATCTGTCTTAATGCCACTGAAGAGCATCTTGTAAGCTTGATACAAGAGTCCTGGGGGTATTTTCCCAAAGAAGAAAGCATATGAGTTATTAAATATGTACCCTATGCAGAATAACTCCTGCCAACAAAGTTCAGTGAACAAAGCTAAGTGCTTTCACTGTCCCTGCCCAGCCTTGTCACAGAAGATGGCACAATAGTCTCATGATCTCAGACTGCATTCACTGGTGAATTGGGGCTTCTCCATTGCCAGTTAATATACAAACTGAAATAGCTAATCATTTCGGTATACCATCCGATGCTGGCTTTAAACTATTTAATACTGAGCCAAATTACTGATTCTCAAGTTTTATTTTCAAATTAAAAAAAGCTTATTTTGGAAGATCTTCTAACAAATAAGTTAGGCATATGATTACGAGTAGTTTGGGCTCTCTCTCTCTCTCTCTCTCTCTCTCTGTGTGTGTGTGTGTGTGTGTGTGTGTGTGTGTGTGTGTGTGTGTGTGTGTAGCCTAGGCTGACCTTGATATCCTTCTCTCTCTGATTCTTGAGTTCTGGGATTATAGGTGTTTACTCTCATATTTTATTTTAATTTTTAGAATTTAGATATAGTCTTATTTTATTGAATACTTGTAGTTTTTGCAAGTGAGCTGCATTTCATTTTAGGGCCTGCCTTCTTCTTAGAGAGAGCCTTGACTTGGGCCTCCAAGGTATAACACAGTCGTAGAAGTACAGAGTCTGGTGACCCAGTGGAGTTTTGGGCAGGGCAGGGTCTCCACGGGAGAAAAGAGCAGTCAGTGCCAGAGAGAAGAAACGGGGCGGCTTCCGGATTCCTGCCCGGGTTGACGGGATGATAAGAACAAGGTCAGCAGGCTTGCGAGTGTGGACTAAGGCTCTAGAGGAGGGGCTGGAGAGATGGCTCAGTGAGGAAGGACACTTGCTACACAAGTGAGTGTACCTAATGTTTGAATCACCTCACCTTTGTGAAAAAGCTGGGGCTGGCGGTACGTGTATCTGTAACTCCAGCAATACGGGGAGCGGAGGCAGGAGGACTACTGGGGCTTGCTGGCTGCCAGGACTAGCTCCAGGTTTCGTGGGAGACTCTGTCTCAAGGGCGTAAGGTAAAGAGAGGTAGAGCAGGACACCCTAGTCTCTGAGTGCTCACATGTACACGTACCACATGTACATGCACACAGCACACTTAAAACAAAAATGACCCCAGAAGTTGGGAGTGTAAGGATGGTGGCAATGAATTTTGTGCGATGATAGTATGAGCTGGTTATCTCTGAAAGATCCACGGAGATGTACTGGAAGCAGGATATGAACATTTGCAGACACAGGAGAAAGGACTCGGAGGGTAGGGGTTTTAGAAAACATACATTTACGAGGGTGAAAAGAAAGCAGTTGTTGTTGAACTCTGCTGTGAACTTGTGATGATAAAGATGGGAGGCTGGGACAAAATCCAGAGAATAGCCTGAGCTCCATCAGAGCTGACACCAAAGAGTCAGAGAGCCAGGAGAGAACGGGAATACAGCAGTGGGGACCAGCTAAAGAGGAAGAAGTGGACAGCCATGTCCAACAGGAGATCACTTAAGGACCGAGGTCCTGAATGGGTTTGGCAGCGAAGAGATGGTTACTTATACCAACAGGAGGGTAAGTGTGTGCATACGTCATTAGGGATTACGTAACGGCAAAAAGGAGTTGGAAAGTAGGAGTCGGAAGGACTCGTGTAAGTAATGAGTGCTTCAAGATTCGAGAAACGAATGCATCCAAAATTCCAACGACTCCGAGTCTGTGTGTGTGGAGTAATCAGCTCATAAAGACTGGTGATGGCCCTCACTCACCCTGTGTCTTCTGTCTGTCTCCCCACCCCCACGCCATCAACATTTGCAGGCTCTGTCTTGCTAATGCTTCCCATTTCCCCTGCTCACCCACTCAGTGCTAGAATTCAAGTTCAAACTTCCATCCATCCTGTCAAGTCAAGCCGTCTTGATCCCCAGGCTAGCCTCCCTCGTACAGCTCAGCAGCGTTGCCTCCAACAGCAGTTTGGAGGTCCGGCTTCCGTGGCAGATACCATAAAACATTCATTTTAGCTGTGAAGTTCAACAGTTTTTAGGGAGTTTGTACAACTGGGTGTCTATCACCACAGCTCTTTTTTACAACATCCCACAATCCCAGCATTCCCTCGCTCTTGTCGGTAGCTGGCTGCCTGGGTTGTGTTTTTGAACACATGTCCGCACACCTCTCTCCTTTGTGGGATATTCAGTCTACCTCCAACCAGTTGAAGGCTTTCATGTGAGAAGTCATACTGCTGCACATCAGTGTCTTCCTGTATTTTAGAAGCTAGCACAAAACACTCCTTCCTCCCTCCCAACAGTGAGCTCCAGGCCAAAGAATACGTGGGTGTGGGTTCTCCCCAGGCTGTCCTGAGAAGTGAGGTGACCTCAGAGGGCAGGTGGGAGACCTGGGTAATGCTGGGTAGTGGCGCCTCATGTCATAGTTGGCCACAATTCTTTCTCTCCTCCTCATCTTTTTCTTTCATTTGCTGTTTTTAATACAGAAAAGCAGCATTTAATCTTTCAGGAGTTTCCAGGCCTTCCCTTAAACTGGGCAGAGGATCTGTCTGTGACCGTATCTGTATTTGATGTCTCTCCTCTCTCTCTCTCTCTCTCTCTCTCTCTCTCTCTCTCTCTCTCTCTCTCTCTCTCTCTCTCTCTCTCTGACACACACACACACACACACACACACACACACACAACCAGTGGACAGTCAGCTTCCCCCCAAAGTCCCCATTCAGCCTCTGGAACACTTGGCCACTCTCTGAAGAGGGAGATGGCAGATTCAAAGAGCTGGGGACTGGCATACTTGTTGACCAGGTCAACGGGCCTAGTGCTCAAGAACCGACCTTAGGAACCCTGCAGATACTCTGGCAGTGGGGATCTGGGCTGAGGTTGTCTCAGGACCCATGATGTGGGATCCACCTGGTTTTTCCAAAGCTCGAACGGCCCTTGAGTGGATTCAGTGGCTGGGCTGACAGCTGGTTAGGCTCCCACACCCCTGTGTCGGGGCTCACCTGGCTGTGAGGTTGCTCAAACGCTGGACTCACCTTGTGGGGTTTATCCAGCCCAGCCTGGAGCTGCTACACTGTGTGATAGACGCCGCCTCACTTGCCAACTCTCTCTGTTCTGTTGGCTTCCATGTGAGGCTCTTGGTGCACGGATATCGATGTCTTCTCTGAGGCTTGTGGTGGGGGCGATGTGAAGGCTTCATCTGGCGCCCCAAATAGTTGCGCATCTGCAGTTCCTAAAGAAAGCAAGAGCTGGACCAGGATTGAAGTTGTGGGCACATGCAGAGAACTGCTTCCTCTTCAGGTCAGAGGTCACATGCCATAGCGCAAAGCCCATTTTCTTCAGTCTGTCTTGACTCTTGAAAGGACCAGATTGGACCCACCGAGGTCACATGTGGCCCCACATGGAAATTTTCAGGTGGAATTTGATCATGGGTGTGGAGAAAAGTTTGATTTGGGTCTTTTTTTTTTTTTTAAATAAAAAATCTAATAGTGAAGATTTGGACTTAATTCAGTTTTTTAAAATGTCGGTGTATTAAGTAACATGTATTAAAATTTACAATAAAAGGTGCTTTTGGTTTTCAGGAGTCTGACGCACTGTCTGCCGCCCTAAGAGGGGCTCCTTTTTGGTTTTTCTATGTAGCATTTGGTTAATATATTGGCAATAACATTGAAAGAGAAATGATGTCACAGCTGTAAGTGATCAGGTTAAGCTGAAGTCTAAATTCCCTTTATTGAATAGTTAGGACTGTGTAACTATTTGAACCTTTAAATTTGGTATATTTAATTAGGACTTATCATTATTATTATTATTAAATTTATTCAATTTCATATCATTTCCCCCTCTAGTACTTTCTTTGTCCCCCCTCAAGTATATGGCTTCCTTTTTGTTAATTATTACCATTACAGGTATTTTTATAAGTTAACATAATAATAAAATACATATGAATATGATATATATATAATATATAAATACAATCTACTGAATCTGTTCAGTCTTGCTCATATGTATATGCTTTTAGGGCTGGCCACCTGGTATCGAATAGCTGATTGGGGAGCTCCTCCCTGGGAGACTGATCATTTTCCTCTCTCATCTGTCATTCATTGTCTATGACTCTTTCTTTAGGGGTGGGCTTCATGAGAGTTCCCCCATGCCCGTGGCAATGATGTCAGAGGTACTGTGATTATTCAGGTCTTGTTTAGGCAACACTACAGTTAAGATTTTGTGAGTCTAATTTCCCTTTCATATAGAGGCGATGTAACTCTCTCAGTAGATGCCCCAGTCCTCTGTTCTAACAGCCTTTCTGGCTTCTCTTCTGAGATGCTCTCAACTGGGGTTGCGCACCCCATCACTTGCTCTCTGCATTTTGATGAGTTGTCGTTTTCTGTCATGGTCTCCATCTGCTGCAAAGAGAGGTGTCTTTGACCAAGGGGGCAGCTGTACATTTCCCTGTGGGCATAAGGACAACTGTTTAGAATGCAGTTAGAGGTTATACTGGCTTGAAGGAAGTGGCGGTAGTGTGTTCTCTCTCGGTTCTATGGCCTCGCCGGTGAGTTACGGGTAGTTGTCTAGATTTACAGTACCAGGCACGATTTCTGTCCCATTGAGTGAGCCGTAAGTCTAACTGGACAGCTGTTGGTCACCTCCCATTATAACTGCCATCATAGATAGCATCTTTGGGGATATCTTGGTATTCTGGTTATTGTTGTGGTTTGTGGGTGTCATAGCTGGGTAGGACTACTGATTACTCCTCTCCTTTAGCAGTTTGCATGGAACCTTCAGGTACTATGGAAGCTAGTCCTCAGGGAAGAGGCTTCCAGGTCTGAAGTACAATGTGTCTTCAGCAACAGGGTCTCACCTTCGAATTCTGGGAGACTCCCAAGGGCAATAGCAATACGTTGTATTGTTTTGGGAGTCCATTGAATTCTCCTGACCAAGCACTCAAAGGGAGATTTCTTGTGCGTGGTACTGGGATTTTTGTGAGCTAGACTAGAGATCTTGAGAGCATTATCATCCTTAGTAGACTAATTCATCACACACACACACATACACACACACACCACACATGTCTTCTATCATTTTAGGTAAACATAAATTGATATGATTCCCTATGACTTTTTCAAACATCCTTAGTATCAGAAAATTATTATTATGGCCCTAGATAACATGATATAAAATATCCATCTTAGCCATTGTAAAATGCTTGGTAAGATAGACTATGTCAGAAATACACCACTGCCACCATCCATTTCCACGACCTTCTTCACAGACCCTCTGTCCATTACCCAGTAGCCCCCTAGCCTTTCCTCCACCTATTGTCTCTTGTGATTTTGACTGTTCTGCGTCATCTAAGCGAGGCACACTATATTTATCTTGTTGTGGCTGATGCGTCATTTAACACGTTGCCGTTGAGGTTCAGACATATGTAGCAGACATAAAAATACCCTTCCTTTTGGAGGTAGAATAATATTCCACTGTGTGGATAAGCTAAATTTTCGTTTATGTGTTGATGCTTTAACCCTGATGAGTAAAACTGCTATGAAAATTGCTTACAAATATCTCTCTCATACCTTGCATTCTCTTCATTTGGGCACATATTCTGAGGTGGAATTACTGGATCATATTTGAATCCTGTTTTTAATTTTTTGAGGTATTGCCTTACTGTTTTCTACAGTGACTGTACAGTTAATTCAGTTCTGTCAACCCTATACAGGGGCTCAAATATCTCTACACTGCCAGAGCACTGTCTCTCCTTCTCTCCCTCCATCCTCCCTCCCCCTCCTCCCTCATCGTCCTTCCTTCCTTCCTTTTGCTAAAACCCTACCTAATGGTTATAAGAGGTACCTTATAATACTTTTGAGCTGCGCATCTTTGATGATTAGTGATGTTGAGAATTTTTGTGTGCTTATTGTTATATTTTCGTTTGTGAACCTAACCTCCAGCCCTTATGTGGTTCTTCTTCTTCTTCTTCTTCTTCTTCTTCTTCTTCTTCTTCTTCTTCTTCTTCTTCTTCTTCTTCTTCTTTTTTTAAGATTTATTTATTTATTATGTACACAGTGGTCTGCCTGCACACCCAGAAGAGGGCACCAGATTTCATTGTAGATGGTTGTGAGCTGCCACGTGGTTGCTGGGAATTGAACTCAGGACCTCTGGAGGAGCAGCCAGTGCTCTTAACCTCCGAGCCATCTCTCCAGCCCCCATATGTGGTTATTCTTATTGGCTATCTGTGTGTCTTCTGTCAAGCTTTTGGATTAGGTTATTTGGGGTGTGTGTGTGTGTGTGTGTGTGTGTGTGTGTGTGTGTGTGTGTGTGTGTGTGTGTCTTGTTGCGTTGAATTTTTTTTTAAACAATTTTCTCTGTATTGGGGATATTAATCCCTTATTAGATTTATGGGTTGCATTTCCGCCCCCCAAGTTCTGTACAAAGCATTTTTTTCTGTTGATAGTGTCTTTTGATTTATAATTAAAAAATTTTAAACCAAGCCTAATTCATCCGATATTTTCCTTTTATTTTTGAAACCAAATACTTGGCATATTCATTTTTTTTTTTTTAAAGCAGTTGATCTAATTGACAGGAGAAGGCCCACCCAAACCTTCCCAAGTGTTTAACAGGTCTTTACCAGTCTCCTAATTAGGGCAGTGAGCAACAGTGAGTAGCCAAGATGTCCCTCACACATAGGGGCTCACACTTCGGTTCCTCTTAAATTCACTCAATGATGACACATTTCACAATTTTAAATGATGAGAGTGTCAGTCAAAATTCTTACAGCTTTCCATCTCGGTAAGACTAAAACCAACAACACAATTGAATTCAAGTCACAACCAGATCTAATTAGTATTTCTGACCTGATACATAAAACTAAATAGGCAAATTCTTAAGCCTTCTTCAAAATTTTTAGTATTATAAAATAGATTTGCTTAGCCATTTTTATGTGTATGGGTATGCATGTGTGTTTCTGTATATGTATTTGTGTATGACTGCATATGTGTGTACATGTGTGTGTATATGGATTCGTGGATGTGTGTGTTTGTGTGTGAGGTGTTGGGAACTGCATGCACAGTGTGCATATGTGTGTAGGGCCCAGAGATTCACTTCAGGTGTCCTCAGGTGCCATCTACCTTTGTTTCTTTGAGACAGTGTCTCTCATTGGGCCAGAGATCTCTGATTATAGTAGACTGGCTGGCCAGTGAGCCGCAGGGATCCTTGTCTCTCTCTCCAGAGCTGGATTTACAAGTGTGTGTCACTATGCCTGGCTTCTTTTTACATGGGTTATGGTTGTGTACCTCAGGTCCTCACATTTATAACTGAACTATCTCCCCAGCAATTAGATTTTAATTGTGAATTCCCAGGTTGAATATTGGGGTTCCCAAAGATGGGTTAACTTGGCGGCTAGTTCACGCCTCAGAGACACTGTTGTCTCAGGAAGAGCTAGGAGATTAGGAACTGCGGCTAGGGGTCCAGCGGTCACATAGGAGGAAAGCAGACTTTTTTTCCATAGCACAGACGGAGGAGCTGAACTTGACTTTCACAGTGGCTGTACCCATCCGTTCTCTTGGGATGACCATTCCACATGGTTAGCTGACGTGGGTGAGTCAGTTCCTGAGCGGGGCCTACCGTCCTTGCTTCACACATCATCTGGATTCTGAGACCCCTGGCATACTGACTGCCTGGTTCTTCCGTGCCTGGCTGCTTGGCCGCCGGGTGCTCTCACTTCCCTGAACGGTTTGTTGTCACAAGTGACTGGGGCCTGCTCTAGCTCTCCTCTTCAAACACACACCAGCCCACTCACTGTTTCACGACATGAACATGAACTCCCCCCCCCTTTTTTTTTTACAACTGACATGGAATTCAAACTTACTTCCCACAAATTCCCAACCAGCCCCCCACCTCGCAGTCTACCCTCTAAGCTCCTTCTACATAGAAATTCTAAAATTATGCATACAGTTTTGCTTTGAGCCCTTCCGTGGCTCCCGGTCCACCAGGAGTAGAATATAAACCTTGAGCATGGCCAGCAAGTCCCTGCATGATCTACTCTCCCTTCCTCCATGACCTCATCGCCCACGGCTTTCTTGTTCAGCGCTGATTCCAGCCATACTGGCCTTCTTGCTTTTCTTCCCACAGAAACCAAGACTCGTTACTACCTCAGGGCCTTTGCACAGGCTGTTCCCATGGCCCCCAGACACCACCTCCTTCACTGTTTGAGGAGCTCTTCACACTATAGGCCTCAGCTCCTGGCACAATTTTTGGCTTTAACAGCATTCTGTATTTCTTTGCTACCAGATCATTGGCTGCACACAGCCGTATGTGATATTTTACACACTTGGTCTGCACAGTTAGTGACTATCCCAGTTGTCGTATGATCGATCGCCTTCACTCTTAACTCATAATTGTTATAATAATTTGTATTACTACTTTGGCTTCATGAGAGGTACTAGTAATTGTTGATTTAAGATATCTAAATGTCATAACTCGCGTTCGTGAAAACATTAAAAAAAACACCTCTATGGCCCTTTAGTCCTTCTAAACCTTTCTGATTTTTGCATTTTAGCAAAAGACACCTTTTCAGGGATTGTCTTGACTTTATAAAGAGGTCGTTGAATATTAGCTAATAGGTTTCTAGTTAGTAATTAATATTGCTTGATGTAGTTATGGGTTTTATATGTGACTTGTGGCTTTTTATCCCCGCCCCCTAGTATCCGCAGAGAGGTTTTTTTTTTCTTCTTCTGACAGAGATACTGGCGATAGATGGCGGCCCCTCTTCTAGATCTCATTGCCTTTCTGCCTCCTGGAAGTCTTGTCAGGGCTTCCTGAATCTTAACCCTTTAGAGCCCTCCGTCTGCTGAGTCCCCACGAAAGCTTCCCATTGCTGGCTCTGCATCTTGTCACCCATCAGCGTGGAACACCACCTTTAAAATGATTGGGAACGCCTCGTTGTCACAGATGCATTAAAAAAAAAATGCTCAAACGCGAAATGACAGATCACCTCGAGAGGCAATCAGGTTTATTCTCATTGTTTATAGCTCAAAACCCATTTTTGGCAACCCAAATAGGGAGGTGAGCGTGGTTGGATAAGAATGGGAGTGGCGGCGCGTGGCGGGGCTGGCGGCCAGGCCGGGCGCCTTTAACTCGGCGCGACCTCGCGTCTGGCCCGCGCCCCCTCCTCCGCGCGCACCGCTGTCCTGCAGCGATTGGTGCTTGGACCATAAACAGCTGTGCAGGGCCCGGCGGTGCGGAGGCCCCGGGCCGCCAGCGCAGCCACGCCACCGGGGAGTGACTTCCACCCAGGATCGCGGAGGGCGCAGGCCGTGGGCGCGTGGCAGGCGGCACGGGCCTGGCGTCCCCGCGCGTTCGCGGCGCCCCGTGGCTCCGGCTGGGCGCAGGTGGGCCGGGCCGGGCGCCGCAGATCGGCGGCGCGTTCCCACGAAGGCTAGCCCTCGGAGCGAGGGGGAGGGACCATCGGAAAGACGTGGAACGATCCGCGCGGTGTCATCGGCAGGGCCCAGGCCCCGCGCCGCCGCCGCCGCCGCCGCCGCCACCGCCGCCGCCGCCGCCGCTGCCGCTGCTGGGGATTTGCTGCCGGGATCCGCGCTGAGCCTCTGCGCAGCCCCGAGATTAGCATGACACTGGGTGGCCGTCCGGCTTCCTGCCGTGCCAACGCGCAGCGCGCTAGTAGTCCCCGAGCCCCGATGGCCCCGCGCGCGGGCCGATCGCCGGGCTCCGCAGCCACCGCGGCCCCGTGAGTAGGAGTATGCCTGCGGCGGGGGACCCACGCGTGTCGGCACGCGCCCCCACCCTCCCGCGCCCCCGCCAGCCTCGGAAGGAGGAAGCCTGACGCGGGCGCCGCGGTCGTCAGCACCCATCGGGCTCTTCCTGCGTGGTCGCAGCGGCGGACCCGGTGCTCCCGCGCGCGCCCCCCGTTCGAGCCTCTGGAATGAAGACTGCCTCCCGAGGACTGCGGGAGAGGCAGAGGCAGTCAGCGCCGGGGACTGCGGGCCTCGCGGCTGGGAGGTCCGGGGGGACGCGGCTCAGACGCTGTCATCCCCACGCCTGGCGTTGAAGCCTCCCGGTCCGGTTGAGGCTGCCGCCACCCGGTCAAGCTGCCCGGGCGTGCGATCCCGGGTCGGCCCCCGGAGGCCTAGGCTTCCTCATTTGTTTGGGTCTTTTGTGCTGTGGCGCACAGTTGGCTAAGCACTCCTGCGCTGAATCGGGCCATTGTCTGCGCTCCCATTGCTTCCACGCTGCAAGTCTCGGCGCCCCCACCCCGGCCGCCCCCTCCCGGCCGCCGAGCCTCCCAACGTGCCTTCCCCCCCCAGGAATCTGGAAGCTGGAAGCCGGGCGGATTGCAAATGAAGTGGAATGCATTGTGGGACGAGTGTAAAAGCGGAGCCTTCGCCGTGGGGGTCTGGGGGGGCGTGGGGAGGGCCGGACCTGCCGCTGGCGGTGTAGACACCGACGAGAAGAGGGGCTGGGGGAAAAATGTGCGCAGAGTCCTCCCCGGTCGTGACCGCGGTAGACGGATGAAGCAGCACGCTGCGCCCCGGCGCTGAGGCCCCACTGTCGGGGGCACCAGGGTCGCCCTTGCCCACCATGAAGAAGACCCGGAGCACAACCTTGCGGCGAGCCTGGCCTAGCTCGGATTTCTCGGACCGGGCCTCGGACCGCATGAGGTCCCGCAGCGAGAAGGACTACCGCCTGCACAAGCGCTTCCCCGCGGCCTTCGCGCCCCAGGCTTCTCGGGGCTACATGACATCAGGTTGGTAACCACTGTTCTGCCGCCGGCCGTTTGGTGCGCCAGGGGCTTGGGGCAGAGGACGTGCGGTGATGGATGTGCCGGGTTATGGGGAGAGCAGGGGAAAAAAAATTAGCTCCCATCCACCATTTTGTACCTCTGCAAGATCCACAGCAGGCCCTCTCAATATGGGGTTGGAGAGCTATTAGTTAGGTAAAATCGGGGAGGGGGATCGAGCCGAGCGCCTCTGGTCTGCAGGGAGATAGGCGGACTGCAGCCTCTCCGAGCTTTGTGAAAGGAGAGCCTGCGTCTAAGGTTGCCTGCAGTACCAGGTTCGCCTGTGTCTGCATTATGGCCAGTTACCTTAGAGGGTATTTAAACAGACGCCCCCCGTCCCCCGCCCCCCAAAAGGGAACAGGCTGCATGCACCGTTCTAGATAATTCGAGGCATGGGCTCTGCCCATGTCCATCTGAAGCTGGTTCGATTTGCACGCAGGAACTATGCTGGGGCTCCTTGAATGCTTGGGGAGGGGGTTGTGGTGTGTTTGCATATGGAAGACTCGCACGGTTGTGCGTGGACTTAGGTTGCATCGGTGCTGTGGATGGAATGGAGGCTCTGTCGTGTTTTGCATGCCAGATGGGAAGGGCAAACACAATGGCTCACAGAAGTGAAGCCTTCAAAATAGGTTTCCTGTGAAAATGCTGCAACCATGCAGAGGCTCCTAGGATGAGCAGGCTCTCTTTGAATTCCGTTCACTGGCTTTGCTTCGCGGCTTGGGAACCCAGGGATACTGTACTTGAGATGCTGAAGGGGGAGAATCCTGGGAGCCTTGCTTTTTGTGTTCCTTGCTTGTATTCGAAGAGGTGGAAGGTATCAATGTTTGCATTCTGGAAAAAAAAATTAATTTGCTTTTTAAATGCATGGGAGGGAAGCATGAAGACTTAATTCTAAAGCCAAGTCCCTGCCCCAAATCACCCTAAGCCCCGTCTTAACTGGGGAGATTGTTTTAAGCCGGTGGTTGGTACTTAGAGTCTAGCTTTACTTTCTCCTTAGACAGCAAATCCTTTTAAATCGGGGTCAGTATCTCACACTTCAAAAATGTCCCATGAAGACCTCGTCTCCATTCCCAGAAAAGCCTCAATAAATGACACCATCCTTTTTATTGCAAAAAACTGGGCAACGTAGGGATGTTGTGTGCTCTTTTGGCAATCACACTCCCTGGATTTTCTCTTTCATGAGAAACCATTTTTGGAAAGGAAGTGACAACCACAGTTGATGCTTAAATAATCTAAGTCATGGCTGTGGATGCTCCATTCTTCAGGATCATGGCAGTAAACATACCGTACACCTAGGGCCAACTCTACTCTCTACACAAACCTTGTGTCTACGTTGAGTGTTAGGGTAATCCTAGGCTTCCTCCACTTAGATGCATCCTCAGCATGCCACTCTTTCTTGTCATCCCCCCCCCCCCCAAGAAATAAGAATTGACATTAAATGTAGAACTGTTGGAGGGCAGGTGGCTATCAGTTCTCCAACAAGCCCGCAAGACTTTTTAATAATGGCAGGCACATTCCTGTGGAGGCTATTTTTATCCACCTTATCATTGCTTCCTTGTGATCATGTTTTCAGACTTTGCAAAGGAACTTGGTGATTGCCGGTGCTGGGAGACATTTTTTTTCCCCCCGGGGGCACGAGGAAGGATCTTCCAGTTTGACATGATTCTCTCATTTTCTTCTGTGTGTGACCTGCAGATGGTCAGATGGTCTTCCTGGGATAACCAGTTCCAAGTGGGTAGTGTTCTGGCCAGATTCAACGTTAGGTTACTGTTGAGAGCAGAGCACCCCAAGGAGTGAATGGTGTCACTCATTCGTCATTTGATGGAGCGTTCCCGAAGACCAGGGTCTTGCTAGATTATTGTGAGGATACAGGGTTGGACAGAACATGGCCTTTAGCAGGTTTAGGGTTCATTGAGAGAAACAGTGAATCCTAAGGCAAATGCCTACAGTGAGCATTGAGAGGGCGGTGGACCCTTACACCTATGCGACTTTTTGGTTGGGGGTGGCTTTGGAGGGCAAATATCTTTATCATTTCCTTCCTCAAATTTGGCTCCTTTCAGCACCGTGGGAGGTGGTGGAAGCTGATGCCGTGTGAAACCCATGGAGATCGTTTGGAGGAAGCTCATCCTCCAACACGATGGGAACGGAATCTACTCTAACACGTTGGCTGTTCTGGGTGCTAGCTGGAGCTTTGTTGCACATCTCATAGCATGAACTAGGAAAGGAAGCAGCCTAGAAACATAACGGCCTTTGACGGTCTGTTCTGTTCGCCCGGTCATTGGCTTCATTAGTTCCTGTGGAGTCGCCATACTCCATTTTTAGTCAAGAAGAGTTTTGTTGTAGGTAAATGATTTGGATTCAGAGATAAGCCTCTTCAAAAATGTGCTAAATCGTCTAGAATAGCCTCAGCTTTGAGACTTTTTAGAAATTCCCCCAGAGTTTAATATGAAAATTAAGGGAAATAATAATAATAATAATAATAATAATAATAATAATAATAATAATAATAATAATAAACTTTGGGAAATGAGAAATCCCAGGACGGTTTTACAGATATACACTGATAGCCGTCGTGGATTTATTACACCTCTCTAGCACATAGTAGGGGCTTCAAGAAGAGTTGTAGGCATTTATGACAGGCTTTAATGAGACAGCACCATTTCTAACTGGTAATAAGCAATTACCAGTCTGCAAGGTGATTTATAGCGGTGAGCTTGACCTTTGGCCTTGGTTTTTTTCTGCTCCCTTCAGGAGAAAATTTAGGCTTACAAGGTCAGACCAGACACCCGTAAGGCTGAGCAGGTCTTGCAAGGAGACAGTTGCCTGGAAAACTGTGAACCTTTTGGTTGGGAAGACCATGCTTTCTTTCTCTGCCGTTTTTCAGCTATCAGATGGAAAGTAATCCTAAGTGTCCCCAGCCTCCTAGCAACCAGAGAGTTCACAGGCCTGGAGAAGAGTTCAGTGTTCCTCTTGCATATTCATTTCCCAACAGTGGCTTCTGGGCAGAAGCAGGGGGCGGGATCTTGCCTTTTGTTCAAACCAAGATGACTACAGAAATGTGCACAGCATTCTAAGAAGAAAGGAGGTTAGATCCAATGGATGCGGGACCATTCTGCCTCATTTTTTCTACCACTAGCTAGAAATTGTGATGTTAACTAGAGAGAAGAGTCAAACTCCCCGTGAAGAAGGAAATCTGTATAATTCTCAGAGCTACATATTTGCGGCCATGATCATAAACCAGTGTGAAATGATTGGAGAGCCTTCAATTCTTGTGGGCAAAGCCTTTAGACCCTTGTCTGTTCCTGTGGGAGTGCCCTTCGAACCATATATTCATATGATGTCATGCCCTCTCATTTCCTTTGCTCTTCCCTTGGACTGTACTGAGGCTGGCTGATGCTTCACGTCCGATGTATAATGCTGCCAGAATTTTGGTGGGTAGTCTAGCATTGGTCAAGATTACAAGTGAATTGTTCTAGTCTTCCAGCTCTACTGAGCATGCCCGTAAAGACTTTGTATGTTAATGGGAACGCTAAGCGGTGGGAAGTTTTAGGTCAACTCTCATATTTACAGTCATATCTTTCAGGAAGAAAGCTGATTGTTTTTAATACTATGGCCCCATGGAATTTGAAAAGAAAGAGAAAATGAAAGCCCTAACCTGACATCCTAAAAAAACGTGGATTTGTTTTGTCTGATGACGATTTAATTCGTGGGGAGATGTGGCTGGCACACCACTTGATTAGTTTATCAGTTTTCATTTTACAGAAACTAGTTCCGGGTTAGTATGATCCAGTTCCTCGCTCGTTCTTGTTTTAAGAGATGAGAGAGTAGAAGCTAGACACTCAGATTCTAATCATGGCCTGTCCAAGCCAGCTGGGTCCCCCTCCCGTCAAATGACCTCCCTCCACCCATAATGAGTCCTTTGGCTCCATGCCTCCATTATAGAGGTTTCATAATGAGCAAGCTCGGGGCTTCTGAACTTAGCACGTGATCGTTAGGAGAGCCCTGTGTCCTTCTGTACACCCCCGAGTCATGTGCTTCTCTTCGCGGGAGTGATGCTCATGTGCTTCCTGCCATCCTGCTTCATTTACAGCCAGGTGACAAGTTTTCATAAGTAGCATCCTGCCTCTTCCCTGTCTTTCCTTGGCTCTGTCCTTCCAACGGTCTTGATTCGTGGCTACCTCTATTGCCTGCTGTCATCAGGCGGGTGGAAGTGAGGGATGGTACACACCGGGGCGAATGACTTCCTTCATTATTTCCCACGGGAACACGGGTGCGTTTCCAAAGGTTACCTCTCTTGGTATTTGAATGTCTTTTACACACTTTGGAAAATTTTTATTTGGAAAAGAGGAAGAAAAATAGTATGCCGTCTAAAACCTTAGAATGCCTGTAACTCCTGGGCATTTGAGGCCGTCCATTCCCTGTAAATTCCCAGAGATTTGGAGTAGATTAGACGAGGGTGTATCCTTTGGTCCAAGACTGTTTATGTGGAAAGCATGGCCCGAGAGTAAAATCTGGGTAGGTTCTTGCTATGGGGACAATACACCAACTTTGGAGTTCGGTACAGTCTCCATTACTTTAGTCAGGGAACTGTGTGATGTCTTGACTAGGAAGGTTTCTTGTGGTAATGAGAGGAGAGTCTGGTCAGGTCTAAATTTACTCTGGCCACAGTCACACAAGAATGAAATGACATGGTTGATTTTTAAAGGAGGTAATAAACTTTCCCTTAAGTAGTAAATCCCCAGACTATTTTTATGTGATGTTGGAATGTGTAGCCAGCTGGCCAGAAAACCCTATTGCTGTTTACTACTTAAATATTTTTAAATTTGTCTCTTTGCTCTTTATCTTGGCTGCTTAGATCTTCTGTTCTTCTCGAACAGCTTCCAAAGGGACCGGTTTTCCAGGCCAATCCATTCTTCTGGGGACCCCGGAAGGCTTTTGTTTTTCACCTGGCCCAAAGTTGCTTCTCTTCTTAATGCCTCTCATGCATGTGGATCGGGTCGTGTGTGGACAGTGGGCTCTAGGAAGCTTTCATGGTGTGACTTTCCCCACTGTTCCCACATCTTGCTAACCTCCTCATTACCCTATGCTCCAGACCCTGTGTCTGGGAGCTCCTTATGTTCACTCACCCCTCAAGCCTTTGTGTATGTTTCAGACCTTTTTTTTTTTTTTTTTGAGACAGGCCTTTTCTGTGTAGCCTAGAAGCCTGTCCTGGAACTTGCTCTGTAGCCCAGGCTGGCCTCGAACTCACAGAGATCTTCCTGCCTCTGCCTCCCAATTAAAGGCGTGCACCACCACCGCCCTTATGACTCTGTTTATGTCCCCCATCTCTTCAAACCTGATAGAATTCAATTTCCCCTTCCAGAGTCAATGCATCTTGCCCACCCGCTTCAGTTGACATGAAGTCTAAACCTCATACTAGCTTGAACTTTCAGTCTCCTGCCTCAGCGTCTGACGTACAGGGGCACCCCAGTGTGCCTTTCTTTTCCTCTTCCTCCAGATCCTTTCTGTGACAGTTGCTTTATGTCAGAGCAGCTCCGCATTGTGCCTGCAGCTCGCCTGGTCCCATCCTTTGCTGGACAACCAGCTGTTCACTGACAACACCTGTTTCATTGACATCTGGGTCCTGCCAGCATCCTCGAGCTTGGCGCATATCAGGACTCAGATGTCTTTTAGATGGATGACTAAAACGTGACTTTTTTTTTTTTAAAAGAGGATGAAAGGAAGGATGTCTGGAAGTCTGGATGTGACTCATCTTTTTATAACTGGGGACGCTACTATAACTTAGGATTCTGTAGACTATCTATTATTGCATCAAATAATATATTTATTATATACTATGCAATCTTAAGGTCCTGCCTTTGAACCACCTCCTGCTGTGGTTGGTGGGGGGCAAAAACCCAACAGTTCATGACTGAGCCTTTGGAAACCCAGAAATTGGAGTATACAATCAGGAGCCAAGTAGAGCAGTTAGTCTGCATTGGTGTAGGGTGAACTGGGTTCAGAGAAGAGTAAGATACCACTTAGCACCTGAAGGGGGGGTGCTTACTGGGGTCTTGAAGAGTGGCTAGGATTTAAAGAGATGGAGAAAGAGAAGGATTGGGGAAGGGTGGGGACAGTATGAGCCCCACACAAAGCTCTGTGGAGTTGATTATGCTGTAACTTTGGGATGTGAGTATTTGGGATGTGGTATAACCATGAAAGGAAGGAACATGAAATCTGGGGGATTCCTGAGCTAATGAGGCAAGCAATGGATTTGTGACTTTCGGGGTGGGGGGAGAACTAAGGAAAGAAACATTTGAAGAAGGGGTGTCTCGCCATGGCTTGTAGGGTTGATGGATGGTCGTGAGTGTCTAGTGCTTCGGGGATCTGCAGGGGGGTGGGGGGACTCATGTAGGGATCCTGTAATAGATGAGAAAAGACGCCCCTAGAACCACGTTTCACTACATTAGCATACCACACTGTATCCATTTTGTGTCTTAACTATATACAATTTGTCTTAGGCTGTTTTATCTGGGGCTACGGAATTTATTTGGCACACAATTCTAGTGACTGTAACATAATACAGATGTTCTTGTGCGATCTCACTCTCTCTCATTATTCAGTGCTCCAGGATAATTGGTCTCACGCAGAAGGGACCAAACATGTGGGCTAGCCTCACCACCCAACACCTTACCATTAAGAGGATGGGTCGGGTCACATCAGACGTAACTTCCTTCCTCCAGGGAGGCATCAGACCCTTCCCCTGGACAGCACTGTCAGGCCTAGTCACCCCTGTAAAGGTTCACCACACTCAGTGCTGCTACAGAGGACACAATGACGATCGGGCTTCCAGCGTAGTCAAAGTTAGCTCACCGGTACTTTCCGGATTTTCTTTCCACTTGGTTCAGTTTTTAGTTAAGTGAATTAGAAAGAGACCTTCTTTTCTGTGAAATTATGGGTTTCACTTGAAAATTGTATTTTTTCTAATCCTCATTAAAACGAACCTATAACTCTTTTTATTAAAGATATCTAACCAGATAACCAGCTGAAAAGGACCCGTTGGCCTGACTGGAACTGTGTGCTTGTACATGACCTGGAACTTGTATAGGCCAAGGAGGGAGAGGTGGAGGAAGACCCTAGGAAGGACCCGGCAGACAGAGGGAGGGGCTGCTCTTTGGAACTAGTTGGCTTTAAGAAGCAAAAGAAAACAAAAGCCACCCTTATATATCTTGCTGGTGGGAATGTAAGCTAGTGTAGGCACTATGGAAAGAAGTATGGGGGTTCCTCAAAAGTCAAACAGTGGAACCCCATGATCTAGAAATACCACTTCTGGGACTATACCTAGAGGATCTAAGTCGCATGCCACAGAGATGTCTGCTCATCTCTGCTCACCGCAGCACTGTTCACAATAGGCAAGTATGGAATCAGCCTAGCTGTCCGTCAGCATGGATGGGAAAGAAGACATGCTGTATGTGCTCGGGGGGGGGGGGGGCTTTATTTAGCTGTAAAAGAGGAGGGATTTGTGACATTTGCAGGAAGATGGGTAGAATTGGAGGTCACCGGGGTCAGAAAGGCACATATCTTGTTTTTGTTCATATGTGGAGCCTAGGTTTCACACACACACACACACACACACACACACACACACACACACACACACACACACACACACACAGAGAGAGAGAGAGAGAGAGGATGAAAATGGAAGGATTATTTAGGAAGGGGGACCAGCAAGAAGGACCAAGGATCACAGGAGGGGGTAATGAGCAAAGATGGTTGAAATGTCACAAAAAACATTGCTTTGTATAACAAATATACACTGATAAAAAAACACACACATGAATCAATGTTGCTTCTGAAGAATATAATGAGTGACTAGGAAGCTGGGGAAAGAGAGCAGATGATGAGTTCCATTTTGGACTAATGATGAGTTCTCGGAGCAGGGTGGACCTTTAGGCATGCTTGTGAATGGGAAAGGTTAGAGGGCTGGAGGTCATCCATCCACAGTAGTGGTTGAACACCAGGATAGCTCAGCTTTTTTGTACTTGACAGTCTGCTTTTTGGATGGTTTAAGTTATTTTTATTTCCAGCAGATGGAGGGTCAACTGGATTTCACAGACTGAGTTCTCCTTAGGTTTTCAAAAGCCTGGAGGGTCGTCATTGAGATGGCTTGCAGGTTACTCCCCTGCTCTTAGGAGCAAAGTGTAGTGCAATTCTTAGGTTTGCGTTATTGCTATTTACATTGGTTCTGTAGCTATTTTGTTTTGTTGGCAGCAGGAACATGCTTTGGGGGTCTGTGCTCAGGTTTGGGAAGAATGAGAGCCACGCTAGTAACTTCACAAAAGATGAGACGAGCTCTGTAAATAATGTATGTTCAAACATCTGTCATATACCTATTCAGTGGAAAAATTATGGCTTAGGTAACTCACACTCACGGTTAAAAAATCTCCATTTATCTTTCTACTTTAATCTATGATGACTCCTCCAGGCCAAGTTTTCTCTTTTTGAAGATAAAAGAGAGATATTTGGCAGACGCCTGTAGGCATTCGGGTAGAGGACGGATGCCTGGCCTTCTCCTTCTGATGGCCGTAGTTTCCCAGGGAGGGACCGTCTGGCAATTAACACCCTACCTCACCCCTGCTGCACATTCCTGTCTGGTCTCTTCCCCTAGGAGAGCCAAGAGCGTCTCCACTGCTCTTTGTATGCCGACCTTTGGCTTTGAGATGATTTCATCAGTCGGTGAAATGATGCCCATCATGGTGACTGAGGTGCGTTTATTGTTTTGTTTCCCCACATCTGAGCGTCACTCTTAGCTCTGTAGTAGTCCCCTACCATTATGTGTTAGACAGGTTCCCCCCAAAATATACATTCACGTTCCGGTCTCTGGTGCCTGTGAATATGATCATATTTGGGAACACGGTGGGCATGTAATCGTGTTGAGGGGCTGATGGATGGAGTAGGAGGGGCTTTGCATCCGATATGTAAAACGAAGGAAAGAATTTCAGCTGGAGGGGGGCATGATGTGACTGTAGGGGCAGCTGTGGGAGTATCCAGAGAACGAGGAGGGCCAGTGATTGCTAGCCATCAGCAGAAGCTGGGAAGAGGCCTGGCATGCATTCTCCCTCAGTGCCCCGGAAGGAACTAGTTTTGCAGATATCTGTAATCCAACTTTAGGAATTAGAGGATTTTTCTCTTGTTCTGTGCTAGTTTGTATTGCTTGTTTCAGGCGCCCTGGGACAGGGACCTTCCCACCACTGGGTCGTTGGTGGGAGGCAGAGTTTGGCTTCTCCGTGGAGACGCTCAGTTGCTGCATGGCTTCTTTCTTAACAATGCCCACATGGAGATAGGTGCTGGAGCCCTGTTTTTTTTTTTTTTTTTTTTTTTTTTGTTGTTGTTTGTTTTGTTTTATTTTCTAGTTTCAGGTGCCCTCCCCCTTCCTGACTTTGATTCTTGGGACAAACTGATGGGGATCATGAGTTGCGGTCTCCGGTGTGGTGGTTGTAGGCTTGCTGTTGTGGCAGTGGGTAGGTGGTGTCCACGGGGCGGTGTTGGTGGTAACAGCGGCTCTTTTGTGACTGGCTGTGACTGCTGATGGCGACCCTCCCCTTTATACAGTGTCTCTGTGTGTAGGGTTTCAAGCCTGCCATTCCCACCATGCCTGGTCACCCATGAGTCACCTACTATACAATATAGGTGAGCAGGTTGCTTTTCTGAGAGGCTGTGAGCATTGGGAGTTAGAGCTGAGAGGCAGGCCCTGGGAGCCTGGCTTCACAGTCCAGCCTTTCTGCCTCTCCCTGAGTAAACCAGCAGAAGCGTTAGCTGTTTTCCTAGGATCTCAGCTTCCTGTCTTGAAAAATGAGAATCATAATGGGACCCGCTCATCAGGCGTTGGGTGAATTATGTGAATTCATATGTGGAAGCACTTAGAACTAAGCCTGATGCCTTACAGGTGGGAAACTGTTACTGTTTATTAGTGGTGTTTCTTAAAGAGCCAGTGCTGACTTGTATTGCACGTAACTAAGAATCCCAGCCAATTAGAGTTACAATGGTAGTTCAACAGTTGTCACTTTAAACATTAAGAACTGATTAAAAAAAAAAAAGAGTTACATAAAAACTATGTAACAAATACATTTGAGTTTTCACTTTGTGACAATGTTGCTTTCATTTGGAAAAGTTCACAGTCTTTTCTTCCCTGTGCAACGATAGCCCCCCTCCCTCCTCTTCACATTTAGTGCCCTCTCAGTGTTTCGGACTTCCTAGAGCAGTGGTTCTCCACTCAGGGGTCCCCTTTTACAAGGGGTTGCACAGCAGATATCCTGCATATCAGGTCCTTACACCAGGATTCATAACAGTAGCAAAATCACAGTTATGAATTAGCAACGGAAATAATTTTATGTTTGGGGGTCACCACAGCATGAGAAACTGTATTAAAGGGGTGCAGCATGAGGAAGGTTGAGAACCACCATCCCAGAGGCAGCCTGATTGTTTCTGAAATGCTGGTTTGCATTCCGATAGCGCCCTTGCACAGCTCTGAGAGCGTTGAACGTTGGTCATCATTTTCCTGTGTGACCCCTCCATCACGGTTTAGAAACTTAGTAGCTAATAGTTTACATATACAACTTTGAGAACACACAGTCTTGTTCAGATCCCTGGTAGCTGATAGTGCGGTCTTGGGGTTCCAATTCTCTCTTTAACCCAAGGCGTACTTAGCACCCGGAGTGATGTGAAGATCCTGCTGAGTAATTGTGGGTATTTGCCACCTTGCTGCAGTCACAAAAAGGGCAAACGGGAAATGGAGCAATTTTGACGGCCAGCAGGGTGAACAGGTAGAGCCTCTGTTTAGGATTAAAAAAAAAAAATATATCCCATGTAGATCTTTTGGCAATGTTGTGAAACCAGCTCACTTTCTTGACTCTTCCAACTGTCTAAAAGAAAACATCCTTTCAGATTACATGCTCACATTTGTAATTGTAACAGGAGTTTCTGTGAACCCAGTGAACCCATTTGAATTTTCATGTCAGTTGGTTTTTAAATATTCGAAAGAAGTATTTGGACATATCCCCCCCCCCCCCCCATTTATCAACATGCTCTTTATACTGTAGACAAAGGACATATGTTGATTAAAAAGAAAAAACTTTAAAAGTCTGCCAGAGAGAGTGATCAAGCTCCAGGAATAAAGAGAGTCAGAATTTGGGTGGATTTTTCCACACCTGTAGATACAGAACTTTTCTACAGTAGCAGAACATTGTGAGTTAAGGCTCCCAAACCAGCAAAGACGGAGATGTTGCTCAGTGGTCAGAGCCCTTGCTGCGCATGTATGAGGACCACATTTGGGTTCCCAGAACCCACAGAAATGCCGGATGGGTGTGGTAGCTTGGCTGTAATTCCAGCACTTGCAAGGCAGAGGCGGGTGATCCCCGAGCAAGCTGACTTGTGAGTCTAGCTGTACCAGCCAGCTCTGGGTTTGATTTAGCTGCCCTGCCTCAATGAATAATAGGGAAAGCAGCTGGGCGCTTGATGTCTGCTTCAGGTTTCCGCATGCGTTTGCACACATGTACATTCACACATGCACATAAAAGGGTGCCTGCACACAGGTGAACACACATACACACACGCCACATACATGCAAGAGAGACAGAAGAGAGAAGGAAGTCAAACAGTTGCATAGTGTCTTGCTACCCAGTGGCTGGCTGTATAATACAATTTATGTATTCAGATTATGGCTGGCTGTCTAATACTGGCAATTTATGTATTCAGATTATTTTTATTTCCTTATCTATAAGATGCGAATAAAGGGACATCTAAGTGAGTTCCTGTGTGGATTAAATGAGCAGCTGTATGGGAGAGAGTTGATAGAATGCCTGGTCCAGGGTCAGGTCTGCTGTTGTGATGTCTTTTGGAACGTAACTACGCAGACCTGGGCATTCCTTGATGTTTTACAACTGCGAGTGCCAGCAGCCAACTCGTCCAAGGTCAGACCAAGTTCAGAGTCTACTTAAGTCAGATTCTTAGCCTCTTACTCCAGATTCGTTTAATCAGAAATCAAATATTCCATTTCTTATTGATCTTGATACGTGATCTAAGGTTAGCCCACAGAATTACTCATTTATCTAAGTGGGCTCCTTGTTCTCGGATTTCCAATTTAGGAAAAGAAAAATGATCAAGAATCGTTATGAAGTCAACATTCCTGTGAGATATAAATCTAAGAGAACTTGACTTCACTTAAAAATCATCTAATCAGATGTGGATTAACTGGAGATGCTTATTTGACTTTTCAGTTCAAGGTGAAGAGGGGAAAAAAAGAGCCTTCTTGGGGATATGAGCTGGGCTGTGTTTATGTTTCTATATGTAGCAAAAATGGGTCTTGACCAAAACTCACTGTAAAAAAGGAAACAGATAACATTTTCCAAGGCCAACTTGGAGGGAAAGCCTAGTGGAATCTCCCCTTTAAACCAAGTGCATTTTCTCTCCCTTGATGGATCTTAAAATGTGAGGATAGGATAGTTCTGGGGGCTGTGTAAGAACAAAATGGGGAGTGTATGGCACAGTTTGGACCCACTTTTCACAGGTGAATCTCTGCTGCTTTACCAGGAACGTGGATGGGTTCTCAGCCTGCGTTGGAACTCTGAGGTAACAGTTGAGCTGGAGAGGAGAACATGCTTGCTACCCTGCTTAGCTTTCGAAGCTGAAACCTCATGGGGACCCCACTCAGCTAGGGTCTGGGACCTTGGATCTTGGAGACCTACATGGTTGCATCTATTGGAGTCATTCCTGGTTATTTTCAGTATCTCATCCCATTGGGTCCTGTCTTACTTAGGGTTTCTAGTGCTGTGAAGAGACACCATGGCCATGACAACTCTTACAAAGGAAAACATTTGATTGGGGCTGGCTTACAGTTTCAGAGGTTCAGTCCATTATCATCACGGCGGGACATGGCAGCATGCAGGCAGACTTGGTGCTGGAGAAGGAGCTGAGAGTTCTACATCTTGATCCACAGACAACAGGAAGTGAACCGTGTCACTGGGCACAGCTTGAGCGTAGGAGACCTCAAAGCCCACCTTCACAGTGACACATTTCCTCCTATAAGACCCCACCTACCCCAACAAAGCCACACCTCCTAATAGTGCCACGCCCTCTGGAGGCCATTTTCTTCCAGACCACCATAGGCCCGTCAGTGTTCCCTTCCTTCAAACCTGGCGGGGAGAGATGTAAAGAAAGCCTAAAGGTGGAAATAGTTTGCTTTCTGTGGCCATGGCCAGCCAGTTCAACTTTAAAAGGTGTCTTTGTGTGTGAGCAGGCAGGGAAGGCCTCAGTTTTGCCACTAAAGACTTAGTTTCTGGAGAATATAGAATTGCATGTGTTGATACCAGTTGTGTGTGTGTGTGTGTGTGTGTGTGTGTGTGTGTGTGTGTGTGTGTGACTTACTCATGGGGAGAATGACACAGAACCTACACTTGAGAGGCTATGTTATTTTTTTTTTCCTCATTGTGAGATCAAATACCCAACAAGAGGCAACTTAAGGCAAGAAGGGTTATATTGGCTCCCAGTTGGAGGGATACAGTCCTTCGTGGTGGTGGTGGGCAAAGCATGACAGGAACATGAAGCAGTTGGTCACATTGCTTCAGTAACCAGAAGGCAGAGGAGGACAGGGAGTGAGAGGCCAGCTATGGAACCTCAAGGCTGCTTGCAGTGACCTACTTCCTCCAGCAAGAACTCACCATGCGAGGCCTCAGCTGGCGACCAAGTATTGAACCACATGAACCTGTGGGGGACATTTCCATCCAAACCATGTCAGATGCTGCTAAGTAGTATATGGCATCCTATCTCATGGCCAAACAGTGAGACTGCTGTTATCAAACACAGCCACGGATGTGGGAGACTCCCGGGAAGCCTTGGTCCTTCGGCTGGAATTGATGCTTCTCAGAGATGTGGCTAATGGCTGTGCGGTGTCTTGGAGGCAGGTCACTGGGGACACATTCTTGGAAGGTGTAGCTAAGCTCTGCAGTCCAGGGGTTGGGAGGACTCTTCTGGTTTCTCTCAGTCTGGCTACATCATCCTTATAAAACAGCAAAGCTCCTGAAATTTAGGTGTCCAGACAGACCCCTTACATTTCACTCACATTGCTCTCAAGGCAGGGACCTACTTTATTTTTGGTACCTCACCTACAGAGTACCAGGCAGTGAGTGCATTGCTGTTATGTCACTGGGGCTTCAGAACAAGCCTGCGTGGACGGCACCAATGAATATTGTAAGTAACATCAGTGATATATTTTGTACATGTGCAGTGTACTGACTGACTCTCATACATGCTCCTAACCTATCTTAAATTATGAATGCCCAACTGAGGCTTTATGTTTAAAAAATGATAAAATTAACTTAAAATATATGTGTGTGTGTTTGGTGTATGTGTGTGGTGTCTTCTATCATTCTCTGTTTTTTTTTTTTTGTTTGTTTTTGTTTTTTTCTTCGAGACAGGGTTTCTCTGTGTAGTTTTGGTACTGTTCTGGATCTCACTCTGTAGACCAGGCTGGCCTCAAACTCACAGAGATCCGCCTGGCTCTGCCTCCTGAGTGCTGGGATTAAAGGTGTGTGCCACTGCCGTCCGGCCGTTGTATTTTTTAAAAAAGATTTATTTATATCTATGTGTATGTTTGTATGTGTGTGTATGCATATTTGAATGTGTGTGCGCACACATACATTTGGGTTGGGCCAGAAGATGGTGTCGGATGCCCCAGGCCTGGAGTTATAGGAGGTTTTGAGCTAGCTGACATGGGTGTTGGAAACTGAATTCCAGTGTCCTGCAAGATTAGCAAGTGCTCCTAACTGCTCGGTCAGGTCTCCAGCCTCACCACCATTCTCTTTTTGTTTGTTTCTGTTTTTTGAGACAAGATTTCTCTGTGTAACATTCCTGGCTGTCCTGGAACTCAACTCTGTAGACCAGGCTGGCCTGGAATACAGAGATCCACCTGCCTAGATTAAAGGTGTATGCCATCACTGCCTGGCTCCGTATTTTTTGAGAGAAGGTCTTTTATTGATTCTGGAGCTCACCATTTGGCTGAGTCCCCAGGATCCCTCTGTCTCTGCCCTATCCCAGCAATGGAGTTATAGCTGTGGGCTATCTTATATGGGTTCTGGGGATTTGAACCTAGGTCTTCATACTTACTCTGCATACACTTTACCCACAGAGCCACCTTCCCAGCCCACAATTAATTTACTGCTTTAAATTAGACGGTAGCTGTTTTTCTTTTCGTTCTCTGAGTGGTTTTACCTTGTATTTCCTCTAAAGTGGGGGGAAAGGGGGTTGGACTCTACTTGAGAGGCCTGTGTTGAACTGAGGGGAGCGATTTCAGAGATTGTTCTCTGCCCGTCTTAATGAGTTTTTACTTAAATATTTATGTATGCTATTTGAGACTGACCTCTCTTCAGCCCGCTAAAGTTCTGTGGCTCATCCTCTCTTCTCTTCGGAGTAATAGAGCCCCATCAGAGCTGTCAGGGGGCGGGGTGGGGAGCTATTTCTTGCCCTTCTTCTTCTTATCACGGGAGTGGGTTTCTTCACAGCCTGGTGAGCTCCTCTGATGCCTTAATTGGCTTGATGTTATCACAGCTGTCACTCACATGGGATATCCCCGATTCCTAGGGGAGATCAGCCCTGACTTTGCTCAAGTCCTAGGTCTTAACTCGTTTAGCACAAAGGGGCCTGACAACCATGCATGCGACTTTGAGTGAGAGGATTCCCGGGTAAATTCACGATCTGGTGTAGACGCATCACTTTGTTCATTTGCAAAGCATTTTCTTCATTATATACATCATATATATGATATCGTACGTATATACACATATATGTGTAGTGTGTGCGTGTGTGGTGTGCATGCATATGTGTGTGAGTATGGTGTGATTGTGTGTCACGTTTGTGCACTTGTGTTTGTGGGTGCTTGTGCCTGTGTGTGTGCAGAGGCTACAGGTAGGGCAGTGATCCCCAATCCGTGGGTCGCCACCCCTTTGGAGTCAAACAACCCTTTAACAGGGGTCATCTAAGACCACCCTGACTATCAGACATTATGATTCATAGCAAAATTACAGTTATAAAGTAGCAATGAAAATAATGTCATGGTTGGGGGTCACCACAACATGAGGAACTGTTTTAAAGGTCACAGCAAAGGAAAGTTGAGAACCACTGAGACAGGGCATCCTGTTCCAGCATTCCTTACCTCCTTCCTTTTAGACAGGGTCTCTCACTGAACTTGGAGCTAAGCTGGTGGCCATCAAACTCCCATGATCCTCCTGTCTCCTCTCCTCCCCCTCTCAGAGCTGGGAGGATAGGAAAAGGCATGACATACCAGATATTTCTGTGGGTGCTGGGGATTTAAACTCAGGTAGGTCCTCGTGCGTGTACATCCTCTTAGCCATCTTCTCAGGCCCAGCAAAGTATTTCTTTTCCTACTTTTTAATTTTTCCTGTACTCTTCTTAGTCTTTTGGCTGTGAAAATGACTGAGGAAAAGGGTCGAGCATAGCCTTAACTTTTGCCATGTGTTTTTGGAAGCATTTTTGACTGAACACACTCGGAAGATAACCACAGGCCAAATCACTGAGGGAGTTGACAGGACCTGACGCTGTAATTCAAGATGACGTTATCAGGCAAAGAAGGCCTTGTATAGGCCTGTAGGTGTAAGATAAGATTAAATCCAACATAATCACGAAGTTAATAAAATAGGAATCTGGGTGACGCTGATGATAAAGATATAGATGGTTAAAACTGGGTAAATGAATGATGTCTTTGCCAATCAGTTAACTGGTTTAGAATATATATTAAATGTGTATTGTAAAATCTTCACTTGGGGGTGGGGGCGGGCTGTGACTCCTTGTAGGAAAGTGACTCCATCTGAGACAGCCCTTCACAGTTCCCAGTTCCCTGCAGTTTCTCAGTGGTCTGAGGATGAGTTCTGTTACCCACGGTAACAGAGCGAATGTGAACAGGGTGGACGCATCAGCTTTAGTTTTTCTACTGGTAAAAATGTTCTGCAAAATCTAGAACCAATAAGATCCTCAAAGTATGTGTAACACTGAAAGTAATATAAATACGGAAAGCTCCCAGTTTTCAGCGTCCCTAAGAAAAGTCACCAGGTTTTAATCGTACATTTTCTAAAAGTTTCCCAAGTTTGAAGTAAAAGTTGTTGAAATTATTTCCGCTACTAACACTCAAATTCTTTATAAACAAAAAATATTGGAGAAATAAAATACAAAGTTGATAGCTTTTAACTAAAAAAAAATGTGATTTATGGTTTTTCTGGATTTTTAAACTTTAAGATGAAGGCATCAGTGTGTAAAAAGTTAAGTTCACTTGTGTTTGATTTCTCAGGATTAGAATTTTAAAATTATTTTCATGTCTCTTCTTTGAACTTTGTGTTATCATTTTATGTCTATTGATTTGCTGGGGCAGCTCGGATCAGTAAATTGCATCTTTTTGTTTGTTTGTTTGTTTTGTTTTTTTGAGACAAGGTTTCTCCGTGTAGCTTTGTGCCTTTCCTGGAACTCACTCTGTAGCCCAGGCTGGCCTTGAACTCAGAGAAATCTGCCTGGCCCTGCCTCCCCGAGTGCTGGGATTAAAGGCGTGTGCCACCGCCGCCCTGCAGTACTTCGTATCTTTAAAAGCAAAGGTGAGATTGGAAAGCTACAAGGCTCGAGCCTCAGCTGGGGTAGGGTCGAGTGGGGGTGTAAACAATTTGCAGGACACCCAATGTCTGTTAGTCCTTGTGTAGTCCCCCAACCCAAGTAAAGATTTTATAATACACATTTAATATATATTCTAAACCAGTTAACTGATTGGCAAAGACATCGTTCATTTACCCAGTTTCAACCATTTAATCTTTATCGGATTCACCCAGATTCCTATTTTATTAACTTCGTGATTATGTTGGATTTACACCTACAAGCTTGTCTTGTCTTACACCTACAGGCTTATACCAAGACTAATGTAAAAAAAAGACTATTTTTAAAATAATATTTTTATGTATACTTTGAAAATTTCACGCGTGTATACAATGCGTTTTGGTCATATCCATTCCATGAGCAGGAAGATTTTTGTAAGGTCCCTATGCCGTGGTCTTTTGAGAAACTAGTTTGTGCCTGAAGTGAAAATATATTTAATTCTGTAAACTATATTTAAGTATGCTTTTAACAATCATGTCCCGTTTTCTTCCTCCCGGTCCCTAGTAACCACCATTCCGTCTCTGTTAATTCAAGTAGCTGGATACCACACAGAAGTACTTCCATGTGGAATCCTGTAGTATTTATCTGTGACTGGCTTATTTCGCTTTACGTCAGGTCCTGCAAGCTCAGCCATGCTGTACCTCTGCAGATGTTCTTTTCTTTTTTCAGGATAAATGATATTCTACTGAGTGTGTACGTCGCATTCATCTTCCTGTGAACGTTTTGATTCAGACACTTTATTAAGGAAGTGTTGAGACCCTGCTTCTAATTCTTTTGGATAACTTAGAATTGTTGGCTCTACCAAAACTTCTGCCTCTCCTTTTTTTGTGCCGTATCACCGAACTTTTCACCGCCATAGCACCATTTTACGTTACAGCCACCAGTGCACAATCCACCGTTCCAGAGCTCAACACCACAGTGCTTCAGATTTTCCAGATGTTTTTGATAAGACTGCTGATGAGTGGGAAGTAGTTTTAGTCACCCATTTTAAGAACACGTACTAGGACTGGGGCTCAGTGTAAGGTTAAACTCTTGCCCTGCAAATAAGAGAACCTGAGTTTGGATCCCCAGAACCTACATAAGGAAGAACGAGGTAGAACAAGGGTCTATAATAATTCACTGCAGTTCCCGGAAGCCAGCTTCATATGCTTCATAGCGAACAACAGGAAACACTATTTCAAACAAGTTGGAAGGCAAGTACTGACTGCCAAGGTTGTCCTCTGACCTCCTCACACATGCTGTGACATTCAGGCACCTACACACACACACACACACACACACACACACACACACACACACACATGCAAACACAAAAAACAATACACACACACACACACACACACACAGAGACACACACACAAAACACACAGACACACAAAATACATGCAGACATGCAAAACACAGACACACACATTTTTAACAAAAAGAATAGGTATTTAGTATTTATAATCTCACAGTTGTTTGTTTGTTTGTTTCTTTTTTTTTGATTTTTTCGAGACAGGGTTTCTCTGTGTAGTTTTGGTGCCTGTTCTGGATCTTGCTCCGTAGCCCAGGCTGGCCTCGAACTCACAGAGATCCGCCTGGCTCTGCCTCCCAGGTGCTGGGATTAAAGGCGTGCGCCACCGCCGCCTGGCCAGTTGTTTCTTCGTACAAAGGCTCCAGTTGCCCAATAATGACCACGGTGGAAGGTAGAACTAAGAGAAAGGAGTTCCTTATTTTTTTTTATTTGATCACTATTTTCTTAATTTTTTTTTCCCAAATGAAAGGTGTATTTAAATATGGGCATAACTTCTAATCATTCAGCGTGGATCCCCATGTGCCGGGCATGCTGTGAGGTGGGGTTGTGACACACAAGGATATGAAGTCCTTGAACCCTTGCTTCAGGTCATGTGATGTATAGTTAGCAGCACAGAGTACCCTGGAGGTGACCTGCAGACACCAAAACGCTGCCCTCTCTAAAGTCCCCAAGCTTCACCGGGGGCTTCAGGAGGTGTGGTGTGGCATCCTCAGGCTCCATTCGGCAGCACCCAGGCGTCTCCATCCTTGTCTGCTAGCGCCCCGCAGCAGGAAGTAGCTGCCGCAGGAACATTCTGTGTAGACTGCAGTTCCTAGACACCATCTGGGGACCAGCGTCGACACCGTTCCTTCTGTGGAATCATCCAGGGAGCTCGTTAAGCAGCCACACATCTTGGCCTCATTCTCCAAGTATTTGTAGGCTTGGGACGAGGCCCAGAACTTTATGTTTTTAAACACTCTCTAGGTAATTTTGGGTTTGGGAGCCACTGACTTGCCATTGTCTCAGACTGCGGGCTTCCCTGTGTCTTCATTTATTTACTCGTTTCCACGTCCAGTAAGCCAGGATCAATGCCTACAGGGGAAGGCCTTGACGTGTGTGTTCCTCTAGAGCGGTAAGATCTGTACTTAGGTTCCGGAAGCCCATAACTCCCTGGAGACTCAAAGGCTCTCGAGAGTGAAGAGTTCGGAGTGGGGGATGTCATGGAGCCAGGAGCATCCAGAGGAGCTGGAGGAGACAAGGGGGGCTCCAGGAGGGGTGCAGAGATCCCCAAGCCAGCAGGAAAGACTCACTGACGTCATCCCCGCAAGGGAAGGACTGTAGAGGCTGAGGGTGTAGGAGGCTAGAGACAGGAGGGGTCACAATGAGCAGTTTTTCTGTCCCTTTGGAAGCTAGGTAGGTGTGGTTGGGAGGTGAAGGCACAAGAAGGGAGTGGCCAGCACCGACAATGACCTTATATTTTAAGCTAAGAGCTGTAGTTTTGTTCTGAGTATAATAATATGTCACCCAAGAATTTTAAGTAGGGGTGTGGCATGTTGGGATTTGATTACAGAAAGGTAACCCTGACTTGGGTGGATCTAGGTTAAGTAGCCAAGAGGAAGAAACCGGTAGGCAGAGAATGGGTACCCTATGAGAGGAACAGGGCATTCTACACCCATTGTGTCTGAAGCAGAAAATGTCTATCCAATGGGAGAGATGGAAGAGGAGATGGGGAGGGTGTCAAAATCTCTGTGAAGACAGTGGTCAGCTGAGAGGGTGGCCTCAATTTGTGGTGGCCTCCATCTTGTATGAGTTGGGGATTTTTATACATAGCCTTCGATAATCTGAGTGCAAAAGTGGAAAAAGCAGACCTTTGGTATGTAGCTGAATCTAGAGCAATGTGGATGTTCCCTTTTTCTCAAGCTTATGACCTGCAGACGAAGCCAGCCATTGGAACATTACCGTCAGAGGTTTGTTCTTGGTAGATGAATATCGCCAAGGTGTGGTGTGTGAGGAGCTGACCCATTGGTCCCGCCCCACCTTCTGGATAGTTCTGGGCATGTTATTCTGAATATCCAGAAAAGGGGATCTTAGATCTACAGAAGGTGAAAATTCTCAAACCAAGTCACCCCAAATTCACTTCTAAAGTTGCCTTAAGAATAATTCGAATCAGACTCTGCTAATGTTAAGGGCTATTTCCTTAGGACAGTCAGGATTCTTTGCTAGCTGTAGTCAAGAAGAATTGATCATTGAATTAAGCCTTTGTCAGGCGTGACTTGCTGTATATATAAAATGTTCCCTGACAGTGTAATCCATCTAACTTGGACTGAACCACACTAATTTGAGATAATTGGGAGGAAGACCTGTCCAAGGAGGTGAAAGATTTAAATGTTATGGAATATTTAATGAAAGGAAGCTATTCCTTTTATGTCCGTAGGCTATGTAACGAAAGGGTAAATTATTTATAATTAGCATATCAATTGTTGCCATGGCAGAAGTTCCTTAGCATTTGAAAACAGGTTATTTTTTTTCATCTTCAATAATAGATACAGTCCTGTGAAATCTTATTTACGCCACTTAATTGCACTAACCAAAGGAAAAGTGACTGTTAACCTGGCCCTCTCCCATAATCCCTAAACTCAAAGTTGGTCCATTGCATATGGAAACGAGGCCTTGTTATATGGGGAAATCAGGTAAGTCTCCTTAAAGACAAGTCAGATATTTGTGTACCCTACCATCTGTGTGAGAACAGATGTGCTTCTGAGATTGAAGAGGAAATGATACCTGTGTAAATATTCAAGACAAACGGGCAAAGTAGTCAAGGTAAATTACAAAGTAAAAATTGAAATTGAGGATAAAATTCTCAAGGCAGGGCTGGGGACGTGTCTGTGTTGGTAACATGCCGGTCTAGCATGCACAGGGGCCTGGCTTTGATCCCCAGCACCATATAAAACCCAGTAGAGTGCCACACACTTGTAATTCTCAGAACTTATGAAGGTCACTGGGCATGGTGGAGCATGTCTTTAATCCCAGCACTGGGGAGACAGAGGTCATCCTCAGCAATGTGCCAAGTTTGAAGGCCAGTCTGGCTATATGAGACCTTGCCCCCCACAAACAAACAAACAAACAAATGAGTAAACAAGTAAATAAATAAATAAAAATCAAGATGAAATAATAATGAAGTAATTAAAGAAAACAGTCAACATAAGCACCCTAAGTGATAAATATATTTCTGATGTAAATAATACATGTTTTTTTTTTCCCCCTAAGGGATATTTTGGAATTTGGGATACTGATGCCTTTCATGTACTGAGGGTCAATTAGACAACATTTGTATTCCTTCATTTGATACAACAACCAAAAGTATGGAGTTAGTGGTATCTTTGTGTCCGTTTATGAACAAGGAATTTCTGGCTGAACGTTTGACGTAGCTGATGCAAAGCTAGGATTTGAATTGAGACCAATGAAGTTTTCTTACCATAAACTGTTCGCACTTCATCCTCTGATTTAGAATTAGGATAATGCAGGCGGAATCTTTAACGAGATCCACAAGAGAGGCAGAGGTTGAAAACTGGGCCCCGAGTGAAAGATCAACTGACTGTGGACTCTAAGAAGGAAAGAGCTGGTCTCCTGGAGACAGCCTTAAGCCACGAGAATCCAAACAGTACATTCTGAGGGGCATTATTCATAGCTTGAGTTGCGTTTTCAGCCCCTTAGTTACAGATTCTCTGCACGTGCGGAGACCTTTTCTATTGGTTTTCTGCTAGCAGAGTCCATGCTTGGTGTCTCAGGGCTGGGAACGTGACAGAAGAGCTGCCTGAGTCGGGGTACATATAAGCTCTGCATGCAGCCAGCTCTGTGGTCTGGTCCAGGCCTGGCTCTTCTGTGTGCCATGTGTAAAATGGGACAATAAGAGCAACTACTTCCTGAGAATGTTCTGATTAAATGCCTTCCTAAATGTAGTGTGTGAGACCATTAACTGGTGTGCCATTTACGCTTAGCCGTAGTCAACAGTTACTGTTATTAATAAGTTGATTATCTAAGGTTGGCAGTGGTGTTTGGGGTTTCTAAAAAGGGGCCATTTGTTTCTGAGGACTTCTCTCTCTCTCTCTCTTTTTTTTTTCAGAGTTAGGAGTACTTAACTGGCTATAATTATATTGGCCCCTGACCTATAGGAGGGATCTGAAAGATGGTTTAAAATAGATGAGCTTTGCAGGGTGGACATGGTATTTTTCAGTGCACGTGTAACGGATCTAGAAGCAGCAATTAAGACTAATAGTCATGAGGTTCCCAACCAATGCTTTTTGATAGGATGTAGGAGTGTGTGTTGGTGAGCCACACTAATTATCGTCTTGTTTTGCCCTTTCTGGGACTGACTCTGTCATGAGATCTGTGAGGAGCTGCCATCCACTGGCCCCTCTCCTCTTTAGGAGAGACCCTCCTTCCTATCTGCAGACAAGTGAGCAGCACTCAGCAGGGCCTGGGGTTCCCAGAGAGCTATCCAAAGATGAGCAGGCTCTACCCCTCTCCCTGCTGTGGGCCAGTGGTCTTGCTGGCTCTATGATGGGACCAGCAGAGCAGCTGGGATGTTCTGCAGAGAGAACACAAGGGAAAATCCATTTCCAGGTCCTCAGGAGCTCGGAGGGGATTATGCCCGTCACTTCATTTTGCATTTAGCTGATTGGCTTTGTGGTAGCTTTCTTCTAATGGATTCCTTTTCAGCTCAGGTGGTCTGGAGTCTGGAGTGCATGTGTTTCTGTTACCGTGGTTAGAAAGCAGGGCAGATCTGGTGCTGGGGTATCTTTGTGTCTGGTATTGTCCTCCTGCTCATCTCTGCATCTTTACCAATCCAGCCTCCAAATTCTTGTACCTTCCATAGCTGCCTTTATGGACAGAAGACGAAACTATTGGGATTAAGACCAAACAAGGCCAGCATGTGCAAAAAAGGCCACTTCAGTGTCTTCAGGAGTTTTCCTCTTCTAGATGCTTGAGAAATGCCTATTCCAATTCCAAAAGGACAACAGAGAAAATGGCAGCTGTGGACCTCGGTGTTCAAGAACGGATCGGAGACTTCATTTATTAACATGTGATCAGGAAGGAGATCTGGGATAAATGAGAAACTCAGCTTAGGCAGAGTTTGATCCTGTGTCCTGTCAGTGTGGACATAGGCCAGTGACTCAGTTGGTGGCTGAGCCTGCTGTTCATTGTGACTCCCTGGGCCTGTTCAGGAGTTTTTGAGAAAAGAGAAATTTTCTTTTTAAAGCAGCTTCTCTTTTGGAAAATGATCCTAAAAAGACACTAACTACTACTGCTGGTCTTAGGCACTAAGAGACAGTGAAGCCTGGCAGAATTATAGTTCTTATCCAGGGCGGAAATGCTTTGGTCATGTGTAAAATACAACACATTGTATGATATGATGGTGATGGTTCTGGGTTCACCAGAAAAACTGTTCCCTTCCCTGATGTCCTCAGGTGACTATATCAACTTGCTGTCATGAATTTCATATCCAAAGTCTTTAAAGATCTAATAAGGGAACTTAAAATTTTAGCCATGGAGCAGTTCCACAGAATATTACCACCATCAATAGATGGAAGTTGGTCGGCGTCTTGGGGCTTCTGCATTGCCCATGGCTCATTTTCTTTGTGCAACATCCGGGGGGGGGGGCCCAGACTGGCCAGAGCTGACTGTGATGTAGGTTCGGAGCCATCATTAAGTCAAATATACTCTTTGTTGCTTCTGTGGTGATATTTGTCTTCCCTTGAATAATCGGATACAGATCTAGATAAATGTTTTGGGAATTCAAGGAAAAGTTTGGTATCTATCTTTTGAATCTGGAAAGCATACACGTTCTCTCTTCATACTATATGAGGTGTGGTGTGTTGAGTTGTTGCTGTAGCTGAGTATTTTAGGGACATAATTTGTATCAATAACCAATTAATTGTTGGGCATAATGTATTTTAAGGGAATCGGAGGAAGTGATTGAAGCTTTGGCAAAGGTTCTGCCAGGTTCTTCTGAGTTGTCTGTAAATACTAAATTCAAAGGAAAGAAGAGGCCTGTGCTAAGACTTCCTAATTCTCCCTCCCTTTGCCCTCCCCACACAACACCAGCAAAAGGTCAAAGCCAAAATACAGAGAAAAGCTAAGTATGATCCATGGCCAGTTGGGTCCACGGACATGCACCAAGTCTCAGGCAACATCATGGAGGAGGGGGCGGCAAGGCTGTAACAGACAGAGGACCAGGAATGCTGTGAGACAGCATCTCCTAGGAATGATGGTGATGCTTCGTTTGTGAGACCACAACAAATGGCCAAGTAAGGACTACGCAGTAGACATGTTCACATGGAAGGCAGGAATCTCACAGGGCCCCACCCCTAGACAAAGAACTGTAGGCAACTGGGGGGTGCTGAGACCTACCTGGAGAAGCAGTCTTTCCCCAGGGAATGAGTCCCCTAATTGGTTTTTCAGTACAGAGTGGTCAGTCCCGAAACCACATGCATGCAACATTGAAGGATCTCAGCAGGTATTGATATACTAGCAATAACCAAGAAGAGGAGGCCAGGCATTTGAGAAGAGGGAGCACAGGAGGAGTCGGAGGAAGGGAAGGGAATGGAGGGAAATGATGTAATTATATTAAAAAGAAAAACAGATCAAGGCAGGATTATGTGGGGGGAAGGTGGCAGAATGGAGGGGTACTTGGTTCCCCGTGTTTCTGAGATCCAACAGCTGGCATTTAGGCTCAAGACTCTGTGATTGTTTCTATACAGTGAAAAAAATGTATTAAAACTGATTGGCCTAGCTATATAACTTTCATCTTTAAGGTGGACATGATTGCCTATTGCCACGTGTAAGGCTTATCGTAGGGACTCAGCAGGGGAAGTGCCCACCGCACTGGCACGAGGACCCGAGTGTGAGTCTTAGCACTCGAGTCAAAAAGGCAGACATGGTGGCTGTATTTGTAATCCCAGCACAGCCCGGGGACCCGAGTTTGTGTCTCAGCACCCATGTAAGAAAAAGAAAAGGCCAAACAACAGTGTTTGTCTTCCCAGCACTGGAGAGATGTAGACAGAGCAACCCCTGGGGTTCACTGACCATCCAGGTCTTGGTTAGTAAGAGACCCTGCCCCCCCCCAAAAAAAAGATGGACATAGCACTTAAGTAATGGTACTTAATTTGATCTCTCGTCTATACATGGGTGTGTAGTACATGCACACACTCACACACAGACACACACACACACACACGCATATATAGAGAGAGACAGATAGACAGAGACAGAAAGAAAGACAGAGAGAGACAGAGTGCTTCCTAGAATAATATGCAGTTTTATTTCATTTCTTGTGGGAAAGCCGTTGTTGAAATGTTTGGTTTTTTTAATAACACTGATCTGGATCTACAATGCTTTCCTTCCTTCTTGCCTGCTACACCAGCATCTGTGGCTGCTGTAGCTCTGACTTGAAGACTCAACTCAGGGAGACTGAACATAAACCCTACGAATTGAAGAAGAAACTTCTCATGGGAGGAATGCGAGTGTTTTTTTTTTTTTGGTATCTGAATAGCCCTTGACACAGGTGTTCATCTAGAAACTACAGCATACGTTGTGGCAATTGTCATAACCCTCAAGCTTCCAAAGCAGCCTAGCCTCTTAATTTCTCAAAGCATCCTGACTTCTGTATCCCACCACAATGTGTTACGGAGATACCAACTACCCAGTGCTACCTTCTATTGACCGATGTGATGCTGTCTAGTGCCTGTGTGCAAGCATGGCTGTAGCGGGCAGGTGTCTAGCGACAGTGAAAGACAAAGGTCTTCTGTCTCTGGGCAGTGTACAGACCGCGGGGAAAGACCTAGAAAGGGATTTCCTGTGCTTGGAAGGTTGTGCTGTGCAGAGCAAGGAAAAGCTGAAATTGCATGGGCAGAGGACGGGTCAGGAGATGCCTTTAGGTAGACATATAGCTGCTTTACTTATGGGGGCCAAGACGTGCATGTCAATCAAAGGGCAGTAAACCAGAAAGCATAGACGGTTTTGAATCTGGAGAGTGACGTAATAACTCACTGTAGAACTCATGCCAAATTGAAGAGGGCAGGAGGGGGCCACATGGAGAAGTAAGGGCTGTTCCAGGGGTCCGGGCATGAGACAGTGATGGCCTGGTGTAAATGATGCCAGTGGACTCCAGGACCAACATGTTCTCTAGAAACCCAACTAATAATGGTTGGAGATTGGCAAATAGAGCGGAGGGCCAGGAGGGAGGAGGCGGTGGCAGTGCCCAGGTTCCTGGCTACGAGAGGTGCCATTTCCTGAGAAGCAGGTATCTGAGTAGAGAGAGTATGGCTATGAGGGGCAGACCTTGGTGAGTTCCGTTTGGGGATATGTAGGTACACAGGTAGAGCTGTCTATTCGGCGTTCCATTTCCCTTGATGGGTTAATCTGAAAATCGCCTTGCACATACCAATATTGTTAACTTATGACTCCTAATCTCGATAAAGATTTGTTGTGATTCACTCAAGGGATCATGTCAGTTTTGAATAATTAGTGACTGTTTGGAGCCTCATGAAAAGTAGTATGGCCGCCCCTCCCGAAGCAGCTTAAATTTGGCTCTGACTCTGGGGAAGCCAGCCTCCTACAGCACAGCCGTGTCTCCCAGCTCCTTGTCAGAACATGGAAGGTGTGGGTGGATCTGCAGCTTCAGGCCTCAAGAAATGTCCCACACGAGGGCTCCTCATCTCGGCAATATTTATAGCCTCTTGCGAAACAGCACTTCAAAATCTCTTGTATTTATAAAGCGCTTATTCTAAAGCCCGAGCTTTCCCACCATCTCTTAGATTATCCATAGGAAGATGCTAAGAGGCAGATTTTTATTCTGAATGGCCACGGGAAATATGGAAACAGAACATGGCTTTCTGAATGATTTATTAGTTAGTGTTTATATTAGCCTACTGTTTACATTTTTAATGTGCATTCAATTGAAAGTAATTCTCGTTAAGGTCTTGGATAATTTCCAAAGCAGATTATCAGGTTCACACCCAGCGTTTATTTGAGTTTGTGGACAGATACAAATGGTGTGTTAATACCTATCCCCCAAGTGTTTCCAATGATGCTGATTGAATTTGGTACCGCAGTCAAGTAAAGGACATAATTGGGAGTGGCTTTTCTTCATCATGGCTGAGTCTTGTAGAAACTGAAGGGTTTGTATAAAAAATCCGTAACAAACAAACAAACAAGCAAACACCCCAGGGAAATTATCTAATAACTGCATCTAACTCAGATGTTACTGATGATTCCCATTTTGAGTGTGGTAATTAAAATTACAGTATTTTTGTGGTTGGAGGAAAGATTTGTGATTTACTTACACTTTACCTCAATGTCCTTTCTGAACCAAAATAATTTAAGGTGTCTTAGGGAGAGATGCATAAATATGATTCAAAAAAAATTAAAGAAGTGAAAATGGAAAGGAGAAAATAAAAGTTGGAAACAGATACAGGTGGGTGCTTAATGGTGATGATAATTTTAATTTAGACGTGGTGGGCAATATCTGTAATTGTAGCACTGGGAAGGCAGACACAGTAGATTTAAGGCCAGCCTGGGCTACATAGTCTGGCTGAGTTGTAAAGCACTTGTCTAGCATGCACAAGGCTGTAGATTAGATCCTGAGGTTTAAAACAGAAAAAAAAAAACAAACAATTAAAAAAAATGTGCTGGGATGTGTCAGAAAGTCATACCCAATTTCAACTGAAGATTAAAATATAAATATTATGTTTAATTGAATATAAACTAATTGTCTTTCCTGACTATCTGGCTTCACTGTTTTTGAAATCAGGACAAAAGGATTCATTCAGCTGGACAGTGGTGGCTCACCCCTTTAATCCCAGCACTCTGGAGGCAGAGGCAGGTGGATCTCTGAGTTCGAGGCCAGCCTGGTCTGCAGAGTGAGTTCCAGGACAGCCGGGTTTACATAGAGAAACCCTGTTTTGAAAACCAAAAACCAAAAAACAAAACAAAACAAAAACAAAAACCAAACCCAACCAAACAAAAAACCTTGTTCAATCAGCTTGATCTATGTATTAAAACTTTATATCCATATTATCTTCTATATTTTATATTCTTTGTCTTTTGTTTTTCTTTCTTCCACTGACTTATCCAGTAATACAGCAGTTAGTGCCAGAATTAATTAAAACAATTCCCCCATCTCTGCTTATCATTTAAGAAGTGTAGTGGTTCTTCCTCAGCCCTTTGGCCTCAACAAACCTCTAAAAAGCTGCGTTTCTTCTTCAGAAGCACTTTGGCAGCACCTTTTAACCTATTCTGAAGTATAACCAACATACACACATGCTTGCAAACGGTCAGCATGTGCACTAGGACCTCACTTAGGAAACGTACAGAGGTTGCTTCGTTGGAACCCCTCCTATGGCATCATGACTACTCAGGCACACTGATCTGGCCGGGCTTTTGTGTCGACCCTGTTGTCTCCATGGTCTCTGGTGACTCAGATATGAAATAAACTCTCTCTTGAGGAAACATTTCCAAGTCTGATCACAGCCCTGCACAGCTCTGCTTTGACGAAACCAAGCTGGTTTTGTGCTTATATGTTAACTGGAATTCTAAGCACAGATCATCCCAGGTTTCCAACATGGAAGCCCAGCAATGGCAAGCCCACCTTAGAAACCATGTCTTGGGCCATGCACTCAGAAGGCAGAGGCAGGCGGATCTCTGTGAGTTCGAGGTCAGTCTGGTTGCATTAGTGGAACCTTGTCTCAAATGAACAACAACAAAAGGAAGTCACATGGCAGGGGTCACAGGGGTCTGTCTGAATCAAAACACAACCAGAAGCAACTGGGGACCTTAACTGCTGGGTGCTAGTTCAGCTTTAAGTGAGGCTCAACTTCCAGTGAAAAACCTGCTATCCTGTTGACCCCAAAGAAGACAATACAACCAACTACAAGCTCTTTATTTAGGGTTGCCTTTCCCTTCAGACTACCCTGTAGTCCTTGGTAACGAATTCCACAGACAATTGTAAGGCTAAATCTATCTTGCTGTTCTGAAAAAGACAGAAGGGAAACTGAGGTAGGAGGGGGAAATGGTGGGCGTGATGAATCAGAGACAGGGCATACGAATGAATGATTTTAGTACTGTGAAGAAGTTCAATCTAACGTTGAATTCTAGCCCAGTGTCCATTGCAACCCTATCCCTACCTCTAGGACTTGGAATAAAGCCTTTTAAACTCTTGGAGTCTTTCTCTACCTCCCAAGAGTGGGGACTGTGGTGTGTCTGGTATGCTGTTTTTTTTTTTTTTAATTTGTTTATGTTTTTCTTGCCTGTAGTTCCTTTGCACTGTCTGTGACTCCGTCTCCCTCATCTGTCCCTGGGAAGCCAGCCTGTGTGAATGCTCACCTGATTCTCCTCAGTCCAATTGCTTCTGCATGATCCTCTGTTTGTTACCCTCTGATTGAGCCATGTCACTGGATAGTTTTCTTAGAAATTTCTGCAAATGTCCTTGCACAGCAGAGCATAAACTCATTGACTACAGCATCTTTTACTTTATTCTAAGACCTTATCGTATCTTTTCTGTGTACGGAATAAGGTTGCCCCAAATGGAAAATATTGATAAAACAATGAATTATCTATGAATATTCTGTAGACAGAGCTATGTCTACAGATGATCCATGATGGAAATTAAGAAATTAAGAACTTTTTTTTAGTATACTTATAGATGCATAGGATTTTGGGGGGAGGGAGCGGGCGGATTCAAGACAGGATTTTTCTGTGTAGCTCTGGCTGTCCTGGATCTCACTCTGTAGATCAGGCTGGCCTCAAATTCACAGAGATCTACCTGCCTCTGCCTCCTGAGTGCTGGGATTAAAGGCATGCACCACCACAGCCTGGCTGATGCATGGAATCTGGGGAATGCTAGCCTGCTTGCATTCTCAGAAGACCAGCCTGCCAGCTGTGTACTGTGTAACAATCTGCCTTACCTCCTGATTTCATGACAAACCATCTATTGTCACCTCTTACACATCTTAGACAATGCACCCCACTGTACCACCGTATCCAGGCTAATTAATGATTGAAAGGTTTTTTTTAAATAACGAATTAAAAACTTTTAGGACATTTGGAGTTATAATGTGGTGGTCAGAAGAGAATGAAGTTTTGCTCATTTGAATGGACATCACAGGGTAGGAGGAGATACTTACTGCACTGTCCTACACTTAACAGATTCGTTTGCTATTATGCAGGCTGAGCACCGCTCATGCCTAAGAGGGAGAGCTGAAGCAGCCTCGGTCCAGAACCACGGATTTCCATTCCACTGGATGATCTTTCTTAGGAGTCACGCCTTGGCTGAGCTAAAAGTCAGTCAGGTGCAAGGAAACTTCAACACACATTAAACCCGTTGAGTATGTGTGATGCTTCAGCTTAGAGAAGTTGGGCATTAAATGAACATGAATTCAGAAGTCTCTTCCTTAATTTCAGTTCCTCATTTAGACACAGCTTTTAGCTGTGTGTGTGTGTGCGTGTGTGTGTGTGTGTGTGTGTGTGTGTGTGTGTGTGTGTGAGACTTGTGCTTGAATTTGCACGATGCCAGAGGAGGATGTTAAGGGTCCTGCTCTATCAATCTTAATCCTTCCTTTGAGACAAGGTCTTTCAGTGTATCTGGAGCGAGGCTGGTGACCAGTAAGCCCCAGCGATTCTCTTGTCTCCTCAGTGCAGGATGGTTATAGGAACACGTGACCATGCCCTGCGCCCCTGAACTTGCTGTGTAGACCAGGTTGGCCTTGAACTCAAAGAGCTTGCTCTGCCTCTGCCTCTCACGCCCTGCGCCCCTGAACTTGCTGTGTAGACCAGGTTGGCCTTGAACTCAAAGAGCTTGCTCTGCCTCTGCCTCTCACGTGCTGGAATCAAAGGTGCTATATCTGCCTATAGTAAAAATTAGGGTACCTTTTTCTTTGCTCGAATCATTAGTTCTGTATTTTACAGCGTTATCTTTCTTCACATTTCAGTTTGAGACACGTTGGAAAAGTGGCTTCATCTAAAGTTGATGAAACAAGAAGCCACCTTTAAACCAGGGGCTTTCAGCGAATGCGTGTGCCTTGTGGATTTCTTTTTGTGAAATATATAGATTTGAATCATCCTCTTCTCCACTCTTCTTAAAGAATTGTACTTTTTCTTCTCATGATATTTGGACCCTTTTCTGCTTTTTCCCCACCAAGGATCTATCCTCCAAGTTTGCATTTGCAAGTGTGAAAGCTTTTGTGTGATCATTTTGTTTTGTTTGGTTTTTTTTAGACCCATGATTATTTTGGAGACGACAGAAGGATTATTTTAAAATGTATTTTCTGGGTTGGCGAGATGGCTCACTGGATAGAGGTGCTTGCTGCTAAACCTGGCAAGCTGGGTTCGATCCTGGAACCCCCATGGCAGGAGAAAGCTGACTCAAGGAAGTTCTTCTCTGATCCCCACAGGGGCAGTGCTCTACCTAGCATTTTCTTTCCTTCCTTCCTTCCTTCCTTTGTTCGTTCCTCCCTCCCTCCCTCCCTCCCTCCCTCCCTCCCTCCCTCCCTCCCTCCCTCCCTCCCTCCCTTTCTTCCTCCTTTCTTCTTTCTTTTCTCTAGCTTTGAACTTTTTTTTATTAACAAAGTTTTTTATTCATTTTACACACCCATCACAGATCCCCCTCTTCCCTCCTCCCGCCCCTCCAGCCTTCCCTCCCAACACGCCCGCCCCCCCCCCCCCAATTCCCTCCTGCACCAAGGTTAGGCCTCCCATAAGGAGTCAGCAGAGCCTGGTACTAGCTTTGAACTTTTAACCTCAGTTGTTACAGGACATTGGCTCTTATTAAAACAATCGCCTTGAGTCCTTGGTCATTACAAGTATTTCTTTTTCTCTTGAATGGCTTGTTTTAAAAAAGGAGAGCCACCTGAAAAGACTGATAAAAGATGGAGCTCTTTGGGATTCACATTTTGAACTTTTAAAGGCTATCAGTAGTTGATCAGACAATTCAGCCTTTGAAACAACTTGTGACAAAGTCACTTCATGGCTGGGGCAGAAGGAAGGGGTATTGTTTCATAATACAGGGGTAACAAAGCACCCCGGACTCTCGAGGGGGCTTGTAATCACAGAGCTTTATTCTCTTGAAGTTCTGGAGGACGAATCTGAAGAGAGAATCCTTCCTGGTCCCCTCAGCTTCTGTGGTCTAGGAATTCCTTGGCTTATGGTCGTGTTGCTCTAGGCCAAGCCATAGAGACCATGTGGCATTTCCCTCTACTGTGTCTTCTCTTCTGACTCATAGAGAGAGCTTGTCACTGGACCCGGAGCCCAGCTGGGTAACCTGGGGGTAATCCTCCCATCTTGCCATCTCTTATCCTCAAAGGCGCCATTTTTGAATTAAGGCTACAGTCATGCGTTCTGGGGTTAAGACTTACGTATGCCTGCATGCCAGAAGAGGGCACCAGCTCTCATTATAGATTGTGAGCTACAATGTGGTTGCTTGGAAATTGAACTCAGGACCTCTGGAAGAGCAGCCAGTGCTCTTAACCTCTGAGCCATCTCTCCAGCCCCCAACACTCTGATTTAGGCATTTACAATAGTTTCTGAAGTCATGTTTTCACAGTCCGTCTCTGTTCCTTTGACTGTCATTTGGAGGACCCTTCCTGCCTTAGTAATTGTCCCGTGGTGCTGCTGCTCTCACAGAAGAAATATTTAATTGTTTGGTTTATTCATTAGTGAGTGCCAAATGACTAAAAAAACGTGCTTTTGTCCTATCAATTTACTTAGCAATTTGGAAAACATTTTGTTTTACCATTCCATAAATCCAGTCACTTCCTGTGGGGATGTGTGCACCTTCTGCGGTACTCCCCAGACCTGGGATTAGACAAGGCATGGCCATCCTTACTTCTGTCCCACTCGGTTAGTTGTGTATGTTTGTCATAGCAACCACTAACAGCCAGCGTCACCAAGGCGTCGCCATCGAAAGGGACTCTAAAACCTCTGCTCTTTCCGAATTACCAAACCTGTTCACCTCAGTGTTTAAAACTGGGAGGTCACCCTCACTGGCTGTCTCCTTGATGCCATGCAGTGGCCAAGTATCCCTTTCTAGTTTAGCAGTACTAAATTAACCTCCTCACACTTGGAAGCCTGCCTTCCTTTTCCTGATGGTTCGGATTGTCAACCTGACAGGATCTGGCATCGCCCAGGAGACCAGCTTTTGGGTATGTCTGTGATGGATTATCTGGTTAACTGAGGCAGGAAGACCTAGCTAAACGCGGCTGGCACCGTCCATGGCTGGGGCTCTCCATAGAAAGAAAAGGAGAAAGGGCGTTGAGCACCAGCCTTCACGGCCTTCTGCTTGCTGATTGTGGATACAATGTTACCAGATGCTTCATGTTCCTGCTGCCTTGACGTCCATCCCATGATGCACTGTGCCTTAAAACTGTGCGCAAACACCTCCTCCCTCAAGCTGCTTTTGTAAGGTATTTTTGATGCAACACCAAGAGAGGTCATGAACACTCCTTTTCTTAAAAGTAAATAAACAAATAAAACAAACCTTGTCTTCATTAGACTGGATATTTTCATTTATATCTTACTCCAAACTCACTGCTCTTTCTGAATTGTCAAACCTATTCATGTTAGTGTTTAAAATTTTTACATTTCCCATATAATTGTCTAATAAATACTTGTTGAGGAATATCATGTCAAAGAAACCACAGGTCATTTGAGGCGGGGGGAGACACAAAGACTGAGAAAAAGAAGACACAAGGCTTGCTCATGTTATATCTGGTATGGCTAACTGGCCACTTTATAAAACATAGTTAGACCAAATTTATTCTTCTGAGTGAGGGATGAGGATTAGAAGTTAACCAAGAAATACTTTAGTTTATCTTTTCATTTTTGAAGTCATTTTACTGATGGCATGATTGAATTAGGGATTCCATGTGCTGGTGGAATCTTGAGTAATACATGCTCATTCATTCATTCATTCATTCATAATAGTAATTCTTACTCATTCTTTAGATTCTGTGTTTACTCTTCAGTTCTTTCCTTCATTCACAAGATATATTTCTTACTTTTCTTTTTGCTGCATTTTTTTTATTGACTTAAAGTATTGCCAGGTGACTCTGGCTGAATCTAGAATCACTATGGTAGACCAGGCTGGCCTCTAACTCATAGAGATCTGCCTGCCTCTGCCTCCTAAGTAATGGGATTAAAAGCACGCGCCACCACACGGAACCATATGATGTTTCTTGAATGCCACATTTATGTTTCATGGGTACACTAAAGAGACTGGGCATGTAGTGATCATCGAGATGTTAAGCATATTTATGTTATGTGGTTAAAGTGTTCACAAAGTATCTGTTGCACAGAAAGCTGTTGGCACATGGCATGTAGAAGGAATACTAACATCATTAAGTTTATATAGTCTATGTCAAAAAGCTCCATGAGAAAAAACATAGGGATGACATGTAAATCAATGGATTGTGAATTTTCATTTGTACTCTTTGGTTAGGGGAAGAGTATGAGATTTCTGTGACAACAGAGAACAATTGGTATATCTCGGTGCCTACTAATCTATTCTTATTTTTAAGCTATTAGATTGTATGTGTTAAAGGGTCTGTTCCCAACCCATTACAAAAATATGGCTGGTCCTCAGGGGTATTTAATGTATCAAAAGTGTTAAAAACCTTCAAGGATTGATAAGTAATTAGCCTTCATACCTAATGTGTAAGCAGCAGAGGGATCTTTGATTTGGGTTCAATCAATGTAATTTTAATGTTAACGGCCCTGAGATCAGCAGCCAGCAGTTAAATAAACTTTGACACTGGGTACAGACATGTCAACAAAGGCACAATCCAATTTACTATTGATTGATCAACCAGTTAATTTCCTTTCAGTTGAGACGTTTGCAAAACAGTTATTTTCTACACGAATGGTATGTGCGTGCACAGAGCCTTTTGTTTCAACAATCCTAAGGGGAAAAAAAATGGAAAGAAAGAAAGAAAGAAAGAAAGAAAGAAAGAAAGAAAGAAAGAAAGAAAGAAAGATAGATAGATAGATAGATAGATGGGTGGACAGATACTTGGACCGTTGAAGAACACTTGTCACTCACTCTGTTAACCAGATCTGATATCAGATCTGCGTCCCTTCTGGTATTATAGGATCAGTCCCGGCTCTGACTCTCTGGGAGCTCAGCTCCCTGAGACGCATGTGGCTCCCTCTTCCTTGTGCTTTCATAACTTGTATCTGGAGGCCACTGGCCCTCAGGCTTCCCTTCAGTTGTGTTCTTCTTTCTCTTCAAAACAATGCATTCCATGTTGCATGATTTCTGTTTGTAAACTGACTTTCCAGGCATTCTCAAAGGAGATTAGATGATATACTTGTTTTTACAATTTGGGACAATTACAGTGTCAGCGTGACCCGGGACTAGAGACCTCTGTAGAAGGGCAAGGTCAGGGCCAGTTCACCGGAAACAGAGACACATCACACTTACGAAGACTTTTTTATATGGTTTGAAATAAGGAGTCTTCTTCCTCCTCCTGCTTCTGCTCCTCCTCCTCCTTCTCTTCTTCTCTCATGAAAAAAAAAATCTTGTGCTCTGTATTGCTAGGAAAGCACCTCTTACCAGCTCTCCTGCTTGCTGGGACTTGGACTTCTAGCTGTGGCAATAGTCAACAGTGGCTATCAGCCTGTGGGTTGCAACCCTTTGGGAATTGAACAACCCTTTCACAGAGATCGCTGAACACCGTCGGAAAACACAGATATTTATATTACAATTCATAACAGTAGCAAAATTACAGTTATGAAGTAACAACAGAAAAATTTTATGGTTGGGGGTCACCACAACATGAGAAACTGTATTAAAGGGTCACAGCATTAGGAAGGTTGAGAACCACTGGTTTAGGATATAGTAAGATTTTAGAACGGCAGAAACCATGAAATTCCAAATTTGCTAAAATTCATTAATCCAGATGAAAACAGAGATAGGAAAGAACACTGATCTTACACTAAAAATATATTTAATCATTCAGTCATTGTTATTACTATAGACAAATATATAATAATGACTCTGTTTACAAATTTGACAGTACAGGGACGGGGAGAGATACTTTCTAAAATAAATGAGATGGAGAAGCAGTTAAGGAAGACATCCCCATGACAGCCTTTGGCTTCCATGTGTGCATGCATAGGTGAGTGCTTTGGCACACACACACACACACACACACACACACACACACACACACACACACGCACACCCTACTCATGGGCTATAGAACACTGCATTGTTACAGCTTCCAAGTTGTCCCAAATCCTTGAGAAGCATGCATCATTTCATAGAACACAGACATGTCAGTCTTAAAAAAAAATTACAGTTTTATAAATGTTCCAAGCAGACGCATGAAGGACAGAAAAGCGAGCCTTCCTAGGGAGCTGGGCCTGTGTGACAGATTGGTTGCCAATACAAAATCCAGGTATAATTCTAATTATGTATCAGCTCATCATTATTGTGGAGCTGATATGTTGACTCTGCTGTGCACAATGAAGACTGAGCTGTACATACCTTTCTTTGAAGACGACTTCATAACAGTCGTAGTTACCAGCTTGGCTGACAGTGGAGTCCTCCAAACTCTAGTGACTAACGTATTCCAATATTACATTAAGAATATATCAGTACTCATCAGGTATTTATTGAGTACACATTTAAAACATATGGGTGAAGATGCCCTTTGGGTTTAAATTCTCTGTTTGCATCTGGGTACCACAAGATGCCAAGTAATAAAGAATATTTGGAGGAATATGTTTATTCAGCAAATTATGGACCTTCCCTATTACAAACCTATCTTTTATTCATTTAACAAATATTTATCTAATATCTACCGTGTCCAGGCCTTGAGCTCGGTACTATATCAACAAAAAGAGATTGCTACAGTTATAGAATGATGTATGATATGATGCCATTAGTTTAGCATTTGGACTGTGCACATAAGAAGCCCACATGTTGTTTGTACATCACATTTTGCAAATGTCAGGGTATTTAAAAAAGTACGAGAAAGATCAACATCAATTTCACGAGCATGATTGACCCTGGCTGTGGAATCAGAGTGCAGTTGCCTTTACCTCAAAGCTTTCATTTCCTAATATGAAAAATTATCAAAATATTTCAACAATTGTTTCGGGGGGTGGCTAGGGAGGTGTGTTCTAGGACCACTTCTGAATACTTTTTTTTTTTTCCCAGACAAGGTTTCTCTGTGTAGTTTTGGTGCCTGTCCTGGATCTTGCTCTTAGACCAGGCTGGCCTCAAACTCACAGAGATCCGCCTGGCTCTGCCTCCCGAATGCTGGGATTAAAGACGTGCGTCACCACTACCTTGCCCTGAATGCTTTTATAGTTGTAAATTTTCTTCAAAAAATGGAACACACATGAGAATCCCCATTGTAGAATGGGTGATGGAGACAGAGGCGGTGTGGACAGACCTCGTTCTAGCAAGCAGTCATTCTGAGTGAAGAACTCAAGCTACAATCATCCATCGCTGAGAAAGCAAATACAGAAATGGGCTGACTGATTATTGATGATCTTTGATAAGATTATCATTTGGTTGGTCTTATAGCGATAAGCCGTTGTGTTCTTTAGATCTTCTGGATCATTTTCAGGTTGCCTCCACATAGAAGCAAAACTTAGCTATGCTGCCTGGGGTGCTAAAAATGCCCAGAAGTGACGTTTGTATGTGAGACTCTTAGCCCTTCTCCAGGGGAACAAGTTTTGTGAAAACAAGATGATTCCATTTTTCTGGGGGGATTACATGTGTTGCCAAGCGCCAAGCAAGCCCATTTAGCATGCTATATGGCAAAGTTGTTTTACATTCTTGAAACCAAAGCACGCCATTCTAGTGGAGACAAAGGACACTTGTAATTTAGGTTCTGACTAAGACGTCGCGTGTCCCCATTCAGAGCCTGCTTTTATCCTCAGCGGGTTTGGATAGGACACAGCATTTTCTCCTTCTTTGGTAAAAATTATAGTCATCTTATCCTCCTGCAGAATAGACTTCCTAAACTCCTAAAAAACAAAAACAAAAACAAAAAAAACAACCCCAGTCGTGAAATGCTTAATGTTCTAAATCCAAATAAAACAATTCTGAATGTGGCTGCACGGCCCCCCTAGGACTACAGTATTTTAAATGGTTGATTTAAAACATTTCCTATGGAAATGGGTGCTCAGGGCTGGCGGTTTTGGAGAGAACCAAGTACTGTTTCCAGGGAATAGCCAGTTTTGTTCTAAAACAACTGAACACGTGCTGTTGGCGGGACTCAAGATAACCCTCTTGTGATAGTTTCCGATGGCCCTTTAGTTGTCCATGAAATGGTGCTTGTGTTACTTTCTTTCCTCCTTGCTCTGACACAGCTCCTGACAGAATCATCTCAAGGGGTGTGAGGCTTCCTCTGGCTCACAGCTTATAAGTTCACAACCCACCGTGGTGGGACGGTGTGGTGGGGTTGGTCCAGGGAGGTGGGAGCTGACCAATGCTATTCTTGGTAGATGAGGCGGTCGAGACAGGACCAAGAAGAAATGGGTCCACTCTACAACCCTCAGTGTCGGTCTTTAGTAGCTTAGGTCCATCAGCTAGGCTCTCATCCCCCAGGTACCACAGCCTTCCGAAACAGCTCCACCCCACTGGGGACCAGGTGTTCGAACACATAAGCCTGTGGGGGAGGGGTGGGTCCAGCTTCAAAAATCATAACGGCCTGGTAAAATAGTGGTGAAAATCCTGGGATTTCTCATCAGACTGGTTTGATTTCAGGTTCTCAATCCAGCCTTTATTTACCGTGTGACCTTAAGCAAATGACATGACTTTTCTCAGCTTCAGCTCTCTCGCTTCTCGATGGCTATTGTAATCACCGCGCCAGCAAAGAAGAATAAGTGGGATTTTCCTGTGCTCTTAGGAAGACTTTAATAATAAGTAATCCTTGCGTGTTGGCTTCAGCATTGGCTGGCTTGTTAGTTAAATAACTGGGTGCGAGCGGTCCTGCCCTCGCATCTCCTAAGACCCTCTTCGCCAGATCTGCCCTGGATGGGCTCCTTGGTTACAGGCGGAGCTCTGCTCTGCCCTGTACTGTCGGCCTTGCTTTCTCTGTCCTTCTGTTGCTGTCCTTAAAAAGCAAGTAAGGTGTCCTGTGAGGCTAGAAAGTAATAGCTGCCTTATTGTTCAGGTTTCAGTAAACGCTGTCCCGTCCCCGTTCCCCCCCTCCCAGCCACTGCCCTCCCTTCCCCCAACACACACTCTCTGATTTGGCTTTCTGTTTTTCTGGCTTGGAAGGCCTTTCCCACTTCCTCCTCCCAGGACCTTCCTGTCACTTTCTCTTTTGTTTTCATAGTCTCCCAACCACAGCATGATGGTCTCTCTCAGCCTGCGCCCCAGTGCGGTTTTGCACATCCTAGTATCATTGCACTTGACCTAGGGTAGCACAGTGAGTCGGCTTCGGACTTGTTTCTGTACCGTCTTGGGCTGTTCCAATACGGTTCCCTTCCGACACACTCATACTCAAGAGTTCCTAAGGGGAGAGGTGCTTGGCAGGTATACGGAGGCTCATTTCTTTTCAAAAAGGAGAAGCCGATGAATTACTCTGAAGTTACACATCTATTATGTGCCCTTAAATTAACAAATAGCTTTCCTTTCCTTCTTCCCTCTTCTCCGTTCTGCCTTGACACTTGGAACACGGTCTCACTGTACAGCCTGGGGTGGCTTCCTGGCCACGCCCTCCCACCTTCCCCGGAGCTCTGGGATTGTAGGCATGTGCCACCATGCCCAGCCGATACATAGTCTTTCAAAATTGGCAGGTGGAGTATTTTCCAATTTAGCTGCATGTTCCTGTTAGTTCAGCACAGTTTGGGGGAGAATCACTAGGCAGGGGTCCAGTGCTCTTGGGGCTGATGGCTTAGTGACTCTTAACTTCTGGGCAAGTTATTGACTTATTAATACTTTATGCTTAAGATAGATGTGTTGAGAGCTGGGTTACAGGGTTGCTGTCGGAACTTGTGAGAGAAGTGAAGTGGTATTCCGGTACTTGGACTGGGCTCAGTAACCATGTTACATCTTTTCTTCTCTTTGTCCCTGATGGATGGAGCCATTGCTGGAACAAGGTGCTAATTCTTGGAGATCATGGAAACAGTATTGAATGCTGCATATGAACCAAAAAGTTTTACACAGTAGTGTTATGGTTTTGTTAAAAAAAAAAATGTTAGATGTTCTCATGGAGACACTAAAGTTGCTGGCATCGGAGTTGGAGTTGAGGCAGTATTCCCAGCCACCCTTAAGACCTGATGACCAGGTGAACTAGGAAAAGGAAGAAATACAAAGTGGAGGGAGAGAAGGGGGACTCAGAAATGAACTCAAGAGAGCTGGGAATCGGGCTTAGTGGTAGTACTTGCCTAGCAGGAACAAGGCCATGGATTTGGTCCCAGCACTACTAAAAATAAAGTGGAACTCAAGTTACAAAACCTGGGATCCAAGTTACGAAAGACGCACAAGCCAATTTCCAATCAATAGTACCTCTGAGTCTTTAGACCCAAAATCAGAATCATTTTCCACCCACTCTTTTGTTTGATCTTCAGTTAAAAAGGATGACAGTCCTAATATTTTTAGGGTTGGGGATTTCTGAACTTTCTTAACTTTGGTACCAGTCCAGTGTAGGTTTTCAGAGGAGTCTGTTAACAATATTATCTCATGGAGTACTTGTCTCAGGCTGGCTGTCTCCCACATTGCGCAGGGTTACTTCCACACATGACTTGGCTCTGTTCAGTGTGTGTGTTCCACATCTCACCGTGTCACCTCTGTGAACCTTCTCACAGTGTCCCTCTGAAGTTTAAGCCTTCCTTTGCACAGCCATAAAGTTTTCATTTTAAGCACGCCCTCACCATCACACAGCATTTTTATTGTATTTGATTAATGTGGTAACTGCATTACACTCTTATTACATTATGTTGTATCCCAGGGAAGCTGATGTTCAGTTTTTTATTTCTTCAGGTCGCTTCAGACCTCTGCTTGGTCAATTCATTCATTCATTCATTCACTCACTCACTCATTCATTCATCATCCATCCATCCCTTCATTCAGCACACGTTCACGGAGACTTACTCTGTACCTACCTGGCAGTGATGTAAATGTGGAAGTTATTTGTGTGTACTCTCTCATGAGTGAAGTGGAAATGGTGCCTGCCTTCACAGGAATACAGTGTCATTGGGGTGGGAGTGCAGAGAGAGAGGGGTACTTGGTTAGAGCTCCTCAACAGATGTGGTGCCATGAGAAGTCCCTGAAAGGTTTCAGTAGGACAAATGACAGGCGCTGTGAAGTACATAGATGAGATGTCATGAAACATTGTACCCCAGGAGCTTATGGTGTGTTGGGGGACCCTCAGACCACACAGGGCAGCATCAGTGTCTCAGGAGAAGAGGCCAGTGGAAGTCCAAGACTGATAATGAAGCTCAGAGTTCTTCAAGGCCGCCTGGGTGGAGGAGGAGGAGATGATTGTGAAGAGCTCCAGTTGGAGCTGGGAGCTGAGGTCACAGTTGGAAACCATATTGAAAAGGTATCAGCTTCCCCAGGAGAAAAGGGCATGGACATTGAAGCTCTTCTTTCTGGGAGAGTGGTGGGGTCACAGAGAAACATTGGGGGACAGGGAGGTGCAAGTATTTGGGGGTGAGCAGAGAGAAGAAAGAGACCAGTGATGAGAAACGGGCTGCTGTCGCCCCTCAGAGACCCTTATTCACGCTTTGGAGGAAGACAGCCCTCTCTCCAGGGCTTTAGAGGCAAGACTGTGGCTGTCTTCAGCACCCAACGCTTTCTTAGAGCCTTTTAAGTCTTCATACGTTAAAGCAGCTTGGTTTTCTCTGGGATACACAACGCTGGCTCCAGACACTTCTTCCTCAGAACTCTCCAGGACAGAAAGAATGCATTTATGAGTTTTCTCAAAAGGCAAGAGAAGGAGCAAGTGACTGCCACAGAACCCACCATGCATATTTCAAAACAGGACAGCCGCTACAGAAGAATGGCGTTCAAAAGCTGCCTTCGGAGAAAGATTGTCACACAGATTCTGAAGACCGTTAACACCGAGTGTTTTACCTGTTTCCTATGATTCAAAGTATTACCTTAAAAAACAAAACAAAACAAACAACAAAACCCTTTTTTCTACTGATGTCACTTTTCTCCTAAAACTCCTTCCTAAGTTAGTGGTTTTGAATCAAGTATGATCATGTTTAAAGGCGTGTACAGATCTCATTAGTATATGTCAGGTTCCCTTTCACCAGAGTTGAGTTTCCATTAAATAATATTTTCATTGACAAAATGTGGAAGCTTTTAAAATTGTCAGGCTGACTAGAATAAATGGAAAAGAATTCTAAAAGCTGCAATGTAGGAACGAAATCCGTCTCTCCACAAGCACAGTCTTGGAAACCTGTGTTAGTAGCTGTGTGATACAGGGCTTCATGAATGTAAAGGGAGACTCGTGGTCAAATTACGAGGGGGAGATCCTGGGTCACATAAATGGAGCCCATCTGCCTTACTACAACAGGACAGGACCCTCACATCTGCTGGTGTGAAGGCCGACTCTCTGAGGGGATGGAATGTGGAGTGGTCTCCAGTCTGATTTCACCAAGAAACTTCTTATAAAGAAGTATTTTCTAGAAGTAATTAAATTAAAAATATGTGTATGAGTGTTTTGTCACTGTGTATGTGCATACGAGCGTGTGTGTGTGTGTGTGTGTGTGTGTGTGTGTGTGTGTGTGTGTGTGTGTACACAGTGCCAACAAAGGCCAGAAGAGGCATTAGATCTCCTGGAACTGATATTAGAGGTGGTTGTGAGCCGAGTGGGTGCTGGGAATTGAACCTAGGTCATCCGCAAGAGCACTAAGATCTTCTAACCGCTGAGCCGTTTCTCTAGTCCCTGGAAGCACTTTCATTTGAGGAATTTACGTAGGAAATGCTACTCTTTTGTGAAACAGGCTGGAGAGACTGGAATCCTGCAAGTCTTCTAACAACACACTTATACTGTTACGTCTTTGCATTGTAGCTGTCTGCTTACGACCATCTTTCGCCATCACTAGGGGCATTCGAGAGAACCTATCTCCTCTTCATGTTGAACCTCAGCGGCCACACCAGGCTCTCACTAATCAGAGTATGAATAATAGTTATCTGAACTGAGCTTTTTTTTTTTTCCTGGGCCATATGCTATTTTTGAGCTATGCATTTTTTTTTGTGTGTGTGTTTGTTTGTTTTGTTTTTCGAGACAGGGTTTCTCTGTGTAGCTTTGTGCCTTTCCTGGAACTCACTTGGTAGCCCAGGCTGGCCTCGAACTCACAGAGATCCGCCTGGCTCTGCCTCCCAAGTGCTGTGATTAAAGGCGTGCGCCACTACCACCCGGCTGAGCTATGCATTTTTTACTCTAGCATTTTGCATACAAGAAAACCCATGCACTTGGAACTTAGAAGTTGGTCACAGTAACGCAGCTAGTGCACGAAGCGAAGCCAGCAGTTCTCGGTGAACGATCACTAACGAACTACTGAAATTTGCTCTGCTCTTCCACAAGGAAGAGCCCAGCTAGGCCTCTGACTTCCATGAGAGGTATTTGAATGTAGTTTCAGGTTTCATACAACCCCATTGAGTTCCTGGTTCCCCTTCTCGATTCTATTTGGTATCCCCAGCTCACCTGGTGTAACCACTCCAGAATGTAAAAATTCTGTCGTCTGCCTGGTTGGGAGGTAGCTGTGTTGGAGAAATGGAGCTTTGCCTGCAGGGGGTTTTTATGACGTTTTCAGGGGGTTGAGGAAGATGGGCCAGTAGGTAAGAGCATTTGCTCTACAAGCATGAGGACTTGAATCTACATCTCCAACGCCTACATAAAAAGCCTCACATGCCTCTAACTCCAGCGTTGAGAGGTGGAGCTGGTGAATCCAGAGCTGGCTGGCCGGTCTAGCTAAAACAGTGAGCTGTGGGTTCAGTAAGAAACCCTGACTCGAGACAGTAAGACAAAGAACGACAGAGGAAGATACCGGGTGCCTTGCTCTGGCCTCCTCATGTGAGGATGTGGATGCCCGCACCTGCACATTCACGTGCAACACACGGCACATGTGAGACACACACACACACACACACACACACACACACACACACACACACACACACACACACACACACATTCACACACACGCACATGAGTTTTTTGCAACAATGATCTGGTTCTCAGTCCCAGCTCACACCTTACTTCTTAAGAAACCTAAATTCTAGAGGTTTCCTAGCATCCTCTCCTCCCTTGGGTGTTTTATTTCTTGTAACTCAAGTGAGTACCCGGTACACACCTTGCCTAGATTTTCTGTTGACAAGGGGCCATATTGGTGGGCTCTGTCTCTTGGTCAAGTCTAATGTCTGTCCCACGTGAGTGCCCACTTCATAATAACCCACCCATGTTTCGGTGGCACAGTTCTTGAGAGCAAGGACATTATTTTACGTAGTGAAACTATGAAAACCAAAGTCAGAAAGTAAATATTGTTCTAATACCATTACCCACTATGACGTCCATATTTAAAATTTCCTGTTATCCCAATCATATCCTCTAGCTAAGAAATACTATGTTATGAGGGTTCCATGTTGTATTCAGTTGCATGCTGGTAGTGGTTTTTTTTTTTTTAATAGGGTTTTTCTGTGTAATTCTGACTGTCTTGGAACTCGCTCTGTAGACCAGGCTGGCCTTGAACTCACAGAGATCCACCTGCCTCTGCCGCCCTGGGTGCTGGGATTAAAGGCATGAGCCACCACCACCCGGCACTGGTAGTCTTTAAATTTAAATTTCCGTTTACTTTTTATCTTTCGTGGTTCTGACCTTTGGGTCATAACATCCCAGTGGTTTCATAGAACGCCCCCTCAGTTTGAAGCTGTATGGTTATTTCATGGCGGGGCTTAGAGTAAACATTTTTAAAAATCAGAATACTGCAAACACTGTGCCACATTGTTTTTGGTCCGCAGCTGGGGAAGGCTTAGGCGGCTCTTTGTTTCCCTGGTGCTTACTAAGTTTGGTCATTTGATGATGTCGCTGTGGCCTGCTTTCCCCATTCCCCGCTGTCTTTGGTATAACATGGGATCTGGGGATGTTCCGAGACTGTAAAGTGGCTTGTTCTCCGGCAGTCTTCAACCTTCTGCGTTGACCGTGCGTTCACCAGCAGTCTCTGCTCGGGGTCACTCATTACGGGCTGGCGACACCGTGGGAGGTTTTAATGGCAGACTTCCATCCAAAGTTGGGAGCTGGTGCTTGTTTATGTTTTAATGTGCTGTCCATTTCGGCACGGTCCATGGCGTCTTGTTTATTTTTACATCATAGTGGAGTTATGGGTTCTTTTCATTTCAATAGGCTGAGTCTTTAGTGGGAATTGTGCTCCTGTTCAACAGCGTCAGCCATAGAAACCCTCTTCAGACTGGTCCTGCCAGATTTTCTTTTCTTTTTTGCCTTGCCTCGGGGTTTGGTACATAAAGTCCCAGGTTCATTTACTTTCTTTTCATACCTCTGACCTATTAGATGTGAGAATCAGCTATTTCTCAGTGAACACCTGGTTTCTTACGGTCGGGCTGCTTTAGAGCTCTAGATGGTGAGTGCTGTGGGTTCACTGGGACTGGGGTCCTTTTACTCGTGGGGGCTTTTCAGTGGCCAGAACTGGTAACAGCTGTGAGCTTAGGCACATATGTTCCTAGGATAGATAGATAAATCTGGGGTCTGTAGGTCTCTCCTCCCCAGGCTGCATTTGTGTCTTCCTTTTCCCACAAGGTGTTTACTAACTCTCTCCGCTTCACCATACACACGAAATTATTTCAGAAGCATGACACCCACACCACCATCCGTGGTTGGTGTCTCCACTTGTGTGTATTTAAAGTTCTCTTCACCTCTCATCCATCTGCTTTCCAACTTCCAAAATTATGTGACGGCTTCACATGCTTTCATTTCCCCCTTCGTATTCTTCTCCTTTTCAAATCCCTCGAACTGTCACTCTAGTGGGAGTTGGGAAGTACTGTTTGCACTCTACCGTGTTTAACTGAGAGCTCATCCTACACGTTCCTTCTGTTAGATACGGAAATGCAAAGCCCAGAAGGAAGAAAACAGCCTTCACCTTCGATAACCAAGATGGCTCCACCTCTACCTTGATCTCCCAACCTGCATTCCTCCCATACTCCTTCAGGGACAAACGTAGATAGATTCCTGTTCTGTGTTCCTGACAGGTCTTGACTGTCCCAGTGGGCGGGGCTTCTTGCATTGGTTCTCGGAAGTAGACCTGAGCATTCAGGGATGTGTGCAGGGCTGCTAAGAGCACAGCCACCCTGTCTCATTAGATACTTGTTTTGTGTTACCCGGGGCTACACATCTGGCTGTTGTGTATTATTTCATTCTGAGGAAAGGAGTAGCCCAACCATGGAGGAAAGAGAATCTCAGCCACTGTTCTCAGCCTGTTTTTGCTATTCCGCTTTCCTCCTTTGGTTCAGGTTAGAGTGGACTTTCCTCATCAGCTCTAACATTCACACCCTCTAAACTTCGATGGTTGTTATCACTGCTAATCTACCCCGTTCCTGGTTTCAAATGACAATTTTCTTTCTACTCCTTTAATTGTGTGAGCGACAGACCCGGATACCTTCAAACTTAAGATGTTTGCCTTCAAAGATAGATGCCTTTGGTATCATCCCCAGTGACAAAGGTTTGTGTAAGGGCACAGAGGGGATTTTCGGAAAGACGATCCATGGGAGGCGCCATCATCCTTGAAGCAGTTTGGAATGCTGGATTTATTTCTCTATGCTTTGGTAAACAAAAGCTGGCATTTTCCATCCGTGGCTTTTTCAGCTGAAGGGCTGCAGCCGTGGTAGAGTTTGGTGGTCAAATGGAAACCATGTGGCAGGTTGCCAGTATGGTGATTTTTGCCAGAACCTCTCTAAGCACTTGCCATATTGACAGGTTTTTTTTTTTTTTTTTTTTTTTTTAAAAACTGGATCCTCTCTGTGCTGATTTATTTATTTATTTATTTATTTACTCTGCTTGCGTCGTGGAATTCTGGGTAAAGCTGCTCTAAATCAGAATCATGTTAAATAACAACATTTAAAAGAACATTTCGACCAAGAACAATTCGAAAATCTTGCAACATAAAATAATCTATGCCAAATTGGCTTACAGATTTCACGACAGGAAGAATGTCATTAGCGATGTTCATGGTTTGGTTTTGCTTTGCTGCAGATTAGGTTTAGCGACAAATTCCATCTGGCCACAGCTACATGCAGTCTCTCCATTGATTGGTTATATTGGGACTTCATGGGAGTGTCCTTCAGAAAGCTTTTCCCAGCATTTTTTAAAGCTCCATTGAAGAAAAAAAGAGGGGAGGGGGGGGTGGCTGGCGAGAATAAAAGAGAAGAAAGGACGCTGCATTGTTTCAATTTGCACCCAACATGCAAAACACAGTTCTAAAATTTTAATTAGCTAAGTGAGTGGTGAAAAGGAAAAGTAATATAACAAGCCTCGGTGAGCAGCTGGGATGTGTTGCCATGACGACAAGTTCAGCAGGCTGCCAGCGAGCATGTCAATGGGTAATATTGGGAGAGGGCTCTGAAGCAGCGCCTGCTAGCCACAATGTGATTGGTCACGCCTCTGTTGTCTTTGTGTGAACCGGTGGATGCTGGGTAAGACCTAGAGTGAATGCTCAGCTTGTCTCAAGGCTGCAATGAGGTAATGCTTCTGAATCTTTGGGGATTATGAGCTCCTGCCTCCAAAAGACTGCAGTCCAGAGTGCTTTCATTTCTCTTGCGTTAATTACTGACTGTAACACGTGAGGAAGTTTTACAGCTGCCTTTATTCGTTCTTTTATATGTGCATGTGTGTGTTATAGATAACACGTGTGGACGTGGCATGTAGGATCTCAAGCGTATTCTAAAAGAAAAGAGAGAGAGAGAGAGATAACCCTCCATGTTATTCATTCTGCATAGAGACAACATTCCACTGATTTCTGGCAGCAGTGACAGTATCTCTTGGTGGATAAATGATATATTAAAGTGCATTTGTGTGGGGTAAGCAAACTTGTTCCTATCTGGAGACTATTTTGGCGTTGATTACTTTTTAAAGTCTTTTGTGTCATTAGTGTTTATGATAGCCATGACGGGCTGCAGGAAGCATCAGCTTCGCCTCACCAGTAGGTTTAGCTCCTTTTTAATTCCTTGAGATCGGCCAGTTTCTATCCTGGTGCTTAGCTTATGGGGTCTTTCGTTAATTGAACAGAATATCTGACTGGCTCAGAACGGTCTACTGAATAATGCTGTGACCGCTGAAACTCCAATCTGCAAAGGGAAGCTGTATCTACAGATGGCAGAGGACTGCCGATGGGTGGTTTGTGAAACAATTACACGGGGATGTTGATGGCAGAGACACAAGAGCCAAACCCCTAAGCTCTGACCCTGGCTCTCTGTGACACAGTGACTCGGATTCTCTCCAGGGTTTGGTCGGGTGGTTTGAGCATGTTTTATCATGTTTATCGATAATAAACTGGTGCCCGATGATGGTTAGGGCAGCAGCTCCGTTGGTGGTGTCCCTAGCTAGTGGGGGTGGGGGGAGCTGCATTGGATGATCGGGTTAACCCTATCACAAGTGGGAAGCGTGCGAGCTCGCTCTTGGACTGGGCTGTTCGTTGTCTTGCCACCTTGTTGTATTTACCTTGCAAACTGTTCATAAAAAAATATGTAAGGCTTTAAATGTATGCACAGAATCAAACCACCTCGGTGACAAGGGATGGCTTTCTCGGTGGCTGCAGAGGGTGGTGAGCTCTGCCTGTTGCCCAGCTTTCTCTGAAGTCAGGCCACAGGCATGTCATTGAAGCGACTTGATTATCCACCCCCAGGAAATGAAAAGCCGTAAGGAGTGAGTGGAAGGTTCTCCCGTGCATCTCACTTCCTTTATTTTTGTAAAGAATGTAAAGCCTGGGTGATTTTCACCCTGTTTATATGTCTTTGTAAATATAAACCTTACCAAAGAGAAGTAAAGGGAATATAGCATCTAGTTTTTAAATGATTAATTCAAAATACTACGTCAAGAACGTGATCTTGGGTTGTGACTTTTTTCGATGTGTTGATTCTTTCTAGTGGTGCAGATTCTGGAGCCACACAGCTGCTCCTTAGACCACGAGTGGATAGGCCCTTGAGATAGGCAGGCTGGAGTCCTTTGTCTAAAACAAAGCAGAATGCAGTGACCTCGTGAAGAAAAATCCACCTGTTGGCAAGACTGGCACTTCTTTGTAAACACCTTAATGTTCTGTAACCTTCCTTTTCCCCGGGGAGAGGGCAGTCATAGTTTCAAATCCCAGATACATCTTGCTAATTCCAACAATTTTTAGGTTCATTTAATGATAGGGAGTTTACATAAGATTGGATCCTATGTAATACACTACAGTTGTTAAAGGCAGAATTTCTTGGCTTCCATAACTCTGCAGGCTGCACAGTTTCCTTCACGCTAAGCTTGAAAAGTTGTATGTATTTATCATCATAGGCAGACATGTCTCATTGTGTGTAGTACAGGATAACTTGTTTTCCTTCATCAAGAGATGAAATTCAGATAGTTGATATTTGTATGATTCATGGATCCCATCTGACTTAGGCAAATCCTCATTAGACACTCCACACACAACATTTAAAATATGCAAAATTAATATGGTAAAGATGGAGTAAGATAAAAGGTAAAGAAACATTGTGTTGCTTATACTGCATTTTGCAAGATTTTTACTACTTCAAAAACCCTTTTCAGGAGGAGTGATTGCAAGTTCCAACTAGCGTGAGCCATTATGTCTTGTGACAGGTTCCACAATAAATGACTTCTGATTGATGTGAAGCCCGGTGCCTAGAGATGAATTGTAGATGCAGCATTGTCATGTTTTTCTTTCATCACTAATATTATCAAGTTGACCCAGTAGCTTAGCAGAGGGCTTTGCTCAGAAATAATGTATGGTTGTTAATGCTTCTACTCCGTAAGTCTCCCCAAACATGATCCTCCAGAGCTGTCTGGAGGGAAAAAGAAAAAGGGAGTGACTGTAGATAATTTGAGTGGTTCAAGACATTAAAAATGCCTTTCTTGAGAAAAGTTCCGCATTACAAACAAGTCTCAGCCCTTGCCCTGTGTTTACAGAAGGGGTTTAGTTGTGACTGGCAATGCTTTGTGGAAAATGCTAAAGTTAAAAAGTGAATTGAGGAATAAAAGTGGGGAATCTGGAAGGCAGGATGTCAAGAGTATTAAAGCTTTGGGGTCAGACGGAAATATCAGTTCTGCAGTTCTTGGGTGTAGCTCTTGGCCACTTGTTGTTGTTTTTTTTTTTTTTTTTTTTTTTGGTTTTTCGAGACAGGGTTTCTCTGTAGCTTTGCGCCTTTCCTGGAACTCGCTTTGGAGACCAGGCTGGCCTCGAACTCACAGAGATCCGCCTGGCTCTGCCTCCCGAGTGCTGGGATTAAAGGCGTGCGCCACCACCGCCCGGCCACTTGTTGTTTTTTAGATTGATAATACACCCCAGGTGAGGGACATGGGGCAGTGGGCCCACCTGGGTCATTACTGTACAGGAAATTCCTTTACATGAAAGTGGGAATAAGTAGACAGTGGCTGTCACCTCTACTGAGAAAATCATGGTGGCTATTATGTGGACCTTTATTATGACATCAGAAGGTCACATCTTTTTTTAAATGTTAACTTCATTCACACAATGAATTTTTGATGGTTGGTGTGTTAAGTTCTTATTTTGTAGTCCAAACTTGAAATCCCCCTGCCTCAGCCTCTCCAATGCTCAGATTACAGTCCTATGGCACCATGCCTGGGGACAGAACGATTCTTTCCTATTATAATAAGAAGATCTATATCTGAGTTGGTACGCTATTTCTGATACGATGGAAACAAACTTGCATTGTGCCAATCCAGGGTCTTCATCATTGAAATAGGAACTAGTTTGAAAGCGCTGTTTTGCTTGCAAAGGGGGGATTTTGTTGTTGTTGTTGAATGAATGCCATCGAACAACACATTGGGAAGAGAGAGCTTGCTGTAGAGAATAGATTTGCAAGTGGCTGCGTTTCTTTCGATGGGCTAATTGATATTCGGCTGTTGTGTTGGGAAATAACTCATCTTCAGAACTCTGTGACCTAGAATTGCCTTTAATATGGTGTATTTTACACATTTATGTGGCTTTCATATGTCAAATTCTTCTATATCTGGAGCTGCTTTTATTTATAACACTACGATGAGGTTGTATTTAATTCATAATGCTGCAATGCTGGTCTCTCAGGTCCCATCTTTGTCAATTATAGCTACATTTTCTGTGCTTTCCTGAGCTGGAAATTTGTTCTTTATAGGTCAACAGCTCGGTGTCTTTGTCTTTCGGTCCTCAAAGCACTGAGACCAGCACTAGCTGCCACCCAGACTCTGATACAGGCCTCTTAGATGTTTAAAAAGGGAGGTATCTTATTTGGAAAACCTATGGAAAGCTATTTCTGATCCCAGAAGCAGAAAAGGGAAGGGCTTTGGGATGCTTTAGATGTGTTGTTCATTGGGTTTCTTTATGACCAAAGAGCGTTCGTTACCTTTTATCCACTCCTTCTTTTGGTTAACCTAAACATTTGTTGTCTTGAAATTTGAAACGTGGGAAAAAAAAAGCACAGTCGGAAATGTTATGATTGATTAATAATCAGGGCATTTCTTCTCTTCTTTGTCTTGATTAGTTACTGTGCTTGCACATTGAACATGCTCCTAGTGACGGGAGCTGGACATGGGTTTGGGATATCAGGCAGAACGCCATTTGAATGCTACTAGGCGCGCCATTTACTTGCTTGGAGGTATAGAACAAGTAACTCTATATACTTGAAATCAGAGTTATATCTACATCACAGTGTGGAATTAAGTTAGGTGACCTCAGTACAATGCCTGGCATGAGGCACTTGCTCAGTAAATGTACCTGATTGTATTTCATTGGTAAATGGCTGAATTCTTTTTAGCCTTCTTGAGATATCTTTAGTGATGGGTTAGGAGTAATATTATCTGTTCTTTCAATTCTGGCGGTTGCTCTGTAGGAATACCTTTCTGATATAGTTAGGGCATTTTGTTACCCTTTCTCATGTAGCAGCCATGTTTTTATCATGTCAGAAGTAAGCTTGCAAGCTGGGTATTGGTGGGTACAGCCATAATCATAGTATTTGGGAGGTGGAGGCAGGAAGAGTGTGAGTGGGAAGCCAGCCTGGACTACCTGGTGATACTCTTCTAAGAAAAACTCAAATAAACGATGCAGTTGGTACCCATATATTTAGAGCCCTGAGGTTTTTGCCAGTAGACAGCCAACACATATAAGAAAGGAGCCTTGGAAGGAGAGCTAATTCTGGCCATTAAACCTGAGCTCCACAGAAGAGGCTGACAAATGGCTTTTCAGCAGGCCAAGTGCTAACCTGAGGGGCAGTGACTTGGCCAACAGTGAGTAGAAGAAGAGTGATGACTGGACAGAGGTGAGACTGCTCTTAGACTCCTTAGGGGAAGGAGGGGTGAAGACACGCCAGGAATCCTGCATTCGTAGTACGTCGGTGGTACTGCTGCAGCCCAAAGGCCCCCACTAGAGGATGTGAGAGGGAGCAGGACTAATGGCGAAGAGAAATTTGGTCTAGGACATGTTGAGTCTGAGACTGTGAGATGTCAAAGGGAGATGATGATAGAGATCAAAAGTAAGATGTGGCATCAGAGGAGAGTTTCAGGACCAGAACAGAAGCCTTGGCACCCACCCATCAATTCTGTAATCCTTAAGAGAAAGACTGGACTTGTGGCTGGGAGAACGGGCAAGATGTGCCGCTCGGGAAGCAAACAGGGCTGATGTTGGGTCCCCTATAAATATTCATTTCTAGAGGCAGAGTTACAGGAGGAGGAAACTCAGACCCAAGTGGGGAAATTTGGAGAATCCAGATTTCCATCCAATAATCGATACAGAATGGATCGTCCACAAGGAAATATCCGGGTCAATTGCTTAAAACCCAAAAGCCAACCTGAAAAGAATCACTGTCATGTTGCTTGGTTCTGCATTTCATTGACAAGCTGGTGGCTCTGCCCAGTCCCCCAAAGCCTTCCGTGTTATCACCCCCTGACCCCTTCCAGCAATGGTTCCTTTGGAGGCTGCCCTCAGGAAGGTTAGGTGCCACACATTGCCCCTAACTAGTCATGCATTCAAAGATATGTAGATGGCTAGATTGAAAAAGGCAGACATTGAACTTTCCAAACAAAAACCTGGAGTTAAAAATAGCGGTTACCAGTGTGGCAAGATTGCTCATTGGGTAAAGACTTCTGCTCCCAAGCCTGGTGACATGGGTTTGATCCCTGGGACCCCCGCTATGGTAGAAGAAGGGTCCTGACTTTCAGAAGTTGACCTCTGATCTCCACTCATACGCTGTGGCGTGCACACACACACACACACACACACACACACACACACACACACAAATAAATAAATAAATAGTCATAACAGAAATGAAAAATGGTTTTTCCACCTTCCATAACTTACTTAAATAAGTTTCTCGTTAGAGGAGGTGACCTAGGACACACAGAAAATCTAACTTAACCTTTCAAACACTTTTGAGAGCTGTTTACACGAGCTAATTATTCTTCATCAAATTCGATTAGAGAACTTTTTTCCTTGCTGTAAGTCTGTCAGTGTTGAAATGATTTGACTGCCTCCATTAACTGTTGGTTACCCGTGACAACTTAATGAAGTTGGACAGGGTATCCAAATGGCCTAGATTTTTCTCCATAATGTGGCATGCATGGTATGAAGACCCTAAGGCTGTTCTGTAATGGCATGTGTGAAGCCCCTGGGTGACGCTTACTTTACATTGGCACTCAATAAAGGACAGTTGCTAACAGAGGGGAGAAAAGGAGATATAACTGGTCCTAGGTAGGCATGAGAAGGGAGTGTATGTGGTTAAGGATGGTGAGAGCATGAATGTATGTGGGATCCGTGAGGATAAAAGAAGGAAAGCAGACTTTAGAACGGACACTGTCAACCCAAGGTTTGGAGTTCACACCAAACAGTTTTCTGTTTCGTGCTCAAGACTAGTCTAACAACACTAAAGGTATATGTAACCCACAGGGCTGTGTGACACTCAGGATACACCTCACCCACAGTGCTGTGTGACACTCAGGATACACCTCACCCACAGGGCTGTGTGACACTCAGGATACACCTCACTCACAGGGCTGTGTGACACTCAGGATACACCTCACCCACAGGGCTGTGTGACACTCAGGATACACCTCACTCACAGTGCTGTGTGACACTCAGGATACACCTCACTCACAGGGCTGTGTGACACTCAGGATACACCTCACCCACAGGGCTGTGTGACACTCGGGATACACCTCACTCACAGGGCTGTGTGACACTCAGGATACACCTCACTCACAGCGCTGTGTGACACTCGGGATGTACCTCACTCACAGGGCTGTGCAACACTCAGGATACACCTCACTCACAGCGCTGTGTGACACTCGGGATGTACCTCACTCACAGCGCTGTGTGACACTCAGGATACACCTCACTCACAGTGCTGTGTGACACTCGGGATGTACCTCACTCACAGGGCTGTGCAACACTCAGGATACACCTCACTCACAGCGCTGTGTGACACTCGGGATGTACCTCACTCACAGCGCTGTGTGACACTCAGGATACACCTCACTCACAGCGCTGTGTGACACTCAGGATACACCTCACTCACAGCGCTGTGTGACACTCAGGATACACCTCACTCACAGCGCTGTGTGACACTCGGGATGTACCTCACTCACAGGGCTGTGCAACACTCAGGATATACCTAGACAAGATTGTAAGAAGCGGCACCACTAGGAGAAAAAAATGGTTAGAATCCTATATTAGATTAAAACCATCATGCGGGGTTTAAGAAATTAGCTGGAGAGATGGCCCAGTCAGTAGAAGTACTCATTGCCCAAGCGTGAGGACCTGAGTTCGCTTCCCCAGCACCCCCAAACAAAACTGGGCACAGCACTGTAGCACTGGGGAAATGGAGTCAGGATGATACCTCGGGCTTGCTGGCCAACAAGTCTAGCAAATCTGTGAGCTCTGGATTCAGTAAGAGACCATGTCTCAAAAACAAGGTGGTGAGTGAGTGAGGAAGACAGTCTTCGCTTCTGGCCTCTGCATGTGTGCACATCTACCCACACACATGTGCACTCGTGTACTTGTACTTACCCATGCAGAAACATATATGTAAAACATATATGGGAATCTTAAAACTTATAAACATAGACCAATGATATTTTAATGCCAACTTTGCAAGATGAATAATGAAAGTCCTTTTCATACTTCTATCTATCTATCTATTTGTCTATTTTTGGGGTCAGGGCCTCATTATGTAGCTCTGGCTACCCTGGAACTCTTTGTAGACCAGACTGGCCTCAAACTCATAGAGATCCACCTGTCTCTGACTCTACTAAAGCGATGGACTCTAAAGGCATGCCATCCAAACCTGGTGAAAACCACGCCCTTTTTTTAAATAGGAGAAGATGAAAGAAGAAATACAAAGTAAGAAGCATACTTGAAAAATAAAAGAATAGGCACACACACACACACACACACACACACACACACACACACACACACACAATTGCCCCAAACCAAAGGGAGGTGGAAAACAAATGTTAATGCTTTTTATTAATGAAAAGATATTAGGGGATATGCCAGTGACTTCAAAGGCCTGGACATCAAGGTAGAGCTGGCAGATGGATTCAGGATGTGTTAGCATTGTAAAGACCAAAGCCCTGCACTGTCCCCTCACATCATCAGAAATCTAGACCAAGGGTCCTCAGATTGTGGACCCTACAATAAAGTTTGTGTAGACCAATGCAAGACTTCTAACTTTCAGTTCTGGTAAATAAGTACTTTTAAAAAGCCCTACCAGCTATTGCCACCATTACTGCATTAAAAAAAGGACATTTCACACACACACACACACACACACACACACACACACACATACGCACACACACACACACACACACACACACACACACACACACACACTGTAAAAGAGCATAATGAAAGACTTTGATTTAGGGAACTTATCTTTATGAAAACTTTTTATGTTATCCTGATGGTTCACTCTCTCCCCGGGCACTGGTGAGATAATTGTCCACACATCACAGATCCATCCACCAGAATTTGGGAAGTTCTGGTTCACCTCCCAGGTGGCCAGCACATGACAGCTCAGGAGACAGAAATCCTGCCACCTCTAGTACCACAATCCTGGTGTTGAAAAGACCAACTCCCTTTCCTGGACCACTTTGTGACCTCAAGCCGATTGATCAAAAGGATCTTTGTTACTAGGGTAGTCTTTTAATTCTCTTCTCTTTTCCTTTTGTTGGAGAGTAGGCTGGATGATGGGGAGGGTGATTGTGGAGGGATAAAGGGCGAATAGTGTAACATAAAAAAGTGCAACATTTCACATGCATAATGAAGTACACATGACTAAACTATATAGGCAAGAGTGTTTTTGATTTTAGCATAGAGAAATAGGAGAGAGTAGCCCACTGGGGATAATGTCTTTCTTCATCAGCATTTGTTCTGAAAACAAGGCTTTTATGAGGTGTGGGACTTTAAAGGGGGCAGTTGTGCTATTCCTGTGAGAACTGACTCCATTATTACAAAATACGAATGCGGCAGACATGCTGATCTGGGGGAAGGCCACAGGAAAACTTTACTAATGGGCACAGGTCATTGTAGTCTTTCCATCAATGTATGTGCCACTTACAATGACATTAGAAGCTTGATGTGGCTGAGGCTTAGCAAAGAAAGGGCTCAAAAGGTAAAACTAAAACGGGAAAAAAAATCTAACATGATGCTTACCCACAACCTCTGTGCCTGAGCTTTGTGAAATTATAATTTTAACAGTTCAATATTCACAAACATTCTCTATGAAAATTTGGTGTGCTTTGTACTCATTCCTAATGTGTATTAACCCTGGTCTTGAAATATGTAGAATTTTCTTCTCAGAAATGTTAAATTGATGTATCTGGTGTTGGGCAACTATTGATCAGTGACTGTAGTTCTTATCAAACCAAAGCTGCAGATCCATGACCATTCACCTTCCCAATATGATGTCACATTGCTCTTAGCCCAATGAAAGTACTTTCCATTCCCTTATCAGTTCTTGAGTTCTACCTATGACTCTGTGTGTGTGTGTGTGTGTGTGTGTGTGTGTGTGTGTGTGTGTGTGTGTGTGTGTGTGGTGTGCATGTGTTTGCTCATGTGTGTGCATGCATACCCACATGTGTTTCAGCCAAATTTCTCCTGAGTTTGAAATGAGTTTCTGCTCGCATTACAATCCCACAGCTTCAGTAAACGGTGTTAAGTATGATACTTCCGACACAGCCTTAGTTCACTGAATACCTACCAGCGATGTACACATAGATTTTGTGCAAGATCTCTTAGCCACAGGGTGAACAGCAATGTGATGATTTCTGTTGGATTGGGTGCTTTCAGGAGCCCAGTGTCCTGAGCAGATCAAGTTCGTTTTATTTAACTGAGAAAGCCTGGGGTCCCATTTCCTGACCCAGGTTTCATCACTGTCTCCCACCACACTCCAGTGCTAGGTATTCATGGAAGAAGCATGTCAAAGGAAAAGTGGCCATCACATTTGTAGAAGAAAAGTGTTTGCCAGACTGGAGAGATAGCTCAGTGGTTAAGAGTGCTCACTGTCCTTCCGGAGGACCCAGGTTCAGTTCCCAGCACCCAACTTCCCATCAGGTAACTTACAACCAGCCATAACTCCAGTGGCAGCGGATCTGACATCCTCCTTTGTCCTCATCACACACCTGCATGTATTTGGTACCCATAAACTCAGCAGCCTCACATCCATACACAAAAATAAAGAAATGACCTTTTCGAAAAGTGTTTGCGGGGCTCCTGCTGACCGCAGGAAGCCTTAATAAAGAACAGCCAGAGTCCAGGAGCTGACTGCCTTCTCTGCCTCACTCTGTTCCCCTCTGAAGTACCCGTAGATGGAGGTGATGGTTTCCCATTTGGCTGGAGGAGGAAAGTTTATTAGACACAAACCTTTCTGCAGATCTGCGTGTGCTACCTGTATGACTTAGGCATTTCACTTGCTAGCGCAGTAGAATTCCAAATGTGTCCTTGCCCACTCATCCTGCTGGCCTGCTGGGGACTCATCTTCCGGTCCACAGGCATTTCACTGCCCTGTTATAAAAGTGCCTTAACATAGGTAATGTGTACTTGGCATTCATGGAAGTCTTTTTAGATCACTGCTGGCTCATACGCACCGATGAGAAGGCCATCAAAAGTTGAGGCTTGTTACATATGCATCAAAGTATCGCTGTTGAGATGTAAAGGTTTTGAGGGTGGAGTTTGGGGTGGAATGTTTTGAGTTGTTGCATCAAAGAAGTCTCGCTCATAGGTTGAACATCTCTGAGTGGTCTTCTGCCGGTCCCAGTAGCAACAGCTTGAGGCAGAAGAAGAACGGGAAATTCTCAGGGAAAAGTCTAGACTCTTACCTGTGTCTCCTTCAAGCTGTAGTGGCCTCGGCCAGGGACAAGGTGGAAGTTTTTGAAAGTACTCGCCACTCCTCTCTGCCCTGTAGATGAAAGAGGAGGGTTAAAATGGCATGTGGTGGATTCCATAATTATAGCTGATGCTAATGGTCTGGTTTGTGGGTGCCTGGGTTCTCCTAGTCTAGAACACTGGTGGCGGAGCTCGTCAAGGCTTGTGTCAGGATGGACTTGGAGAAAGGGCAGTTGGCACAGTGTCCTTCCATTTAATTTGTCATTACTTACTCCAAAGAGCATATTACGCCAAAGAAACCAGAACTGTAGCAAAATAGGTAATGTTTAATGATTTGGGACTATCTGCTATCACCACAGAGGTATTGGGGATGTGGGGAACGTGGGAAACAGGTGAACTGCAATGGAGTCTTTTGTTTGATTGTTTTTTGATTTTTGAGACAGGGTTTCTTTGTGGGTAGCCCTGGCTGTCCTGGAACTCACTCTAGACCAGGCTGGCCTCGAACTCGCAAAGATGTACTAGCCTTTGCCTCCTGAGTGCTGGGATTAAAGGTGTGCACTACTATGCCCAGCTTGGAGCCTTTTTTAAACTGACACAAAACAAAGAGAGAGAGAGAGAGAAACCCTAGCCACAGCAGTGCTGAAGTCAATTTCAGTCTCCATTCAAAACCAAGGCCAAGATGGACACATGTCCCTCTGCAGTAACAGTATCATCTGAAACCATGACATATCCCTATAGATTCTGTTTCCAAGAGAGATGGAACAAGCTCCCTGTACCCTGCCCTGTGACTGGGTGCAGCTAAAATAAAGCTGGTCAGAATGTGTGCAGCGACTGCTCCGGGACCCTGAAACGGGGGTGGTAGCAAGCACATGGGGGGGGGGGAGGAGGTAGGGGGAGGGGGCATCAAAATTTGAGACACAACCCAGCTACCGTGCGTTTTGTGTCTAGTGTTCTTCCACGAAGGCTGACTCAAAGGTAGAGAACCCAGGGAACGTGCCTGTGTGGACAGAATGATGTTCTCACCTGAACAGCAGGAAAAACGACTGCCTTGAACAGACTTGAGGTGGGGCTCAAGTTGTGTTTTGTGTTTTCCTGTGTGCATGAGTGTTTGTGTGCTCCTCTCTCACTGGTATTTAGGTGAGAGTTGGGCAGGCACCTGGGTTCAAAACAAAACAAACCAAAAATCTTCCAGCTAGATGGGAAATGAAGCATCGTGTATAAGGGAACAAGCTGAATGCCGTGCATGTGAGGTTTTCATTAGAAACCATAAAGGCTGGAATGAGGTGTGCCTACCCTTCGAATGTGAAGGTGGAATGATGATATTCTTAGATAAGAGAAAAATGATCCACTAAAGGAAGCCTTGGTCTAAAAGACATAGTGATGACCAAAACAATACAGGACACCATGCAAGAGCAAAGGAAGCTGACAGTGGCAACTATTTTGTAAATATAATTATTGTTAAGTTCTTTAAAATGTGAATAATCCGTAGAAAGCAAATGTGGGGTGAGCAGAGTGTTCTTTATACATGCTGAACACGTGTGGTAGTTATAGCATGAAGAGGAGATGGACCAATGTGGTGTTAAGGTTCACCACTCAAAGTAGTGAAATGTTCGTTTGAAGTGTACAAAGTGTGCTAGCTACCTTATTGCTTTGAAATGATGCATGACAGAGAGAAAACGTAAGGAAGAAAAGGCTGATTTGGGCTCAAGGTTTCAGGGAATGTTCATGATGACTTGGTCCCAGTCAGTTGGGCACAACATCATGCAGTGGAAGGATGTGGATGGAGGAGGGCTCTTCACCTCAGGGCTGACCACAAAGTAGTGATCGAGACGGAACGTGGACAGAGATAAGACATCCTCAAGGACCCATCCCCAGAGACCTACTTCCTCCTGCTAGGCCTCTCCTCCCAAGGTTTCCACACAAAAATAATGCCATCAACCAGAGACCAAGCATTTGAAACATGAGCCCCTGGGACATTTCATATTCAACCCAAAACACTGTTAAAATTAAGTGCATATTAAAATGTTAAAAGCAACAAGTGAAAGCACAAAACCAAAATATAGTAAAAACTCAGTAAATAAGGTAGAATAAAAAATTCCAAATATCCAAATGAAAGTAGGAAAAGAAAAAAGTAGTGTAATAAAATCCAGGGGGGGGGGGGAACCAGAAAGTAATAAATGGTTTATCTAAATCTCATCACATAATTAATTTCATTAAGTATTAACTATCTCCTTAGAAGTTAATGGAAATTGTCAGTGTTCTTGAATGATTGAACACGCTATGTATAAGTAATGTTTTTTAAATATGATGTAAAAGGTTTAAAAGCAGAAGATTTAAAAAAAAAACACACACACAGTGCAAACATTAACCAACAAAGTTGGAGTGACCGACCATGTTAATGTCAGAAAAAGCAGACTTGAGGGTATGAACAGGTATGAAGGGTATAGAGGAACATTATAAAGGGAAATCGGATGTTTGTCAGGTGTATACCAGCACACACGTAAAGTGTGAATGAGTTGAAAGGAGGAAATGGGCGGTTATGATTCGGACTTCATTAGGACTCCACACGGGATGGCAAGAATGAGCCGACAGAAAACCAAAGGACGCCGTCAGACTATTTGATCCGACTGACTTCTCGGAGATTCCTCCTCTGCACAGTAGAACGCACACTCCTTTCAAGTCCTCAGGGAGCACTCAGGAGCACTGTCAAAAGTAAACTGAAATTTCAAACAAACTGCAAACAATGGAGAGAGTGGAAATGATCCCAAGTAGTCTTCTTACCACGATGGGGGTTAAGTGGGAGTCAGCCACAGAGAGATAATTGATAAATCTTCCAATACCAATCAATCAGAGTACACTCTTACGTAACCCATGGATGAGAAAGGAGGTCCCCAGGCAATATTTGACATGTGTGAAAATGAAAATACATTGTATCATCGTTCCTGTGAGTAGTCAAAGGAAGCCTTAGAGGGAGATATGTAAAGGGAATGCTCAAAATAAGAAAGAAAAAATTTAAGATCAAGTAATCTCTCACTTAGAAGAACTAGAAAAAACAAAGAGCAAAATAAACCCAAAGTGAGAGGAAGAAGGAAATAATGAGCAGGAATTCATGAATTTAAAGCAAAAACAGTGAGGCAAACCAGTGGGATTAAAACCTGATTCTTTAAAAGTATTGATAAAATTGAGAAATAACAGGCAGATTGACAAAAGACGTTACCAACGTAAGACATGAAAGAGGGTTGAATGCTATAGTCTCCATAGACATTAAAAGTACAATAAACAAACAAACAGCTCTAGAAATGTAAACTCAATAATTTAAGTAGGCAAATCAAATCCTAAGAAAGAATAAGCAACCAGAACTTTCCTGAGAAGAAATGCATTGCCTGGCTAGTCCTGTCTTCTCAGCGGACCTAAGTCTAAAGCTTTACAAAAGGTTCATCCCAAGAGATGCTGGGTCCAGATGGCTTCACTGGAGAGCCCTACTGAACATTCACAGAAGAACTAACATATGATCTACATTAAAAATAGAAGGGCAGGCAATAATTCCCAACTCATTTTACAAACTCATCATTACCCTGATGCCCAGAACCAAAGATGGTACTATAAAATAAAGACCAATATCCTTTATGAACAGGGGCAGAGAAAAAAACCTCTACAAAATATTAGTAAGGTGAATTCCACAATATATATATATATATAAAACAGTAATAGGGAATGGCCATGTGGTTGAAGGCTTAGGGTGGGAGGGCAAATTCAGCACTTGAGAGTCAATGAGTGAAATCCACCACATTAACACACCAAAGAAGAAAGCTCAAATAACTGACCCAGACAACCAACAATTTTAGTAGCTCTTAATAATTTATGAATAAAAGCCGAGTTTCTTGACTTGATAATAAAAGTTTATGACTAATAGAATGATGGGAAAGACTAAATACTCTGCCTTCGAGATTGAAAACAGGGCAGAAATTTCCTTCTTCTACATCCTCCTGGAATCCCTCCCTAGCTGCTGGAGTAAGGCAAGGCCTGCAGACGGAAAGAACACTCATCTTATTGCAAATAGCTTGATGGACCAGGGAGAAAACTCACAAGAAATTGACCAAAAAGCTGCCAGAACTGCTTTGCTGACTTGGACTACACAATTGTACGGTCCGTCTGCTAAATAGTTTAGTAGTTCCAATGAAGTTGACTATATCCATACCAAAGGAACCAGAGGCTGCATTCCCGCTGTCGTGGATGAATTTCAACACTGTGCTCAATGACAGTAGCCAGTCTGGAACGAGGGTGACTCCACCCTTACGACATTCTAGAAAAGGCTTCTAGGGATTAGAAGTGTGTTAGACACAGTATAAGGAAGTTTTGGAAAGCTAACTGTATCTTGACTGTGCTGTTACATTTATTTATTTATTCATTTGTTTACTTGCTGTTTATTTAATTTGTGGAACTGCTGTTTATCAGAAGACCTCAGTTCTGTATCTGTTGATTTCTAAATATTATGCTGACAGTGCCGATTTTCGTGGCTAAAAAAGCAAATGGTTTCTGGTTTCCTTATGATTGCCTGCTGATTAATTAGATCGAGGCTGTTCAGTAAAAATGTCCAAGATGATAAAAATGTTCCAGTACGTCAAATAATAGCCCTTGTGGCCATTTAGCATTTGAACAGAGGAATTCACTCCTTAATCTGATTTATTTAAGGTGGTATTGGCCATACAGGAATACTAGCTGTTCTCCTGGACAGCACAAATATAGAAAATTGTATCATATCACCATGTCAGACAACAAAGAAATTTCATTATTTGTTTAGTTGGATTGTTTTAAAGACAAGTTTCCACTATATAGCCTAGGTTGTTGGGCCTAAACTCATGATCCCCCTGCCTCTGTCTCCTGAGTGCACCACCACACCTTGGTTTTAATTTTATTTGAATCAGTTAATTAACTGATTAAATTATCAGAGCCAGGATCTTGCACATACTAGGCAAGTACTTTACCACTGGGCTGCATCCCAGCCTGAAATTCCATTAAATTTTACCCATACGTTATGAAGTGATAAGAGACTACAAGCTAATTTTTATTTTTTGATGTCAGGACTTTTTTCTGGTTGTAATACCTATTGATAAAGATGTGCTATCTGACCTCCAGAAGTGGTATGTTCTGGAAATACAGAGAACTAGCTCAGCGTAAACATGTTAGTAGGGGAGTAATCTGTAGTGAGGTTGTAGAGCAGACCAAAACTCAGGTAATATTTGTAATGCAATGCCCCAAATGCGATGGCTTCCCCTTATCTCCGGGAGAACTGTTGGGAGATCCCCAGTGGATGATTGAAGCTCCTGACGTGATAGGTAGCATTGTATTTTTCCTATACCTTACCTGTGATAAAATTTAATTTATAAGTTAGACACAATTAATATTTTATCAACAATGACTCATAATAAAATAGAACCCTTGTAGCAGTGTGCTATGGTAAAAGTTACATTAATGTGTTTTTGCAAAATCTTACTGTATTTTCACCCAAAGGAAGCAGCACACAGCTTTTGTCTTTATAGAACATCTGAAAGACTGGAAGTCACTACTACTCTTGTTCTTTGGGGGCATTTATTAAGTGAGCAAGAACTCGAACACAAAACTACAGTCTGAAACTAGTTGACTTGTTAACAGAGACACCTGCCAAAGTGATTAATGTGCAGGTAATATATACAGTGTGGAAGCACTGGACGGACGGTGATTCCTATCCCAGGTGGAGTGGATTGGGATAACACACCATGGTATTACTCATAACAGCACGTGGTGGAAAACTTACAGATTATTTATTTCTGGAATTTTCCATTTATTCTTCTCAGATCATGATTCATTGTATCTGAAACCCCAGAAGGGAAACTGAGAATAAGTGGTAACTACTGTGTTGGCTGTTGGGAGGTGTTGGAAACGCGGTGGGAGGCACAACAGCCTGACCCTGTTTCACTGTAGGTAATAAGAACAGTGACAGGATGGACTTTAGGCACGAGTCACAGGACACCTTGAGACGTCTGGAAGCAGCACACTGAGGGCATCTAAAGCCTCCTGAGGGGAAACATACGCAGGTAGTGGATTGCTCTTTCTGGCAGGCACTGCTGTGGCTAAAAGAAGTCACATCTGGCCCGGGGACATGACGCAGCATGTGAAGCACTTGCTGTATAAATCTGGGGACTGGGCTCTGGATCCTCAGCATCCGTGTAAGTACAGGCAGAAGGAGGGTCGGTTGTAATTCCAGTGCCTGGAACTCAGAGGCAGGGTCGCAGGTAGCCTATCAACAAGCTCTGGGCTCAATGAGAGACCTTGCCAAGAAGAAGCCACTGAGGAAGACTCCTGGAACCAATCTCAGGCCTCCATATATGTATGTGCACATGCACCTAAACACATGTGCAACCACATACATGCACACATGCACACACACACACACACATGTGTACACACACTCACACACAGAGACACATACACTCATGCACTCACACACTCATACACTCACACACTCACTCATGCACACACATGCTCATGCACGCACGCACACACACACACACACACACACACATGCACGCACGCACGCACGCACGCATGCGTACACTGTATATATTCAACTCCAGTCAGGCTAAGTGCAGCTTTGTGATGGAACTTTCTGGTCAATATTGCTTTACACTTAGTTTGGACTTGTTTTGCAATGATCTTTTCCCTGTCCCCCAGTGCTGTGTGGGAAAGCATTCCATCCCTCCTTTTCACGTGTGTTGACTTTCCGTTCTTCACTTAATTGGAAGCATCTTGAGGTCAGAGGTTACTTCTATAGATGTGTCTTCTTTCCAAAAAACATGGCAGCCTTTGTACCCTTCGTGTTTCCCACAATTCAACCTTCCAGAAGGCATGACGCCCACCGAGCGGTAACTCAGCCATGATTAAATAAGCCAGTGATAGAGTAATCTCGTTTCTCTGTTCTTTGACCTTATAACAAATTCCAGAGAACAGAGCTCCAGGTCTCAATAATGCTATGTCTTTAAAGCAACAGAAACTGATCGGGAAATGCCATCCAAAGGCCTGCTTTCAGGTGGATTTGCTGCTTGTCTAACTTGGGGCCTAATTGTCTCCAGACACTGGGACCATACACCGACTGGCTTTTGTTGTAACTGCAAGATAAACATAGACACTCCCCAAGGGGAGCTCACCTGCAAATTCCAGAAACCGGTGTTGAATGGAAATAAATTGGAAAGTTTTTACAATCCAGACAGCAGTCTGTTATGAAGTATAAATGAGTCTTCAGAATGGAGTCTGGGGCCTTGAGAGATGACTCCGTCAGTCAAAGGTTTGCTGAGCAGGCATAAGGACCCAAATTTGGAACCTTATGTAACCACCCCTGAAAAGCTGGCCATGATGTACCTGTCATTGCCAGTGTGCTCCTCAGCCAGTACTCCTAACCAATCTCCTGACTCAGTGGACCTCAGAGTCAGTGAGAGACCCTGCCTCCAGAAATTACAGAGGAGAGGAACTAAGGAAGGTGTCTGATACTGACCTCCGGCCTCCCCACACATATATATGTGCACACATATACACTGAAGAGTAAGTAAATCAATAGTATCTCACATTTACCCTTACAAATTGCTTTTTAAAACATACCTGCTCTCTCCTTGCAGTCGGAAACAGTTGGTAGGAACATCTGAGAGTTATTCTCGGGTGGTGTGTTTCAGCCCAGTTGGTCACAACTGTGACCCCACAAACCCAAACACGATGTAGTAAGTCCAATGAAGAGTGACAACTCACGTTTTCAGTTTCCATAGTTTTCTTGCCATTGAATTTTAAAACAAATTTGAATTTTTCCCTTTGCACCAAAACTAAAAATAAAAAAATCCTACAGGCTCCCCCCCTCCCCGCCCCCGCCCCACACATTGCTTTCTTTGTCTGGAATTTTCTTCGTAGCCTGTTGTCAAGAGTCTAGAATCCTCCTGCCACAGCCTCCCAAGAGTTAGGATTACAGGTGTGCATCGCCACGCTCAGCCCAGTGCTTCCATCTTTTCCTTTCTCGTTTTCCGATGTTGGTCAGAGGAACTAAAAGCAGGGAAAAAAAAAAGGCTGACATTATACTATACTTGGTTATCTGCATCTTTAATTTGTGTGTTCTTCTCTGAAAGGCCTCTGGAGAAGTCTTGGAGTATAGCTTTCTTTTCATATGTTTTATCAAGTCATAGGTATTAGCTGTATTTTAATGGATTTATAAACTAATATTTAATAAATGTTATAGACTAGCACACATTCGGAAGACAGGGTGCTGGTTTGGGCTTAGCGTCTAAGCCTGGCCAAGCCTGCTCTCTCCTTGAGGCTGTGGCATTGACCCCCTGTCAAATGACAATGTACTGGATAACTTCTGCTACCTCCTAGCTCTCCCCATCCTTCCTCTGGTCTGGCCTTGTGAGAACCATCCTGTTGAAAAGCTTGCTGCAAAGCTGGCAGGCAGAGTGGCCAGACCCGTCAGTGGGTCTTCATGGATGTGTCCTCTCCCACCTGGAGGGACACCAAGGTGTTTGTCCTTTAGATGTTTAATTGCCTTTTCTATCCTCCATTGCATCTAATCCAACTTTAATTGAAATTGTTTCTTCTCTCATTATAAAAATACACTTCACTCGGTAAATCCTGAACTAGAAAGGCTTTGGAAACTCTGGAACTTTCTGTTTTTTATTTCTTTAAATTGCTTTTGTTGAATTTTTAAGTTGTGTCTTTTTTATTTGGCTTTTGTGCAGCCAGGGAAATCTGATCTATTACTGGTGCCCAGGGATTCCTCTTTGGAGGATCCTCTTCTATGATTTTTTTTTTCTCAGCTTGGACTAATATTCCACACTGGGCAATACTCCAAATGTCAGACCACTGCTGTGACCCAGACTTTTGTATGGAGTCTAGGCAGTCAGTGTTAAGTGTGTGTGACACTCCAAGGAATACATGTCCCTCCTTCTCTGTGCTGGGAATCGAACGCAGGCACTCATGCATCCTAGGCAAGCACTATACCACCAAGCTACACCTCAGCTCAAATCATATTTTTGATAAGCCCTAATTTGTCCATGCTGGTTATCTGGTTGATATTTTCATGAAGCATAGATCACTTCTTATATCCGTTGGTCTCTCTCTTCCCTGGTTAAGCAGTCTGCATCTTGTCTGATCTCTTACAATAGGTAAAAGTAAAGGCCACGCCTTAATAGTTATTTTCTTTTTGGGGATACAGCATATGTATACTTGCTTCTTAAGAAACCTTGATATCGCTGGGTGGCGGTGGCACATGCCTTTCATCTTAGCACTCAGGAGGCAGAGCCAAGCAGATCTCTGTGAGTTCAAGGCCAGCCTGGTTTACAGAGCAAGATCCAGGACAGGCACCAAAACTACACAGAAAAACCCTGTCTCGAAAAACAAAAAACAAAACAAAAAAAAGAAAGAAAGAAAGAAAGAAAAGAAACCTTGATATCAATAGCACCACTCTATAAAAACCTGCAATGCATTTATCCATCATTTTAATGTCCTCCACATTATTCAGCATCTCTCTCTCTCTCTCTCTCTCTCTCTCTCTCTCATATGAGCATGTGTGAATGTTTGTATATACGTGGGGGTGAATGTCACTTCATCTTAGCTAATCTAGACAGGCAACTAGCCCTTCTGTAAAACACCACAACCCTTCTAACCACACCATCTCTGTTTATATTTACTTTGCTGCCTGGTGAGCTACCCCTGTCTTTCCTCTCCTCCCTCTTTTCCTTACTCACCTGTGCTGTGCACCCTCGCTGCCTCCTTCTCCCCAAAAGTGCTCGCCAGCTCTCACCATGCTCTCTTGGTGTCTCTTTTCAGATCAGAAGTCACCACCTCCCTTTGTTCTCACAGGTCACTTTCCCTCTCCTGTGAATGATGAAACTAGTCTGGGCACTCTACCTAGTTCATACTGACCTGGGCAACAAGAGCCATGTCTTGTGTGCTACAATAAATAAATACTGGTTGGCTTGGACTAGACTGCTGCTGTAGATTAGGAGTCTTTTCCTAATCTGTTGGAACAGTCTTGTGCAGGGGAGAAAGTGTTGGCACTGAAGACTCCTGGGGGTAAGGGAAGTATAGAAGTCCCTAGGAAAGTCACTTTGAATATGTCAACATATCTTCATCTTTAGCTGGTTACTAAAAGCTTAGCAGCAATTCTATTTTAAGAGTGTAGGTTCACATAGGTAAAAGGCTTCTAAGGGATAAAACTGAACTAATTAACAAATGCCAAGTGGAATCCACTGCAACCATAAGGTAGATCCTTTTCTTTCCCAGTCAGATGCCCTTACCCCAGCCTCTGTTGCTTATGTTTCTGATTTGAGACTAACAGATGTCTACCATACCCTGATCTTACGCCACCCACTCTGCCTGCCTACCCTTTACTTCTCAGGGTGAAGCCCCAAGAGGCTTATTCTCTGCCTCCCCTTGGTAACTCCACATTTTGGCTCACACTTCCGGTCTCCAGGTCATCTCTTCCTTCCTTCAGTGTTTATGTAATGATTAGGTCCTTTGGGCGAGTCTGTTTCCAGGAACACGCTCTTTTTTTTTTTTTTTTTTTTGGTTTTTCGAGACAGGGTTTCTCTGTGTAGCTTTGCGCCTTTCCTGGGACTCACTTGGTAGCCCAGGCTGGCCTCGAACTCACAGAGATCCACCTGGCTCTGCCTCCCGAGTGCTGGGATTAAAGGCGTGCGCCACCACCGCCCGGCTGGAACACGCTCTTAATACAAAGCCTGCAGAAATCCCTCTTTTCCAGAGCTTGGGGTCTAGTGTGGATGCCTTTCTTTGCTCGCCTTTCGGGTCTAAAAGAAGTTCACCTCTCTTTCCACATCATTTCTGTCTGTTCCAATCGCACTTCTCTCCTCCTGAGTTCTCTGGACACTCCCCATGCCTCGCCTTTGACGGGTCCTGCCCTGTATTTTTTTGTACTTAGGTGGGAGTATCTTTTCTTCTCCAGCGTAGTTTGAACTTCTGAAGGTAGAAATCTTTATTTCATTTGTTTGTGGGGGGAAAAAAAAGTATGTTTGGGTTTACACACACCGTGAATTATGTATGCTAATCTCGTACATATTTAAATTATCCCTAGTAACCGCACAGCCTTACAGCTAAGCACCCAGGAGATATTTTCGGTTGCTTCGAGGGTGTGTAGTGCTCTCTGCTTTTCCACATGCAGCAGCTCAAAGACTCTGCCAGCCCGTTAGTCATCCGAATGTTTATTACAATTCTGCCTGGCTGTGCTACTCGCGCTGCTGCTAGGGTTTAATCTTCTGCCAAGGAGACACTCTAGTACCAAGCACCGCCTCTTTTCCACACCTTGTCAACTGAGCAGGTCACCTGTGGGATCCCCTGGATGATGTTTGTAAACCGTCACTGTCACCAAAGCAGTTGCTAAAGGGACCGAAGGCGGGCGGATGAGGGCGCTGTTCATTATGGCCGGAGTGGACTTTTGACTCTGATGCTCACGGTTGCCTAAAACTTGGGAATGTCTTTCTTGCCTGTGTTATCTTTCCTGTGTGTGTGTGTGTGTGTGTGTGTGTGTGTGTGTGTGTGTGTGTATGCACGTGTGCATGTGTGTATGTTGCTTCAAGTGCAGACCCTGGAGCCAGCTGCCTGGGACTCAGATCCTGCCTTGCACTCAGTTGTACCATCAGGAAGGAGGCAGGTTGACTCCTTTAGAAATGGGACTTACCTTTCAGGTTCCTTGGAAGGGTTTGACGTTTCCATCTACGGACAGAATAGGCCCATCTCAGGATGGACACGTTTATGTTTAGACACCGGAAACTTGGAACACATCTTTAGTTGTCCTTTTCTGTCCCCTTGAGTGCTTGGGCTTTAACCTTTAGTAGACGGAGAGGATGGTGGAATCTTTAACTGTTGAACGTAGGCACGATAATCTGGTACTTCCTGGGAGGACCTTAAGTTGTGAGGGCTAGTGATGTTGTCATGGTGACAGAAAGTGAGGTAACTCCATCGACTCTGTGGTTTCATAAGGGGAAAGACAAACACGGGTGTTCAGCTGGCTTCCTGTAGTCGGTGATCTTTCCTCCTCACTCGAGCCTCTTTGGAAACCTTTCACAGACACACCCAGAAATGTGTCTCCTAGGTGATTATTTTTGTTGTTTGTTTGTTTGTTTTTGAGACCGGGTTTCTCTGTGTAACAGCCTTGCCTGTCCTGGAACTTGCTTTGTAGACCAGGCTGGCCTCGAACTCACAGGGATCTGCCTGCCTCTGCCTCCCAAGTGCTGGAATTAAAGGTGTGGGCCACCACCACCGCTGTCCTAGGTGACTCTTAATTCAGTTGAGTTGACAATGAAGACTGACCTTCATAGATGCTTTGGGTGGATTTTGATGGATTTATAATGAAGGATTCAGCTACCTTAAAAGAGAATTGATTAGCTTTGGGTTGCATTGATAGAAAGCAAGCCCCAGTCCTGAGCCACAGGCTCAGGCCACAGTGACCGTCCAGGAGAAGAGAATTTAGAATGCCTTGGAAGGGAAATTCAAGACCAAACCATTTCTAAAAAAGCATATAAGGTATAATTCATAGTTTTTTTTTAAATGCGTGAAGCCTTGATATTCAAAGCGTTACCTAGTTTATAGTAATGGCTACTGAGGGATTGTTGGTGATACACAGTAGCTAACCTCCACTACATTCATTGATTAGTGGATGTAGTGTTCATGACAGAGCCAGAGTAGTGTGACAGGGAGAAGAACCCTGGTGTCCACAGCATGGAAAGAGTGAGACTCCTGGGGGCTGAGGATTTGAAAAGAACCAGAAGACGTTCTTTTATTTGTTTGTTTAACATGGGAATCAAACGTATCAATCGGCCAATGAATGAATACACACAGTTTAGATGCTTACTAGGCATCTAAAACTACAAGCCACTAGACAAGAGGCAATCTGGCCTATAGGGGCCAGGTTAATGTGTATGTGTGGCTGTTGGATGTATCGACAGGCCAAAGAGGGTTGAACATGTTCACAGCTTCCCAAGGCCAGACTGCAAATCACTACAGGGAGGAAGTTGATTGCGACTCATCAGAGCATGGCTTGGGAGAGGGCCGGAGTCTCATGGTGCTATGTCTCAGAATAGGCTGATTCACAGAAATTACATGACAAGGTTCAGGTGGGACCTGAGCCTGCTAATCCTCTTAGGGATCCTTCCAACTCAGCAATTTAGAAGAGCAGCCAGGTGTGGAGGCTGATGCTCATCCCCCTCCTCATCACAGCACTTTTGAGGCCGAGACGGGAGGATTACAGGACGTTTGAGGCCAGCCTGGGCTACAGAGTAAGATCCTGTCTCAAGAAAGGAAGGATGGAAGAAAATTGGAAGAACCGTGTTGAGGACTCCTTTTTGTTTATAGTACCTGGCTTCAGGTGTGCCTTGTCTTTGTAGTGTGGCTGCTGTGTTCTTGAAGAAGTAGTGAGCTTGTTATACAGATGTCTCAGTACTTCTGTCCTGTAGAGTCTGGGGGTGTGTGTGTGTGTGTGTGTGTGTGTGTGTGTGTGTGTATCTTTGTATGTTTATATGTGTTTATATATAACACATATACACATAAATGTAGGAGGTATTCAGCGTGGGCTAATAATGAGCGTGCTACAGATGGCGCAGCGAACAAGACATTTTTGCATAGATACGTAATTGATTTTTTTTTTTACCCCCCTTCCCTTCCTGATCTTAAACATAGAATTTCTTTTAAAAAATTTCGAAAAGCAGACGAAGCCGCGACACCAACCCACAAATCCTGTTGACTCCCTCCAGTCGTGCTCTAAGCTCTGGAGAGCCAGGCACTGAGAGTGAGCGAGCTCCTGACATAGTGACCTCATTCCCTGACGCTGCCTTTATGGGCAGTGGCAGAGCTGCGCGGGGCTGAAGCCCGCTGGGGTGGTGAGCCCGGGGCTTGCAAAGACTTGCAGGGCAACTGGAATTCATGGCAAATAGCTCACTGGAGCTAAACTTGGATCCAGCGTACTGTAGAACTGCCTGTTTGTTCCACATAGGTGGGAGATTCGTCCTCCATGACGATGCAAAGCCAGCCTTAAAAAAAGCAAACAAACAAACAAAAAAGGAAATATCAGGTCTGTGATTGTGGTTTGTTGAGTATATGATGCCAGATCAAATTTAATGTGTGTGTTCTTTCTTCAAGCATTATTGGAGGTATGTGCCCTTTTTACTCTTGGTGATTTAAAAAAAAAAAAATAATGTGTTGGGGGAATTAATGCATGTGATGGCGCCTGGGTCCCTGGGAAAGGAGCACGTACTCCTTGGCCCCTGCACCTGGGGTCCGTCCTGTCCTCTGAGCGCCCCCCACCCCCCTCGGCACTGCACAGACAAAGGAGCTAACAGACACACAGGCTGTGGCTTTTCTTGGAGCGATGACTCATTTCAGCTCACAAAGGATTCTGGGCAGGGGAGTGAGAAGTCAGGCTGATTGGTCCCCGTGACTTCACTTTGCAGAGAGGAATCAGACCAGGGGTGACACTGCAGATCCCCAGACACTGCAGTGGGTTGTCGCCTCGGTCCTTGTGACTTCGATCTGTGGGCTAGGTGAGGAGCAGGATCCTGCTGTTTCATGCAAATAGGATAGAAGGGCAGTAAAGATGACCACCCCTCCCCCGCCCCCACTGGCAAAACCATCAAGGGCAAAGTACACTCAGAGCCTTTTGACAGAACTTATCTCAGAGTCACAAGCCCTGATTTGTAAGAGCCGAGGGGTCTTTGGCCCATTTAAGATATATCTAGATACCTTCCAAGGAAAAGTGCCAGATTGCTGTTGTATTCCACAGGCCTGCAGTAACCTCTCTGAGATGCTCATTTAGGATACTATTGCTCGACCGTTTACTCTCTCTTCTTATTACAGATTCTAGGACGTCCGTTTCTGTTACTGGCTCCTTCTTGTGCTTGGATGCGTTCCCCTAGCATGCACCAGGCTTTAGCCACAAAGCTACCTGGGGAATGGAGCCAGGCCAGAAAGGGTCAGGTAGGTTCCCCCTGCTTTTATTTCAAAAATTGTTGTATGAAAAAAAAATATATATATATATATACACGTATGTTAAAAGTGTCGATACCCCCTGGGACCAGGGCAAGCGGACCTCTGAGAAGTGGTCCTACTGTTAGTGTGCCCTCAGCCTTCATCGAAGGCACTCCAAACTCTCCAGTGGAGGATGCCCATTGCATGTGACCACATCAGCATGAGAACCATGGCCGAGTCAGGGCCAGACAGTGAGCGCTGTAGAGGCTAGGAAGTAATTAGACTGCTTCCCATCTCCATCATCTGCATGCATGTCTCCTTCGCCCATCCAAGAGAAAAATATTCCTTGGATTTTTTTTTTCTCTTCGATTTTAACATATAGTCCATGAGATGTGTGTTATTTGACCTGGGACCCCACATGCATCACACTCCAGGCTGAGAGTCCGATTTACACATTCAGAGACCACATGCCTCCCAGTCAAGGCCAAAGGAGTCTGATTTACACACTCAGAGCAAGAGGCTTTCTAAGAATAGCGTCAAATTGAGGCTTCTGTAAACTAACAAAGTCAGTGTATTTCATTAGGTTCTGCCTTAGGATTTTGATTATGACAGGGCTATTTTTTTTTTTATAACATCCATGAGCTTTTCACACAGAATCTTTTTTTTTTTTAAAAAAAAGGTAAAAAAATACTTTCCAGGTTGCATTCACTAACACAAAAATGGCATCTCTGAAAACATGATTTTACCATCTCCCTGAAGGTAGTTTCAGTACTGTTCTTTAGTAACGACATGTCTCAGAGTGTTAGGTCCTTCATGTAATTTGCATAATTGGAACATTTTAAAATGATTCCCAATGCACACTGGCAGGGCCCCTCTTCTCTCTGTGTGTTGGCAACCATACTCACAGACAGTCTCAGAGGGTGCTTGGTCATGCTCACGGTCGGTCTCAAAGGATGCTTGGCCATGCTCACAGTCAGTCTCAAAGGATGCTTGGCCATGCTCACAGTCAGTCTCAAAGGATGCTTGGCCATGCTCACAGTCAGTCTCAAAGGATGCTTGGCCATGTTCACGGTCAGTCTCAGAGGATGTGTGGTCAGGAAAGCACTTGCAGAGGAACCTCACACCCTGCAGGTGCTGTTGATCCTTAGAAACCCCATTTAAAACCTCTCTTCCACATAAGCTCTCCCAGTGGAAGAAATGACCTCAGCATGAAGTTTGTTCGCCCACCCCGTCTTCCTCCATTTTGGTTCCCATTGTACCTCGTCATTGCACAGGCACCATGACACAGAACAGTTTCATGCAAGGGTAAATCCTGGGTTGTATCTACTCACTCCTCACACCTCCTTATCTTCCCCTTCTCCCTCCTACTAGTCCCCTGTCCAATTTCCCTCCATTTTCATGCCATAGGGTACATCCATGACTTTATGTATCTCTCTAAAATCTAGCCACCACATACAGGAGAAAGTATGCTATTTGTCTCTCTGAGATGGGTCTCATTGTTTGAATATGATTGTCTCCAGTGGCATCCATTTGTCTGCAAACGATGTGACTTCATTCTTTAGGGCTAAAATATCCGTGTGTGTGTGTGTGTGTGTGTGTGTGTGTGTGTGTGTGTGTGTGTGTGTGTGTGCATTCACGCATGTGCACACATGTTTTCTGTTCCTTTCTTCTGTTGTTGTATACCTGAGTTGGTTCCGTAACTTAGCTACCGTGAACAGTGCTGCACATATCTCTGTGATATGACTTCAGTCCTTCTGATAAATACCCAGGATTGTTATATTTGAGTCACACAGTGGTTTTATTTTTAACGTTTTGGAGGAATTCTATTTTTTTAAATCTATAGACGTTGGACTAGTTTACATTCCCACCAGTAGTATGGAAGAATAGCCATTTGTCCATATCTTTGCTAGCGTTTTTAAAATTTAATGATTGCCACTCTGAATGAGGTGAGATGGAATCTCGATGGAGTTTAATTTGTGTTTCTCCGATGACTGGAGAGACCTGTGTACTGGCTGTTTGTGTTACATTGTTGGAGAACTGTCTGTTTCATTATCCCATTTATTGATTAGTTTGTTTAATTTCTTGTTGTTTCGGGTCTTTGTCGGTTTGGTGTATTGAAGATAGTCATCCTATGTCACATGATTTTGATTTCATTCCTAATGTTTCTCCATTCAGTTAACTTCCCTTTGCCATGGTGACGCTTCTCAAGTTCATGAGCCTCCATTGGTCAACTGTTAGCATTTCCTCGGCAACTGGAGCCTTTTTTTGAGGGTTTTGTTTTTGTTTTGTCTTTGTGTTTGAGACAGGGTCTCATGCAGCCAAAGCTGGCTGTGAACTTGCTGTGTAAACGAGGCTACCCCTTGACATCCTCCTGTCTCTGTCTTCCAAGTCCATGTGTCAGCTCCCCTGGCTGGGGTCCTCTAAAGAATCTGCTAGTCATGGGTTTTTGTTTATTGTTTTTGTTTTTACTGTGGTCCTTCAAAGGATGCTTTGAACACTAATTTTAACATTTTATTATTACTTATTTTTTCACATTTTAATTCTGTATTCATGGAAAGCAAGGGCTTTCAGTGAATGCTTGTTCTACAATTCACATCGCCTCTCAATTTCCACATATAGAAAGTACTCAGTAGATAGTTGAAGGGAAGTTATTGAAAAGCATTAATTTATCATTACTTAAAACAATACACTCATTAATTTTGATAAAATTAGAAAGCATCATGTTAAATGAAACAAGCCATTCACACACACAAAAAAAACCAAATGAAATATGTTCTAATAAGTCAGTAGAAGGTAAAAAAAAAAAAGTCAGTCTCTTAAAAGAAGAGACTATATAGAGGTCATGAGAGAATGGGAAGGGGAGGGAGAGAAGTATGAGAGAGATCATACAATAAATACCAAAATACTGTTGTTAGGGGGAATCATTCCTGGTGTTTCTAGCACAAACAGGGAGCCGCAGTCGGGAACATTTTATGATAGACCCAAAGTAACTGGAAGAGAAGAATCCAGGTGTTGCAATATGAAAGTGATACCTACCAGTACCCTCCCTGTGATCATTACACGCTGTAAATTTATACATCCTAAGTACCCCCAAATATGCACAAATAAATACATTTTAAAGATTAAATTAATTTTTAAAAAGAGCCTCCACTGGGTAGATTAGTGCTCAGGTAAACCTCAGAAGCTACTCGAAGCTCTGGAAATTATGATTGCTTTTACACCGAGGTGCAGTTACAGCTGAGAAAGCCGTGCAAGCCTGTGGTACAGGACTGTTACCATTAAGAACAAATGTGACTGTGTGGCTCTTAAATGTGGGCATCGATAACAGTTTTCTTAGATTCATAAGGGCAAGCCATCCTTAAGTAAGGAGCGAACAAAATTCTGAGTGTTCGTGTAAAAGTCACTTTGTCCTCCTATGGGACATTTCCCCCAAGAGATAGCCATAATGGCAATGAGAATCTCGGGGCCCATCAGAAATTCTCTAACTCCTGATGTCTTAACCCATCATTAGTGCAGGGAGCTTATTTCTTCGGCAGTGTGGGTGGAGAGTCGGTCCAATCACTCTTCTGAAACAGGCAAACTTTTTTTACTAGCCTCAATACTTCTTCCATCCCTAGTGGAGTCCATGCTTCCTGTTTGCTCTCAGGCTGTTGTGTCCCACCCAAACATTGGAAGCCCCCTGGGTCCCAATGGAAATGTTCCATTCCCTCAGGGGAGGTCCTCTCCGCTGACCGTCAGGAGGACGCTCTTTGTCGCTAGTGTAAGGAGGACGACTGCCCTCCTTAGCACGGGCTAAGATAGTTTTTAGAGTGCTTCTTTTTATAACCAAATTAATTTTTTTATAGCTAAATTAATTTCTTTTTATAACTAAATTAATTTTCTGTTGGAATAAATTCAAGTACTGGTGAAAAAGAAATGGATTACATTTAGACGGGCTTGGAGATAATATATTTTTAATACTAGCTATTATTTATTAAATATTAGGTCTCAAGGACAGTATGTTCAACATCCATTATCTCATCAAATCCCCTCAATCGCTGGACGGTTGACATCACTATAGACTAGTGGTTCTCAATCCATGGGTCATGACCCCCACAGGTCATGATATCAGATATCCTGCACATCAGATATTTACATTACGATTTATAACAGTAGCAAAATTACAGTTATGGAGTAGCAATGAAAACAGTCTTATGGTTGAGGGGTCACCACAACATGAGGAACTGTATTAAAGGGTCACAGCATTAGGAAGGTGAAGAACCATTGATATTGACACTTTGCAAAGAATGAAGAAATTGAGATTCAAAAAAATTCACCATTTTCCCCCAATGGTCTAACTAAGGAAGTGCAGAGCTGGGCTCTCAATTTCATGGTATAATAACAAAGTTGCTGGGTTTTGTCACTGTCTTGACATTTAGGGAGGAGAGTTACTTAATGGTACAGTGAGTTGGAGTGTGAGTCTGTCCAAAGCCACTAAACTTTTCCCCTGTTCTCTGGAACTCTCACATAGTTCAACAACAACCTCTCTGGCTGTTGGAAGGGGCGGGAGGGTGACAGTCGAGGAGTCTGCTGTGGCCGCTGTTCCGTCAAGGTTGTTGTAATCTGGAAACCGCCATTCTAACCATATCTGACCTGTTTTTAATTAGACTTGGTTGTTGAACTGCAGTTGTATTTCACAGAAATCCGTCACAGCGTAGTCCTGATACCTCAGCTGATGAAGCAAGAATGCAGAGGCGGAGACACAGCCCTGGGGAGTCTAACTCCGAGAACAGCCCTGCAAATGTCAGGCCGCTTTATTAAATTAGAGTTGAAAATTTTCATCAGTAGAAATTGGAACGCCTGATACGTCTTTACGGACAGGCAGGGTTTTGCTGGATAGTGGAAATGGATGGCGCGTAGATGATGGCATCCACTAGGAATTTAGATTCCATTCTACTTGAGGCAGTCCCTCTAAAGGAAGACTCCTTTTTTTTTTTTCTCCCCCATGGGAACACTCGTTAACCGTATAGAACTACATGATATCCAGGAGACTGTATTAACTGTTGTTGGCCAAGACTGGTATTTTATCATGATTTTTATCTCAGGTCAGGGAGATAGAACTAATTCATAACTAAATTAATTGGAACTGAATTCTGGGTCAGAGAACAGAGAAGAGGGGAGTAGCTGGTGTCACCACCATCTAGGTAGACAGCAGAGCCAACCCCCGTCTTGTCCTTATGCGCAGAGCCTTTTCATTCATCAAAATACTTGACCGCCTGACATGTAAATGGCAATCTGCTGGTTTCTGCTCCCTAATTTCTCACACATACCCAGTAGCGGTGGTTGCCTTACAACATGGAGTTTGAGCAAAAGATTTGATCTTCTGGTAGCTCATAGTTCCCTTCGAATTCTTCAGCTATCCATCCATAGCCAATGGGCAAGTGGTCCAGAGTGCTACTAACTGTTATGAGTACAACAGATGCCGGCCATTGGTGCTTATTATGTCGAGGGGGTTTTCGCCCATCGCTGTCCACTGATTGCCCTTCTTTATGGTTTTTTTTTTTTTTACACCTGTCCTTATTCTATGACAGTTTTCCAACAGTAGCCAAATCTCACTAGCAAAAGACTCAAGTAGCTAAGTACTGAGTCAGTAGTCAAGATGACAGACGGAAGCTCCGAATCTAGGAAGATGGCGGTTTCTTCTGGAAACCAATGAACTGATTAATCTCATCCAGCTACACCCCCCTCCCCCATCATACAGACATGAGCAGAGCATTCTGGGTAACATGAGGAGATCGACTCATTATGGTGTGTGCTCTAAGTCACCACAATTAGCTCTTAGCTCTGCTCTCATTAGAAGTTTCTTCAGGCGCCGGGCGGTGGTGGCACACGCCTTTAATCCCAGCACTCAAGGCAGAGCCAGGCAGATCTCTGAGTTCGAGGCCAGCCTGGTCTACAGAGCAAGACCTAGGACAGGCACCAAAACTACACAGAGAAACCCTGTCTCGAAAAAACAAACAAACAAAACAAACAAACAAAAAAAGAAGTTCCCTCGGAAGTCATAGCCAATGTCATGATTAACTTTAGCATCAATAATAGGAACCTCCTCCTTACTCTACCTTGTGAGTACGAACAGTTTCCTCAAATAATCGCTTAAGAATTGGATTTTGTGTCAGAGGACTATTGGGCTTGAAATTGAGCAGGAAAGGCTGTCCTAGAAGTTCAAAAAGCTCTAAACATTTCTCTCTTTTTAGCTGTCAAGCTGCTTCCATTGCCTATTGCAATAAGGGCCCAGCCTTAAAGTTTTGAACTCAGTGGCGTTTTAAAACAAACTTCCAGTAAACTAGTAAAAGTGCCGTTTTCAATGCCAGTTTTCCTTCAGATTTCAATACAAACAGTTGAAAGTCAAGTACAGTAATCTGGCTTCAAAGAAACTTTCTTAGCAGCATGCAAGCTAATGGAAGCCATATGCTCTGTCCTCTCAGAAGGCGGCTGTGGTCTTTGAGAGCATATATAGGAAAGGGATATGTGTTTTTCTAGAAGAACTGTGGGGACAATACCCTAGTAGACTTTCTATTAAAGGAACCAAGCAGCATTTACACATAAAATTGGGGTTAATAAATTGAATTAAATTGTAAAACACAAGATTTGTCTGACGCTTCACATCAGAGAAGCTGTTCACTTAGCTGTAACCTCAGAGAGCGGATGATTTTCCCGAGCCCAGGGGCATCTGAGATAAAATTTGGCAAAGGTAGTACATTTTGCTGAATGGAGTGGAGCTGTCTCATCCCTGTGGGCTCTGAGCATTTCAGAAGCGCATTTCAGACTTTTTATGAGGAGTCGCCATATCTGCTGCATGTGGTAATTTTACTGGCATCCATAATTTTAATGCTAGTGTTAATTTGGCAGGAGAGAGGAGAGGGAAAGAACATTAGTCCTGAGGAGCAAAGCTCCATCAGGACTTGCATTAGAATAAACCACGAAGGCTTTATTATGCAAGGGAAGAATATGATAGCCGACGCAACTAGCCATTTCTTTGAAAATTAAAGCCTCTTCCAGATCAGATAAACATGGATGTAATTTCTACAACACCTGGAAATAGAGCTGGGCATGGGAAATGTGTTATGATTTGATTTTCTGCCAAAATCCTGCCGAATAAATAGAGAATCACAGACCTTTGGAGTCTGAAGAAATCATTGCTACAATTCCATCCAAACCCTTATTTTACAGACAAGGAACCAGGCTACCAGATAACTAACTGTATCTGTCTTAAAAGACTGGATTCTGGGCCAGTAAAAAGGCTTACTTGGTAAAAGTGCTTGCTACTAACCCTGACGACCTGAGTTCGGTCCCAGGAGCTAGGTGTTGGAAGGGAAAAGCAGCTCCTGCAGTCTACCCCCCGACCTCCACATGTACACTGTGGCATACATGCCCTCCCGACATATAGCAGGTAAATATGAAGACTATCACATGATATTTTAAAAAGAAAAAAGGAAATTGAATTCTTAGCTGTGTATCTTCTGGTGCCTTCATAGAACAGGAGTTTCCCAATTCCAAACAACCAAGTTCCCCAACTAATTGTTTAGAATCGGAATATTGTATACGAATTGAGAATCTGGGATATGAATTTCATGAAGTCCTTCAACCCATAGTAGAGATTAAATGAACATTTACAGTGAAAAATAGGATACAGAGAGACAGAACAATTTATTCTGAATTCAGGCTCTCTCTGTGTGTGTGTGTGGTGTGTGTGTGTGTGTGTGTGTGTGTGTGTGTGTGTGGTGGGGAACAGACCGTACACAAACATGGATGTTGGTGTATTTTTTTTAAGATTGCCATTTATTACGATACAATGCTCTTGGAAAACTTATAGCTCTCCTTGTCCTACACAGTTGTAAGGAGAAGATTTTTTGTTTGTTTCTTTGTTTTTTAAGGTGTACTGAGATAGGTGTATGTACATGCTTTTGTCATAAGCAGTCTTTAGAAAGCTACTCTGTTGTCCTAGTGGGGGTGAATGTAAGTTGTCGTGACTGTCACATCTTAAAAGTTGTCATGACTATCACATCTTAAAAGTTGTGTAATCTTTCTCCTATGCAAAGGCTGTGAGTGAGGCAAGCCCGAACGAGTGACTGAAAAGGAGAAAATGAAATTTATAAAAGATAGAGTTTTATTGTGTGTTGTACACACACACACCAAAACAGAACCCAGATAGAACACTTTTGGAACTTAAGGACCTCATGGTATTTGATTGGCACTGCATATTTCTTGAATAGGTGGTTACTTGGGAGAGAATCTCTCTCTCTCTCTCTCTCTCTCTCTCTCTCTCTCTCTCTCTCTCTCTCTCTCTCTGTGTGTGTGTGTGTGTGTGTGTGTGTGTGTGTGTGTGTGTGTGTGTGTGAAGGAGTAATTCCAACTAAAGTAACTGCCCAGAAGTTGGAAGAGAAAATAGAGATTTAAATAGTTAAAATGTTTGTGCTAGACGGTGCCATTCTCTGAGCGGGGCGTGAGGACTGTAGACAGGGAGACCGGAAGCACCTAGGCTGTCCTCTTGTGTCAGGCTTTCCTGGTTGATGTGGGAATGGCAGTCGTCAGCTCCAGTTTATTCCGCAGTTACAGGAGAGTGACTAACAAGAAGCATGTCACATGACGACCCCATGAAAACGTGGGCAATACCTTGATTAGTGAGAGTGAGTTCTAAGCCTTCTGGTCTACCAGGCTCAGGTTTCCGCTTTTCTCCTCATCTCCCCTGAGCCTGCTCCAGCTGAGCCCCAGAGCTACCAGCTCTCCACGCTCAGCATGCCTCTTCATGCTCCGCAGGTTTTTCTCTTGCCTCTCATGGGAGGGAGACCATCTTTGGCACCCTTCTTGTTCAGCCCACTAATTTATCTTCCTCATGCTAACCAGCCCACAAAGTAATGTATTTGGAAACAGTGTCCAAAATGTCACCTGCTCTAAACATTAAGTGCTCTTCACGTACCCCTGAAAATATTTGATGTTCACTTGGTAGAAATACACTGAATGCCTCCTCTGAGCTTGATAGTATCTGAATTATCCTGGTTTGGGCATTTGCACCCAAAGAACTGTATTTAAGTAGATATTTTGTAAGAAAATAAAGACTAGTTACTCTACCCACCCCCACTTTATTTTAGGTATGGTAGGGGGAGCAACAGCTGTTCAGAAAGAATTCTTTAACCCACAAAGTACCCATGAGCTCATGTTGACTTTCCCTAACTGTCTTCAAACACAGTCTGACAACAGAAAAATCCATCCTATAAATTATAGGCAAGAGGGGAGCTGGAGAGAGGGCTCACTGGTTAAGAGCACTTACTGCTCTTCCAGGGGACCCAGGTTCTGTTTCTAACACCCAAGTCAGGTGGCTCACAACTGCCTTTAACTCCAGGGATTCTAACACCCTCTTCTAGCCCCTGAGGGTACCCACAGACATGGCATACACACATTCATGCCCGTAAATAAAGTAAAAATAAAAATACAGACAAGTAAGGTATGATTCATAGTTTATGCAAAATGCTGGGATCTTTGAGTTATATATTTTGGCAGTGTTTACGGTTGCTTGTCTTCTTGGAAAAAAAATAAATGTGGAGTAGTTGTTGAAAGAATTTCCCTTTATTTCTTTAAAAAAATAATTTGTTTTTATTTTATGTGTATGGGTGTTTTGCCTGCATGTGTCAATGTATACCACACATGCATCTGGTGCCCACAGAAACCAGAGGAGGGTGTCATATCCCTTGGAACTAGAGTTAAAGATGGTAATGAGCCAACATATGGGTGCTGGGAATTGAATCTGGGTCATCTGCAAGAGTTGCAAGCACTCTTAACTGCTAAGCTATCTCTCTAGTGCTTGGAAGAATTTTCTAGTGGCATATTTTAAGAGTGACTAGTTGTCTCATTAATCACGCTGATAAAAGATCCCAGGAAAATCTTGATAACTCTGATTGTGTTATCTTGTATTGAGAGATCTTATGATTTCTTTAACAGATCTTAAACACATATTCTAAATCTCACCTAATGTATGACATCTTTTCTATGATAAATACTGTGTTTGGGGGGCATCTTTTATTAAATTAATTAGGGAGAGTCTTTTAAAAATCAAATGGTTTAGTGTATTTGGTCTCTGTTTTGTAATTGCTTAACACAATCCAGATAAAAAATGTGGTTAAAAAAAAATACCCCAGAGCTGGGCAGCGGTGGTACACACCTTTGATCCCAGCACTCAGGAGTCAGAACTAGGCCGATCTCTGTGAGTTTGAGGCCAGCCTGGTCTACAGAGCAAGATCCAGGACAGGCACCAAAACTGCACAGAGAAACTTTGTCTCAAAAAACAAAAACAAAACAAAACAGAAACCCTAGAAATTCCATATATTATTACATCATTAAAAAAGAGTATTCATTCACTAGCCATGTACTGGGTATCTAGGGTAAGCACTACGTTGTTGTAGGTACTGGGAACAGGGTGTTCACGTCTTCTTCCTTGTGGGGTTTCTGTTTAGCAGATGAGACAGGCAGTATGCTGTAAACGTGAGCACGCACACACTTTCAGAGAGTGAAGCCCAGCACTGGCTTGGGTGGTCTGAGTGGGTTTCCCCGGGGAGTATGGCTTTTCACTTGTGATCTATAGAATGACAAGAGGCCAGTCCTTGAAAAGTCCACCCCAGAAGTTTCCCTGGCCAAGAGCAAAATCAAAATCACAAAGACCCTGCCTGAGTTCAGAAAAAGCTTGGCAGGATCCAAGAACAGGGTGTTGTGAGCCTGTAATGGGAAAGGAGGTGTGAGTAAATGGGGCTTTATCCCACAGAGGCAGTTAGGTGGGTCCAAACTGCAAGCCTTGTAGAACTTGTAAGGAATCAGGTTTCTCTCGGAGTGTAAAAGGCAGTGCTGTGGGGTTTTAAGCAGGGCAGCGGCGTGATTTACGATTTCTTAGGGGGACCTTGTTTGCTCTGGAGAAAGGGGCTATTAAAAACCAAGGAAGAAAAGCTGAGCGCCATGAACTTAATGTAACAGACCAGGTGAGAGATGACGGTCATTTTCAGTAGAGATGGGGAGGTGGGATACATGGTGCTCATGGTGCTCGCTGCAGGCGGAGTTCAGGAACAGATCCAAGGAAGTGCTGGGGCAGACAGTGTGGACTGATTTGGGAACGGACGAGGAGTGGGAAGTAATCGCTCTTAATGCAGAATGAACATGAGTCGGCATGGAGACTGATATCTTGAACACCCACCCCATCTCCATTTTGTTCTGTAGCCTGCATTAAAAGTTACTGTACATAGTCATGGTTATAGGGAAATGAGCTCTTGGCAAAAAAATAAATAAATAAATAAAAATATAGCCCAGGCATGCTCACAGTGTCTGCCTCTCACAGTGGGCGCAGTGAATGAGAAGAAATCTGTCACGCAGATGACAGAAACGGACCTTCATGCAGAAGGAGAGGCACCAACTAGTTGCTTTGCTAATTGGCATCAGTGTCGAGAAGTCTTTTGTAGTCTATGCAGAATCACCAAGTATTCCAACCTACATCGAAAGCAATTACATTTAGTGTCTCTGCGTCTTGGTCCTCTGAGAAGTTTTTGTTATGAGAGGACACTTTTTGAAGGTGTTAACTTCCTAAGTGGTGTGTAAACTCCAGAGGTCTCCGAATCTGCTTTGGTTTTTCCCTTTGGTGGCAGACCCCACCCTCCTTTCCCCTGGCTGTTAAAGTCACTCCAGGAGACGTGGAGGTCCCAGGGGACTAGAGTAGCCACTCTGCCAGAAAGCAAGCCAGCTTCAGACCTCTCAAGTCAGTCAGAAAGAGTCTGAAGGCCTCTGGCTGTGCTCCACTGCTCAGGTGGGAGGGAAGGGTTAATACAGGGAGTGCCCATCCCCCACCCATGCTTTGCCCTATCAGCGGAAGTTCTTCTCTTGTGCATCAGACGTTTGAATAAGATTTTGTTAGAAAAATGTGTATATCCTTTAAAAAGAAAGCGTAAATACGCTGTTGTGTACTTGCCCACTCACATAATCCCAACACACAATTCTTCAGTGTGAACTGAGCACCTCCCCACACGGTGCACAAAACCAGCTTTCTTAGTAACAGCTGTAAATCCCATGTGTCCATTTCCAACTGCTGCTCCTTCACCAGATAGTATGAAAATTTTTCGGAGGGTTCTGCTTCAGGAGAGTTCCAGAGTTTGTAGGACCTATCTTTGATGTGTTCCTAGTTTCCGCTGATTTTTTTTTCCTAATCTCCTTGGACCTTTTCTGAATTTGAATTTGACCCACTAGCAGTATCAGTTACTCCTCTCATATCCACCTGAAGCCGTAACAGAGCTGATGGGGTCCCCCGAGTGATGCAGTCGGGGAGCGGGGCACTGAACTGAACTGGGCTCCAGCAGGGGGTACAAGCCCCAGGTCTTGGCCACTGGATTTCTGCTGCTCTGTCTCATACACCAGCTGGACTTATTCCAACACTCAGGGAACTCCAGCTCTGCTGCCTAATTTCATTCATTACGGCATTTCAAAGTTGGGATCAAGTTCTTTCCTTAGGGTCCTCTGTACCTGTCTACAACCTAGGAGATGTATCTAAGCACAGCTCTAAGTGCCCTGACAGCAGGGGCGCTGAGCTGCCTCAGAGCACCCAGACATCTTCTGGAGAGAATATTGATTAAAGTTGCAGGCGGACTGGATCCTTCTCTTTGGCCAGCTGTGTTAGCTTATTATATGAGAAAGCATGCCTAAGAAACAATAAAACAAAACAAAAGGGGGGGGCTGCAGAGATGGCACAGCCATTAAGACCATATATTGGTCTTCCAGAGGATCTGAGTTCAGTTTCCAGCGCCTACATTGGGTGGCCTGTAACTCCAGTTCCAGGGATTCAGTGCCCTCTTCTGGCCTCTGTGGGCATTGCACTCACGTGCATGCACACACATGCACATGTTATGTACATTTTTGTACATAAAATAAAATTTAAAAAAAGAAAAATGAGTTTTATGTAAACATGATCAGTAAAGAAAACCTACTCTGCTGATTGTTTTCATCCTTTTTATAGAACTTCTCTTATAGTAAAATCTTACGGAACCCCTAAGTATAACTCAGGTGGCACTTGGGTATCGGGAGCAGACACCTTACCCCTCTGCTCTCCTAGTCTCTTCCTCTTCTGAGGCTACCCCCACCCCAGAAGTGTCTAGGAAATTCTGGGAATCCTTGGGAGCCAGCTGGACCGTCTTCAAACTGTAAAGATTTCAGAAATAGAGAGAGATGTTTGTGTTACTGGCTGATACTTAATGAATCCACGCCTCTTGCCTTCAACACTAGGTTTTCAGCCTCCCTTATAGCAGGTAAATACGTACAGAAGGTCATGGTCTCTATTCCACTACAAGCTGCCCTGTCTTCTTCCAGGTGATCATCTGCAGGGCTACCACACCACATCTTGGTGAGGTTCACACCTGCTTTATCCAGTCGCTAAATTCCTCCCGCAGCTCACTGCTCCTCATTCGATGAAAGCCTTGAGCACTTAGCTGTGGCCTCATGGTTGCCCCTACAGAGCTGTACCCCTTCTTTACAGCTTCCCAGAAAAACACTTGCTTGTAGCTCCCGTCACCCCCCCCCCCCGCCCCAATTCATCTTCATCTCCTTGCCACCAGCCACCTTCCTGCCCCTTGACACCAGATTCCGATCTCAAAGCCTTAGAGAAGCCCTCTGGTCCCCTGCTCCTGAGTCCTTCTGTCACTGTATACCACTGTCAGGTGTATATATACACATGTTATATACCACTATATACCACTGTCAGGTATATACACAGTCTATGTTATATACCACTGTCAGGTGTATATATATATATGTTATATACTATGTTATATACCACTATATACCACTGTCAGGTATATACACATTCTATGTTATATACCACTGTCAGGTGTATATATATATATATATATATATATATATATATATATATATATATATATAATATACTATGTTATATACCACTATATACCACTGTCAGGTATATATATATACACATGTTATATACCACTATATACCACTGTCAGGTATATACACATTCTATGTTATATACCACTGTCAGGTGTATATATATATATATGTTATATACTATGTTATATACCACTATATACCACTGTCAGGTATATATATATATACACATGTTATATACCACTATATACCACTGTCAGGTATATACACATTCTATGTTATATACCACTGTCAGGTGTATATATATATATGTTATATACTATGTTATATACCACTATATACCACTGTCAGGTATATATATATATATATATATATATATATATATATATACACATGTTATATACCACTATACACCACTGTCAGGTATATACACATTCTATGTTATATACCACTGTCAGGTATATATATATATATGTTATATACTATGTTATATACCACTATATACCACTGTCAGGTATATACACATTCTATGTTATATACCACTGTCAGGTGTATATATATATATGTTATATACTATGTTATATACCACTATATACCACTGTCAGGTATATCTACTGCTGTCCTGCATCCTCCTCTAAGCCTACTGTTCCATCATCTGCTGTGCACCCGCCACGTAACACCGTGACCTTGACCGCTGGCTGTGTCTGTCTCCTCCACTTAAATAAAGCTGCTCAGAGGCAAAGTCAGTTGTGGAAGGGATGCCTCTCTTTCTGCGTGACCCCCAATTCCTCTGGCAGATGCCTGCCACATAAAGACCCTCAACATTTGAATGAACGAATCACCATTACTCACCACAAATTCATTTTTTTTTGAAGTGTGAACAGTGGTTGTTTCCATAAATCATCTCCATGCTAATAAAAGCAGAAATGATTTTTTCAAAGCCTCATTTGTTACAAGACGTTAGTCCCCTCACTCTTCAAATGAGATCTCAGGTTTTTTAAGGAGAATTTTGCTTGTTGAGATTATCGGAGCTTCCACTGTGCGTGGAAGTCTTTTACCCCCGGAGTGGAATCCGCTGTGATCTCAACAAGTTTCAGTGTTCCAAGCGGGTTGACTTCATAATGCGAGCAATAGAGGATGATCCTGAGGGGGCGTGACTGGTGAAGGCGTGAGTGTGTGTGTGTGTGTGTGTGTGTGTGTGTGTGTGTGTGTGTGTGTGTAATGAATGGTGGGGTGTCTTAATGAACCCGCTCACTTGACAATTGTCTCCCCACAGGTGATGTGTCACCAATCAGTATGTCCCCCATCAGTCAATCTCAGTTTATTCCACTCGGGGAAATCCTTTGCTTGGCCATCTCGGCGATGAACTCTGCAAGAAAGCCTGTCACCCAAGAAGCGTTGATGGAACACCTGACGACATGTTTCCCAGGTAATGAGGAAGAATAGTGCTCTTTCCAAACGGATGTGGGCTGTGGATGTGGGGCGTGGGCTCCAGGGCTTTAAAGGAACACTAAGGCAAAAAAAAAAAAAATCTTCACTCAAACTGACCAAACCTTTTCTTTTTTTAACTTAAAATAATAGCAATAACAATGTCACTCCTTTAGGCACAGTACTTTTTATTTTATTCTTATTTATTTTTATTTTTTGATATAATACTTTTTAACTTGATGCTTAGGAGGAAAAAAAAATGAGCCAACACCATAAGAAATTGGCAAAGATGACCAAGATGCTGCTCATCCATTGCAGTTCAGTCTTCCTTAAATAGATAAACCTGAGGTTCATCAGAAACATCTGGAACATTTAGTCCCAAGAGTTCAACTACAGAAATCATGTCTAAAATGAATATGCCCTGCATGTTTGCTGTATGCTCTGATGAGCCTTAATAAAATGTTCCTTCAGGAATTGAGATTTCATTTTTAAAAGGAAAAAAAATTTTTTTTTCTTAACTATTACAAAACAAAGACAGTAGGTATAGGTGCAGTGTGAACGGTTGTTGATGGTCCCAGCAGACCGAGTTGTTTGGCGTGGTATATACTACACATGCATGCTCCATTTCAAGGGAGGTACCTCATTATTCCCATCCAGTGTGGTGCCCCCTGCCAGGGAGGCCAAGTCTAATGTTACAAGAGAATTTCAAAATCCCGTTTACCGTGAAATCTCTAAATTTCCTTAGGTACAGGCGGGGTTCTATGCGTGCACATTTTAACATGTATGAATAGATGGGCAGTGTGCACCTTACTGGGCTGCCGGTTTGCCACTTGCTGAATACCGTGCCCCTTTCTAGACTGCAATAGAAATCGCATTAAAAATAAACACGTGATTACCTGATGTTCATTCAGCTTTCAAAGAGACTTTAGTCGTCTAAGCTGTTGGCTGAATCAGCTTCTGCTGCAGAAATCCTGGGTGATAAGCAACCAGACAGACAGAGAGATGCAACAAAACCTTTTACGTAGGTCCTGTGTCTGAGGGTGCCCCAGGAGTAAGCTGGGGCTTAGAAAGGTGGCCCTGTTCTGCCTAGACTGCATGACTTTGGGGAAAAAAATCCTTGACCCTTTGGTCACACACACACACACACACACACACACACACACACACACACACACACACGGAACAAATAGAAGAACCAGCTCTATGAAGATCATTAACACAACCTACCATCCTCTGTCTCCATACGTTTCCTTTGACCTCAAAGAAACTATGCATTTCCTTCCCAGTACTTTGCCCTCCTCCCGCCTCCCCCTTTTTTTTTTTCTTACATTTCCTGTTTGGTTATGGTTCTTTTTGTTTTTAGTTTTTTAAGACGGGGGCTTTTCTGTGTAGCCCTGACTGTCCTGGAACTCATATGGACCAGGCTGGCCTCGAACTCACAGAGATCCGCCTGCCTCTGCCTTCTGAGTACTGAGATTAAAGGCGTGTGCCACCATGCTCTCCCTCTCCTTTTTCAATTTCAGTGTTTTTATATTCTATATTGCTATTCAAAGACTAGAATCAACCTACACTTGCAACCTGTAAATTATCCTAAATGTAATAACATTTACTGTCCCTGAGCATTCCTCACTATGGTCCCCCTTTCTAGCTGCCAGGCACACCTCTCCCACTGGTAGCAAGAGACACAAATCCCCAGGTAAGAGGGAGCAATAATTTGACAAACACCACTCTTCAGTACAGGAATGCCCTTCTCCCCGAAGTATACCTAGGCCACTGCTTCAGACATCCATCAGTCCAGCTGCTTTTAAAGTCTTCATATTGTTATTTATCCACGAGAAGCCACATGACTTTCTCAGAAGCGGTTCCGTGCCTCCCATAATGATAAAATAAGAAAGAACGCAGAGCTGGTATGCAATCGTAAAATGCTATTCGCTGCTGAGCAACAAACAGTATTACCAAGTTACAAGATCTTGTAGAAGAATGAATCGCTGACACTTTTGCCAGCTTCTATGGAAAAGAGGCACTAAGCCTTTCCATCTGTGTGGTGCTGATGACAATTGGTCAGACCCAGAAATCTGCAAAACCGTCGTGCGGACTTTACACAAGGGTGGGGCTTCACAAAGCATGCCCTACAGGCCTAGGAGCACCTGTCCTTGTGAATAAAGTTTTATTGGAGCAAAGCCGTTCCTGATATCTCTGTATTAGCGTTGGCTCCTTGGACCTCGTGGCAGAGTGGAGGAGTTGCCACGTAGGTCACATGACTCACAGAGCCTACAGTATTTACTAACTGGCTCTTTACAGAAAAGCATTGGCAACTCCTGGTCCCTGCAGGGTATGGAAATAATTACTTAAATTCTTCTTTAGTAACAGCTACCCCCCCCCTTTAGTTTTGCTTTTGTTTTTTGGAGACACAGTCTCACTGGGGAGACCACCCTGGCCGTGAACTTTCTTGGACCATCCTGCCTCTACAGATGCACGCCATTATGCCTGACTTCATAGCTGCAAACATTTAACTAGTATTTCATAAAAAAGGAGATTTCCTTGCCTTCCCTTCCTTCTTTCATTTCCCCTCCTCTTTTTATCTGTTGCTTTCCATCAGTGATATCATAACAAAACATCATTGAGAATTTAAAATTATTTCAATTCTCCTTGAAAAGTCCATTTTCAATGACGGTACCGGAAGGTTTTTTAATACCTTCTTCCATCTAAAGGTTCACTTCCTTTTGTACTTTACTATTTGAAAAAGAGATTTTGAAGTCTAGCAAAGTATTATTAAAATATTTGAATTCTTATATTTGATGTGTGTTTTATAAATAAAAAGGATAATTTCAAATGTGACCTCTTACGATTTTGGACATCTAAATTTCAAAGAATAAAGTCTTCTAGGTCTTCTAGTAAAAATGTACCCTGAAACAAATGATAGTATGAATCTTTTTAATATAAGTTGAACTTTGAAAAATCATTTCAACAAATTCTATGTACCAGTTTCCATTACAGAATTGCATGTGCATGTGTGCCTGGAGCAGTGTGTATGTGAACTGTGTGTGTGCGTGTGTATATGTGTGTGTCTTGTAGACTCTGTGTGTGTGATGGGCTATGGTGTGTGTGTGTGTGTGTGTGTGTGTGTGTGTGTGTGTGTGTATGTGTGTGTGTGTGTGTGTGTAGTGTGGGCTGTATGTGCATGTAAACTGTGTGTGTGTGTGTGTGTGTATCTTGTGGACTCTGTGTGTGTGATGGACTGTGGTGTGTGTGTGTGTGTAGTGTGGGCTGTTTGTGTGAACTGTTTGTATGTGTATTGTGGACTCTGTATATGTGATGGGCTGTGTGTGTGTATGGTGTGGGCTGTGTGTGTGTATGTGTATGGTATGGGCTGTGTATGGTGTGTATGGTGTGTGTGCATGCACGTGTGTGTGTGTGTGTGTGTGTGTGTGTGTGTGGTGTGGTGTGAGAGACATGGCCCTGCCAGGTATTGAATCCAGGGCCATGTGCATGCCAAGCAAGACTCCTACCACAGAACCACACCCTCAGCCTAAGAATATTTTTAAAGATCTTAAAATAATGCTTGTTTTTCATACTTCCAAAGAACTGCTCACCCATTCATGCAGGATGAGAGCTTAGTTACACTGGGTTAATCCTTGTTAGAGTGGATCTTTCCGCAAGGAAGGCCGGCTCACTTCAGATTTCAGGGATGTAGAGGACTGTGGGACTGCATGTAGAGTTGGAGCTGACTTTCGCATTAGCTGCAGATCTGTGTTTCTATCTGACTACCCATTCAGTGTTCTTCATAAATAAAAAAAAAATATAATGAAGCCCATTAAACATTTCAGTTTAACGCTGGGCATAAAATCGTGTGCCTGTAGTCCCAGGTACTAATGAAGGTAATGGATAAAGATTGCTTGAGCCCACCAGTTCCAGGCTAGTCTGAACAATGTACACAGGTCCTATCTCAAAATAAAAGTGCCCTTAATCCAAACTGCTTAGCACAAAACACACATATGTGTGCTCTCTGTTCTGAGAATTAATCAGATTTGAAGGGTTAAAGCAAAATATGGCTCCAAGAAGCACCATGTAGTCATGATGTATCTTTAAATACCTGCCTTTGCTTTGGAAGATGTAACGGCATGGAAAAGGGAAAGGTCTAGTTTTAGCTTGATTAGAATACGGAGCTTAGCTTTGTTCTTGGCAAATCCTGATTCACAATAAACTACTGGTGTAGAATCTGGACATGGTGAAGTATGCAAATGATCATCACTTTGTCAGGTTAACCCTCCAAGTATGTGTCTGGTAAACCTCGGGGTTAGATAGATGATTAGAAATATCAGTTACTATATTAGGACTTAATAGTAACCTAAATATCAATATTTACAGCTTTCAGTTGAACCAGAAAAGCCAAGGTAGACATGTGAAAAAAGTTTGGATGGCAAGGGGAAACATGCTTGTGGTTTCTGTTTTCAAAGTAAATGCTGTTTGTCGGGTGTAACTGAGAATCACAGGTATGCAGAGCACAGATTCTTTCTTGTTCCTTCATTTGGGAAGAGCTAGAGACATTTTTCTTAATGGTAATTATATATAAATCTATGAGTTTTCCAAGACCAGCAGTAATGATTGCTCTTAATACAATTCATGGGCTAGAGGGGTGGCTTGTCAGTTAAGAATGCTCATTGCTCTTCTCAAAGACCCAAGTTAGGTCCTCAGCACACATGTTGGGCTGCTCACAATCACCTGATACTCTAGTCCCAAAGGATCCAAGCCCTCTTCTGGCCTGTGCGGGTAACCAAACGTATTTGGTGTATACATACACAAACACACACACACACACACACACACACACACACACACACACACACACAGACACACTTAAGAGGAAATAAAAAGAAGTATAACTTACCTTCCTTAGTAACAGTCAAGGTGAATTAATCAATCATAAGGTTTTTTTTTTCATTTTAGAAAGGGTTTATTTATATAGTCCAGCCTGATCAGAAACTACTGTGTAGCCCAGGCTGGCCCCGAACTCATCTCAGTCCTCCTGATGAGTTCTGAGGTTACAGGCATGGGCCATTACTCCCTGGTAGCTGTGGAGTTTTACAAATGGAACTTACCATATAAGATATGTACGTTTGTTATTTGAGCATTGTGCCCACAATGTCGTCATCTGTGAGCACAGTGCGGCCATGTGTGCTCATCTTAGGAGTCTTATTCTGAATGGGGTTTTCTGCTGTTCGACAGTAACCTCTGGTTCTTAGTAGGATGTAAAAAACTCTTTCAAGTTGCTTACCTCACATGTAGCAATTTTTTCTTTGGTGATGGCACCCAAGAATTGCATGGTTTGGAGTAATATCACAAATTCCATTAAAATGAGTTTCTATTTCGTACAAATATCACAGAATTTAAAAACAAACTTTATCATACCAGTCTTCAAATCATTCGTTAAAAAAAAAATCAGGGTACATTCATCAAAAGTGGAGCATTAAATTAAAGTATGCAACTAAAAAATTAACTGCATTTAGTCAAATGCTGTGTGGGAGCCTCGGCACCTTGCTAAGGATGCCCTCCAAAGATGTGGATGGTGTATGCTACTCACAAACTTCCTTCCCCCCGAGAATACCAGACTAGCTCTAATGTGTTAGACCCCACTTTCATTGTTTGGCAGGATCAAGGGCACACAGACTTCTGGGCTCACCCAGCTGTTCTAGTTCATTTGAAGGTAGTCTGGGGTTCCATAGCTCCCAACCCAAGGTTGAGACTGCTAATGGCTAGTGTTTGTTGAGTACTTGCTCTCTGGCACACACTCTTACGCATGCTCCAAACTCGTGTACACTCCCATTTGCTCTATGAGACTGGTTGTCTCAGAGGTTAGGTTGCCAGATGCTGTAAAGATGCCACTGGCTGGGACCTGCTGCAGCAGTCCAGGGAAGTCAGCAAACGTGTCGTAGTGTACAGTTCTGGGAACCGGAAATCCTAAGCCAATATGCCGGCAGGGCTGTCTGTTCCCTTCCAAAGACTGTGAAGGGAAGACTCTGTCCCAAGCATCTCTCCTTGACTTGTGGATGGCCATCTTTGACCTGTGTCTTTTCACATTATCTTCTGTCTATGCCTCTCTCGGTGTCATTTTCCTCTTTTCAGAAGGACATTACTCCTAATGGATTATGACCCACTCTAATGACCCCATTTTAACTTGGCTATTCCTGCAAAGACCCTAGCTCCAAACGAAGGTCAGATGGAGGGGAAGGGACTACTGGGGGAGTGAGCATTTTAAGGTGTGAATTTGGTGAGAAGGCATTAACTTCTTATTATAATTAAAACTTGTAAAAAAGAAAAGATTTATTTAGGTTCACAGTTGTAAAGGTTTCAGCCTGTAGTTAGATGGGTCCATGACTTTTAGGTCTATGGTGAGTCTACTTTCTATGGTAAGATCACAGCCCAGGAGCAAAAGAGAGAGGAAGCCCCCTTCAAGGGCGCCATTGACCTAAAGACTGCCCCCCCCCCCATTAAATTTCACCTCCTAAAAGTACCACCAACTCCCAATAGCAACAAGCCAAAGGCCAAGCTTTTAACGCATGAGTTTTAGGGAACATTCTAGATCTAAACTACAATAGGGAATGAGGTGGGCAAAGAATGAACAATTCAACCAATAACTCCATTGTCAAAGATAGAGTGGGGCTTCCAATCTAACAGTCTGGCCTTGGAATCCAATCTTTCATTCTCCATATTGTACTGCTTTGACTGTGACCCGTGGAACTGCCCTTTTTGTGGGTCAAGCATTGGCGGTACTTATATGATTTCATCTGGCCTGTTTCTGAATTATACCATTCAGATCAGTTCTGTAAACATCACCACCCTTGATATGCCTGACACTGACAAATGGGGGCTCCCCAAGACATGAAATGTCTGTCGTCGTTGTCCTTGTTCAACTCATGTTTAGGCAGTCATAATGGTGAGACTTTATGGGTGTAGCTACAGGTATCTAAGGGATGCTGAGAATGGGAGAGATTATGTCTTCTCGGGAAGAGCACCCGACTGTTTACCCAAGACCAAATGCCAGCCCTGAAAACATACGTGTGAGTAACATTATACAAACCGAGTGGCTTACATAAAGTGTATGCAGATGCATCTACATACATTCATATAACAACTATTAATGAAAACAGAAGCCATGAACTTGAAAAAGAGCAAAGCGTGGTATACAGAAGGGCTTGGGGGGCAGAAAGGACAGGGAGAATGATGTAATTATATTATAACCTCAGTGTTAAAAGAGGTTTAAAAAAGGACTAGTCAAATCTAGTTACCCTTTTATAAAATGTATAAAAATTAACTTTAAATAAACAGTCTTTAAAAAATGAGTGTATAATAAAGTAATTACACACACAATATATGTGTGTAGTATTCTCTGATATCAAGGTAGCTCTTTTAACCTCACTTCTCTGGTGATCTTACTGAAAAACTTATTTTCCATGAATTTGTGTCATATAAATTTAAGTTTCATAGGAAACTTTTCATCTTCCTGTCCCTTACCAAATAGTCTTTCTTTCCCGATGTTCAAGAAAGACTCCGTAGCAGTAACAAACTAACTCTGTGTGACTTCCATCTCTCTCTCTTGCAGCAACTTTTCTGATGTGGTGGTGTAAGGCATGGAACCCAAACAAGGTCTCACACATGCCGGACCAAGAGTCCCAACACCCTTCTCCATGCCCAATCCTAGCCCTGTTTTAACACCTTTTCACTCTCTAGGTGGGAACCTGCATCATAGGAGTCATCAGAGAAAACTGGGATTCACACTACACCTAATAAACACCTCTGAAGCCTCCTTGCATGCCATGGGGTGACACTTCAAATTTGGCAATGTTAATAGGACTCTGAAAATCAGGGGTGCACAGCCTGTCCCTTCTTCTCTCATAAACATCTCTGTTTCTCTCTTAGGTGTTCCAACCCCAAGCCAAGAAATTCTAAGGCATACCCTAAACACACTGGTCCGGGAGAGGAAAATCTACCCGACTCCAGATGGCTATTTCATTGTGACCCCACAGACTTACTTCATCACTCCTTCCCTCATAAGAACTAACAGTAAGTGGTACCACTTGGATGAGAGGGTACCTGACAGGTCTCAGTGTACCTCTCCACAACCCGGAACCATAACGCCCTCTGCCTCAGGCTGCGTCAGGGAAAGGACATTACCCAGAAAGCACTGCGACTCTTGCCACTGCTGCCGAGAAGACGTGCACAGCATGCATGCCTCCACTCTGCAGAGGAAACCCGCCAAGGACTGCAAAGACCCCTACTGCCCTCCGCCGCTCTGCCAGGTGCCGCCCACTGAAAAAAGCAAAAGCACTATCAATTTCTCTTACAAGACCGAAACTCTCTCAAAACCGAAAGACGGTGAGAAGCAGTCCAAAAAGTTCGGCCTCAAGTTATTCCGGCTGAGCTTTAAGAAAGACAAGACCAAACAGCTGGCCAATTTCTCTGCCCAGTTTCCTCCCGAGGAGTGGCCCCTCCGGGACGAGGACACGCCGACCACCATCCCCCGGGAGGTGGAGATGGAGATCATACGGCGCATCAACCCGGACTTGACAGTGGAAAACGTCATGAGGCACACGGCACTGATGAAGAAACTTGAAGAAGAGAAGGCTCACCGGAGCAAAGCCGGGTCCTCGGCCCACCACAGCGGAAGGAGTAAAAAGAGCCGGACTCACCGCAAGTCCCACGGGAAGTCTCGGTCCCACAGCAAGACTCGAGTGTCGAAAGGAGATCCTTCGGATGGCTCACATCTGGATATCCCAGGGGAGAGGGAGTACGAATTCTGCGACCCTCTAACCAGGGCCCCCAGGGAGGGCTGCTTTATCATCGAGCACAAAGGAGACAACTTCATCATGCACAGCAACACAAACGTGATCGAGTCCCATTTCCCCATGACGCCGGAATGGGATGTGTCTGGCGAACTGGCCAAAAGGAGAACGGAGATGCCCTTTCCCGAACCTTCCAGGGGAAGCTCCCACTCCAAAGTGCACCGAAGCCACAGCCATACCCAGGACCGGAGGTCCAGGAACGAGAGATCCAACAAGGCCAAGGAGAGATCCAGGTCGATGGATAACTCCAAAGGCCCCCTGGGCGCGTCTTCTCTCGGGACTCCGGAAGACCTGGCCGAAGGATGCAGCCAAGATGACCAGACCACCAGCCAATCCTACATTGACGACAGTACTTTAAGGCCGGCGCCGACTATTGGTCATCAGAGGGCTCACATTTCCCCTGCCAGCTATAAAGAGGTGTGCATTCCAGAAATAGTCGGTGGCAGCAAGGAGCCTTCCAGTACTTGTAGCCTTTTGGAGCCAGGCAAACCCCCTGAGAGTATGCCATCCTACGGGGAACTCAACCCCTGCCCGGCAAAAACAGCTGTGGATGACTATTTTCAGTGCAACACCTCCAGCGAGACTGTGCTCACAGCACCGTCTCCTTTGGGGAAGAATAAAGAGGACCATGACACTTTGACCCTGGTGGAGGGGGTAAAAAAGCTGTCTCCATCTGAGAGGCAAACCCCTCATTCTTCCAGGGAGCCTGTTGGGCACAAGGAGGAGTCACCAAAAGGGCCAGGTGGGGGCCCTGCTACCTCTGGTGGTGTGACAGAGGGGATGGCCAATGGCCGCCTGGTCCAACATCATAGCGCAGAACCCAGCAGCCTGGACAAAAGGAAAGAAATATTCAGCAAGGACACACTGTTCAAACCTCTACACAGCACCTTGTCTGTAAACAGCTACCACAAATCCAGCTTGTCCCTCCTCAAATCTCACCCGAAGTCACCTGCCGACACACTGCCAGGCCGATGCGACAAACTGGAACCTTCCCTTGGGACGTCTGTGGCCCAAGCCATGCCTACGTGCCAGCGCCAGCAGGAGACTGGAGGGAACCAGGAGGCCTCTTTTGACTATTACAACGTCTCTGATGATGATGACTCCGAGGAAGGGGCCAACAAAAACACAGAGGAGGAGAAAAACAGAGATGATGTGGGCACCATGCAGTGGCTTCTTGAGAGAGAGAAGGAGAGGGACTTGCAGAGGAAGTTTGAGAAGAACCTCACCCTTCTCACCCCAAAAGAAACTGATAGCAGCAGCAGCCAGAGAGCCACCCACTCAGCCCGCCTGGACAGTATGGACAGCAGCAGCATCACAGTGGACAGTGGATTCAACTCCCCACGGTAGGGAGAGATGCCCCTCGGTATACGCATACACCTGCCAGGGCCCGGGCCTTTATGCAGCTAGCCGACCTCAGTCTCAGATTGTGAATGAGGGCTGTGAGTTGTGTGACTTGTGTTGTTAACAGCCTGTTTCTAACTTCTTTTTCAGGAATTGAAAAAAAAAAAAAAATGTTTCTGCAGCTGTAGAGATCACCAATCTGGACTGGTGGGTTGGTCCCTTCCCTAAGCCTTGCCTCAGTCTAGCCTGATTAAGACCAACACTCCCAGTGTTTTTTTTTCTCATTTGTATTGCCAACCAGGAGGAGGGAATTTTTTTTAAGTCCTTCTTCAAAAAAAAAAAAAAAAAAAAGTAACTTTCTGAGTACAATGAATACGGTCAGTGGGAAGAAAGGGGCGGGCAGTAATTGGTACCAGGATAATGGCCCCTCTAGTGAGAATATAGTAGTGGGCTTTACAGTCTTTCCAGAGGATCTGAAAGCTTGATACCACTCTAAATCCTATGCTGTGTGTGGTCTGTTCTACTGGCTCAGATGACTTCCTCTTCCACCTGTGTGTGGATGGAGACATGGAGGCTTGCTCCCTTCACAAAAGTTAGGGGCACCTATACTCCGTGAGAGCAAAACCGTTGCCCACACTTTCATTTTCCCAGCTGTCGAATTGACGGTGTCTGTTTGGACATTGTCGTTTTATAGCCTTGATAGTTCAGCAGAGTTGACAGTTGGGAGTGTATAAACCCTGATGGTCCTCTCCAACGCACCAAGGTTGTTTAGGGGTGACAAATACAAACCCAGGGACGCCACACTTCCTGTTTTTCTCCATAACTCTTTCTTCTCCTTAAACAGCAACTTGGAACCTAAATCTTGCTTCTAAATTCTACTCCAGATTGGTGATTCTAAGATGCAGAAATGATCCTGAGATGTACATTCCTCGTTGTCTCCGATTCCCAAGATCTCATAGTATTTACAATGAGAATAAGTACCCACATAGGAACTTCAGATCTTCATTTATGTATTACGAGTTATAGTTAATTCCATTGCAATCATTTCACCCTATTTCTGGGTAACTTGGGGACACATCATTCCAAAGTCAGACTTGGGGATTATAACAAATTTTATTCCATAGTTAGGCATTTACTATTTCTTAAAGAACCAGCTCTTGACTTATTATTGTAGCTATTTTGATCATGTAACCCTTTTTTCCCAAGATAACACATAAATGGAAGTTCTAATGTCTAACAGACATCATTCAGAGTTGGCACTCTGGCAGAGTGCATGGGAATCTAGGAGCCTGGGTCTCTCTGTGGGCATTAAGGATGTTCAAGAAACCCCAGAGAGTGGTGGCCCTGATCTTTTTAAAGAAACTGTTTTGCTAATTTTTTTCCCTCCCAAATCAGATTTTATTTTCCAATTAGTTTTCTCTGTCCTTATCTATTTATTTTCCTGTTCTATACTTTTCCCGCTCTTGGAAATCCTAGCAATAAGAACCAGATAATTGGAGGTCTGTGGTAAAAGTTCAAAGACATTGCTTATAGAAAAGATGGTTTCCTTGCTTGTATTTTATGCTCATTATTTCTTATCACGTAGACTCCTCTGCCTAATGCTTTTCTTATTGTACTTTCAAGCCCTTCCCATTGCCCCCTCAGCACCTGGACTTCAGCAGTAAATGGTGACGCTCCCCAGACTGTTGTCAAGGAGATGTTGGGAGTGAGTGGGTTCTAATCCAAAGCCCTGCGTAATATTGAAAACTTTTGTTTGTGCGGGGGTAAAAAGAAGTATCCATGAGATAGCTGAACCACTATCTCCAAAGAATATATTATCTTGACACTTGGGCTGTGAAACATAAGTAGAGTTACCTGTAGAAGTTTATTTTCATTTTTAAATTGTCAATGCAGCAGCAAATGTTCATTCTAAAGAGAGAGAGAACCTTTCCCCACCGGCCATAGGTCTGTCTATTAATACTTGATTGAATCTCCTTTTCGGAAACATGTAGATCTCCCAAACTTTTCAGGCAGGAAACCCATTCGAGAATTCCCGATTTTACTGTTTGATAAAGATCCTTTGGTCAGAGGCGTGGTGACAGACTTACTTTCTATATAATTTAGTATCTTCACCAAGCTGCCTTTCTGTGCATGAGAGAGAACAAAAGAGAATATCGGACTTCCAGAGTTTTCAACTTGAGTGGCATTCCGGTGAACTAACACTATCATGGAGATGTTGTGCCATTGCTGAGTAGGCTGTTTATGGGACCCTTCCCTCAAAACAGTTCATTAAGCAATTATGATTCTGCCAAGACAAATGATTTTTCTCTACATTGGAAGGTTTTAGTGCTTACCTGGATATCATGTTTAGCCATGTTTTCAGTCCCATTTTTTGGAACTAAAGAATATTAAAAAAACAAGCAAACAAACAAACAAAAATACCCACAAAGGATAGACACTTGAACTGTGCTGTGAGAAGTCTTATTGAAACTGAAAAGTGTTGAAGTGAAAAGGTCATTGTTTCAAATGTGAGACCCCAAACTGGCTGAGCAAACATATACACAACTTTGAGAGAGACTATGTGCTACCCTGGGCCTGTGCTCCTCTGGAAAGCTATGTACTGGAGAGAGGATGGAGAGCAGAAGCACTTAGTGAATCTCTCCACCTAGGAAGTCCTAAATAGCTCTCTCTCTCTCCTTTTTTTTTTTTGAGACATGATCTCTCTACATAGTTCTGACTGTCCTGGAACTCACTATGTAGACCAGACTGGCCTCGAACTCACAGAGATCCACCTGCTTCTGCCTCCCGAGTGCTGGGATTAAAGGTATGCACCACCACTCCTGCCTCAGTAGCTCATTTCAAAGGTTGTGTTCCATTTGCTTTCTTTTCAAAATTAAATATGAGAAGTATTTTACTACTAAAAAGCCATCTCTGTTATTAGTATATCCTGATCCCTCCGTATGACTGTCCTAAATTCTGTTCATGATTACAACCGGAATGAAATACATTCTTTGCAGAAACTGGAATACTGTGCATATTTATCCCTGTGAATGCATTAGACATAGCTCAAAGGAGGCCAAAGGTGTATTCCAAAGACATGTCTTAACTAATGGGTCATGTTAGAGTGCTTTATGTTTCTAGTTCCAAGTACACTATATGGAATACAGCAAAAAATGTTAAGCTGATCCCTCAACAGCTATTTTAAAAATAGGTTCTTTGGGCCTTACAATTCATTTTCCCATAGAAAAATGTCATTGGCGATAGTTAGATTCCCAAGCTGATCTACAGTAGTTATTTAACTGAGTGTACAATGGGTGTAGAAATAGCACTGTCCTAACTTTTTAATGTGCCGATGCATCAGTGTTTATTTCTTTTTCACAGTCACTCTGTAAGTAGGTAAATCACAATACAATTCTCTCCACCATATTCATGAGGAAGTTAGATGCTGTTAAAAGTTATTATCATGTGCCAGATAGCTCAGTGTATAAAAGACACCACCAAGCCTGACATCTCAGGTTGATCCTCAGGATCATACTAGGGAAGACCAGAAATGACTCCCACAAATTATCCTCTGACGTTTGCACACATAGCACCCCCCCTACACACACACACACACACACACACACACACACACACACACACACACACACATCATTTTTTTAAAAGTTACTGCCATGATTGGAAGTGCAGTGAATGGAATGTGCCATAAAACCTTTGGGATTCAACATGTTCTTTGCCCTTCATCCTCCTCTGACCCCTCACCTCAATGACGGCTCTGGAAAACTGATGGGTTTTCTGGGGAAAGAGGTCAGGCAGGTAAGTAGGTAAGTGGGGTGTTTTCTATCCTTAGTGGCATTTTGGCATATTCTTTAGATGTGCTCATCTAACCAGAAGCTTGATGGAAAAACTTGGTTTACCCCTTAAAGTGCATTAATCCTCTATAATCAGAAAGAGTACTGGGGTTTTTGTTACTGTTGCTTGTTTGTTTGTTTGATAGTCAATGAATATACTGCCTTTTAAACCTTTAATTCTTGGCTTCCTGATGATGAAGACTCAAGTCGCTAAGGGATCAGAGTTAGATACCCTGTTGGGATTGGCTGCTAAGGGGGGAGATGGCGTCTTGGCTGTGGTTGTTGACGTGATAGCTAGGTTTGGCTTAGACTCGGGGTATAGAGACCAACTGAACTTTGAATCTACCCAGTGGGGTAGGTGTTCTGAGAATGATTCCGGTTTCTCTGCTCTGTGTAAGTGGGTCAATTTCTGAGAGTCACTTTGGGGACTTGGAATGTGGAGCCTTTTCCCTCCCTCTCAGTTTGCTGAGGGATCTTATTTCTACTGCTGTCCTGAACTTTTCAGACACAGATGTTTTAAAATCTCTTTTAGCGGTGACATAGATTCAAGTCTTTCAGACTTGGAAAATGTAAACAGAAGTAATGAAGTTTTAAAGTCACCTCATCCTTAAGAAATGAAAATATTTCTACCAAGGGGAGACAGGAATGAACTGCAGCTTCACAGATAAGTGTTGGGGGGGGGGCGATCTTCTTTATCTGACCATATATTGTGTTTTAACTGAAGTGTTCAAATAGAGACAGAGGTGTAAAGTATTTACAAATAATTTCATTCCCATTCGTGTGACGAAGTCAGCTAGTGGCATGTTTGACGTCCATCCACCACCCCATTAACATCTAATCAAAAGCACCAAAAGAATGGAACCTTTCAGTACAGTTCTGGAGTTTATTCGAGAACCATGATGTCTGTGAATTCTCGACCTTTGGCGAAACCATCACACAGGTATGAGTACTCATTGTTAAAGCCAGTGTGATGGTCATCTGTCACATTACACTTTGAAGACATTTTCTGGAAAGGAAAGAGTAGGGGAAGCCATACATTTGGTAGTCAGAAACCCTTGACTGGGTGAGCTGCAGTTCATGTCTTATGTGCTTCCCAGAGTCCGGGCTGGAAGAGCACATGCAGATTATCAGTGGAGATGCAAATGATACGACATCGTGAGCCAACAGAGGAAATACATTAGCTCCGTCATTGGCTCTTCCTCCTGGGCTCAATATATAATTGTTTATGTTCAAAGCAAAACCAAAACCAACCCTTTTTACTCTTTTAGCACTCGGGAGAGCCTGGCTTCCAACACATCAAGCATTGTTGAAAGCAACCGCCGTCAGAATCCTGCTTTGAGTCCGGCCCACGGCGGAGCTGGTCCAACCTTCAACTTCCGTGCAAGTACGGATCCCCCGACCAATGAAGCTGAGAAATTACAGAAACCTTCCAACTGCTTGCAAGCTTCTGTTACTAGTGTATGATTGTCCTTCTGCCTCGGATCTTCTGTCTTGTTCGATACAGCAACGTTTACGACAATTGGGACTGATGTTTACATCTCTGCAAAGACAAACATCTCAAGCACAGCTTGGGGGTCACTTGAGCTGTGCTGCTAAAGTAGGCTAGGGCAAAAACAAAAAATCTTTATTTCAGAGTATTGCTTTTCACATTTACGGCTCTGTAGCAACCGAATAGCAGTAGGGGAGATATGTATACTTCTGCTTCACTAACTATATCTGAGCACACATAGGCAAGTCTAAACACTGTAAGTGGAACATGCATTTTTCAATGTCATGCAGTTGCCAATTCCATTTTGAAATGCCACAGATGTGTGTTGCTCCCAGCCTATGGGGAATGGGGCCAGGGAAGGAATCCTTGACAACGCTCCCCCCACCCCACCCCACCCCCCAAAAAGCCAAGTCACAACAAAATGTAAATGTAAGGGTGTCCATCGTGAGAGAAATCAATGCCAAACTGAGCAGAAGGGACCCCAGCCCTTTGTGTGTGAGTCCTTTCAAAACCAGTCATTTTTCACTGTGAGTCTTCATGACGCTCCTGCAGGAGCCTATGGAAGTGGGTCAGAGAGGGTTCCGATGGGATTCCTTAGAGTGTTTGTTTTCAGGATTCTGTTTTCCGGTGCACTCCATGCTTGTCTTGAGTTGTTTAGCCTTCCATAATCACAAACAGGAATATTGGCCTTTGAAGTGGACAAAGGAAGGGAAATCCGGTCTCGCTGGGGCACAGCACTGAGTGATGGAGAAGATTGTGTGGACTTTGGGGAGGGATGAATCGGATATTGAAGAAAGATACTCCCTCCTTGTGACACTTAGGTCGAGCTATCTTACTATAATAGATGCAGTGATTAGTTTGTTTGGAAGCAAAATGTTCTTTATGATACAAATGAAGAATGTGGCCTGAGGGTGTTATTCTTTCTAATGGAAGGGACATAAATCTATTTTATGTAGTTTTAAATAGAATGCCTAAATTAGGCTGTGGGAGATAATTTTTAGTGGTTGTAGGAAAGAGCAAATTTAGGGAGAGTTGAACGTCAGGCCTTTTATTCCTGGGAAGATATCTATAGAGAAAACCTTTAAAGTAATTTTTGATTAGAAATGTACATGGGCCCATATAATAAACAGCAGAGTGTCCTCATTCTGCTGGTATGGTATATCCTTAATTTGTACTCCCCTAAAATTTATCAGAATAACAATTATGCATACATGAACTATGCCAGAGTAATGTTTACAGATACTTTGTAACAATTTCGGGAGGCGTGTTTTAGGTGGATTGTGTGGTCACTCACTCAGCATCTTTTAAAATGATTTCTTCACACTCTACTTTGGTTTACAATGTCACGCTCAGTATCAAAAGGCTCCACAGCAGGGGGACCACTAACCAACACCCTTCAGTCATACAGGAAAGACACATTTCAAAAGAAGAATATACAGATGAAGATGTATACCATAGGATTCCTACATCTGTAGGTCCTGGAAAACTATCACCCAAGATTTCAGTGATGAGCATAAATTTGTGAGGGATTTTCTTTTTCTGTGTTAGGGTTAATCACTAGCAATGCATTTCAGGAAACACAGTCATATGATGTGGCTGGAAATGTGTATGCTCTCACATTTCGCCTGCTGTTTGGAAGTTGCATTGGGTCAAACTGGGCTCCTCAACTTTACTATAGTAAATTACTTTTGTGTGCTTATTGTAGTGAAACTTAAGCACAGTTCTCAGTGTGCTGCTACATCATTGAAATACTTAAGCCAAATGGGTTTGAATCTTATATATTATTTCCTCCCAGGCATGCCTCAGTTACTCAAAAACATTTTATCTCGTTACTTAACTATGTCCAGAAAGAGCAGCCACGTATCTGGTATTCTACATAGTCCGTTTGCTCGAGGAGCTGTATACCATACAATTCCTGGATCTGGTCTGTCTAATTTTTTTCTAAAAACCTGCTCTCAAATTTTTGGCATACTCAGTTCACTGATAATAGGACCATTAAAACAATACATTAGTCTCTGATAGACCCTCTGAACATAGCCATTGAAGGAACCTAGTGCTGTGTGAGCAGGAAAGGACATAATTATGGTTAAGAGAAGCTTTGAAACATGCATTTTTGCTAGTTCACAAGAAATAGGTTTACAGAAGACATTATTCAAATAAAATGTGTACGCTATTTGCCTAATCACTATGGGGTACATGATTAAGAAAGAACCAAACAAAAGAATCTCCCTTAGGCCAGCAGCCATTAGCACAGAATGATGGACTTCAAGGATGATATACCACATAAACAGGTAGTTTGTGGAGAAACACTCTTGTCTGAATCTAATCTGGATTCTTGAACGGAGGGACATTGGTGGTGGGGAGCACATGATAGGTATGACAAGTCCAATGTGTCTAAGATGATCTCATCCAGATGGTGAGACTCTTGATGCCCACAGCCTTGAGGCCCTACCCAGACTTTGCCAATACTCTTCTCCACTGGAACCACAGCTTTGTGTTACATGACTGCATGTCTAGTCTTAGTGTTTCTCAATGGAAAGGTTTACAAAACTGAATCTGGTTGAATCTCCGTGAGGCATTCAACTCTAAAGGGTCAACACATCTGTCGGCATTTTGCACACATATATGTATTATTATGATACAGCCTATTATTTTATGGTAATTTTTATTTTTACATATAACTACCTCCATGAATTTGATGAAATGGCAGCAGTGTGTTCAAGTGTGTTCTTCAGAAAAGCAATGTTGAAAACATGCTTCAGCAGTAGGCCATGGCATTCCGTGTGTGTCGGTGACTTGTCCATTGGACTCATGACTTTCTCCCTGCCCCAGTTTTTCATTCACAACATTCTTTGGCTTTCGATTGTAAACCTGTTGTCCTCTTTCTCTCTCCTTTCTCCCCCATGAAAGCTCATTTGATTTGTTACAAGTGAATGAATGCTTTAAAATTATTATCTTCCCCACTCTTCCATTCCCGCTACAAGAAAAAAAAATAAAAAAAAAGAAAGGTCCTTTTGGCAAAGAGCCACTTGGTAAACATTTGGGACATTATTAATTCCTACAAGAATTGGATTGGGTTGCTAGGTTTTTTTTTCAGTAACAAAATACATGTGAGAAATTCGGACTGCCAACTGGAAGCACTTTGGGCCTCCCTGCCTTTATCATATGCTACCCTATGGAGCCCAAACTTCCTTTTTATTAAAAGAGCTGTGCCACACATTCTGAGATGTCTGTTAAAGAATGTGTATACCATTTGATACATTGTGCACATCTCAGGAGACCTTAATGAGTATGTGAAAAGGGTTGTATGTGCACTCAATAGAGAAGACAAATAGAAGAGCTGGAAGGAGATAATAAATGCCTGTGTCTTTGGTGTTGAAGAATCCAATTCAGGAAATATAAATCAAAAGGGAATCTGAAGGAGCAGTGATTTGAACACCAGATGTTCCTACATGTCTCCTTTTCAAAACTCAATCAATATTGTTAAGATGCACATTTAAATTCTATTGTGGCCACCACAAGACAAGAACGGTGGTCCATAGGAAAGCATAATTTCTTCTTTAGGTTGACACAGCTTTGTAAAGTTCCATCCAGAATTTACCACTGGTCACCACAAAGTGTACTTGAAGATCAAGTTTGTAACTTGAATGAAAGGCATAATTCTCACAAAACCGTAGCGATCATCTTTGAGAAATGTCTTACCATTTGGAAGGGGTAGCATTCTGAGCTTACGCTAACATCCAACAACTGGTAATGTTATGCAGCTCATCGGGGATCTCAAAGTGCTTCCGAAGCATTAGATTGTACAATTCCAGAGCAGGTCCTGTGTGTAATACCCATGCTTGACAGGGGCAAACAAACGGAGTGATTCAAGATCACCCAGAAACACAGCGGCAGCTATCAATGACCTATTTTCTATCTGTTTGATAGGCCATCATGAGAAATCACTACAATGCTATTTTTCTGATGTGTGCTAATAAAGACAACAAGTTCAGCTCGACACCTTGTCCATTTTCATTCCAAGAGTTATGGCTGTTTGGAATCTCAACACATCAGCACACATTGCTGGTATTGGTTATGAAGTGGGAGATGAGCAAATCCATACCAAGGCCATTGCCATTCAAGGCCCATCCAGACATCCACCCCTGTTTACAATTTCTTATTGGTTTTCTGTAATTCTTGTAAACCCCATCATCAGGAACATTGGCTGCTCCAGGCAGTGGAAGGTGCTGAAACAGTTTTTTGTTTTGTTTTGTTTTCCTTTAAAATCTTTCTAAGCACTCTTCACAGTGCTCAACTGAGTAACATTTGCTACAGTATATCAAGCCCTGCTTCCTAAGATCTGGGAAGCTGGTCCAGTTCCAAGTGTTTCTCAAATTAAGAGACAGAAGGTCTTTGAAACCTGCTTTCTCCATTCCCACAGGCCAGTCCCAGATCCAACCAGCACTGTCAGACCACAGTGGACCCAAGCAGAAGTGATTGAATCTTCCTTACCCACCCAGTAACATCCCACCCATTGTCAAAGCCATCCAACAATGTCCTGTGAGCGAGGGACTCCTGGGTCCGTGTTTAAGGCTTGGGGAAGCTAGAAACAAGAAAAATGAATGCAAAAGCCATGGGAGGCATTGTTTTTCTTCGGGTTAGTTAAATATAGTAGGGAAGGGGTTGCTCTTATCTGAGCTTTGCCAAGAAATATAAACAAACCAGCTGTCACTGCATCTCTCTAAGGAGGTGTTATAGTATTAATGATACAACTGATATTTTCCCATGGAGTTTTCTCTAGGATGCATTTCATAAATTATACATATGAGACATTTCGTTATTAAATCTCATGTGTTTGTAAAAGGCACTGGCTTCTCTCTGATTGGCATCTGTCCCCTTCCCTTGCCTTGCATCAGCGACGCAGAAGGGCTCCCCCGTAATGGCTTTCTCTGACACACACTCCTGTGTCTTTACTGCTGTTCATTGACTTAACAGTTGATGACTTGCAGAATATTTAAACTTCGAAAAAGCTCGAGGGGAACTAAGCCTTCTGGTGATTGTATTACGGACAGTAAGAGGCCTTTGCTCCTTGTTAGCTTCGCCTGTGAACACGCCCTCCTGTGACTGAGGAAAAGGGTGTGTCCAAGTGAGGCATCAGTGGCTCTAGAAAGGCCCCAAATGGCAGGTTAGAGCTTGGCTGGACCTCGTACGGCCGCCTACCTCCCTGTCCAAAGGCTGATCTTGGTACCTCCACTCCCTTGCTCTCGCCTAAAAGAGGTATCAAATCTGAGACCCGAGCTCTCCTCCAATCCCGGTCCTCTACAGCTCCAGGACATGCATCATATAGAACACTCTTCCTCTCCTCTGAGGGCCACCCTCTCTGCTTCCTTGCCCTCCCCCGCCTAGATACCTACACCACCACTGTTTCCACATTGGAAGGACAGGATACTGTGCAGTATTGTGCACGTGTGCCAGTTAGGAGTAAAACTGCCCTAGGGTCACCTTCATGTAAGCATCAACAGCTACAGATTCAAAGTGCTTAGAGCAGGGACATCAGTACCACTATCTGCAAAAGAATTCAATTTGGGCATCCACGTTTTGAGGGAATCACGATTCTGCAGGTGTCTTTCTCTGAGTGACTTAATGCGACTATTACATTAGGGGTCAATGAACTAAGAAGTGCAAGTGGGAATCACTGTATGTTAGGAAGGGGTTTTGCAGCCAAGACTGCCTTGAATAAAATGTTTTTGCACTGAAAAAAAAAAAAAAAACCTTTAAATGACTTGGTCTCTGGTTGCTGTAAAGGTCATCCAAGATGGATGTTCTGTTTATATTGTATAGTATTTCATATGAAATAACTGCAGTTCATGAAACGTCTTCCCTAATGTTCCTGATTTCTAACAGCACATTTGTAACATGGTTTTTATCGTGTCCGTGTACCATATTGTAAATGATGATTCCTTGTCATGCTTAGTATAATAACTTAAAAGGAAAAAAAGGACAGGGATTTTTGTAAGTCTATATTTGAAAGTCCCTCCATATGGTAATATTGTGTTCATGTTGTTTATGTAGTGTTGTGTGAAATATCCATTTTGGATTGTGTTACTTTTTAAGATATTAAATAACATTTGGTTATATGTGTAAGTGGATTTTTTTTTTTTTTTGGTACTTGAGAGAACGATCCTTTTAGATGAGGTCAGTTTTCCTCTTTGATTAATGTGATTTTGTAACAGAGTTCTGCTGCACATTCTTTATTACAGTTTTTAAATTGAAAACCGAAAATGGAGTTCCTGTATCGAAATTCTTTTCCTGTGGATTTTGAGAAGATCACATTTTGGGGTGGGTTTAACAGACAGCAATGGCTAGAGCTGTGTGTGGTTCCATTTTCTACGAAGTTATAAAGTAACATGGTTATTTGGGGGCTTTCTCTTTTTAAACCACTCATTTCAAACTTGTAACACAAGTTAAATGTCTCGCAGGTAAATACTGGAGGTTTGCTCATGTAGTTAGAAGTTAGGGATGCCCGCGTATTCAGTGGTCTTCAAGATCGAGCCATGGGTTTCCAATCCTAACAGCATTCAAACAACCATGTATTCAAAGAGTTGTTTCTTTTAAATTTGTGTCTAGGGTTGAGGAGACGACACAATAGAGTACTTGTTGTACAAACATGGACCTGAGTTTAGAGCTCCAGTACCCACGTAAACTCTGGGTGCATAGATAATGCTCCTTTATACTGGAGCATCAGAGGCAGGATCCCTGGAGTTTACCGGCAAACAGTCTATCCAGATTGTTGAACTCCAGGTTAAGTGAGAGACTGTCTTGAAAAATATGGCAAAGAAGAACTGAGAAAGACACCTCATGCCAACTTCAGGTCTCCATATATAAGCATATCTGTACACACATGAACACGTATGTATACATCACAAACAGGATTGCGTCTGTGTTAAACATGCAGAGACTTCTTCCTTGTCAGTTCCCATTAACAATAAACTATAACTACGTTCACAGAACTTACGTTGCGGTAGGTATTGTAAGTAATCTAGATATGGTTTAATGTACGTCATCTTTAGATGCGCATAGGTTATACACAAACACTGAAGCATTTTCTGTTACAGTTGAGGGTTTGAGTACCTGTGGGGGGTCCTGGAGCCAACTCCCTGAGGCTGGAAAGGATGCCTTTACAGTCTTTTGAGTCCCCTCCTTGGTGAGAGGCCCCTGGAGAATGAAGTCCATCTTCTCAAACTAAAAATGATATTCTGTCGAATGATTAAGCTAAGAAACAGCCTGTAACCCCCAAACACTAGACCCCTACAATTGAGACCAATTTTCTTGTAAAGGCAAAAACCTAACTCAGACTTCCAAAAACGTCTTGAACAACAATCTTGTCTTTTGATTTAATTTGAAGAGCCCAAGGTGGTTTGGAGGACAAGTCATTTTATTGAGCATGTTTTAAGCTTGTCTATATAAACTGCCACAGTAGAGACACTCCCGTCTTTAGGCATGAGATAGGGATGAGCCAACGCATTGTTCCCTGTACTTTAGAACTGGCAGCTGCTGTGGTCAAGGAGAGGGCACATGTGTGTATTTCAGCAGGATCCAGTGATCTGGATGCATGGAGGAAGTCTGGGAACCTCGTAAGAAGATTGAAAGCATGTTTCTTGCTCCTTTGAGAGAATGCTCACAGTTCATAAAAGTCTTTTCTTTCCAAAGGAAATGGTATGGTTTTAACTTGTTTTTAGGTGTTTTAGAGTGGGGGAGATCCCCGCCCCCTCCATAAAGAAAATCCAAGTGGAATATAATTGCCTCCTACTCCGTTTGCCGCTATGAAATTGAGAAACTGAATAATAAAAAGGAGTCAGTCACCTGACTTTTCTAACTTATTTAACTGTAAAATCTTATCCCTACTATGGGAATACTTGGATTTACTGATAGTCCCATTTTTTGGCTCCAGACCTTTCCTGTCAAGCAAATAGCTCATCTTGCAACCTGTGGGACAGTGTGTGGTGAACATATATGCACACGGCCCCAAGCAGTAATAGAAAAATCAAGGCATCCGCATGTACTCAGGACAGGCCGGATGGCGGTTTTGATGCATCTTGAAAGGATCCCTGGGAGTGTCCTGTGAGGTGTGAAAGTGAACTGCAATCTGATAGGTAAGAAAAAATACGACAAAGTTAGTTTGGATCTAAGGGTCAAAAATGAATACGTTGTTTCCTTCTTGGTCATGTCTAGGAGTCTGGGGCTGGATCTACTGCCCCCAAAGTGGGTGAACAACCTGTATCTGAGGTAAATTTCAGCTTAATAAAAGGATTGAGGATGTAGGTGGGTTCTTTAGCCTCAAGACTCCATCAGACTTCTTGGTCACAACCCTTCAGGTTTTCCTTGTTTCTCTTTATTGCAAAAATTCCACCCATTATTTTCTATCACCTTGGATTCCTTTTACTTCATTATACTGCCTAAAGACAGTTTTGTGATTATTGTCATGCTATTAAAATGTGATCTGGGCCTAGAGATGGCTCAGCGGGTTATGGCCTTGGCCACTGAGCCTAATGACCTGAGTTTGATCCCTGAGACCCACACAGTAGGAGAGAATGGACTCCCGAAAATGGCCCTCTGATCTCAATACACGTTGTCATGTGCGGACACGCACATGCATACATATGAACATTCAAATACAAAAAAAGTTTAGGACTGTTTTTCAAGATGTGTGTGTGTGTGTGTGTGTGTGTGTGTGTGTGTGTGTGTGTGTGTGTGTACCTGTGTGCATGTACCTGTGATATCCAGAAAAAGACATCAGCATCCCTGGTCCTGCAGTTGTAGGTGATTCTTAGCTACCTGACATGGGTGATGGAAACTGAACTCAGGTCTCCTAGAAGAACAGGAAACACTCTCTTCAGTTCCCCAAAATGTTTTTAAAAGAAAAATAACTTTTTTAAATGTTAATTTCATCCTGGCTTCAATTATTCCTAACCACAATGGATTAGTTATATTTTATAATTCCTATTCATATTGCCTTAGCCTCAAGTCCACAGACCAGTGTATTCCATCATCTTATTTCTGCTCACCTTTGTGTTGGGAGCTTTTTGACTGCCAGCTCTTCTATGGGGCTCATTCATCTACATTCACTTGGGGCCAGATAAATAACTGGTAATGTGAAGGTATGTATAGACAGTTATGTGGGTGGATTACCGATGGGAAATTGCAGTAGATCAAATATATTCCTTTAAAACTATTTTTATTAAACTTACTCTTGGGCAATTTCATACATGTATATAATGCATTCTGATCACACACCCATCCTCCCCACACTCCTTGTCAACCTCCCCTTCTCCTCGTGTCTCTCATTTTCACACTGTTTGTTTTGATTTAGTTTCACGACTCAGCCCTCGATAGGACATCTCTATCACTCCCTCTAAGGCTTAGAGAACGTTGGAGAAGAGAGAACAGAAAAAAACAGAAGAGCGGGGGTGGAGGGAGGGAGATAGCTATAGACTGCTGACTTACCATACAACATGGCTACCGTGCTCATGAATGCACACCTGCTGTAGTTGCCCGCACTGGGCCTGTCCTGGGCCTGGGGATATACACTCAGAGACATTCTTAGCAAATAAGCAAACAAGATCTTTATTGCAAAATTGCTGAAATGAATTTTTAAGCTTATTTGCATTTTAAGTTTCCAAGAGTAAAAAAAAATCATTTTTTCTCCTTAGAAAATCTTTTTTTCTTTTTCCCTTTCTTTTCTCCCTCCTTCCCTTCTCCCTTCTCTTCCTTTCTCAACTTCCTTTGTGCATTTCAATCTGCCTTCTTTATTTCATCGATCATCTATTTGTCTGTCTTTCTATCTATCCATCTATCTGTCTGTCTGTCTGTCTATCTTATGTCATCTATCTATCTATCTATCTATCATCTATCTACCTCTCTATCTATCATCTATCTGTCTATCTACCATCTATCTATCTATCTACATCTATCTTCAATCTATCATCTATCTATCTATCTATTATCTATCAAGCATTTATCTATCTATATCTATCGTCTATCTATCTATCTACCTATCATCTATATCTATCTATCTATCTATCTATCTATCTATCTATCTATCTATCTACCTACCTATCATCTATCTATTGTCTATCAATCTATCTATCTATCATCTATCTATCTATCTATCTATCTATCTATCTATCTATCTAGCATCTATCTTATGTCATCTATCCTGTCTCTATCTGTCATGGATCAGTCTATCAACATTGTGTTTCCTCTGCAAATGGTAGTGAAACAAAAGATGTCTGGATGACTGACTCTGAAAAATATGTCAATTTGGGAAATTATTCTGAACTTAAAAAATATCTGTGCTTCAAGCCAGCATCTTCCATTCTGTCTCCAACCTCAGTGTGGAACGCTTGCCTCTTCCTCTACAGTGAAGTAGTAGCTCGGTGGTCATGGCGTGGGGGGATCACCAGTCTGTTGGGCACAGCACAGCGTCACATCATTTGTCACTGCTGACAGGACAAGTGTGATGGACAAGTAGTAGACTGGAGAAGACAGGTGTTTCTTTCCCCCACCTCGGCCTTCATAGATGTTTGAAGGAAGCTCGTTCGAGGCATCTGAGCTGACTATCAAAGAATCAGTATCCAGACTGGGTAAGTTTGAAGAGTCTCTGGAATAAGGTACCAATCTTGGAGACAGGTGTCCCTTCTGTGTCTCCTCTGTCATTAAAAACAGCCAACTGAGGTAGACCAGGGAGACTCCCGAAGGGCCACATAAGAAGTCAGGCAAATGGGTGTAAGTAGAGGACATGTTTTCCAATTGGCTTGTTTTCTTTTCAGTTGGTGAAACTATAAACACTTAGGGGAGACTGCCCTGAGCTCAACAGGAGGAGACTTGGCAGAATGTTTTAGACCAGAGCACTTCCATGTTAAAAAAAAAAAAACAAAACCGTTTTCTTTGTAATAAATAGTTCAGACTCATAGAATTGCAAGGGAATTACATAGAGCTCTTCCTTGTCCTGTGTCCAGTTTCCCCTCTTAGATATTTTCCATTTTAATATGTCACACCAGTCATTATTAATGGATCAGCACTAATATTTTTAATGATTACTATTAAAGTAGATCTTAAAAAAAATTTTTTTTTTGAGACAGGGTTTCTCTGTGGAGTTTTGGAGCCTGTCCTGGAACTCACTCTCTAGACCAGGCTGGCCTCGAACTCACAGAGATCCACCTGGCTCTGCCTCCCGAGTGCTGGAATTAGAGGCGTGCGCCACCGCCGCCGCCCGGCCTTAAAAATATTTTATTGCACTTCTTTAGTGGTGTGTGGGTGTGTGTGGGTGTGTAACAGAGAACAACTAGAAAGAATAGATTCATCGCTTCCACTCTGTGGGATGTGGGGATTGAACTCGATTCGTTGGGGTTAGCAGCGAGCACCTTCACGGGATGAGCCAGCTTGCTGCTCTCTGAATGTTATGTACTTCATTCACACTTCCTTCCTTCGGACCCACTCTATTTTTTCTGTCCCAGGAGCCTGTCTAGGATTCCGTATTCAACATGTTTGCACGGATCCTTGTTCTGGGGTTTAGTCCCCTCCTCTCCTTCCCCTTCACCACCGGTGTATGCATACAGCCCCTTCGCCGGGGAAGAAAGCCCTGTGCCAGGTTGAGTACTGTAGCAGGAGTTCATAAGGCCCTCCCTCCTCCTCCATGCTTCCAGCCTCCGCATATCTAAGTTTCTATGTATCTCGAGGTTCGGATCAAATGCTCTGCCTTCACGACGGCCTCTCTGAGCACTCTTTTCTCCTTCCCGGCCCTGATCAAAGCGTGCTCTTGTACAACATGTATCCTTTCCAACCCTGTGTTCCCGTCATTTGTCCTTTAAATCTTCGAGACAAATGTCATTCAAGACCTCATCCTCGGCAAAACCATTCCTGTCACTTTCCTGCTACGACTCGTTTCACAAGGGGACTCCATTTATCCTGCTTTCTCGGTGCCCCTTTTGAGCAATGGAAGTTCCAGGAGGACTCACTGTGCGAGGAGTGGACTCTGCAGACTGACCGAAAGGGGAGCTTCAAGCATGGGGAATACAATCTGAAGGCCCCTGCTTCACAGTGCAGCCCTTGGAAATGTGTTCGCCGCCGGGGAGCACTGCCTTTTGGCTTCATTCATCTTCCTTATCACCAAAGAAAGCCAAGAAGGCAGAGCTGGCCTTTGGAGTGTCATAAAGTTGTGAAGAGATTAGACGATGAAGGGGAGATTTCCGGCCCTTCCAAGAACAAACTGGGGGCCCTTCGCTTTAGACCCCGTGGCCATAGTTTCGACATGGCCCGTCTTCAGTGTGGGAGGTGGGTGGGTGCAACGCCAGATAGGCAGGGGGCGTGTTAAGATGAACGGAGAATAGCTGGGAGTGTGGCTCAGTGGGTAGAGCAACTGGCTTCACACACGCACAAATCCCTGGGTTCAGTCCCAAGCATCACACATACTAGGCTTGTAATCCAAGGGTGTGGATGGATGCAGGGAGATTCAGCCGCAAGGGCATCGTTAGCTACACCACCAGTTCAGTCTGAGCTATGTGAGACTCTGCCTTATCAAAAACAAAACAAAACAACCCAAAACGAAACAAAGCAAAACAAAAAAAAAAAAGAAAGAAAAGAAAAGAAAAAGAAAAATGGAGAAAAACCCACAGAAACAGCTGTTTCTGAGAAACTGTTGATTCGTAGAAGGGGCGAATGCTGCTTAGAGGGACCTGCAGACCATTTGTTGGGGGAAACCTGAGGCCCTGTGCACCCTGGGCCTTCGATGGGGGCGGGGGCTTCCCCAGTGATTGGAGTATTTATGAGCTCAGGCACAGCGTGTTTCCTTTTAGCTGTATCTTCCATCTCGAGACAGCTAACTATTGTTTATGCAAAGTTTCCACCAAAGTATAACAAAAATTCATTCTCTCTCTTGATTTAACTCCCGCCCATCTTAGCCACGTGTTTCTCTTTCTGTTTCTTGTCATTTCTCTTCCCCCAATCTTCTGCTCTTCATCTTTAAGCAGCTGTGGGAGTTTGGCCTCCAGAGAATCTTTCACCTTAACGTTCTCATTGCTCTCCGCACATTGCACACTTTTCAAATACGCCCTTGAATTTGATATCCTGATAACTTTTCTCCTATTTCCCTACAATAGTTGCCCCAACTATTTTATGTATATGTATGTGTATGTGTGTGTATCACTAGCTGGTTTTGTAGCTATAACATGGAGATTTTTAGAGATTAACTGAGGAGTCCAACTATAGTAAATTACTCACGGTTACTCTCCAATATTCAGGTTAGCTGAAATTCAATTGCTTTTCTTCATTAAAAAACCACCATCTCTGCTTGGGCTTGGTCTGGCTCTGAAGCTACTGGAAATCTCCAAACACTTCAGTTTACCTGAGCTCTTAGGGTTGGAGTATTTAGAGGGATTACCAGAATGAAGTCATTTTCAGGGGCCCCAGGTTTCGGACACAATAGTTACTGTCTTACTCTGAAGTTGGTTTTCAGGTCAAGGGGCAATGTCCGCCAAGACAAGTTCCCTCGGGGAGACAGGACCTGACTGATGTTGGGAAGCTAGGCATCCACATCCACACCTCACGGAAGTCTCACCGCTGAGGAAACAGCTCTCTTCGCGTTAGCTGTTGGCGTGTTCTAGTTTCCTACCCTAAGCATGTTTATTTTAAAGTCAGAACAATGTGGACAAAGAAAATGGGGAGGAATATGAGATAAGAACAGAAGGAAGCATGGGGAGCAGCTGAATGTGTATTGTTGACACGAGCGAGGCTATGTCAAAGCCCCCCGCAGACACACACACACACACACACACACACACACACACACACACCCATGGGAGTGGCAAGCTTTCCCCAGGCAGGGCTCAAGGAAATGACAAAGCCTTCCCCTGGTCTGTGTCTGGATGTTGACAGTGTGTGTGCAGCAAAACTCAGCGACACCAGCTTTCCCTTCCGGGATGACTGCAAACTGAGGCGGCTCCCCTGCAGAGGCCTCCTCCTGAGACCATCCCCACTTTCTTCCCATGCTGGCTTGTGTAGTAGAGGCCCTCCATCAGAGTGAGTACGGTCCACGGGAGCCCAGCTTTTCTGTACGTGTGTCTGTCAGTTCTTCCTTCCAGCGTCACCCCAGTCAGGTTCCCAGGACCAAGTCATGCAGGCGGCGGTAAGGAAGGCTACAAGTGACTACCCACATGCATTTTATTTGAATGTGTGATCGGATTAAGGGCGTGTGCTACCACTGCCTGACTTTGTGTTTACTTGGGGGACATGAGTGGGAGAGATTTGTCCTGACTGCAGGCCAGGCGGGACACAGGAAATCTTCCAACTACATGAATGTCCTCAAGCTCTATCGCCTTCCACTTGGTAAGTCTCTCCTTCTCCATGGATGTTCTGGATCCTTCACCCCAGTGAAAGCTGAATTGGGTTTTCTTAAATATAAAAAGACATACTGCAGATCTGGTAGCAAAGGCTTGTAATTACAGCTACTTGGGAAGCTGAGGCAGGGGGGTTCCTGAACTTGGGTCTAATCTGTAAGCCCCAGGTCCTAGTGAGAGATCCTGTATCAAAAGAACAGATGGGTTAGCTCCTGAGGTATAACACCTGAGACTGAGCTCTGTCTTCCACATTCTCAACCACACACAGGCACCCCCCTCCACACACAAACATACCCAGTAAAAAGAATGCTGACCTGTAGCTCAGTGACAGAGTGCTTACTGTGGGTCCCATCCCTGGTAGTACTAAAGAAATAAACAACCCTATTATCTTTATCAAGTTGCAAATTGATGAGTCTCCTCTTTAAATGAGCAAAAGTATTCATGTGATTTTAGCAAAACCCACCCATGGATTTCTGAATGAGTTAGAGGCAGAGCAGACAAGATTGAAAAGAAGTATCATTTATTCTTTTAGGATCAGAGGAAAAACTACTACATAAGGGAGAGGAATAATTTCTAGCCAATATAAACGAAACTAGTAGATGTTCTCCTGTTATTTCTTTTTTCTGTTTATTTATTTGATTGTTTATTTGACGGAAGGTCTCTCCATGTTGCCCAAACTGGCTTGGAGCTTTGAGACTCTAGGTTGAAGTGATTCTCATGCCCTAGCCACTTGAGTAGTTGAAACTACAAGTGTGCACTGTGGCATCCAGGTTGTTTTAGTTTTCACTTTAGCAATGAAAACGTTTTCCCCCTAAACGACTTGTCATCACGAAAGTCCACAAGAAAATCCTCAGACACTCTTCACACACTCCTCAGACAACACTCTTCACACACTCCTCAGACACTCTTCACACAATCCTCAGAAGACACTCTTCACACAATCCTCAGAAGACACTCTTCACACAATCCTCAGACACTCTTCACACACTCCTCAGAAGACACTCTTCACACACTCCTCAGACACTCTTCACACAATCCTCAGACACTCTTCACACACTCCTCAGACACTCTTCACACAATCCTCAGACACTCTTCACACACTCCTCAGACACTCTTCACACACTCCTCAGACACTCTTCACACAATCCTCAGACACTCTTCACACAATCCTCAGACGACACTCTTCACACACTCCTCAGACACTCTTCACACACTCCTCAGACACTCTTCACACACTCCTCAGACACTCTTCACACACTCCCCAGACACTCTTCAGACACTCTTCACACACTCCTCAGACACTCTTCACACACTCCTTAGACACTCTTCACACACTCCTCAGACACTCTTCACACACTCCTCAGACACTCTTCACACACTCCTCAGACATTCTTCACACAATCCTCAGACACTCTTCACACAATCCTCAGACACTCTTCATACACTCAGGAATCTAGTGCTTCCCGACCAGTACTGTGCTCAGATAATTCTTATCATAATTTGTAATACATTGAAAACATGCATTTGAAAAAGTGCTTACTAAAGGTAGGCCACCGATGGGGGTTGCCTTTTAAAATGTAGGGCCCTCTTATAAATGTTCAGAATGGTTTTGAAGGTCCTTTTTTGAGTTTTTGAAACACTAGACAAAGGGCGTTTAAATTGGACACATTTAAATTTAGGCAGAGTATCCTTTATCCTGAGATAAAAATGTGAGAATTTTGGGTTTCTAGATTAGGGGTGCTATGGTGATTTGAATGAGAATGGCCCCCTCATAGATTCATACTCTTTAATGCTTGGTCCCCAGTTGGTGGAACTGTTGGCTGTTGGGAAGGATTAGAAGGTGTGGCCTTGTTGGAAGAGGTATGTCACAGTGTGTGTGTGGGGAGGGCAGGGGAGGGATGACACCGGATGAGGGACTTTGCGGTTTCAAAGCCCATGCTCTTCCCAGTGTGCTCTCTGCCTGTGGTTGTCTCTCATGATGTAAGCTCAGCTGTCTCCTCCAGAGCCGTGCCCGCCTGCCTGCTGCCATGACGGTCATGGACCCTAACTCTCTGAAACTGTAACTCCCCAATAAACTCTTTCTTCTGAGTGGCCTGGACTGTGGTGTCTGCACAGCAACAGAAAAGTAACCAAGGCAGAAGTTCCGTTTGTAACGTGTATGCTGCTTTTCTAAACCCAGAATTGAATAATGAGGACCCTAAGTCCATTAAGGATGTGTATACAAGTGTAGCTTCATGTATTGTAATATAATTTGGATATTCAATATTTTTTTGAAGGAGTAGCCCAGGCTGGCCTTAAACTGGAGACACTTCTGCCTCTGCCTTCCAAGGGCTGGGGTTACAGGCGTGCCCCACCATGCCTCCTTTGACTACTGATTTTGATAAAATGACAATTTAAAGTAACAAATGTTCATTGTTTTCCTCATAGGGGAGAGTGATCCTGCAGGTTCTTCAAACACCAAGCAAAAGATTTGGTAATTACTTCCTAAGGGGCTCAGAAGGGAAGGCCAGCCCCGTGAGTGGGAGAGTGGTGATGCAACCATATTCACCATGCCATGGAAAAGTACACCTGCCTGGAACAGATCCCAGTTCGAAGCTTTCCCACTAGCTCCCCAACTGGGACTTGGCAGCCAGCATCATCCCCTGGGCTGCTGAGCCTCAGAGCTATTACTAAATGGCTCTTACCCAATGGCCATGGATCCTGCCTTCTATGCCTCCCAGTGCCTTCTGTGAGGATCACAAGAAATCCTTGAAAAACACATGTGTCAGATAAGGCATGAAACCATATGGTGCTATGTGTGAGTTTGGGGGATTAGCTCTGTTTCAGGGTGGTGAGGGTGTTCTTGTGGATATCCGGGATTCAAACTGGGTGAGATATTGGTGAAGACAGAGGCAGGGCTTCAAAGTTCATGACAGACTTAAAAGGGGGAGCAATCCTGAAGCCAAGATGTCAGGTGCAGACAGGCTCACCCCCCAAAGCTCTGGGCAGCTAGCCCAGCATACGCAGCATCCAACAAACAGAGACCTTGTATTACATCAGGTGGAAGGTGGAGACCATCACCTCAGGTTGTCCTCTGACCTGCACATTTACCCACAGCACATGCATGCCACAGCATACATGCGCTCACACACATAAATACTCACAAACACACACAACCAAGATAACATTTGTAATACAGAGTACATGTAATTATTTTTCCTCCATTTAATGTTCAGGCTGTATGTGTACATGGGTGAAGTAGGGTTACTATAATAAATGCTGTTTGTTTTAACATTTAAAAATATTGTGTGTGTGTGTGTGTGTGTGTGTGTGTGTGTGTGTGTGTGTGTGTGTGTATCTGTATGAATGTATGCACAACATGCTTGTGCAGGTGTTACAAGTCCAGAAGAAGGTGTTGGATTCATTGGGACTAGAATTATAGGTGGTTGTAAGTTGCCATGCTAGGTGTTGGGAACTGATCCTGCATCCTCTGAGAAAGCAATAGGGACTTTAAGTGCTAAGACATTTCTCTAGTCACAATAAGAATTGTTTCTAACAGTGTTCTATAGAACATTTGAAAACTGAGCACTGGAAGACTGTCACCTGTCCGTGCTTCATGCCTTGTCTAGAGTCCCAGTTGCTACCCTAACCCCCACTTCCAAGTGTTTTTCCAACTCTACCTTTCATAGCCCATTTACCTTCAATCGCCTTAATTTCCATGTCCCTTGCTTTTCTTTTTCCTGTAGATCGACTGTATTTGTCTAACTGGATCGTAAAGTCCTTGAGGTTGGGCCCGCTTTCTAATCACATCACTTTACAGACGCAGACAGAGTGGTTGGTTCCAGGTTGACACTGCTCATATGAACTATTCATTTGGGGTTAGGGATGTAGCTCAATGGTAGAGCACTTGCCCAGGACGGATGAGGCCCTGAGTTGGTCCACAGCAGTACAAATAGACAACAAACAAACAAACATCCCTATTCTTTCATCTTAATGTCAACGAGACCACTAACTCTAACAGGCATAGCCCTTTACAGCTCTGTTGGTTGAGTACAGAGCATCATTCACAAAGTAACTGAAGTTGAAGAAAGAAGATGCCAAATGGATTTGTGTGACTCCTGAAATACCTATGACTGTGTGCGAAGGCCCCATACCATTGTCATGGAGGTGAAGATGTCAGGATCTTACCATTATTTATCTATAGCCTGATATGGCTGAAGCAAAATTACACCTGAATCCCCAACCACATCTCTCTGATTTTCCCCCAACTATGTGTACTCTCCTCATCAGGTCCCTTGTATACCCTTGAAATACTGGCAATGCTTGGGAGCCTCTTTCTGTCCTAGTGCTTTCATTTTCAGATAAAATAATTCAGTATCTCAATGTCCAGCATAGATGGCTTCCCTAAGTTTCTGATTGGACATCCTCATTTCTTCAAAACCGTCCCTTCAAGTTAACCTTATTTGTGTCTTAGGGTTTCTATTGTTGTGAAGAGACGCCGTGATCACATGAACTCTTATGAAGGGATAAGATTTAATTGGGGTGGCTTACATTTTCAGAGGTTTAGTCCATTACCATCACGGTGCAACATGGTAGAGAACAGGTAGACATGGTGCTGGAGAAGGAGTTAAGCGTCCTACATCTTGACCCACAGGCAACAGGAAATGCACAGGAGACCTCAAAGCCCAACCCTACAGTGACATACTTCCTCCAACAAGGCCACACCTACTCTCCAACAAAGCCACACCTCCTAATAATACCACTCCCTATGAGCTAATGGGGTCCAATTACATTCAAATAATCACACCTTGTATTTCCCCCATAAACACCAAGTCTTCCTTTCCATGTCCCCAGTGTCACCAAGGAGTCCCTTGACCACCTCAGTGTCAAAGCTATGGGCCTAGGAGTCAACACCTTCTTCTCCCTCCCTACCCCCATAAACTCCATACCAGGTTGTGGTCATTAGCCTCCTAATTCTCTCCTACTCCACCACCACCACCACAGTCATGCCAATTCAGAGCACTGTTAGGTCTCACCTGTATCATTTCAACCATCTCTTCCTGGTTTCCTTGACTCCTGGGTTTTGTTGGTTTGGATTTGGTTTGGTTTTTTGAGACATAGTTTCTCTACACAGCCCTGGCTGTCCTGAAACTCACTTCAGACCAGGCTGGCCTCGAACTCACAGAGATCAGCATGCCTCTGCCTCCCAAGTGCTGGGATTAAAGGTGTGCACTACCATACCTGGCATGACTCCTGTTTTTATCATAGCTGGGGGCTCCTCTCTAAAAGACGAATATATGAGGGCTTATATTTTATGACACTCAAGTGAGGCCCTTTTATCTTCCTCCAAGTACGTAGGAGTCATAGGCTAGTGGATTTATTCACTACATCTGAAACCCAAGTTGCCTCAGTGGTCACAGTGAGGTCAATTAGATTCAATCATTTTCTAAGATTCATAAGCCCCTTTGACCTGTCCTTGCTTTGATTTTCTGCCTGTCTCTCATGCCTGGCTTTCCAGTGGTCCAACCCACCAGAGCCTCTCCTTGGGTTCTTTGCTGCTTTAAGAACATTTAAAAAGACGTAGAAAGAACTGCAAACAGCTTTCTGTTTCCCCATCCCATCATAGTGCCTGGATGCACACTGTTCAGCATTGGGGAGTATTTCTCATCGTTGCCTTTCTTATTCATTCTTCTTCAGGACACAGACTCCAAGTAGACGGGGTATGCAGGAAGGAATGCTCTTGGGATTGTTCCCCAAGGAGAAAGAGAAAGAGAAAGGTTTGGGGTTTGTCTAAAGCAGTGGTTCTCAACCTGTGGGTCTCAACCCCCGGGGTTGAGATCAGAGATCCTGCATACCAGATATTCACATTACAGATTCATAACAATAGAAAAATTACAGTTATGAAATGGCAATGAAATAATTTTATGGCTGGGGGTCACCACAATGGGAGGAACTGTATTAAAGGATGACAGCTTTAGGAAGGTTGAGGACCACCACTCTAAGGGAAGTTGGGTGTATCAGCACTCTTTGCCAAAGGCTGCACGGAGGGAGAACCAATGCTCTGAGCAACTAGGACATTCAATCAGAGTTGGAAACACCTGTTTCAGGAGCTGAGTTCAGCCGGGGGATTTGAGAGACGATCTGAGGGACCTTCAGGAAAGTGTGACTGAGAGAGAGAGAGGAAAGAAGCCATTAAGGAGGGGAGAGAAAAGGGATGTGTCAGTAAGAACAAAATATCAAAATGTAGTGAGATATATATATATATATATGTGTGTGTGTGTGTGTGTGTGTGTGTGATTATATATTTCATGTAACCATATTTCTTTGATCAATTTTACATATTTTAGAGCAAAATTGGAATCATGAAGTCCCAACTCTCCTGAAACCCATCTCATCCCCACACCCATCCCCAACATTTCCTGTGACTGATCGCAAGTGTCCTGCCACACGACTCTCAGTGGCTGCCTAGCTGTGCCCTCTGGGACCAGCCTCCTTCTAGGTCTTATTGCTGAGTATTTCTTCAAGCATGTTCCTGATGTTACATTTTTATGCTTCAGCCAACACTGTGCTGAAGAAATATGAATGTGTTCTAGAACTAGAATTGCTATGTAAAATGTTGTCCACATGCAGAGGACTTTTTAAACATGTGGTCAAAGTACCCAGAATTATTTGTTGTGTTCACCTACATCCTTGCCAACAGTTAACATTACCTAATGGACCATAAGATCACTTTCATGTTAGTATTTTACCAATTGCATCCATTCATTTACCATTGGCATTTGACAGCTGATCTCTCAAGAATTGTGCAAAATTATTTTGGGTGTTGAGTCTTTACCAATGAAGGTATCATATCTTTAAGTTTTAGTAAACTAGGATATTAACAAAATATTTCTTGACTTTTGTACTTCTAAAAGTACCATGAGAAATGGAACCAAGGCTTTCTGGTTATCGATAGTTCGAGACAAATTAATTTTTCCTATATACCTTTTTTTTTCAACCTAAGCAGCCAGAAACAGCGTATTCAAATGCAAAATTGTTTTACATTTTCGTTCTCAAGTGCTTGAACACAATACAAAGCATGCTTTGGTACCCAGTTTTCCGGGGAGACATACACAATACAACCCAGACCCTTTCATCCTCTCTGTATGGCTTGAGTGCAAGGTCTCGCTAATTCCCATGAAGCTGCAACCTCTCATGGAAACTGTTTTTCACTTGAGCCCTGAGTGAAACACACGGAGACTACTTGACAGTGTCCGCCTCTATCAGTAACATTCAATTCCCAGGATGCAACAGGATTTTCAGTTTCTTTTAATTTATCCATAATGAAGAAACTCGAGGGTACTCAAACCAAGGAGAGCTTTTTATTTGACGTTTTCTTTCACAGTAATGATTGGGCTGCAGTGTGTTTAGTACGTGCCAGATTATAAGTGGTACCTCCTTGTGAAAAGGTGGTTGTAAAAAAAAAAAAAAGATGCTCTATCAAAAAAGGCCAGCTGCTCTGGTTCACAGGCTATTCAGAAAGAGCCTATCCCCTGCAGCAAGCTACTCTTTGCTTATTAATGGACAACAGAAAATGTGAAGGACATTAATACACAGTTCTCAGAGTGCTGAGTGCAGTCTTGTAATGGGGTGCACTTTTACTGAACCAGACATTGTTAGTAATAAAAGAATATTGGGGGGGATATGTTTAGATTCCCAAAGAATTCTAGAACTTAGAGGAATAGTCTGGTTTCACTGTTAAAGGTTAATAGCTGAGACTATGCCATAAGCTGCAATAAAATGGAAGTTTTAGTTATCTTGCTCCCAATAAACAGTTACAATTTTGGACACATGAAAGATGGAGACCGTTTTTTTTTTTTTCATAATTTAAAATAACAGTTAGATGAATTTCTTGGCAATAAGCAACTGATGGCATTTTAAATTCTTGTAAATATTTCTTTTTTAAGTCATTGAAAAGAACAGATCACTTATTTCGACTGCCTTTTTGACACAGAACCATCTTTTCTATAGACACAGGGAATAAATATTACCGTTCTTGATAATTACGCTGATGTCATTTCAGGCTGTTCATTGTATGTATGCACATGATATTGGCCATCCCTGAGGGCAAGCTGAACTTGCAGCTCCAGTCTGTACAAAACCACGTCCTGGCATCACAGAAATAATTCCAGACTCTCCCAAGACCTTTTGAGACTGAGGGGAATTAGAGATGATCAAACTTTGGTCCCGGGTTTATTGTCAGTTCTAACCTGTGGCCTTCCGCTTAGCAGCTGGTTTCTGCCAGGCTTTCACTGAATGCCTGTCTTCTCTACAGTGAACTCCTCTTAAGCCAGCAGCAGTCATTGATGTCTAGAGATGAGAACCTCACTTGTTCTTTCTTGAGTCTGGGAAATGTCCTCATTCTGGCTGACTCGAGGCTCCAGGGTCATGAAATGTTGCTTAGTTGATTGTGTTCAGGAAACAACGGGAGTTTGTTTTCTTGCTGCCTGAATGGTCCCTGAAACAGATGGGCTCATGTTTATCTGGAGAGCAACAGTTCCAAGGACTCTTACCTAGGCATGGAAAGGAAAACTCACCCTCCAAACTCTGATTTCTCTTTTTGGATGCAATAAGTTAGGAAAATCTGCTTCCCTTTGGTGGGCATATAGAGTGTCTCCGTGTTTGATTAATACTCAGAAATCACCCCTTCACTGCTCTAGAAGTCATGTGATGGTTTCCATATGTTTCTATGGAGCTGTCAATCCCAGACATAATAGATTACATAAGAGAAAACAAGAAGGAACTGAATATTCTCACCCTTTCCTCTCCTTCCCTTTTTTCCTCCCTTTCTCTCCCATTCCCCCGTTCCATCTTCTCACCGTTATTTCTCCTCTTTCCTAGGTTTATTAAAAGTCATATTTTATGGAATAAGTCACCTCACATTTTAGGAACTACAACTGGCCTTCAAGGCTAAAGGACTGTTACCAGAAGTTTTCTTCGGTCCTGTGGAATCTCTCCCACCCACTTCCCGCAGCAGCTTAGTGTGAAATAGTCAGTAGAGCATGGGACTCTTAATCCCAGGGTCGTGGGTTTGAGCCCCATGTTGGGTGCCAAAGGACTTTAGTTGGGTGCAAATCTTTCGGGTGACACAAACTTGGGTATCACGTGGGAATGAAGAAGGGCTCATGGCATGAGTGTGCTGGTCCTCTCCAACCTAACCTGTGGCAGAGCTTTCTACAGTTCTATTTTGGACATAAGGTTGGTTGCTTCATAGGCTTCTACTTCCTTGTTTTCAAACAATAGAGAAAATTCCAGAGTAAAACTGCTTTAAGGGAAACAGCCTTCCTAATAGTCGACCCTTCCTCATTTTTCAGTCTTGTGCTGGGCAGGTTTTGTTTTGTTTTCTGTTCTTTTTGTGATGAAGGATTTATTTAGAGATGAGAATAAATCAGAGAGGTAGACAGCAGCCACGATAGAAATGGGAAACCCGATCCTGGTAGAGGGAGAATTTTAGGAGCATCCAAATGAGTTTCCCTTGGCTCAGGTTGCTTTCAGTAAATCCACTTGAAATGTCCACATGCCATTTGGTCGGACCCAGTTTTAATGTGTTTGAACAATCTGTTGTGTGGTGGGTCAGCTCCTACCCCAGGGACTCTTGAGGAATGAGGGATAAGAGACTCAGAAATAAAGAGGGGAGAGAAACACAGCATAGACTCAGGTGGGCCTGGATCCTTATCCACCAGCCCAGAACTTTATTCCAAAGATCTATTTATAACAATGGCAAGGAGTGGAGCAAAAGACCTCCACCTTGCTAGTTACAGTCAAGTGTAGACCCTTACAGTCACCTGGTACCCAAGCCCGTGGTCCAATTAACCTCTTATGCAGTCCTCCTAGGTAGAGCCACTAGAAAACCTAGTGGGCTCCAACACTGTCGACAGCATTGTCTTTTGCTCTTCTGGACTTTGAAGTACATTGACCATCACTTCTCGTATATCAGGAGACTTGTGTCTAGCAGACTTGGGAATTCAGGAGGAATCCTTTCCTTCCCTTCCTTTATCTTTTTGTACCATTTCCATTGCATCTGGCCTTCTTTCTTCTGCCTCTTTTTGGGAATACTCACAGAGTTAGTTCTGAGTGATACAGTCCCTCACAATGGGGAAGGTATAGTGGCAGAAACAGGGAGCAGCCTGTCACCCCCAATCCACAGTCAGGAGGAACAGAGGGTTAATTAGCTCTATGTAGATTAGAGATAATGAACTTCAAGAAGAATTCACTGTCGGATTGCAAAGAAGTCCCAAGATTGTGGACAGCATTTGGCTGTCCAGATAGTACAAAGCCAAGAAAAAGGATGCTACCAGGCCATGAATCTCCATCTGTCTTACTCGTGTGTGTGTGTGTGTGTGTGTGTGTGTGTGTGTGTGTGTGTGTGTGTATGTGTGTTGTGGCATGTTGACAGGTATTCCTGTGTGACTGTTTACTGGCTCTCACCATGCCATCACTCAGTCCTGTGGATCTGGGTAGACACCAGCAGAGGAACCGTGGGATGAGTCTGTTTGAAGCCTACACTTGCTGTGGATGATTGTTTGATAAATAAAATACTGATTGGCCAGTAGCCAGGCAGGAAGTATAGGTGGGACTAGCAGAGAGGAAAAAGGAAAGGACAGGAAGGCAGAGAGGAGGAGACATCAGCTGCCGTCCAGGGAGCATCATGTAGAGGCAAAAGGTAAAGCCACGGAACATGTGGCGACATATAGATTAACAGAAATGGGCTGAGTATAAGAGTAAGAACTAGATAATGGTAGGCCTGAGCTAATAGCCGAACAGTTTAAATAAGTGTCTGTATGTTTATTTTATAAGTGGGCTAAGGGACCACCAGGGCTTGTCGGGACCCAGAGAGAAAAACTCTAGCTACATACACTGGTTGGAAGCATCCATGTACCATTGGATTCTGCTGTTATTATGGGAATAACACAGGTGGAGACAGACTAGACTATTGAACTTTCTGTGACCATGGAGCTTAGAAAACCCTTTTCTGATTGTAAAACTTGTCATTGCTGTCAAGCATCTGCCCCCTCCCCCCTCACAGGGGCCTGGGAAATGCTGGAGTTATTAATCATTCCCAATTAAAGCTGAGAGAGACGTGAGTGCTGCTCTAGAATTAAACACCGCTTTTCTGTTCTATGGGTTTTCGCCTAGCTATAGGAATATGAGGAATGACTGGAGATTCATGCATTCCATCCATCTTTGAGTGAGCCCTGTTTGGGAACTGAGAAGGGAGAAGCTCCCTTATACTGTATGTACTCTTTAAGATAGCCATTCTCTGCTTACGATTTCATCCCTCAGGGATCATGGTTGATGGGAACTAGAAAATAAATGGACACTTTGAGCTCCCTTTCTTGAAGAACCTTGCAATATTTGGAAGTAATTGAGTAACTCCCTTGGTCCCCTCCCCTATCCACTCTTCCTTCCAGAGCATGAACTGCATGGGCACCCCCTACCAGGAGCTCGATCTTGGCTATAACTCATCACTTTGGATAACTTTGAGCACACTCTAAAGACAATGTAAAGTAGTCAACATTGACCCTTTTCCAGTAAAGGACATTTGGACTTTGAAGTCAGCTGAGCTGCCCTATACCATTTGGCTGAAAAACAACAGACAGGAATCAAACTCAAGACACCTCACCTCACAGCCTGTGTGACTGTGATAGTACTATGCACTTTAGGCCACAGAAAGCCTCCCATTGCATTCTATTTGTCTTACCAAATTGGTTATAGAGATCACAACACCACCATCTGTGATGTACACCATGCTAAAGTGGGGGGCCTAATGGAACGTGTCCACAGGTTAACTACGATATTGCTGACAGAAAACAGACTCCACAGAGCATGCTGAGCATGCATCTTTGATGCCAAGTCATAAAGAAGATTTTATTTATTTATTATTTATTAATAAGATTTTATTTATTTATTTATTTATTAATAACATTTACCAATTTTTGCCTGGTTATAAAAATAACACTCAATAATAGGAAGAAAAGAACCTTATGTAAATATAAGGAAAAAATGAAATCCACTCGTAAGGCTGACGTTATGTCACAGATACTTTCAATTTTAGTGTGTGTGTGTGTGTGTGTGTGTGTGTGTTTACGCATGCGTGTCTGTGTGTGTACTTTTAAATAAAATCAAGCTAAGATGTATATATTATATATATGATAGATATACTTAAACACTATCTCGATCATATGGCCAAGTGTGAATTACTTCAGGATCCCAGACCATCTCCTCTTACATCACCATATCCCCACAGGAAGGATTTCTTTCCCCCAGTGTTCAGGGCTCCCCTTAAGTGGAGCTGTCATGCTGTTCATTTAGGGATAGTCCTGGCATATGGCACAGAGCCATCTGTAGATCTGGCCTCAGAGACTTGTCTTCTTTATCATGTAGTCACCAGGAGTTTGCCATGAGGCCATCAGGGCCGGCTTTCTGGGCTTCTGAGCCTTTTACACACATGCTTCTTGGTGTCTGAAAGGGCTGTTAGACACTGATCTGTATGCATCATCTTTCTGTAATGGTTGAGCTGCTCTTGGAATTTCTACCTTTATGGTCAAATAGGTTGGATAACACCCTATTCCTGACCAGTAAGTATTGGGTGTCTGCTCACCAGCTTTTTCATGGATAATGGTGTCTACCAGCAGCTGATGGCAAGCCAGGATTACATTATTCTCAAATGAAAGAGGAGGCACTGGTAAAGGCATGATTTATCTCATAAATCTGATAAGTATTTAGCTGTCTTATCACATTTTATTGTGGTATAATATACATGTATACACACACATATATAATAAGGTTTCCAATCTTGACCACCCGAGTATGTACAGTAACACACTCATCTATAGACATCTATCGTCTCAGATAACCATCTGCAACGCTCATTTTCAGAATGCTTCGTCTCTGAAAACTGAAAAGCTACACATTAAACAACAATTTCCCACTCTCAGACCACAGGACATGCCATTCTGCTCTATGTCTCTCAATTTAAATATGGGAGTGGAGTCATAAGGCATCATTTTGTGACCTGCCAATTTCACATTACACAATGTCCCCAAGGTTTCTCCATGTTGCAGCCTGTGTCAGGACATCTTTCTTTTTGAAGGATGAGTCATAGTCTGCTGCATATGTATACTTCACTTTGCTGTCTTTTTCATCTGTCAGGGGATACTTGGGTTACTTCCACAGTCTGAATATCTTGAGTGAAGATGTTGTGAGCAAGGTTATACAATGTCTCTTTGGGACTCTGCTGTCAATTCTTGGAATTTTATAAAAGAAGTGAGTTTATTAGATCACATGCTACTCCTGATTTGACTTATTTGAAGAGCAGCCATACTGGTTTCTGCAGTGACTGGACCGTTATACATTCTCACCAAGACCACACAAGGATTCTGAGTCTTCCATAGCCTTGCCAAACCTTATTTTCTGTTTTAATGAGAATAACCATTCAGATGGGGGTGTTATTTCTAATGTCCTTTAATAATGCTGGAGATAAAAACCAGGGCCTTGTATATGATAGGCACGCACACTTTTACTGAACTACATCCTCAATTCTTGTTACAGTTTTGGCTTGTATTTCTTAATGACTAACAACATTGAACATCTTTTCATGTGCTTTGTGGCCACCTGTTTATCTTTTTGTAAAAAAATGGGATCTCATGTGTCCCAGACTGGTCTCAAACTCCCTGTATAGATAAGGATGACCTGTTAGACCGCCCGGTCCCACAGAATGCTGTGATTATAGGTGGGGAGCACCCCACTTGGTTTAAGCAGTGCTGGGGACGGGACTCAGGGCTCTGTGTATGCTAGGCAAGCATTCACTCCACCAACTGAACTGCGTACTCAGTACCTCATTTGTACATTTTCTTTGGGGAAAATGATCTACCCAAGTCTTTTACTCACTTATACTCAGGTTGCTTTTGGTTGCTGAAGATCTTCAACAACATCTGTTCGTTCCTCTGCCACCATAGGCCATCCCAAGAGCTATTTGGGTTCTGAGTCTCACCTAAGGCCAGCAGTGAACCATAGCACCAGGAAAGCATAAACTTGCATTTAGGCCGTTTTGTGTTTTTCTAACTAGCTTTCATAAATTGTCAAACTCAAGAGGATGCATCATTTTCTGACTTCCCCAGCACCAAATGAGGAATTCAGCTCACTTACATTTCCCGTCTACCATTATCCAATTTAGCAACTGTCTTTGTCCCCGACATCCCAGTTTGTAGCTTCCTAAGTTATATCACATTGTGATCTTCTCCACATGTTGAAACATAAATGTCTTCTGCATTGACTTACTTACCATGTTTTGTGATTCTATATTTGATTAACTAGCTTTAATGAAAATAGATAATGCTGCTTTTTGTTTTTTTAGCCACTCATTCATAGAAGATGTGGCAGTAGCATTTTCTTGGTAATCTACTGAGAACAGCATTAGATAAACTTGTAAGGATATAAAGAGAAATGATTTCCTGGGAAAGACAGTTTTCTGATGTCTTCAAAAATATAAACAATTTGACTAAAGATAAAATTTATTTTGACACAAGTAAACTACCCCAAACGTCCATGTTTATTACTTTTCATCCATCATGGAACAGAGTATGGCAGGAAAAATAATCCCACTTCAGGTGGCTGGTCCAGCCCGACTGTTGTTTATGCAGAAACATCTCTTTCACAACCAGAGAAGCTAAGAATTGTTCTCTTTCTTAGATGAATTTTACAATTTTTAACAATTTTTTAAAAAATGTTATTTTACAAGTTATTAAGAACAAGATTAATACAAAGAATACCCATCTGGCCTTTACCCAGAATCCTCTGCAGCTCATGCCCGATCCCATGTGCTCGTTTTTCTCTCTCCATTCCGCCTTCTCTCCTGCTGCCCCCCTTCTCCGTTCTATTCCTAAGTATATGTTTTTTTTTTTCCGAGACAATGAGGATAAGCTATGTATATCATGACCTTAAAAATGGCAGTGCGTATTACCTAGGACTAGGGAGTTCACTTTCTACTTCTGTAAGATTTAACATTTAGAAATCTTTTTCAGTCTAGTATAACCATCCATTTCCCAATGTTGCCAGCTGATCCAATAATTCTAGCATATTTTTCCTCTACTGTGGCATCGAGTCCAGGGTCTCAATGTGTTTAGTTTCTCTGTCTCTCAACAGTAATTCTATCAGTAATATTTCAACACTTTTTGATCTTGTTATCTTTAGTGACATCACTATATTTTGAATAACACAGACCCCCTCCCTTCTCTTTTAAATACATACTTCTCATTTTTTAGTAGTCTGATATCATCAGATGTTTAAATCCAAGTTACACACTCTTGGAAGGAATGCTACAGCCACAACATGTGCCTTTCTTAGAGTATCTCGCTAGAGGCATGTGATGACTGTCTGGCCCTCATATAGAACTGAACTACTGGATTTGGACGTTGACATAGCTTCTAGGGTTTTCCAATGACCACTGACCAATACTACCCCAGTGGATAATTTTGTGCATGAACATTTTCATATTGCTGGAAGTATATTTCCAGACTAAATATTTACAAGCATGATTGGTGAGTTAAAGGGAACTGTTTAGATATTAACATTTTCCCTAACTCCTTCCAAAAGATTTTGCATTCATTTTCTTTACCACCAATGATGTATGAAAGTGCATGCTTCTTCACAGACAGGGGAAGTTTCAAAATACATCTTTTCACAAACTTAGGGGCATTTTAAGTCTTGTTTTTGAATTGCTTGTTTATGTCTTTTGTCTATTCTTATTTATGATTTTGTTTTCCCCTCAGGTTAAAAAGGCATTTTGGTTTTATATATTTATTTGTTTATGTATTTTGATAACGGACTGTAATGTATAATGTAGTATTTTCCTCAGTTTGTCATTGATGGTTCTCCTAAGTTTTTTTCCACACAAATGTTTATTAAAATTGTTTGTAGATGAGTTTATTGGTTTTTCTTCAGTTAGATTTGTGCATTTAACCACAGAATAGTTTATCGAATAATTAAGTTATGAAAGGGTTCATTCACATTTCACCTAAATTGGAATTTGTTTTATTAATCTTATAGTCTTTTGTAGGCTTGACTTTAACCATTTTAAGAATTTTAAACTTTATGTGTGTGTGTGTGTCCACGCCTGCTCCTTTGAATGTGTAGTGTCTGAAAAGACCAGCAGAGGGCAGAAGACTCCCTGGAACTGGAGTCATAGAAGGTTGTGTGCTGCTTGATGTGGGTGCCGGTAACCAAATTCTGGTCCTCTGCAAAAAAAGCAAATGCTCTTCACTGCTGAACCATCTCTCCTGCCCTTGTCCTGTTTTTATTCACAATATGTGGAAGTCAGTCTCTTCATTGTTTTGAATCATTGTGTTTTAGTTTATACATCCAAGAGTTGGGTTTTGATTATAAGAAAATTTGGGAATATTTTCCAGTAGGTGAGCTAAGCCAAAATCAGCCTTACTAATATGTTCACAATGTTTGATCTCATTTCTGACATGTTAACTTATGATCTTGCATTTCATCTGTTATATTTGCTTTTGATTGACTTGGGGGATTTTTAGGAAAGTTTGTATTTGATTCAAGCGATTACTTTTCCTTGGTACTGTGTGTGTAGGAACCTTTTATTTATTGACATTGTACTTTAAATGGCATCCTTGAACTCTCATCCTCTTGACTATTTTAATTACCGTTTTCCAACATCTTCTTTGTTGTACTCTTTTTACCTTATTAGAACATATAATTTCTATATCTTATCCTTTTACCCATGACCTCAGAATTGTGTCCTTAGGTCTACATTAACTATGAAAATCTCATATTGGTCCCTTTCTCAAACCTTCTCTTGTTAGCTTTTGGCTGGTTTAAGCCCCTCTTCTGATAGCCAGGAAGAACATATGTGTAGCAGTTCATGAACTTGGGTATATTTAAATCACTTTTCTATCACTCTTTATCTGGGGGACAATTTGTCTAGATATTATATCCTCGGCTTAAGTTTCTTTCCTAGGTTTCATGAAAATACTGCTCCAATGTTGCCATGTCTTTCTGTGCTGTGCTTGAAATTTGTCACTAATCTGTGTGTGTGTGTGTGTGTGTGTGTGTGTGTGTGTGTGTGTGTGTGTGTGTGTATGTATTTGAAGGTATTTTATGTATTTTTTTCCTTGAAGGCTCTGAGAACGTTTTCCTTATTTTTATGCACTAATAAGTTTACTAGACTTTTTTTTGGACTTTATCACCCTAGGCAATCTTTCCTTGCAACCTACTAGGTCCTTTATTGTGTATTGTGTATATCCAATTGTCCTTTCATATCTGGACATTTCTTAGATGATCACTTCAGGGAAGAATTTTCTATCTTATTGTTTCTCTTTTCTTTGTTAGGGACCGCACAGCATCTGCTCATCTAACTTCCTCCTTAATCATTTTTATACAGACTTGTGTTTTCTCTTTATACATTAACTATTTATGTATCTCTGTTATATGCTGTCTTATAGCATGGCCATATGGTATTACTGTTTTTAGGTTTTGAAGAAATCCCCTACTGATTTCCATAGCACCTGAACTAATTTATATTATTATCAACATTTATAAAGCTTCCCTTTTCCCCACATTCTCCACAGCAGTTGCTAAAGTTTTATTTTCTTAATGACCGGCATTCTGTCTGGGTAAGAATCTCAGTGTAATTGAAATCATATGTATATGTTACATTTATCTATCTATCTATCTATCTATCTATCTATCTATCTATCTATCTATCTATCTATTCATGTGTGGGTGGGGTTAGTGACTGTTACAACCTATGAATGGAGACCAGAGAACAATTGAGTAGTAGTCTGTTCACTCTTTCTATCATGTGAGTCCCAGGTAGAAAACTCAGGTCATCCAGGCTGGCAGCAAATGCTTCAATCCAGCGAGCTATCTCACTGCTCTCAGTATAGTTTTGAATTGTGTTTCCTAGATAGCTAAAAATGACAAGGATCCTCCATGTATTAATGGGACATTTATATTTCTTCTGTTGGAAAGTAGTAGGTTAATTCACTTGCCCATTTATTAATCTGCTCCTTTGCTGTTGAATTTTAAGGTCTTTAATGGTCTGGCTATTAATGCCCTGTCAAAGAATAGCTTCAATTTTTCACTTCCATTCTGTAGATTGGCTGGCTCCAGTTTATTAACTGTTTCTTGCTGTGTAAGAGTTTTCAAATTTGTTGCAATTACCTTTTGTAATTCTTGACCTACTAGAGTCCTACTCAGAAACTTTTTGTCTGTGCCTGTATCTTGAGGGGTTTTCCTCTAGCAATTCCAAAGTTTCCAGTCTTTCATTCAGGCATTTGTCCCATTTGAGATTTATACATAGATTTTATTTTATTCTTCTGTTGTGTGAATGGCCACCTTTCTCAGCACTGTCTTTTCTCTGTTACATGTTTGTGACATTGTTGTCAAGAATCAAATGACTGTAGCTCTGTGAGTTTATATGAGTCTTTTCTTCTATCATGTTTGATCTATATGTGTTATGAACCATGGTGTTTTTCTTAGCATGGTTCTGTAGTTCTCTTAGTTAGGGTTTTTATTGCTGTGAAGAGACACTATGGCCATGGCAACTCTTATAAAGCAAAACATTTAATTGGGGCTGTGTAGATGTAACCAACGGTCTTATCAAATAAGAAACACAGAGCCAATTCAGAGAAGAAAACCAAGAGGTCAGAGCTAAGAGCCTCACCCTTCCTGATTCAGGGATCCTCTCCAGCCAAGAGAGCTCTCCGAAAAGGGACCTACTTCCTGTGTGTCTGTCTTTATAGTCTTTCTGTTCTGCCTTCTCATTGGTTGTAAACCCAAACATGTGACTGCCTTGTCACTGCCTGTATGTACCGCCCTCCAGGTCCTTAAAGGTGTGCGCCACCGCCGCCACGCACTTGCTATGGCTCCAATAGCTCTGACCCCCAGACAACTTTATTTATTAACATACAATTAAAATCACATTTCAGTACAAGTAAAATACCACCACAGGGCTGGCTTACAGTCCAGAGGTTTAGTCCCTCATCATCATGGCGAGAAGTATGACAGCATGCAGGCATACATGGTCCTGAAAATGGAGTTGAGAGTTCTACATCTTTATCTGCAGGCAGCAAGAAGTGAACTGTGTCACTGGGCATGGCTTGAGCATATATGAAACCTCAAAGCCTGCCCCCACAGTGACATACTTCCTCTAATAAGGCCACGCCTACTTCAACAAGGCCATGCCTCCTTATAGTGCTACTCCTTAGGGGTCAAGCATTCAAACACATGAGTCTATTGGGCCATACCTATTCAAACCATCACAGTAGAATAGTCTGAAATAAAGGGTTGTGATAGTTCTAGCATTGTTTTTTTTACTCAGGGTTGTATTCACTATTTGTGGCCTTTTATGTTTCTATATGAATCTTAGGATAATAATCCTAACCTTATGAATCCCTAATCTTATGAAGAACATAATTGGAATTTTGATGAAGATTGCATTAAATCTCTTAGTAACTTTCCACTATATAGCCATTTCCACATTATTAGTTCTGCCAATCCATGAACATCAGAGATCTTTTAATTTTTCTGGTTTCTTTTGTTTTCAATATTTCATAAATTTTTTATGTCCTTTGTTAGATTTATTTCTAGATTTCTTTTGAGATTATTATAAATGAAATTGTTTGATTCAGTTCTTTCTAAGTTTGTTCACTTTTAGATGATAGTAAACCTATTGAATTTCATATGCTGTTTTGTATCCTGTTAATTTGCTGAAAGTGTCTGTCATATCTAGAGTCTTCTAATTGAGTCTTTTAAACATAGAATCATATTATCTGCAGATGGCGATAATTTGACTTCTTACTTTAAAATTTGTATCATTTTATTTCTTTTTTGCCTTATTGCTCTGGCTAAGATTTCCAACATTGTTTTCAGCAAGAGTGTTGAGAGAGTACACATTAGTCTTGTTTCTGATTTCAGAGAAAAATCTCATTTTTTTTCATTCAGTATAATATTTATTATAGGTTTGTTGTACATAGCTTTCATTATGTTTCTTTATCATCTTCTTATTCCTAGCTTCTTCAGTGATTTTTTTTATCATGAAGGGATATTGAACTTTGTCAAAATCATTTTCTCCATCTATTTAAGTGAGTATATAAATTTTTCTCATTGATGCAATTTATATATTGTATTACATTTGATTTGTGTATATTGAATCATCCTTCAGTCTCTGGAATCAAAACAACTTGGTCATGTGTGTGATAATTTTAATATATTGTTAAATTCCATTTACAAGAATATCATTGAGAATTTTTGCATCTTTATTCATCAAACTTAGTCTATGATTTTCTCTCTTTTGGTGTGCTCTTGTCTGATTTTGGCATTAAAGTATCACCTGCTTTTAGGATGAAGCTGGAAACATTATTTCTATTTCTAAAATGTGGATTTTTTTCTAGGATTATTTGTATTAGTTCTTCTTTAAAGGTCTGGTAGAATCCAGGAATTGTGGTACATGCCTATAACCCCATCACTTGAGAGATTGAAGGAAGATTGTGAATTAGAAGTCAATCTGGGCTACATCATACTTTCAGGGCAGCCTAGATCCAATAGTGAGACCCTCCCTAAAAAACCATAAGTAAAATAAATACATGACATATAGAATTTATTAATGAATCTGTATAGTCCTAGACTTTTCTTCATTGGGAGGGCTTTTTCCCCATTTTTTTCCTTGTGTATGTTCCTTTACATTATTGTATGTGTATGCACCATATGCATGGAGGCTAAAGGAGGACATCAGATCTCCTTCAACTAGAGTTACAAATGGTTGTGAAATGCCCAATATAAGTTCTGGGACCCATACCTGGGTTCTTTGTAAGAGCAGCAAGTGCTGTTAACCACTGAGCCACCTCTCTAGCCCAGATTTATGTCTCTTATCATCATCATCATCATCATCATCATCATCATCATCCTTCAATCTCATTGCTCATTAGTAGGCTGTTCACATTTTTAATATCCTTGGTTCAATTTTAGTAGGTTTCCCTTCTTTATATGTAGTGGATCTTTTTGTTTGTTTTATTTTTATTTTTATGGAAGGTCTCATGTAGCTCAGACTGGCCTCAAAGTCACTATAAGGCTGAGGATGACCTGGAAGTCTTGATTCTCCACCCTCTTCTCAAGTGCTGGAATTGCAGGCCTATGCACCATTCCTGGCTTAGGTGTTTTTCTTCTAAGTTGGGCTTGAAATCAGACATGAGCATTGCTACCCTTGCTTGCTCTCGGCTTCTATCTTCACATTTACTGTGTGTGTGTCTTCGGCACTGAGGGGAGTTTCTTGCAAACAAAGTAGTATCTTACTTTCAGTAAAATCAGGGAATCTGTGTCTTTTAATTTAAGAATTAAGATTATATACATTTAGGGTTATCATTGAAAAATATGTATTAATTCCTGAGATTTTCCCCCTGATTGCTTTGAATACTCCATAGTCTTTCTCATTCATCTTAAATATTTTTTCCCCTGTAACAATAGTGCTTGATTTCTTCCTAATTCTCACCTATTTATCTATCCTAGTGAGGTTTATTCTTTCCCAAGTTGTTGTGATTGTGCATAACTTAATTTCTTTTTTCTGTGTAGTATTCCTTTAAGTATATTCTACAATGCTGGCTTGATGGTAATAAATTGTTTCAGCTTATTTCTCCTTCAGTTTAAAGGATAACATTGCTGGATATAGTAGTCTTGGTTGGAAATTATTTTCTTTTAGGATCTGAAATACATCATTCCACCTATTTTCCGGCAATTGGGATTCATGTCGAAAAGCAATGTGGTATTCTTACTTAAAGTTTCAGTGTTACTCCTTTGTCCTATATTCTTATCTTTTAAACTATAATATCATGTGGAACAGGAATTTCCTGGTCATATCTTCTAGCAATCAAACACCTCCTTGTATTCCCCTAAATTTAGGCAGTTTGAGAAACTTGCTGAATAATGAAGTTGTTTTTTAAATGCCTTTAACCTTTATCTCCATACTCTCTCTCTCTTTGATGCTAAAAATTCCTAATTTTGTCTCTCAATTATGTCCTAGAGGCCTTGGAAATTGTGGCCATAGTTGTTTTTTTTTTTTTCCTTTATTGTTTCTCAGTGTTGGAATCCATCAGTTCCATCTTCAAACCCTCTTCCATTTGATTTAGAGTCTTTGTGATGCCCCTTCCTGAGTTTTAGATTTGATTTACTGGGCTCTTCATTTTTAAGACTTGATTTAAAAAAAGGAATCTCTCTTTGCCAAAATTATCTTCTACGTCTTGTATTATCTCCTTGATCTGTAGAGTTGTTTATTTGTAACTTTTTTTTGAAATAATTGATCTTTTTTTCCACTTTGGCTGTGATAGAGTTGGAACCCTAGGCCTATGCATACTAAGCAAGCTTTATACTACTGAACTACTTCCTGATGACTGAAATCAATAATTAAAAATTAAACAATCTTTTGAATTCTTCTTTGTCCAATATTTCATCCCCACCAGTGTCTTAGAGTCAGTCATTGAAGATGTATTGGCATTTGGAATTATTCTGTCTTCTTTCTCTTATGTTTCTCATGTTTCTATGTTATGGTTTGTATGCTTCAGGAAGAATATTTCCTCTAATTTCATATGAAGGTCTTCTTAAATTTTAGTCTTCTACTGAGGTCTCAATATGGGGTTCTTTACTCAATTCTTAGCATCTTATTGGCAAATAAAAATGAGAATTTAGGGAATCTTTATGTGACTGACTTAAAAATAGGACTCCTACTTCTTATTCTATTTGCTGAACGTCAGTCATGTGACCATGTCCAACCACAAAGGAGACTGGGCAATGTATAGATGCATAGAAGGAATTGGATTTGGGCCAGATGAAGTCAAGCAGTCTTAGTCAAACACTGCACTGTATAAACTCTATTATGGTTTGGATGCACGCTGTCTCCCACAGGTCATGTGTTGAACCCTTGGTCCCCAAGTGGTGGCACTGCCTTGGAAGGTTGTGGAACTTCTGGTAGGTGGGGCCTAGCAGGAAGAAGTGGGTCTTTCTCTGCTTCCTGTTCCAAAGACATGAGAGGAGAGGGAAGTCCGAGCCTCACATTCCCACTGTGGCCACTGAGCCTCTGACAGCCATGCTTTCCTTACAATGATGAACTGTGCTTCTCCGGTCTTTGATTCAAAATAAGCCCATTTCTCCTCACATTGATTCTTGTGAGGTATTTGGTCACAATGATGAGAAAAGCAACTAAACCTGACTCAATGGAATTTTAACTCTATAGTTGTGACTATAATTGCTTCCTCTTGCACATCAGCTGTTGCTTTTGTACTACATCATCATAGTCTTGTCAGGTGATTTCTAATTCATCTGGTGACATTTTTTAAATTCTATTGTGAAATATTACTGTGTCAATTGCTTTTCTTGCTTCCAGAAGTCACATGTATACTTTGTCTTTAATATAGTGTTCCTGGGACAGGTGAGATGGCTCAGTGAACAAAGATGCTTGCCTCTAACCTCAGTTTGATCTTTGGAACCCATGTAGTAGAAGGAAAGAACAGAATCCTGCAAGAGATCCTCTGACCTATGAGTGCACACCCCACACATATCTACACACAGATGCACATGCTCATACTAAGCCCATAAACAAACAAGTGAATAAATAAAATCACATAATAATGAACATTTGTTAATAGTATTCTACAATTATTTTCACAGGAATTATCTATGTAAGTGGCTTCCTATGTATTCATTCTCAATGAAAAATAAATTGTAACTCTGAGCCTTGAGTAAGTGGGTTTCTCATAGCTCTGTTTAATGTTCTTCCATAAGTACTGTTGAAGAGCGTTTTGATAGATGTAATTCTTGGTTCAACTTCAGTTGCTTGTATATATTCCTCTGCTATGATTTTGTTCACCAAACTGTGGTCCCTTCTCTCCTCCCTTTTGCTGCTTGACTCCTTCAGTAGAATGTCCCAAGAAGATTCTTTAGCATACATAGTCTTTGAGCCTATCTGGAAGTCATCTTTTACCGTTTAAATTATGTCTCATAGCTGCTTGAACATTGTAAACCAACTGACCCAATGGACATGTACAGACTAACACCAAACAACAATACCACATATACTTTTTCTGTAGATTTATGAGTCATAAATGTGTTGAAATAAAGCAATATATTTTTAAATAAACAATTAGTAAAAAACATAACTTTTAGCTATATAAAATTTATAGCCTTAAAATTTGTTGCTCTACATTAAGAAAATCAGAAGATTCTCAAATCAATAACCTGCCTTTATATCTTAAGGAACTACAATGGAAGCCCAGCCTGGGCTCAAAGCCGGCAGAAAGAAACAGTAGGTATTGGAGCAGAGATACATGAAACAGAGAAGGGAAAAACAATGGACTCAATGAAGCCAACATTTAGTTTTTGGGAAATATCAATAAATCAGCAGATAGCTAAAGGATTAAATCAGCAAAAACAAAACCAAAAATGACAAAACTATTACTTCTCTGATGCATAAAAATAATTAGAAGAAAATATGTTAACAAATTAGACAACCTTTGAGATACAGGCACACATTCCTGCAAACATGTAGATTTCCAAAACTGCAGCTCTACCATGGGAATCAACCTAGTAACACCTGCACCTTGATGGAACTTTGCTATGTCCTTGCATTTCACTTTTCATTTAACTTTAGCAGATCTTCAAGTAACTGTACGCTGTTGGTCTCAAAATATCTATAATTCACTCTTCCAACTTACAATTCCAGTTGCAAACACTGTACCCGTCTCTGCTTCCAGGTTGCGATGCTGCTTCCTTGAATTTTTACCTCAAGAAGTTATTAAACTCTTATTATTCATAGCCTTCTGTGGGTTTTTGTGATGTGCTTAGATGCTTTTCATTTATTAATTTGCTCATGTTTTATGGCATGCACTTTAGTTGTGGACCTTTTTATTTTCCAGTTAAAAAAATGTTCACATATTTTTATCTGTTATGATTGGAATTTAAATGTACCCCCAACAGGCTCATGCTTTGGTATCACTATTTGTTACCAAATAATATATAAACTTTGATCAATGTTTTAGTTAGGGTTTGTGTGAAGAGATCCCATGACCATTGCAACTCTTATAAAGTAAAACATTTAATTGGGTTTGGCTTACAGTTCAGAGGTTTAGTCCAACATCATCATGGTGGGAAGCATGGCAGCATGCAGGCAGACACAGTGCTGGAGAAGGATGTGAGGGTTCTACATCTGGAACCACAGCAGCAGGAAGACAGAGTCAGACACTGGGCCTGGCTTGAGCACTTGAAACCTCAAAGCCCGCCAGTGACACACTTCCTCCAACAAGGCCACACCTAATCCATACTCCAATAAGACCACTCCCTGGTGACCAAGAATTAAAATCTATGAGTCTGTGGGGGCCATTCTTGTTCAAATCACACAATTGGTGAAGCTAGCCAGAGGAAAGAGGTCACAGGAAGACTGTCATACCTGGACCCCACTCTGCTGCTTCCTCTTCCTCTTCCTGGCTGTCATGTGAACTTCCCTTTTCTGATCTTTCCTCACCACCACTATGAGTGGACACCTCCAAAGCCATGGTCCAAATTAAATAGTTCTGCTCTTTAAGTTGTTTATGCCACATGTTTTGGTCACAGCAGTTTCAAAGCAGAAATACAGTATCTTTGAAAGTTTATATTCTTCTTGTTTTTTTTTTACCTTCTCCAAACTTTTATTTGATCTTGTGCATCATTTCTCCTTTAGCTTTTTTTTATTGTTTCTCTCATACCACCTCCTTTTTTTGTTCAGTTTTAATCATTAGATGATTTCCTTGATTCATTCTTCAAATTATTCTGTTGAAAGATTTTCTCTTGACTTTCATCTTGGGGGAGAATGAGCCTGCATCCTCTCCCAGTCTAGGCATGCACTGTGCCAGTGATTCGGACCTCCACCCCTTGTAACCAATATTTCCAAGTTTTAAGTGCTTATCTTACTTCCTACTGATTTATCAAACCCTCTGTTCATTTTGCAGATGCAATGTCTTCAGTTTCTGGGAGGCATGTGCTTTACTGTCTCCCTTAGCCCTTCCTTCTGGGATCCCCTTTCCTGCGTGTGTATAATAAACTTGCCTATCACCTTTTTATTTGTCTCAGATTGTCCATTCGTGTTAAGGGTGAAATTCCCCAAGTAGATGGGAGCATTTGTAGACTTGAACAGGGTTTTGTTTAAGTTCATCAGACAGGGAAGCAATGGTCATGTTGAGAGCTCACAAAAACCCAGAACATGGCTATTTTATTTGTAATAAGAGAAACTGGCTGGTCATCTTTGTAAATACAAGGCTTTAGGGATCACCTTCCTATGCACTAGGCCTTATTGTTTGTGTCACTCCTTTAAGGAGTCCACCTGTGTGCAGTCTTAGGCGTAGCTTAAGTTTTCCTGCCTGGCCCACAGTCAGGACAAATCTCTCTCACCTGCCAGTCCCACAGCCACTCAGACCCGACCAAGTAAACACAGAGACTTATATTGGTTACAAACTGTATGGCCGTGGCAGGCTTCTTGCAAACTGTTCTTACAGCTTAAATTAATCCATTTCTATTCATCTATACCTTGCCACGTGGCTTGTGGCTTACCGGCATCTTCACATGCTGTTTGTCATCATGGCGGCTGGCACTGTCTCTCTGACTCAGCCTTCCACTTCCCAGCTTTATTCTCCTCCTTGTCCTGCCTACACTTCCTGCCTAGCCAATGGCCAATCAGTGTTTTATTTATTGACTAATCAGCAACACATTTGCCATACAGCACTTAGGGTTTGCTATATGAAAACACTCAGTTCTTAAACGTCTGAAGTGTCCTGCAGGGTCAGCCACCTGTTCTTTGGGTCCATGGCTCTCAGACTTCTCTGTGTGGCCTCTTCAAAGCTCCATCTTAATTTTCCATCATCCTTATGATTAGAGTGCTATCTCAAAGAGGACATGTCTTTTTCCTTATTGGACCTCTCAATATATTAGTTTTTCTCAGCAGAAAAATGATTTCTCAGTGTATTTATAATTTGTAAACTGTGTTCTAATTCTCCTGCACTTATGAATTGACTTTATATCATGGAAGGAGATGCCTCACAAATTCTCAGCAGGTCTCCTCAAATTTTTTCAGAAGATACCAATTTGTTTTTAACTGCTCTATGACCTGCTAGAGGTGTCTGGAGAAACATTAACCATTATCAAATACGCCTTCACTTTCTCCTGTCAGGTGGGTCACCCTGTGCAGGGTTTCTCACACCTTCCCCTTCTCCTCTCAGCTGGACCGCCCTATGCAGGGTTGCTCACATGAGAATGACTTGAGAACAATTAAGTACCTGCAATGAGGAATTTGGGTGCTCATCATTCGTAGCTTGGCCCTCAAGTTCAAATGACCCCATTTCCCTTTCTGTGACATCGTAAAAGTTATGCCCTACCTCTTTCTATTTTAAATTCCATGAGTCATTGGTTATACTCAGGATTTTGCTGGTCTGAACAATAACTGTCCATCATTTTGATGTTCTCTTTAGAACTTTTTCCAAGTGAATTTGACCATGCCACTGATTCCATATTTAAGTTGGATCTCTCCAAATTTTGTGAAAACACGTGCATATATTTTCTTCAATGCAGATATAATTTTTATTTTATTTTGCTTATTATATTAACAAATATCACCTACAAATCAAAGTAATACAATACAAATTTAAATTAAACGTAGTTGTTTGTGGTATAATACATTCAGAATAAAAATAGTCAACACTTAGAAAGGTCTTGCTACACATCCACTGACCTGGGGACTTTGTATTAAGTCATTGTTTTAATCTCACTCAACTCCATGGGATAGCTTCAAGTACTATCTTTGCTGTACAGATGATGAAAGAGACCAGGGCACTAACCCAGATTGCTTGGGACTCAGTGAATATTTTTACAAGAAGTTATTTTCTTCCAGAAAATATTTGGTCCTGAGGAAGAGAAATAAGCATTGGGGTTATTGAGGTGGAAACCAGGAAAATGAAGCCATCAGGAGGTGATAGACAGTTGTTTGGGATTTGTCAAAGTTTTGTAGGAAGTACACGGAAACCTCAGATCAGAGTATGCTCCGAGCCTTGGCTTTCCTTCAGTTAGAAGATCCATCCACCCTCTAAAATCTGACACTTTCTGATACACACTACTTTGAAAATACTTTTGCACGAGTATCCACTCATTTAATCATTTATTATAACTCCAATGTTAAGTGGCCTTTAAATAAAAAACCCAGAGCCAGAAATTGGAGTAATACTGAAAGATCAGAGAGACAAAGGAACAAGCCACCTCTTACCTCTAGGACTCCTCATCCTGAAAAGCCTCAGCTGATAGTCCTCTAGCTGAATGAGCATCCTCAGCCGAAAGGCTTCTAGTTCTTGTCTCCTCACACCTTATATACCTTTCTCCACCCAGACATTAAAGGTGCATGTGTGCATCCCAAGTACTGGGATTAAAGGTGTGTGCATCCCAAGTACTGGGATTAAAGGTGTGTGCATCCCAAGTACTGGGATTAAAGGTGTGTGCATCCCAAGTACTGGAATTAAAGGTGTGTGCCACCACTGACTGGCCTCTATGTTTAATCTAGTGGCTTGTTCTGGCCTCTGATCTTCAGGCAAATTTTATTAGGGTACACAATATATCACCACAATTTATTTAACAACCATCACCATTGAGACAGTCTCACTGTGCAGCCCTGATTGGCCTCAAACCCCAAATCCTTCCTCAGCCAGCTGTGTACACAACATGGCCAATTCTAACACATATATATGGAGTATCAACTATATGGCAAAGTTGAGTCTATACAAAGAAGATATGTCAGTGAATAAAACATTTCTGCCTCAGCGAGCTTATCTGGAGCAGAGAGGTGGTGAGGGCAGTGGTGGCAATAATAATAAGCCTCATAAATGGAGAGCATATTCTACAAGAACAGAAAATACAAACCAAGTGAGGGAAATTGGGACTTTTCAGAGCAGAGATGGGGACAAGTTGCTGCTTCCAATGTGGTGGCCAAAGCCATCCTGTTCAGATTAGATTTTAACCAGGTCTTGAAGGAGGCAAGGAATTTACCTTGCTTTGATGCTCAAGAAGGACAACGACAAAGAAAGGTGTGTGGTGTTTCGGAGTAGCTCCGAGGAGGCATGAGTGACTGGGCAAGAGCGAGGGTGGGTGAAAGATGAACCAGAGAGGAACAAAGAAGCCAAAAGGGGCTGAGCTTTGTGGACTATGGGTAGGGCCTTGGTGTTCCCTCTAGGTTAGATAGAAAAGAATTAAGTTGAGTGTGGCCTGGTTTACATTTACAAGGCCATCTCTGGGTGCTGCATTGATACTAGACAGAGCAGAGGGCCAAACATAGGAAGAAGATTGTTAGGAGATCAAAGCCATAACAGGCAAGAGACGATAATGGCTTGTACCGTAGGAGCAATGATAGTCAGACTTGACCATGTTTTGAAGATGGAAATGGGAAGATTTTCTTACCCATCTGTGTTGACTTTTGAGAAATCCTAGAACTGGACACAGCAGTTCTTACCCTGGCTGAACAACTGTCAGTGCTGTGGTTGGAAGCAGGAGAAAGCTGCACGAAGAACAAATGGGAAGAATTTGTGTCTGCTGAGCTTCAGGGGGTAGCCAGACAGTAGAGTCTGGAACATACAATCAGAGCAGAAATGCACTGAATTTGAAACCAAAGTGTGGGCTAGAGAGGTAGCTGGATATCTGCAGACTAAAAATCTACTAGTCATCTATTTAGCTTAAAATTGAGTATAGGGTTGTAGTCATCATTTATAACACCCAAAACTTATTATAAATAGAAAACTTAACCTATAAATTGTTTTATAAATAAACAGTGAATTCTAAATTTAGCAATCATGGTGACACACATCTTAATTTTTTATTTTATAGTAACGGACTGAATTTTGTTGGTGCTCAGTTAATACACTGACCCTCTACCACAGTGCTTCTCAACCTTCCTAATGCTATGACCTTTTAATACAGCTTCTCAAATTGTGGTGACCCCTCCTCAAGTTGTGGTGACTGCCCAACCATAAAAGTATTTTTATTGCTAGTTCATAACTGTAATTTTGTTGCTGTTATGAATCATAATGTAGGCGTCTATGTTTTCCGACGGGCTTTGGGGGTCATGACCAGCAGGTTGAGAAGTACTCCTCTAACAGTATCTCAGAATCAGACCATAAGTATGCAAAATAAGGTTGTTTTGCATAGTATTGGCCATAATCCAATAGAATTGGTGTCCTCAAGAGAAAATCACACCTGGACAGACAGAGGAAAGACTGCATGAGGACACAGGAGAGACAACTCAATGAAATAATTTTGTCCACACTTTATGTTGAACTTCTGGCCTTCCAGAACTTCCAAGAAATATATTTTTGTACTTGAAAAATAAACACCTTTTGCTCTTCAGTCCATGGTACTCTGTATATGTCAGCCCTACCAAACTAATATCTCAGATATGAAGCCTGAACTGGTTGTAATTATGCATTTTACTTTTGCATTTTAGCGCATTTTTTCCTTGCGGTTTCAGAGCATTTGTGTAAGCCCTGAAACACAGTGAGTCTGAATCTGGAAGGGCATCGATAGTGGATATGTGTAGAGAGCAGCCAGCGGAAGACACAGAAGTGTAGGCTTTCTTGCCGGATGGTGGCACATCCTGTCTCTTGATGGGTATCTCCAGTGATAATACCTTTGTGCTTTCTGATTCTGCCCTTTCTCTTTCTTCCTGTCTGGGTATCTCTTTACAGAGAGAGTTGTGGGAAATGTTACTTTTAAACTCTTCTTTCAAAAGGAGGCTTTATCAACATGCTTCTCCTACCGGTAGAGGCTAGGAAAGTCATTGTCATTTAATGTCATCTGATTCTCTCTGTGTAAGTGCACTCTGTCTGTGTAATACTCTGCAAATCGGTCATTGGACAAGATAGTGTTAAGCCAGTTGGTATAGGATTTAATCTAGTGCAATGAGGGGTCTGCCAGTGGGGTGTGGCTAGTTTCAGCTTGCAAATTATTCATAGGTAAGTTGATGTCATCACCTAGTGATGTATCAAACATTATCCTATCATCTGATTGATATTATGGCCAGTGAAAAAGGCTACATACAGCTGAAATATATGCCCCAAAATGGACACAGAAAACTGGGTCACAATTGCCTGTGGCATCAGTTACTCCTTAAATGAAGACAAACCATTTCATTCATAGCCAGAGATGAGACAGAATGAAGCTGAGAGCAACATGACCAGAAGGCTGCTCAGTTCTTTGCGAGAACAAATGAGAATCAACCGAGTGGCCTCCAAAGCATCTCCAGGGGCCTGGTACCCTGTCAGCCTTCAACTCATGTTTGCTGAATAATTCTGGATTTTTTTCCCCTTAGGGTGGTTAATATTGATTGTCATCTTTATAGTATCTAGACTCACCTAGGAGACAAACCTTTGGGATGTCTGTGGGGAACTTTCTAGATTAGGTTAACTGACATAAGAAGTCCATATTAAACGTGGCAGCACCATTCCCTAGGCTGGAGTCCTTGGCTGAATATGAAGGGCAAGGCGAACTGACACCCACTCTATTGCACTCTGCTTTCTGACTACAGGCATGGTAGGATCTGCCGTTGCCTTGCCCACCATAAAGGGCTGCGTGCTAATAAAGCCTTTCTCTCTTAAGTTGCTTCCTATCAAGCTTTGGTCACAGCAGTGAGAAAGGAGAGAGAGACACGCAGGGTTTGTAAAGAGGCACTGGGGGAGAGATTGAAGCACAAGAACTACCGTAGTCCTCAATGCAGAATCTCAAACCTGTAGTCAAGGTTAAGTGAGAATATCTGTTCTGCGATGGTCCCCACACAAGGGTTTCAGCCTCTCCTGGGGTTCTCACACTGGGTGTGGCTCTGCTATGATTCCCTCATCCCAAGGGTCTCTTGCACATATGTGGAAGCTCCCGAACAAGTCTTGACTCCTCTGCTTTCAAAGTCTCCTTAGAAGGGTGATGAGATGTGGGGCTCTTCAAACATTGCTCGCAGAGGTGGAAGTAGGTGGGACACAAAATGGGATATATGAACATTAAAACAGAACTATTTTTAAAGCTACATTTTATTTTTAATTGGCAGACAGCAGTATACAAATTCATGGCTGGGATACACGCATGAGTATGTTAGAGCCTCATGAGTATGTTAGAGCCTACATGTGCTGTGCCATGATTGAATCAGGGTAGTCCATCATCTCAGGCTTTTTTTCCTCTTTTTTGGTTTCTTTGTGACAAAACATTCCCCTCTTCTACACATTTTGCAATAAACACCACATTATTGTTGGCTAGAGGCCAGGGATGTAGCTTGACAGAAGTAAGGCCCCGGATTTGATCTCCAGCATCACCATCACAGAAGAGAGTAGGGGGTGAGATTTTGCCCCAACAACTTAAAACTGATTCATCCCACTGCAGTAGAACACGTGTCTTGTGTCTTATTTCTTCCATTCAACTTTAATGTATGCTGAAACATTCCTACTCATGTATACTGAGCCAATTACCTCCTATTGCCAAAGATCTGGTACAAGGATCTTAAGCCCCAACTCTCAGTTTGTTCTTCAAGGATACACCCAACTGTCTAAACGAAGGCCAGAAGAATCAAAGCCTCTTTCTATGTTCTGATTGAGAATCGCCCCCCAAAATTTCAAGTCCAAATCTGGGAGACGAGTGCCTTCTCCAGATGACTGATTTTCCCTCAAACACATTCTCAGGTGAGCCCTGTCCAAACACTTAGACACTTAGGAGGTCCCTGATCCCAGACAAGATATATGTATCTTATACCCTGTGAAGACAGGACCTGGTAAGTGGTGCGTATCATTTGCACACATGAGGATTACCCACTATGATTCCAGTTATACCTACCGACCCCAACAAATGTGGAGATTCAGAGGGGAGGGGTCCCCAAAATCTCAGAGAAACCTTGGGCCACCCAAACTGTGGTCTCCAGTTTTACAACTCTGCCTCAGGCATCCTCCACATTGGTGATACTTGAGTTGGCAATCCGAGGACTAAAACAGCGAGGCTGTGTCTTTAAAGGTGTCCTAGGTATCTGAAAAAACAAGTAGCAACTCCGTGTTAATGATCCCCCCCCACCCTGTGGGCAAGCAGCCAGGCTAACTGCCAGCATCCCCACCTGTGTATCCTTGTGTCCTGGAGTCAGATTTCTCCTCCTCTGCAGGCAAGGGAAGCGCCCTCTCCAGAGAGCAAGTGGATCCTGTTCTTTCTTTCCCTGTTGGGAGTTTGGGGTGTAAAACTCTCCAAAGCAAGGCTGTTGTGCCCTGCACCTCTCTTCCCTCCATCTATTTGTCTGTCTTTCTATGCCTTTGTGGATCTGTCAGTAGCTCACAGGTGCCAAGTGGTTTCAGGTTTCTCTCTCCCCTCCACTAACTTCTCCGTTGACACCACAGCAGTACTTACCATTGTCCAAACACGAGCTACTGAAGGGAAAACTCAACTCTATGACTGAATGCAGGTGGTTTTCTTTAAGGATGTCTGTTTTGTTTAGGTTTGTCATTATGCACGCATGCAACATTCTCATATTGATCTTCCTTCCAGTCCGGTCTCTTTGCTTTCCATCAGTCACGCGCTGTTCAAAAGCACTTCCTTTATTCATGGTCCAGATACAAGTATTTCCAATAGGCATGGGCAGTCTCCTTGAAATGGCTTGGGGGCTTTCAATTGGCTGACTGGGAGGAAATATCTTCATTTAATTAGTAAGCTTCTTTTGTGTTTTCTGTTTTCTTAAATAAGGATGGATAGACTCTCCTTGAGGCTTCTTGAAAGTTCACATATGTTTTAGGATTGAGACTAGTCTCCTCCTCATCTGGGAACTTTAATCTTTTACCATTTCCTGCCTCAGTTTTGTTTGGAGGGGGGATGTCAGCAGGGGCATCCAGCTGAATGAACAGACAATGTCAGGGAGAGGCACATTCCTCCTTCACCAAAACATAAGGCTAGAGGGGAAATCTGGATTGTCAAGTTTTTCCCTTCTCCTTTACAGGCATAGATATTCTGTGGCTCAGCAGACAAGCTCATTGACTATTCTTCCAGAGGACCCTGGTTCGATCCTCAGCACCCACATGACAGTTCACAACTGTGTAATTTTAGTCCCAGGAGACCTCACATTCTCTTCTGGCCTCTGAGGGCTCTGCACACCTTTGGGACACAGGCAAAAATACTCCTACAAATATATTTTTTTTAAAGGAAAAGGTGCTCGTTTCTACAAACAACTCTACTGCTGTAAATTCTTAATCATTCACATCTTGGAATCTTTACAGCTTCTATTGAAAATAAAGCCATCATCCTTTCTGCTTATTTCTAAGAGGAAAACCATGACCTTGGTCCCTCTGTGGCAGTTTTTGCTGCTGGAGACTTCTCTCTCTCCCCTATGATGACCCTTCCTCTGTGAGTTCTGACAATAATTTCTAAATTAGCTCTGTCTGAACTTGCGTTTTGTGATCTCAGGCATTTAATTGTGCCACAGATTCCTCGAATTTCCAGTCCAGGTGTCAGGTTAAAAAGACAATTTGACGCCCACATTGTGAGGGTCTCATTTGTCCTCATTCTCTATGCCAGGAGCAAAGTAATTAATCTTGCTCTCTCCCCAAGGGGCCAGAGCATCGCCTCTGAGTGTGACACTTCACATATATGGGCAGTGATTCCTGCTCTACCATAGATGTATCCAATGTGGTGCCTCCAACAAAGGCTGGGATGGCTAGACAGCCTCACGGTGGGAAGCAAGGAAGCAGTTTCGCCAAGAAGCAGCTTTGAGAAGCTAATACACAGTCAGGCCCACTGAGATGCTCAATCCAAACAAATCTGAAAAGTGAGCGGAAATCATGATTTTAAATTGAATTACGGGAGATTGTACCCCAAAGAAAATCAGAAGCGTGAAATGTCTAAAGACCAGTTTGGATGGGAGAGTCAGGTTTTGTTCTCGCTGTTCATCCTTCTACACACGCCTTCCCAAGGCTCCAAGCTGGTCTAAAGGCAGTGGGAGATCTAGTGTGGAGAGAAGAGCGGAAGGACGACAGATAATGGGGACGTTTCACAGTGAGTGTTTTGGAGAATAACTTAACCTCCAGAATAAACCAGAATGTACATGCCTCGTTCTCTTTTCCAGGGGTCTTTCACTCAAGGTAAGTGAGACTTACCTTGATGGGTTTCATGATAGCAGCATGAAGCAGACTCACCAAGTCCTTTGGGGTATCCCATGCCACTAACATCTTCTGGAGAGTCCCCTGGAATAAAATAGTAAGCAGAGCCTGTAGACCATGGAGTCCTTGTAACAGAACCCTGGGGTAGAGAGTGATGGGTGAGTCCCACCCAGGGCACCAACGATGACATCTCTAAAACAGTTGCTCTCCAGCCTCCCTGCCAGGGCTCACTGAAGCCAAACTATGCTGCTCCTGGCTGTCAGTCATTCTCCCGCCCCCCTCCCAAATTTCTAAGATGCAGGTGGCTGAGTCAGAGAGCTTACCCCTCAGGGAGTTGTCAGCAGCCTCCAGGACGGGGCTGCAGGAGGTACCCTTCCTTCCCTGTGTGGGGCCCCTGCTTCCTGATACAGAATCAGTTGAGTTTCACTGTCTCGTCTCTAAGGTTGGTTTGTGGAAGGAAGTTCCTCATCCATGTCACCATGCGGATGGTACAGGGTAAGCCCTGTACCTGCTCGTACCTGTCGATCATGACAGTATCACAGGAGAGGAACCAAACACAGCATGGTGACACGCCAGAGTCATCCAGGAGCGAGGGACTGAGCCAGCTTTTGCCTCTTTGGTGCATTCCAAAGCACTGTGCCGGGCTGTCCATGGCCATTTTTATAATCACATATGTTTCTCACACTGTCGACGTAGGAGATTACTACAGTGACCTGTGGGTGGAGGCTGTCACGCAAGAAGTCAAAACACTGTTTTTAATAGGGTGACATTCTTCCTACAGAGACGAGACTCCTTCCTCCACCACAATACACAGGCCAACTTTTGCTAAAAATAGTTGTAGGAGACTTGTTCTTACTCCTTTATATTCTTTAAAAAAAAGTCTTGTTCTCATGTGTGCATGCACGCGCGCGCGCGCGCGCACACACACACACACACACACACACACAGATCACATTTTGTCATGCCTGCTTCGTCAAATAATGTTGGAGATTAGCCATTTAAGAGCTTTAGAAAAACTAAAAACAAATTTCTCTATCACCCAGTGAGGATAGCGTTTTCTATTGTAAACCGAATTTATCAGAAAATAAATTTCTGGGTCAGAAAATGGTTTCACAAAGACAGACCAACTCACCAGAGAGTTGCCCAGAACAATCAGTGCGTTCATGGTATTAAGTTAGTGCCCTCTGAGGTAATTAGCCACAGAAAACCTGCGTGAGCAATTCCTGTGGTGTGTTGCTTCTCAAGAGAGGTATGTGAGATGGGGGCACAGATCTAGAATCCTTATCTTTTTTTTGGGGGGGGGGACTATTGGTTTTAAAATTTATGAGAGAAGAAAAATGCTTTATTTCTCATTAACTGAAGTATTACTCTATAATTTTATCACAAAGATGAGATATCTTCATGATGGACAAATTAGAAAATGCAGGAAATCCCAAACTTAGACAGAAATAAGGATATTTAATTTTTAATTTAAAAAGTTTAATTAAAAAAGGATATTTAATTTTTAATTAATTAAAAGTTCCTTTTTAAAAAAAAAAATCACAAGACTGTATAAGACTTTTCCAAGCAGCAGACTGGCCAAATCTAAACCTTGCCTTCCCGGTCATCCCCTTCCGAGAGGGAGCCGACTTCTCGCCATCGGTGCCAGCAGCTCAGAGGCGCCAACACTAGGCAGGTCGCTCTTCTTTCCTGGTTGGGTTCTCACGGTTTCCAGTTTCACCTTTGCGCTCCAAAATCTGGATTTGCAGACTTGGCATTCTGTGTAATTAATGTACTGAAAATTCTGGCATCCTATGTAATTAATACACTGAAATTTTAATGTTCATCTTCTCACTCTCCCTTGCACTAACGTATATCTTATTACCAAATGCCAAGAATGTGACCACATCTATTAACTGGTTTCCCTGACTCGGGTTTCTTCCCCTAACCCATCGGTTGTGCTGGCACTAGCTTAATTTTTCTGGAGCACTTCTTTGAATATTTTAATGTTCTCCTAGCCTTCCTCTGAAGTCTGTAAGGTCATATGCTAACCCCTGAACCTAGAAATCAAAATGTTTTGCAATCTTGCCTCACCTGTTCAATTGACCTTCCCCACAGTAATTCAACCTGTGTGTATTTTCCAGTTCCTTTACTATTTGGACCTAGGCAGCCAAGTTCTAACTGAAGGAATGTGGGTAGAAGAAAAGTTTATCACTTTGAGCTGGCCCTCTGAAGACCCCTCGGTGGCTCTCTGGATTTTCATGTTTCACCTTCAGGGTATCTTGGATATCTTGGGTATCTTGGAAGCTACAGAGAGAGAAGCTACAAAGTGATGGAGTCTTCACAAGCTGGTGGCCTAAGTGACCATGTGGGGTAGAGCTGCCTATGAATAACAACACATATATGTATATGTATGTGTATTTACATATATGTGTAGACATATAGATACATATTTACATATATGCCCACATAAACACACACACACACACACACACACACACACACACACACACACACACACACACATATATATGTTAAAACTTTTAGTCTCATTTTTTTTTTCACTATGACAGACTAACCCTATCCTGGTAAACACCCATGAGAACGCACCTCAAGTTTCTCAGAATTTAACTGCAGCCCTTCCGACCAAGCAGAGGAACAAGTGAAACATTCTCATGACCAGTTTCAGAATGAACAAAGCAAGGATTCCCAGATCCCAAGATTGCACCAGTCAAGGGCAAAGTCAAAACTGAGGGCTTGACAGAAATGATCGCAGTTAATTTCAGTGAGAAAAAGCATTTAAAAATCTTGTCATCTACCATTCTGGCCCTTTTGTAAAACAAAAGATATATGATGCTGTGTGCCTCTGTCCAGAAAGGGGAACACATACTGTCCAAATTCAGGGTAAATTCTAAAATGGAACACATTTGATTTTATAACCATTTCCACTACCTCCTTTGTCCATATTTGTCTTCCTCACTATAATATTTCTCAATAAACACACTGTCATAGGAGGGTGTAGACCCAAGGACCAGAATCTGTAAGTACAAATAACTCCTGGATTGAAAACTAGGAAGGATGGCCCTTTCCACGGAGATGGAAACGTGCCCTGAAAAGCGACCTTGTTGACTGCCAACCTTTGAAATCTGCGCTCGCTTGTCTGGTATTTGTTCCCATCTCAACTTGTACTGAGAAGGAGTGGTGGAGAGGGAGCCCTCAGTCAGTGACGGTGGTTGCTCATTGGGAAGCTCTGCTGGTCGGGCCTTTTGTTTGTTTGTTTGTTTACTTGGCACAACTCGGAGTCATCTGGAAAGAGGAAGCCTCAGTACAGAAAATGTCCCCTCGTGCTGGCTGTTAGGCAAAACAGTGGGGCCTTTTCTTGATTCATGATTGATGTAGGAGGGCCCAGCCCACTGTGGGTGGTGTCTTCCCTAGGCAGGTGGTCCTGGGTTATATTAAAAACAGGCTGAGCTAGACATGAGGAACAAGCCAGTAAACAGTATTCTGTTACTGCCTCCAGGTTCCTGCCTTGAGTTCTTGCCCTAATTTTCCTTTGTGGTGGGCTGTAAGCTGTAAGAAGAAATTAATCCTTTTTTCCCCAAGTTGCTTTGGGATGTATTTATCACCACAACAGAAAGCCAACTAGAACAAAAGCCTTGCCTTAAGACTTGCCCTTAAACTTCTGCCACATATGGCTTACCACCTTTTGGGAACAGAGCAGGCAGTAATCCCCCAGATGTTTTTGACTACTGGGAATGCGTAGGCATGAAGCAAATGCAGTTGTGGATGCCCTCATGGAATATAGTTCCCCAGAACATAGGTACAATGCAGTCTTTTCTATCTCACAATCAAAGAGGTAGGAAGGAAATTCACTGGTTTTCTCCTACTACTGTTTCTAGGGGTAGGCCCGGGTATTGGCACCTCCCCCGAGCCTGGTACTTTACGTGGCGGAGGTGATTCCATGTGTCGTGAAGAAAACCTCAGTGGTGTGCCTTCAGGCTTGTCCTGCCAGTATCACAGTATGAACTCCTTCAGACATTAGGCTCTTTGTTGTGGTGGCTAATTTTTACTTTGGAAAATGTGTCAGAAGATGAGTGTGGACACTGAATTCTCCTACTGTTATTGTTCCTAGACCTGACTTTTCATGCCTTTGTTTGTTTTATTAAATTAGAAGCTCCAAGATCCAGTTCATAATATCCAAAATTGTTATGTCTTGGGACTGGAGAGATGACTCAGTGGTTATGAGAGCTGGATGCTCTTCCAGAGGACCTGGGTTCAGTTCCCAGCACCCACATGGTGCCTACAACTGTCTGTAACTCCAGTTCCTGTAACACCCTCATTTGGCTTCAAGGGGCACCAGGCATTCAAGAAGCACATGCAGGCAAAACGCTCATACACATTAAATTATTAAATTAAACTAAAACCCACTAGGGGGCCAGCGATATGACTCAGCAGTTAAGAGCACTTACAGGTCTTCCAGAAGACATGAGTTCATTTCCTAGTACTCATATGCGTGGCTCACAAATGCCCGACACTCCAGCCCCAAGGAATCCTGAACTCTCTTTTGGCTTCCACATTCATTTGTGCATATCCATGCACATACACATAATTAAAAATAAAATAAATTACAGGCTCTTCTGATTGTCTATTCCTCTCATGAAATTTATTCTTTCATGTGATCTCATTATTAAGATGGTCTTTCTCTGTGTACAATATTTCTTCAAGTGTCTTCTGCAGTAGTGGTTTGATAGACCTGGACTGTCTTCATTTGTATTCACCTTCAAAAGTCACTATTTATGAATTGTGACTGGAGAGATAGTTTAATGGTTCAGAGCATCTGTTCCTCTTCTAGAGGACCTGGATTTGATTCCCGGCACCCACATAGTAGCTCACAACCACCCCTAACTCTAGTTCCAAAGGACCCAACACCCTCTTCTGCTCTCTAGGAGCACTGCATGCATGTGGTACACAAACATGTGTGCCGGCAAAACTCCCATACACATAAAATAAGAATAAACAAATCTAAAGAAGTCATGTGTCCGTTTTGGAAAACAGCGTTGGTGGAGATGGTATCTTGGTTGGCGGTGATTACTTTTAAGACCTGAGATATGTCATCTCATGCTGTCCTGACTTTCAGGGTGGCTGATAGGAGCTGTAGTGTTTTTCTGCCATGTTTGTCTTCGTATGTGAGTTGGCATTTCCCTCTTAAAGCTTCTAGTCTTGTTTCTTTGTTTTATATTCTTGACATCGTGATCATAATATGTTGCACAGAGGTTCTTCTCTGAACATGTGTGTTTGGAGTTCTAAATATTCCTGTGTTTGGATTTCTATTTCTCTTTGTTCAAAATTTAGGACATCTTTTGCTATATTTGATAGATTCTCTATATTTATGTTTTACCTCTATTCTTTATAGCCTGTGGATTCTTTTGTTTGCTCTCTCTCTCTTTTTTTAAAAGATTTATTTATTATGTATACAGCATGTATGACTGCAGGCCAGAAGAGGGCACCAGATCTCATTACAGATGGTTGTGAGCCACCATGTGGTTGCTGGGAATTGAACTCAGGACCGCTGGAGGAGCAGTCAGTACTCTTAACCACTGAGCCATTTCTCCAGCCCTGTTTGCTCTCTTGATTGCTATCTTGACTGTTATATATTGGGCATGCTCATTTATTTCTCTTTACTGAAGTTTGAATATGGCAGTTCCTTGACCCTGTCCTCCATCCATGCATTTTCTTTTTCGGTTTGTTACTGTTTGTTGGTGATACATTCTAATGCATATTATATTTGATTGATTGAGTTTTTATTTTGAAACTTTTTCTTTGATACAATTTTAAAATCTCAATTTCCTTGCTGAATTTTTCCATGCCACTGATTTTTTTTTCATCTATATTGCCAATTTTCTCATCAATTTTGCTAATTTTTTTCTTCTGAAGTTTCTGGCTTTCATCTCTAACTCCTGGATTAAATTAATTTGCATGCTTGCATCTGCTTTGAAGTTATTGATCATTTTTACTAGCGAACTTTTTAAAGTCTTCACCCAGCCTTTTGCCTACACAGTAACTTTGAATTCCGTAGTTGAGACCTTAGGATATTTTAGAGGAATCGCGTTCCCTGCTCTTCTTTCTTCCTGTGTTTCTGTGTTGTAATTTGCACATCAGTTGATTTGGATATGTTCCACGCTGCATGGGGGTCTCTTGACTGAGTAGCCTGCCCTTGAGGGCTCACTCAGCAATGCTAACAGGGAGAGAAGGCAAGTTGTGAGGGGAGCATCAGCATCCAGTCACGAAAGGCACAGAAATGCACTTAGAACACATAAAGTCCCCCAATGCACCACCAAGGACCACAAAACAGAAAACGGCAAAGCTGATGCAGAGTGTGTTATGATGTTCAAAGTTGCCCCCTGGTAAGTGCAGAAATAGTAAATGAATGAGATAGAAGGAGGCAGAGAAAGGAGAAAATAGAAGAGAAACCAGGTCAAATAAAAGAAGAAGAAAAGAATACAAGGATGAGGAAGGATGTTGTGAACAGGAAGAGAAAGGAGGATGGTATTAGAGAACATTTAAAAAATCCCCATAATGAGAAAATGTTTTAAAATGAGGTAATGTAAAGAGAGGAATGAAAGACAAGAACATAAAAGATTTAAAAAAACCAAACCAGGAAGATAAAGTAAAAATTTGACTAAAATTTTAGCCTACAGGGAGAAAACTGGGGAGGCATAGGAGGGAAATTTCTTAAAAAGAAAACAAACAGAAAAATGTTTGCCCAATAAGGAATGCGTAAACAAATCGGATCAGTGTGCAAAAGAAAATCCATATGTAAAAAATTTTAAAATTTCAACTCAACCAAGTGAAATGTTACTTTTGGATGAGGCTTTGGCTTCCCCTGGCCAGACCCACCCACCCAGCTGTGTCTGGCCTGACTCACTCCTTAGGGTGCATGGAGTTCCTCTTACTTGGCACTTCCCAGCCTTCTACCAACATCTTTGCAAACAAAGGGTTTTTCCTCCCTGTCCCTTCAGAGTGAAGTGCATCCTTTCTCATCCTGACTCTTCTCCATACTTGGGTCCCAGGGAAGTAGCATCTCATCGACCATCTCACTCAGAAGACCTGCATCCGCAATTCTGATAAAGAAAAGATCATAGTAGAAAAACATGAAATCATCAGCCTATTATTATTAGAAAATTTAATTTAAATGCTTTATTAAATTATTTTATTTTCGATATATTTACTGAGGTAAAATTTACATAGCACATGATAAACTATGCTAAATCATGCATTTGTTCACATTCAGTACATTCACAATGTTGCACAACCATCTCCCCAAACACTTTGTCAGTACCAAAAAAAGAACCTGTATCCATCAAGTGGTATTTTAATGCTCACTGTCAACTCTGCCTCAGGTCCCATGTTTTACTTTTGAGGGTTTACCTATTCTGGATATTTTCTAGAACTAGAGTCAAAACTTTGTGCCACTTTGTGTTTGGCTTCTATGGTTATTTTAAAGTATTGTTTGATACATTAAGTGGATACAGTTAAAAATAGTAAGTTTAGTAAGATTATTGAGCCTTTAATTGCCTCCACAGTCAGTGTGCTCATTTTCTTTAGCATTATTATCACAAAATGCCCAACATAAACACTGTAGGGGGAAGATCTACTTTGCTCATATTTTTAGTGGACTCTGTCCATGGTGGTTCAACACCATACAGAATATTATGGCAATCAAAATTCGTAGTGGAGGAGGTTCTTCATCTCATGGTGGACAGGAATAGAGGGCAAGAATGAGACTGGGGACCAAATATAACTTTCAAACTCTTACCTCTATTGACCTACCTCCTTGAGCTAGGAGGCCCTTGTCTCCTAAATCTGTCATTTCCCAAAATAGTCACTAACTTGGGACCAAGGATTTAATACATGAGCCCACAGAGGCCACTTTCTATCCAAACCAGAATATTCCATCCCCTGCTCACAAAGTCTCATAGCCATCTCATTACCAAAAATGCATTTAATCCATCGCCAAGTCTTCCCAATCTTAACAATTCCAACACTGTTATAATGTCCCAGTTCAAAGATTTACTGAGACTCCAGGGTCTCTTGGCTGTGACACCCTATGAAATACGAAACAACCTACATACTTCCAACATACAGTGACATGGAATAAATACTTCTACTCTAAGAGGGAGGAATAGAAGAGTGAAGGAGGACTGAAAACTAGCAGTGGGAACATTAAAGTCCACAGCTCTGTGTCCACCATCTCCAGCATCCCTCCATGTGAGCGCAAGTAGGTTTGGAAACTCCACCTTGCCATTTGCAGCCATGAACTAACATGGTTAATTTTTCAGCCTGAGAAACCTCATTGACTGTGATGAACATCTTTGGAAGATGTTCCACGCCCTTGGCATCTCTGACTTCCTGGGCTCTACATTGTAGCTTAGGCTTCACGCTCGCAGCTTTGTACACGCTGTCTAAAAGGATGCCTACTGCACGTTGCCAGGTCTCCCGGGCTCTCTTTTGAAATTTGAGTGGAAGGTCCCACGCCCTTAAACTTTTTCATTCTGCATAGCTGATAAACCAGCATGGGGACAACAACGAGATCTTTTAACAGTTTAAGTGCTCACGGATCCCTGTGGCTGAGGTGCCAAGGCTGGTGACTAGAGCAAGTGAAATGAATACTTGGGAAACACATTCCCACGTGGCCCTTTGAGAGATGCTCTCTTTTCAAGGGAACAGTGTCAAACTGATTTCACTCTTTCTTGCCCATGAGCCTGCTGTAGGGAGGGTCCAGCCAGTTTCCAAGATGGCTTCAAGGAATTTTTGCTATTGTCTCAATGTGTACTATTGACCTCTTTAAAAATGTTTCTAACCTCTTCAGAATTGTGCCTTCCTTAGCCCCAACATAGATTTAACTTTCTAACCCAACTAAAAGCCCTTTATTCTGTTCTGCTTTTAGATCCCGATTCTTACTATAAATCTGGCTCAAAGCAGGTAGCAATCACCGTGCTAATCTCTGAATGCTGGATTTCCTTGAAATTTCTTCTATCAGATGAATGCACCCATTGTCTTTAAACGCAGCCTCTCATAAATTCTCAGGGCAAGGACAAAGTACAGACAAGTTATTCGTCAAAATGGAATAAAAATGGTTACCAGTCCAATCTTGTTAGAGTCCTTATCCTCACATGAACCCTCCTGAGTATAAGCTTTACTCTGCATTTCTGTTGGCGTCTGCACCCCTACCAGAATCACCCATTAAGCACTGCTTACAGTTTTCTGAGATTTCTCTCCCTTGTATCTTCAAACTCCTCTTCCCACAATTCAGTTCCAAAAGTCCAAGCATCCCAAGGTCAAGGGTGATTGCAGCCAAGACCCGCCTCTTTGTTGCCAGTTTTCTGAGTTAGTTGTTTTCCTCATTGCTCTACCAAAATGCCTGACAGACACACCTTATAGAAGGAGGGGTTTACTACGACTCAGAGCTCCAGAAAGTCCAGTTCACCATTGATTGGCCCTATGTGTTTTGGCAGAGTATCGTGTTAGGAGGTGAGGTTCTAAACTCATGATGGACAGGAAAAAAGATAAATAAGAGGACCAGGATCCATTGCAACCTTCAAAGAGCATCCCTAGTGTCTTAGTCACTGTTCCTTTGCTGTGAAGAGACACCGTGACCATGGCAACTCTTACACAGGGAAACATTTAATGAAGGGCTGGCTTACAGTTTCAGAGGCTTAGTCTGTTGTCATCATGGTGGGGAGCACAGCAGCAGGTGTAGCTCTCGATCAGGAGCTAAGAGCTGTGTCCTGATCATAGGCAGAAAGAGAGAGACTGGGCCTGGCATGGGCTTTTGAAATCTCAAAGCCCACCCCCAGTGACACACTTCTCAAACAAGGCCACACCTTCTAGTCATCCTAATCCTACCAGAGAGTTCTACTTCCGGGTGACTAACCATGGCCTATGGGGGCCATTCTTTTTTTTTTTTTTGGTTTTTCGAGACAGGGTTTCTCTGTGTAGCTTTGCGCCTTTCCTGGAACTCGCTTTGGAGACCAGGCTGGCCTCGAACTCACAGAGATCCGCCTGGCTCTGCCTCCCGAGTGCTGGGATTAAAGGCGTGTGCCACCACCGCCCAGCAAGGGGGACCATTCTTATTCATACCTCCACACATAGTATCCCACTTCCTCTCCCTGAGTTCTACTTCCCATAATTTTCAGAATGTCCCAAATTAGCGCCATCAGCCAGGGACCAAGTATTCAACCCATGAGTCTGTGGGTCTGTGGGAGAACATTTCATATTTAACCATAACAGTCAGCTCTCGTGTTTCAAGGGTGTAGAAGTACTTTATTCTTGATGCCCCCTCATCTACTCAATAAATTAGTATTATTGCCTTGCATGTGCCTTTTTATTACTAGACCATTTTTTGAATATTTTAAGGAAAATGAAGGAGATAATTTAGTTCCTAGTATCCCCAGGCCCTTCACAGAATTTCCCTTATTATTAATACCTTATAGTGGCATGGCCCTTTTGTCATAATTAATAAACTATACTGACGCATTGTTATTAAGTTTATGCTTTATTCTGATTTTCTTAAGTTTTTACTCGTTTCAAGCTGCTACATTACATTTATTCATCATGTATTCATAAGCTCCTCTTACCTGTGACAAATTTCTCAGGCTTTTGTTGTTATGATGGCCTGGCCTGGGAAGTTTTGAGGAACACTGTTCAGGCACACAATGCAGCTCACTGTGGGAATTGGATGTTTCCATCATGATTAAATCAAGACTGTGAGCATTTGAAAGACAGGTCACACAGATCTTGTGGAAGCTTGAAGGGAAAATGTCTCCCACAGGCAAGTGTATTTGAATGCTTCATCCCTGGTTGCTGGTGCTATTTGGGGAGGTGAGCAAAGTCACTCCACTTGCAATTTTTCTCTCTCTTTTGTGTTTGTGGATAAAGATGTGATCTCTCAGCTTCCTATTCCCGTCACCTGCTGCCATACCTTTTTCTACCTCTAGAACCATAGGCCTATATAAACTCTTCCTCTACAAGATGTTTTTGGTCATGGTGTCCATCACAGGAGTGGAAAAGTCACTGATATAGATTTAAAGTTGTGAGCTCACTGTATCATGGCAAGAGCTCATAATCAACATCCTTTATGACTGTCTGTGCTGACTCCGGTCACCTGTCTGAATGAGCATTGTCAGATTTCTATACATTAAGCTAATGGCTTTCCTTCTTCTTGGCTTTTTCAAATTTCAGAAACAAACCCAAGGTCTACGACTGTGCTGCCTCTGTAACTCGTTCAATGCTTTGTGTCCGTACAGCCAGCCTTGAAGATCTGGTGGGCCTTGTTCTCTGGTCAGCAGAGTACAGTCTTAACACAGCTCAAGGCATTCAGAGGCTCCATGTACTCAAAAATCACCTACTCCTCTAGTGGTGTACACAGGAGCCACAATCAACCACTGGGTTTCTATTGGAATACCAAAACGTCCCCACAGATAATCAGTTCTCCCCTCAAATTATTTAATACTCTTTCAGTTTTTATGTCTCATTTTCTACTCTAGTAAAAGCAAAGAAGTAGATTAAATCCAACTCTCTTGTGTTCAGGTACTTTGCAGTCACTTGCTTAAGAAATAGTTCAGTCTCTTAGGAAAAGAGAGACATGAGCATTGTTTGGAGCTTCAGTTAATGTCTCTGGTCTACTTGTGTGTCCATCACCCATTGTTCATATGTAACGCTGGAACCCACACCATCTGGAAAGTCACAGTCCCAAGCAGACCTGGTCACCTTTCCTCCTACCGGCATGCCTTGGTTATTTCCATTTAAACCTCCTTACAGATAATGCGGACTCTTTTGGTTCTGAAATTATGACACAATTGTACAGTGTGTTACTGTCTCTCTTCTAGTCAGGCAGTTGGACGACCATATAGTGTGCTACTGTCCCTGCTTTGGTCAGGCAGTTCAAAGAAGTGGTTCTGGGCATCTGTTCTACCAGGAATGCCCATAACATTCCAAGACTGAGAGATTTTTCTAGAGATTACATGTAGGACCTTGATGACTATGGCTAATATTTGTTGATACGGTAATATTTTGTATAATGCATAGACAACTAAGACTTAGGACCATAGAAATTATAATAGGAAAATTGAAAACCTCTCGCCCTATGTCTTCTTTGGGAAATGCCTGGAGAGTGTTGAGACTGAGCTGTCCAAGGAAGGAGACTCCTGGCCCCTACCCCTACCCCCTCCCCTCCCATACACACTGGAGAAGAAGCAGGAAAGTGGTCTGTTGTGACTTCTAGTCACACCTCATTGGGTGCTATCAGTGTCCCTGTAGCTCTAAACAGCTTTGATTTCCAGGACTGGCCAAATGGACCCCCTCGATTTTCTCAAAATTGTCCTATTTATTTATGTTTCTATCATGTCTGCAGATGTATATGTACATTACGTGGGCTCCTTCTCTGTGTTTCTTCAGCTGCGGTTCCATAATTTACTCCGCCAGGCTCAGCATGTCCTTGACATACCAAGCCATTAACTTGAAATCAGAAAAGTGCTGTGAGGTCTCTAAATTCTTTCCTATGATTATCGGACCCTACACTAGCTGAGAACAAAATTGGCTGGCTGCAAGATGAAAAATAATTGGTCTGAGTGGCCGTGGAAAAGTCTAAACAGGAGACTGTCTTTCTCTCCCCACTTGGGATGATTTATTTTCATGGTTTTATGAGACTTTAATGAGGAAACCTTATCTGTATGCCTGGTAATTATCAACCAAATTCCCATTTCCTGTCAGAAAAATCCACAATAAGTAAAACAAAAATGGCGGAATGGGAAGAGTTTTTGACCTCTGACCTCTGTAGCCAAGGAACACCTTGTCGCCGCACAGTGTGTGTGGTTAGGACACATGACTGTGATTTTTCTCATTTACTTCTGCTTAACCCAGGTAGCCACATTCAATTTAGGATGATGGTGAAGTAGGACCCCGTGGCTCCTCTGGGTTCTATAGTGAGAGGCTCATTTGGGCCAAGCAAAGTCCAGTTTCCCTCTTTATCATCTAATATTAATTTTGTTCTATCTGTTGGGAGACTGAAGTACGCCTGAGTCAAATGAAGTCTGAAGTTTGAGGAGTCCATCTTTTTTTTTCACCCTGCCATACATTGTATTTTCTGGAACTAAAGATGCTGCTGTGGTTTGGGTTATGAAGCAAAGTTGCTATGGCCACTGACTGAAGACTTCAGTGCGGCTGTGTTGAACATGGTGAGATTCAAGTAGAGAGCTTGTCACTGTCATTGTGGACATCTCTGGGACTCTTAGATTAGAAATTGTGAGTAGGAGGGGTTCTAATGAGCCCAGTGGGGAGATGGAGGCTGGTGAGTGTTTTCGTCCTTTTAGAATTTTTAGGGCACCATGGCAGCCAAGCAGCCGAGAAGTCAGAGTACATGGGAGTCTTTATTTTTAGTTCTGGCTTAGTCAACAAGTTGAGAACCTTCTCTTCTCACACTTCTCTCTAGGTGTAAAATTTACCATGCTCTCAATAACCTACAAGCATATCCCTGCTTGCTCTGTCATTTAAAGGGAAGCTTGCTAATCCTTTAATTGTATCTTTCTTGGTATCTAGGCCAGTCATTAAAAGAACCTAAACAGTGATTTTGATACCTTGAGTTAAAGAAACACTTTCCAAAAATGAATTTTGAAAGTACTGCCGGTCGGTAGGCTGGAGGAGGTTTGTGTTAGATGCAAGGTCTACAGGAGAAATCCGATGGTTCAGACTTTCTCCAGTCCCTTCACTCTAGCTTGGTGTCCCTCCCCATCTCACCCTCCTGCATTGAGACTAGGAAGGAAGCGGACACTGGGGGCTAGAGGCTCGGATACAGGGTAGAGTTATCATGAGCTCTGAATACTACTGGATTTTTATTTTTTTCTCCAGTTGTTAAGCAGCCCCCACCCTTTGACTGGCCTATATTGTAGGGGAGTTTGTATTTGGCAGGCTTTCTGTGCTGATGAATGAGTTAGACCTGCCTCCTCTTTGTCTCTCTTGAGGACCCATTACAGTGAGGTCACCTTGCTAAGAGAGCGGTGAAGACAGATCTTGGCCCACTAGGGTTAACCAGAGGACACACCAAGATCAAGAGTCCTCTAAACTAAGACTCAGACAGAATATTGATCTAGAACAGGACTATCCAGCAGCAATATAGTGCAAATCACATAAGTGATAAAAAAAAAAATCTCCAGGCTGATATATTACCCCCCCCAAAATGGGAGGATTTAAATTATAATAGCTCAAAACAATTTCAAAAATTTTCATCTCGACATATCATCAATATAAAAACATGAAGTAATATGCATTATATTAAAATATAATACCAAATACTATATACAGTGATATATATTACAGCAGTGTAACTGTATCTCTAATTAGTGATGTTTTAAGTGTTTATTAGCCACATGTGTCTATGGAATACACTGTTAGCCTGACTATGGAAAATGTATTTATTTCATCTAAGTGCACAGCCTTCGATAGTCTACATCTGGTGTTCTGGGTATATGAATGACTGTGTGTAGTCATCAGGCAAGGTCTGTTCCAGGAAGCCCAGTTATCTCTACCTTCTGTTATTACAGTTTACTCACTACCCATTCTCTGGCAAAACTCAGAACTAGGGTTCAAATTCAGGCAGCCCCATCACTTCCTTGCCTTCTGCAAGTGATCTGTTAATTGACTACAGACCTTCAGACTGGAAAGTTTATACTGGCTCTCAGAGCTTGGGGCAAATAAAAATCAGCTTATTAAAATGCAGATTTCTGGGCAGAACTCTAGTCCAATTGATGTTAGTTTCAGAAGGCGAGGCTGAGAGAAACAGCTTGTATCCACATCCCTTGTACCCTTGTAAATTCTCAGTTTGAGAACCCTCCCTGGACCCTCAAATAACGTGGAGCATTTCTCCACGGAGGGACTCCTGAATTTCCACTTTCAGCCCTTGGCTCTGCTTCTGGTGATAGCCAATGCACACTCACATGCAGACGCGGCAGACAGGACCTTCTCGGAAGGCTAGGCATCAGCCGGTGCCCTACATTTTATAATTGCTCTCAGTCACTTGCAGCCAGAGACCTACATAACACCCAGAGCAACCGAGAAACAGACCCGTGCTGTATTTTAAGGAGATGAAATGTCCTTTTGAACCCAATTCCCTCTATTTTTGAGATCTCCGAGATGGCTCTCCATACACAATACTTCACACTTATACAACTCCTTTTCACTCAGGGGCTTTAAAGTTATTTATAAACATCTTCTCATTAATCTTAATTGCACTCCTGAAAAAGAGGGAGCAAGTGAGAACGGCTTCGTTTTATCGGAAGGAACTTGAGGTCCCCGGCGGTTGACTTGGAAAGAGAATTTGGGTGTATGGAAGAGAGTTAAATCATTTCATCTTTCCATAGCCCACCTGTCCTTTCGGGTCTCTGGCTGCTGCAATCTGTTGTGGTCATTGAAACCCCCTTGGAAGGACTTCTGGTGAAAACATTTTAGGGCGGATGCAGTGGGTTACCCATTTCCTGTTCAGATGAAGGGGGAAGGTAGGATTACTCTGTGGTTGTGATGGGAGGCTTCAGGTGGGAGGTATGTTCTTCCCTTTCATACTTGTTCAGAACACTGTGGCTTCTGGAACACATTTAGCTCTAGCTCCCGAATCCCCAGAGCTGAGTGATACACATTTGAAATGAAAGCTGAGGTCTTGCCTCTTCCGTGTGCCCTTGCTCTCCCACGGAGCTGACAGAGTATGATTCATTCCCCCACTGCTGCAGGCTCAGGGAGGGCTTCATGTCTCACACAGTGGGTGCCGGGCTCTCATTTCTTAGCTTGGTCCCAAGGCCATTTCTGCCTATAGACTTGAAGAATCTTTCTGTCAAGAGAGACGCATGTGTACACAGCTCCCCTAGAGAAGGATTCCTTTAAAGAATATTTCAGATCGCTGTTTTAGTGACTGATGATGTTTCCAAAGATATACCTTAATATGTTCATTTTTACATGTGTGTTTTCATAATACGCTTCTGTTCTTCCTCTTTTTGGTTTAGAGGTCTTATTTTCTTCAAACAGATGCAATATAGAAAGAGTTTAAAATATTGAAAGCTTAAAAAGGAAATTTTAAATTGGCTATACACCACAACTCTTTGGGTTTATTTTTTTTTTAGGTTTTCCCTGCTTGCTTGCTTGCTTCCTTCATTCCTTCCTTTGTTCCTTCATTCCTTCATTCCTTCCTTCCTTTCTCCCTCCCTCCTTCCCACTCCCTCCCTCTCCTCTTCTCTTTCAATATATTTGAAATGACTAATGACTTGAAATCAGCTTTTTATCCCAGAAGTCCTGATTTCCTTTAAAGAAAACCTCAGGCTGGACACCCAGAATGCTAAGAGCATTCAGTTTGTTCTAGGTCTTTTTTTTGTGAACTGAGTTAGAAAATATATATGTTTAAAAATAAAATTAAAAATCCTATGTTTTAAATTGATCATTTCTACTTAAAAGTTATCACACAGGGGGTCTGAGTATCTATTTATGTTGTTTAATTGTGTCTCCTTTCTTCTATAATAAGAAATCCTGGCTCTTGGACACACAGGAAAGATATAATTACAATATCCTGTATCAATAGACATGCTCTATTTCATATTACACAATAGTCTCAGAATAATAGGCCAAATATTTATACCACCAACATAATGACTGAAAATAGGTTTTTATATAATGTGTATTTTTCTTTTGTTGTCTTCCTATTAGAGAACATTGGTGTTATCTCTGCATCCCCAAATCCCACCACCTTTGTATACTGTACCATCTTTTTTTACCCAGTGATTATGTATTGATTACTGGTAATTTTTGTGCTTAAATCTTGTTCTCTACTAAATTAATCAGGAAAGATGCATGGAAACTATGTTACCTAAATTTTAGCAGTTTGTACCATTCATATTTGAGAAGGTCAGTTTTGCTAGGTATAAAAATTTTCTTTCTTTCAGTGTTTTAAATACATTAGTTCAGATTCTCCTGCCATGAAATATTGTGTCTAAAAATCCTACCATCATACTTAATTTCTTCTTTTTGCTAAGATGCCTAAAGAATTATTTTGTTTTTTGTTTTTTCATTTTAAAATTCAGAATGTTTTGCTTTCAGCATTAGTTGTTCTGGCTGGTAGTCTCAGGTACACAGAGTGTTCACTCAATATATAGTATCAGCCTCATTTTCTTTTTAGCTTTATAAAAGTTCTCTTGCTTTGCCCTCTTACATTCACAACATTTAAAGAACAAGTCTACAGGTTAGATAGGGAAAATAAAGCAGACTCAGAGTGCCAATAACTTCCCTGTGTTTGAGTGGGCACTCTAGCTAACAGTCTTCATGACATTGTTGTCTGTTGTGAACTTATACATCTTCTAGTAAAAATTCATGTGAATGGGCGGTGGTGGCACCTGCTTTTAATCCCAGAACTTGGGAGGCAGAGGCAGGTTGATCTCTGTGAGTTCAAGGCCAGCCTGGTCTACAAAGGGAGTTCCAGGACAGCCAGAGCTGTTACACAGAAAAATCTTGTCTCAGGAAAAAAAAATTGGTGTGAAGAAGTCATGGAGAATTAAAGATGTGAGTATTTCATGTCTACTCTTACAAAAACCACGAGCCAGCAGTTACTTTCTAAAAGATACCTGTTCCTGTCTCGGAGGGCACAATCCAAAGGAAGATAGCTGAGAAAGCCAAAGGACCAACATGATCAGAATGATGTCACTAGTCAGTGTCCTTCCAAAAGAGATGCATGCTGCCTGGGTCATCCTTCTCCTATTGCTCTTCACAATGGCATCAGTAGATTGTCATTTGAAGTTGCAAAATGGGCAACACAAAAACATAAGAGCATGTACTTTGACCATTCCATGCCCAGGATGTCAGAGATGACCTCTCACAGACACATGTCGACACAGTGATTGCATGCTCAGTGCTTCTGACAGAAGCATGTACCCAATAGTCTAAGAAGCACAGAGGATGGTGTAGCTTGACCTCTGAGACAAGTCTCAATCTTTGATGGATAAACAAATAACATTCTACTTTGGAGTGGTGACCACGTGAGAAACTGAAGTCTTTTCCACCAATAGGAAAGACTCAGAATATCTCTGTTGTTTCAATGTTATATTATTGTTGACCAATTTTTTCACTACTTTAAAATATTCTTGTTCATATTCTATTTTAAGTTTATATAATTAGTAATTATATATAAAACCCCTGAATTCTTAGGCCGTATCATCAACTCTTGCCAAATATGTGCTTTCCCTGGAAGCCATATTCCATCACTGAGAAATAAAAATATGTATATTTGTATTTGATAGCATATATTATTGTTATGTATAAAATATACTATATAGATGGAATATACATACATATATGTATATATGCCATTTGTACATACCCCAGAGAAAACTATTATTTTCTTTTTTGTGTGTTGAAATCGGGTCATGCTAAATAGTCCAGGCTCCTTTCAAATTCACTATCTAGCCTATCATGATCATGAACTTTCTGTAGCACAGACTGGCATTAAATTCATCCTGGCTCAGCATACTGAGTGCTACAGGATTACCAACCTGTACCACCAATCTTGAGTCAACTATCATTGCTCACATAAAAATGTTTCTAGGTAATTACTGTGAAATTTTTAGTAGGTCAAAAAATGGCAGTGAGATAAAATGTGTTATGAAGATAAAAATTGCCAATAAGTTTATAAATTAATTTTGTACCTCTGAACTAAATCTTTGATTCCAATGGAGATTTGTAAAAGCCAAGTATTCAAGCCATAGCATGTTTTTCTTCAATGGCAAAAAAAAAAAATTAAAGGAGCATTTCAAAAGTTGCTTAATAATGAAAAGGAGAAACTAACAAGCTGTTAGTGAAAGTAGCTCTAGTGTCTGCTCTTTTTTGTGTGTTTGGGGTCTTCTTAGATTCCTAATCTCCATGAGTTAGACAACCTGCTTGTTTTCAGCATTAACTTCTTTAAAAAATTTTTATCTTTAATTTTGTTTCTGGTTTTCCAAATTATGTTCCATTTCACCTTTAGTTTTCCCAAAGCAGTCTCCCTTGTGGTTATTGACTCTTATTTTTTCCATCTGTTCTAGACTTTGTTTCTGAACTTATTTTTCTTTATCTCTTATTCTTTCTCTACTCCAACCCTTTCTGTGATTTACTGTTTGAATTATATTGTTCTTTTCCATCTAGTACAGTATGATGTTTTAATGTAGTTTATCTTATCTTGAAATAGTAGTGAATAGTTTTCATTTGTTTTTCTAAGCAGGTCTTTCTGGTACGCTTTCATTTCTGTAATACTGTTTCTCTGCTCAGGATTTTCCTCTTAAAGCATTTTGTCTGAGGGGAACTCTCAACATGTATTGCTTACTTTGTCAGGGAGGAGGTCTAGTGAATCTAGTCAGTTTCAGGGACTTCCTGAAGCTACTTTGAGTTAACTTTCCTGTTTAAAGATACCTGGAATATTCAGACCTGTGGCTGCTTGCCTTCTAAGTGTTCCAGGTTCTCAGTACGGTAGCTCATCTTCTAAGTAAGCGTTCCAGGATCTCTCTCCTGCTGCTGCTACCAGGACATTCTCTTTCCCTCATCTTTGTTGTCACTGTCTTCCTTTGTTTTGACTCACCTCCCAGCAGATTTTCCTGAATTTGGGGCTTTGTCCTAGAACCCAGCCTGACCTTGTTAGTTGTAGAAGTTCTAAGGGGGCAGCCTTCTCTAAACACATCCTTTCCCTAGGAGCCACATTCTAGCACCATCCCAGCCTTCAGGATTTTCTGTGAGCCCCCTGTACTTGTTCTCTATGGGGCCAGCAAAGGCCCCTGCCCTGTCAGCAATTACCTGCAAGTGGATCCTGAAAGGGCCAGGCAAATATCATGACAGCCTGTCCTAATAACTCAATTAAGAACTAGGCCTCAGTCCCTGCTTCTTGGAATTGAGCAGGCAGTTTCTGAGGAAGCCACCAACAAAGGACACTCAGTCTCCAACACCCCCAACAGCAAAGACGAGGAAGCCTGGTACTGTACATATTACCTTGAGCCACAGCAGCTCAAGGTGTTAACCAAATAAAGACAAAGTCTGGGACTTTTCCAGACCTGCCCCAAAATGGAAAAACTGTAGCTTTGACCAACCCTTGACTATCCACAGCCATTTAGAACATACTAATATGATTGCCACTTGCTTAAGTCAATCATATCTAAGATGACCTAACTGCCCTGGAAACTCCCCTTGGCTGTGCTTAAAAGGAGCCCACAAGCTTCTCTAGGTGTTGTTGTCAACTTGCCTTTGTGTAGGATGGTCAACCGCAGCATGCTGGAATGATAAATGCTCTTGTTGATTGCATATGTGAATGGTGGTCACTTGTGGGACTTCTCCAGGACCCCAACAGATAATTTCTCTCCTTCTCAGTGCCCAAGCCTTGACTAGTTGAAATTCCTTTGTTTCTGAGCCTGTCATGTGCTCCTTACTCTCATCTGTTCTTCTCTCACAGAACTGACATCATGCTGGCCTCATGAATACAAGTGCTTTCTTCCAACAGTCATGCAATTCCCACTTGTGTCCTGCAGATCTTGGGGATATTTTGACACCTATTTTTATCATGAACTTGTCTATGAATTGTTAAATCTGCAAACCAATTAAAAATTACTACATTTATTTATTCATTGGGAGTGCCAATACATGTTGAAGTCAGAAGACAATCTATACAAATAGGTTCTCTTCTTCTCCTATGTGAGTCACAGGGACCAAACTCAGATTTGGTCAGACTTGGGGCTTTTATCCACCCAGCCAACTCAACAGCCCCAGACCAATGCTTTTATTGTAAGGGTTGTGAGATCATTCTCATCTTCCCAGAGTCCTCCAGTTAAATAACTGTATTTTGAGAAATTCATAAAAAGGAGCTTTGAACCCAAGGCTGCTACCTAACCAGGCACATCATTAGCTTTGCCTAACTCTTGGTTTATGGCCAGTTGCTCTTCCTCCTGGGTTCAGAATTCCACACCCCCCTGTCCATAGTAGTGTCTTGATGTTCGTCTTGTACCTTTAAAGCAAACTCTTAGCAAACTAAGCTACCCGATTGGGTGATCCAGGTGATGTCCAAAGATGGCAATCATTATTTGGGTCACTTGATTACAAAAATGCATCCGTTTTGAGAGATCTCCTTCAACCTCATTTTCTCCCCCATAAATTCTGTGATGTTTGGTATATAGCTTAACAGAATATGGGGCTTTTTTTGGTAAAGCATATCTCATGACAGAAGTAGCCACACATTTTCACATATGGCACATGAGAAAAAGCATTTGGAAATCATTAAATCATCGTATTTCAAGTCTAAGAATGAATAAAACAAATGATCTGTTAAATCAGGAAAAACTTGTGTTGTGGTGGAGTAGTTAATCAGGGCAAGGTGAGCAATGCTGGCACAATTGTGCTATCTAAACTACTGATTATCATTGCTAACAATTGTAAAATCACCATCGTGAGAGGAAAAGATGGATGCAGGATGCTGGAGAAGTCAGTCATTACTGTTGAAAAATCTAAGCTATGGTAGCATAAGCATATTGCATATGGACAGAATTTGGAGATGAATATTAGAAAAATACTGCTAGCATTTCAAGTTCAAAGGACTGAAAAAATAGAATATGGGTTTACTATATTATTATTATTATTATCTCTTTTATACTACTTGACCTTGAAAATATGTTCATAGATTACTTCATGAGTACTCATGAAAACATTTTTAAAGCAATATTGACTTTTCAAGGCCAATTTGTTTTTAACAGAGGACATAATTTAAGGCCAACAGGGTCCTGTTTTCCCTTCTGATGTGTCCTTACAGGTTGCTCAATTTCTGCTGGGCAACAGCCCTGGCTGCTTCTGCCACAACCATTGAAATAACTTTTGCCAATTTTTAGATAAAGTCTTACTTGCCTACAATTTTGATTACTCATAAGATTGTACAATAAAAATGTCCATTAAATATTTACATATAGTAACCTATGTCCTTAACCCACTTGTTTATTGGGGACATTGATGAGTTTCTCTTTTGCTTCATAAGGATTTTTTTATGGTTAGGGAGATTTAACATTTTATTATGTTTACGATGTTTTTGTTTTTGTCTTTTTGCTCTTTAAGAATCAATTTAACTAGATTTTCCTTAACTTTTCATACATTAGACTCAAAAATTTTATACCACCTGGTCTCCCTTGGGCCTACTCTAGGCAATGCTATTTTAATTTACTAGATTTTTTTAAATACAGCACTAGGAATAGAACTCAGGATGTGAGTGTGCTATACCAGTAAGTGCTCAACCATTGAGCTATACAACTAGGTTGTGGATTTAGCTTTCTTAGTTCAACTGGTAAGTTAAAGTAAGTGATAGAATTTCTCCTGAAGACAAATTTTCAGTCACATCTCGCAACCCAGATGTGACTGAAAAGCTTTTGTTTTGTGTATACCAAATGAGGTGTTTTACTGCTCGGCCAGGGGATACCTCTGACTGGGTTGATGTGCTAAGAGTCCTTGGAGGAGGGCTCAGGGAGCCTCTCTTTCACTCTGGGGAGAGGGTTCACCTTTGTTCTGATGAGTTCCAAAATGGGAACAGTTATTGGCTATTCCCAAGTACTCTGTAACCAGCAGCCTCTCAACATGTCTCGGCCAGACACAAATTCTAATATTTAAAGTACATCAGCTATTAATGTTCTGTTATGAGTCTTAGGAGGGTGTGGTTTCTACTGGTTTTTCTTTTTTCTTCCCCCATAGTAGTATTTTTGTTCTTGCTTGACATTGGAATCGCCTGAGAGATTTGGGAACACTAGTAACATCTGTACCCTCTCTAGATGATTTCACTCTCTTGCTAACTTAAGCCTGGACATCAGTACTTTGAAATAATTTCCTCAGTTAACTTTGAACATCCAGTTCTGAAATTCAATGACTTAAATAAAAAAAATTTTGATTTGGTGGATTTCTTGCCTGGCTTTCACAAGACCCCGGGTTCAATTCCCATCATTGGGAAATAAATTTAAAAAGAAAAATTTAAATTTGTCATAATTATCTAGTGCCATAAGTACAAGGTACTCATCTTCAGGAGCTTTGTGGAGCCTATGTGATCTTTGGGTACCAAAAATATCATGTAGAGGACCATGGGTGACCGCTTGGTGGGGGTTATGCTAAGGGTGTGTTTGATATCTGGAACTGTTTGCTCCCCTCTTAGTGTTGGGGTAGCCATTACAAAACTTCAGGCCATTTATAAAGGGTATTATTTACCACTCCCAGGTCTGGAAACAGGGAAGTCTAACATCAAGGCAATGGCAGATTTGGAATTTGGTGATGCCTATTTCTTATAGATGATGCTTTAAAAAAAAAAACAACCTTAATATAGTGAGCGATAACTCTTTCTAAAGGCACCAGTCCACTCATGAGGAAAATACCCATGACCAAATCACTTCCTGAAAGACCCACTTTTTAATACTATAATGTTGGTATTAGGTTCTGTGGTGGTTTAAATGAGAAACACCCTCTGCCCCAACAGGGTCAGTATTTGAACACTTGGTCGTAGTTGGTGATGCTATTTGGGGACATTTAGGAGGTGTGGTCTTACCGAAGAAAGTACATCACTGGGGTACAGATTTGAGAACTTGACGCCTCTGCCCGGCTTCCTGATGAAGATATGAACCTCCTGCTCCTGTCCCCAAGCCTGCAGCTCACTGTCACTTATCAGCCATGGTGCAGTCTTACCCCTCTGGAATTGTAAGCCACAGTAATTCCTTCCTATATAAGTTGCCTTCGTTATGCTACTCCATCACAGCAACACAAGAGTCGCTAATACAGGTTCCAACCTACAAATTTGAGAAGGACACCAACATTCTGATCTGGTACTTCTCCGACGTGATCATTTGGGAAGTGGTTTGTAGAAAGGCCAGAGGACTGGCGGGGCTGGGACAGTATAAGGCCACCCTACAAGGCTTCTTTCATTCTCAAGAGTCAATACTAGCCCCGATCCTTTTCTTAGCTATGTGACCTGAAGCAAATGCTTCTGCTGCCAAGTTCCTTGATTGTCTGTGATGAGCAAGAGGAACTGTAACGTGAAGGACTGTGTGGAGTCTTTGCTAGTTTTAGAGTTTCAGATCCACAGAGATTCCTGGATTCCAGAAGGCTGAGATCTCCCAGAGGCCCTCTGCCATTCTGGGCAGCTCCTGGAGTCCACTAGCAAATGCTGCTTCCTCGTTGTTTCCTGGAGCTTCGTCCTCAGTTCACACTGCGGGAGTGACTGGACTAAGGATCTTCCCCGCTTCAGTTTAAAGGTAGCACAGTGGCTTCCTTCTTCTTTCTCGGACCCTTAGCCCCATCTCTTTCTGAAGTTCCATCCTCAACTACTGGAAGAAAGCACAGGCTGGAGATTCAGCTTCCTGCTCTTCTGGCTGACATCCACAGACTCAGCTAACCAGCAGCGTGGCAGGACAGCTAAGAGAGGGTAAACTACTCCCCCCATACCTGCTCCCCTGGCTGTTGAAGGAATCAAAGGCAAACCCCACTGTCTAGGATCGGGAAGAAAGGAGATGGCAATCAGGAGCCTCTCTGTGTATAAAATCTTGCGTGGTCAGCACTGTGGGCTCCTCCCCATTGTCTCTCTGAAGGCCCCGGGGGAAATAGCGGTATAGCCTTGTAGCCCAGACGTGTTGAAAAGTTGAGTCAAATATGGTGAAGACAGAGCTGATTTATCACTTCTTCCTTCCTCTCCACAGCTCCACTTCCTCTCCATGACTAATGAGGGGGAGCTGCTAAAATACTGAAAAAGAAACCCCTGCCCTCTGGGTTTCCGGTCACACCGCCTATCATTTCTCAAACCCTTCTACTTTCTGCAAAGCGTTTTCTGCATCTGGCTTCTCCGACCTACCGCTCCTCTGAGAAAGCTCTGACCAAACGCAGATCGCCGTCCATCCAGAGCCCCTCACTGTCTCCGTGCATCTGTCTGCCCATCCATTCAGAAGACAACTATGTCGCTCATCATGTGTTTCTAACCAAATAAAAAGATTGCACAAATAAACGGGGCATGGTATAATATTTCAATGCACGCACCCACAGTGTAACGTTTAAACCAGGGTAAACACATTTCTTTGCTCCAACATTTATCATCTCTTTGTGGTGAAAACTCAAAATTCTTTAAGCTTTGTGAAACACTCAGTCCAGTGTTGCTCTCTGTGTTGCCCTACTATGCACTAGCACACCAGAATCTTACTCCTGTCTATCTTTACACCCACTGACTAGACGTTGCTCACCCAAGCCGTGCCCTAGCCTCTGCTAATCAACAGTCTACTCAAAAGTTCCATGGGAGTTGCCAACTATTTTGTGGCAGACTTTGCTGAGTGTTGAGGGGAAACCAACCCTGACATGAAAAGACTCTATGCCATCATTCATTGTAGCTTACAGCCTAGTTTGGGAAAACAAATGATTATAAGACAGTGTGGCTTGCTTTGTAATAAACACAACAGTAAAAGGAATATAAAAGTACAAGGGACTCATGGGAATCTAGGGTTTAACTTTCTTTCCTGTTTGTGCTGTGGTGGGAATCGAACCCCGAGCCTTGTGCATAATAAGCAAGCACTCTACCACTGAGATATATTCCCCACTTCTTGAGAATTAAGAATTGGAAGAAAGGAAGAGTTTGCTGTAGCAGGAATCTTAAAAGTTCTTATTAATAAAAACAAACCTGGAGCCAGGTATTGGAGTGACCAATACCTGATCAGAGAAGCAGAACAAGCCACAGCTACCTCACTTTACCAATTCCTCAGCTGATCCTGTTTCCGCAGACTGGATGCCTCTGAGTCCTCATCCAGAATGAATCTCAGCTGAACTGCTGCTCGAAAGCCTGAAAGCTTAACCAGCCAAATACTTCTGGTTTCTGGTCTTCACACCTTAAATACCTTTCTGCTTTCTGCCCTCACTTCCTGCGATTAAAGGCTCACTTCTTGGGACTGAAGGTGTGAGTCACCATGCCTGGCTATTTCCAGTGTGGCCTTGAACTCACAGAGATCCATGCCTCCAGAAGGCTAGGATTAAAGGCGTGAGTGCCACCATTTTCTAGCCTCTGTATCTAGTGGCTGTTCTGTTCTCTGACCCCAGATAAGTTTATTAGGGTGCACAATATTTTGGGGAACATAATACCACCACAGTTTGCTAATCAGAGTAAGAAAAACAACAAAACAAACAAACAAACAAAAACCCAGGGCCTAAAGACAAGGGTGAGAGAGTTGAGAATGGCCCACCCAAGGGTCAACTGAAGAACTAGGTTGAGACGAGAAGAGACATAGGAAGAAAATGAATCACAGAGATTTAGTGGAGGTGGAATTTGTATTTTAATTCTGTAGGAGCAAGAAAGGCAAGAGGGCTGTTTAAGAAGGCAAGCAGCATCGTCACCTTTGTTCTATAGAAGGGATTATCCAGGAGAGGCCAAGAGCCAACCAGAGGGCACAGGAAACGGCGGAAGTTAGGTACCAAAGGAAGCCGCAGACCGACCGCTAAAATCCACTAGCTGGACTTCCTGCTTCCAGCCCTCAGGCCTTGAGCTAGTGTGCCCTACTGTGACCCTTCTGTTTGTTCTGAGTTCCTCTTCGTTTCTCTTAGCAAGCAGGGTATTTTGTACCATGAAATCAAGAATTCATTCTGCCCAAGCATGGAAGAATGCAGTGACTGCAGTGTACGGTCAGTGAAAACAATACCCAGATGTTTCCGTGTCTCTAGCCCCAGAACACATCCATCCCAGTGTCTTGGAGGAAGGAGAGGGCTGAAGAAAATGATGAGCTGGATTGACTTGAGGCAATTTGAAGGTCATGTTAATTTCTTCCAGCTGCCATGACAAATTACCACAAATGGGAGTGCTTAGGACAATGGGAATGCATTCTCCCAGATCTGGAGGCCAGAAGTCTGAAGTCGAGATGCTAGAAGAACCATGCCCCTCTGAAAGGTCCACTGCACAGTCCTCCCTTTCTGCTTCCTAACTGACTTCTGAGATTGCTGGCAATCTGTGGCCAGCTGTGGCCTGCAGCTGTCTCTAGTCTCGCTCTCTGTCGTTACCTAAGCACTTTCTCTGTCTCTCTGAACCCCAATTTACCCTTCTGTATAAAGTATATCTGTCATTGGAGTAGGACCCACCCTAAATCGTGATGCCCAACTAAATTGATGACATCTGCAAAAAATCCTATTCCCAAATTAACTCACATCCAGAGGTATCTTATTGAGGATAAGGTATGTTTGGGGGAAGACAGTTCATCCCTCAAGGAAGGGTATGGGCTTTTTGCTATTGTTTTTCTACCAGTTCAAATCTCCTCTGGGGGGGACTCACTCCACATGGAGCAGCCTGGACCAGTGCCCACTCAAGAACTTTAAGTAGCTGCAGATCTCTTTTCTAGAATCTGTATCCATCCATTCTCCCAGAGTTTGATGACCTAGGACATGACTGACACTGTCGTAGGGTCTGATGTGGAAAGATAAGAAAGCCACTCCAGACTCATCTCTGAACAAATCAAGGATTTATGCTTTCAATTTTCCAACAGCAAAGTTAACTTTTCTGGATAATTTAATGTAGTTTAAGAGTCAAAATTTAATCTTTTTGTTGTTGTTGTTGTTTTTGTCCAAAAGTGAAATGACTGTGTATGACTGGGAAAATGTAATTATATAGAATCAGAATTTATTTATAAGGACTTCTGGAAAGAGTGTGGAACCCTCCTTGAAGTTCCAGAGTCTGAGCACACCACGGAGATAGTGGAAGCCAGCAGGGATGGGGGGCCCTGAAGGAGGTGGACTATGTGCCTCTACTCTCCAAATCTCCAGTTACAGGTGCAGCTGGGATCCTGATTGTGCAGGGTTACCCAGAGTCCTCTTGGATTACCATGGAAACAACTGGAACCAGCAGTGATGCTCCTTTGGAGCTTCTCTGGAAACTTCCAGAAGATAGTAAGCATTCAGAGAGTGACACCAGAGCTACCCTGTCTTTGTGCTCACCTCTCTCTCTGGAGCCATCGAGTGTGACTCCTCACCCACTATCATGAATCCTTAGATCAATGGTACATCTTTCTGTAGCTTTCCAACTCCATGACACATAATATGTCACAGCTGAGGGAGGATTCTCCAGGATCATGCTTCCTAATGATACATTCCAAGCACTAGCCTAATGTAAAGCTTACAATAAAAAATCCTGCCCAGTCTCTCAGCTGTTACCCCATCCTATTAGGATTTTGTTACACTATAACCTGCAGGTAAAGTTCAACATTCATTAAATGAAATAAGTAGCTGTTGTGGAATGTTCCTTTACAGTGTGTGAAAATGTGTCACTGTGATTGGTTTAATAATAAGCTAAATGGCCAATAGCTAGGCCAGAGGTATAGGTGGGGCTTCTGGACAGAGAGAGCTCTGGGAAGAAAGGCAGAGTCATCAATGGACACAGAGGGAACAGACATGCAGGAGGAGAAGTAAAAGCCAGCCCTGGTGGCAGCTTCTGTGACTGCAAATCCAGCAGTGAGTGGCTGGCTACCTTGTGATCTCATGCCCCAAGTTGGATGTGGGATGAAGTGCTTATCTAATTATTCTTTATCAATAAATCTCGGGAGTCAGATATTGGGGTGAGAACCTCAATGATCAAAGAAGCGTCGGAGCAGTGACCAGTGACCTCCTCTATCTCTCATTCCTCCACCCAAAGGGTCAAGACCCTCTCTAAGCCCCGCCCTACTACTTCCCGTGTCTCTCTATCTGTCCTCAGTTCCCCAAAACCTCTATGGTTAATTTTGGTCAGCTAGTAGCTAGATCAGCCCCTGATTCAAAGCAAACTTTACTGGTAGTCACGGGAGTGTCAGAATGCTATCAAAATATCACATAAGTAGTCACCATCTCTGGCTGTTGCCCAGTATACCGAAGGCTGATGGTTTCTACTTATGCTGCAAATGGGCTGTTCCACACCCTTTAATAATTACTGACATGACATGGTAAGCATAAGGCATTCATGAAAATGGCTATATTTACTCCCCAAGCCATCAAAAGTGAATCCATGTTATTTTGTATTAATATATTTACATTCATGTGCATGCCATTTAAAAAAATTAATTCCAAGACTTGAAAGTGAATTCAGGAAACCCATGGCATTTATGTTCAGGACTCATGGAAGGGTAATTTAATGCAAGTGGCCATCATGCACACTTCACCAAAATCCTATGCAAGAGAGTCAAGACATGTGTGAAGAGTTTGGCCGTCTCCTGGGAGGTGTTTTATTCCATTTACCCTGAGTTATTGGTGTATGAGAAGGGGGAATACATGGTGAGCACTGCAGTGAAACATCCAGTTTCATCATTCAAACCCAGACCTCCAGCTATCCCATAGGTCTGACTGAAACCCTTGCCTCTGTGAGCCTCTGATGCCCAGGATGGGCAAGCATGACTACCCTGTTGCTGTCCTCCAGAATGAGCCATGATTCATCTATAAATGGTTAGCATTTCCTACCTCCATCAGCTCTCTGTAAGTCTAGCCTAGTCCAGACTTTGCTATCAATGACCTTTCCATAACATATATCACTGTGACAATTAGGATTTAAATGTGAAGTCTCCCGCAGAGTCATGGGTTTAAACACTTGGCTCACAGCAGGTGGAGCTCTTTGAAGACATCCCAAAACCTTTGGGAATGTTGCCTAGTTGGCAGAAGTGAGTCACTGTGGGGCAGGCCTTTGAGGGATATAGCCAAGCCTGGCTGCTGGTGCTGTTCTCTGATTGCTGCTTACTGTTGGATGACCAGCTGCCTTACCACACAGCCAACACTGAACAGAGCCCCTCCCCCCCCATGAGCATGCCTCCCATGCCACAGTGCCTTCATTTATTCCTGGAAGATAATTTGTCACAATGATGAAGAAAATAACTCATACAGTGACGGAAGCTAATTCTTGACCTTGTACCAGGTAGGAATATGTACTATGGCCACATTTTTATGATTAAAGATGTTCCACTTTCCATTTATAGGAATGTAATACAGTTCTAAATCATCTGACTTCTCTTCTTGGCACCCATGCACCACCCCCATGCTTAGAAATGACTTATGCCATTGGTGAATTTGAGACTCCCCTTCATCTCCACAAGACCTGTGTATACTCAGCCCTGCTCCTCTATGAGCCTTTGTTGGCAACTGTGTATGATTAAATGGAATGCATTAAAAGCTGTATTCTCCATTATCTATCAGGCTTATTGGAAGAAACATGGTTTTTCTCCCTGAATCTGCTGAACCCTGTGTCTATTTCAATGAATTCCATCCCTGTGTCTATTTCAGTGTGGAGATGGCAATGATTTGATTAGGGTGCCTTGAACCCTGAAATTCTAAACACTGAGAGAAAAAGAAAATGAGAGAGATTTCTGTTCCCAAGGAAACTATAATCTGTTGTGATAGAAAAAGAAAGTGTATTGTTGACAAATTTATTGTGTAAATGAATATGAGGAAATAGAAATAAAGATAGTTGTGAGGTGTAACCCTTTTTGTTACTAAAGGGGAAAAGTGAAGAAATATAGAGTGGGGCTGTATGAAGATGTGGAAGATTAGATTCAAATAGAGTCTGAGGCTTTATAAAGTAGAGTAGGGGTGAGTTGGAGGGGCAGATTAAAGTGAGTGGAAAGTGCAATAAAAAGCAAGTGAATTTCACATCCTCTCACTGATACAGCAGTGATAAACACAGATAAACCACACTAAAAGTGTTGACTTAAGACAGTGGGAAGCCATTGAGGAGTAAGAGCAGGGCAATGGTCTGGTCTCAATTGCATGTTAGAAAGCCTCTTGACAGAAGAGAGGTGTGGGAGCTGGGGCCTTAAAGGTTCTTGGGAAATGGAAAAGAAGCCATTGCACATTGGTGAAGAAAGCCTCTGGGAGTGTTAGAGACAAGAGACATGTAGGGCTGACTGATTTTTTTTTTTTATGAAACTGTAAGTGTACTCTGCAAAGTATTGGGTACATTTGAATGGTAGAGTTGGATAGAGATGGATTTTTGACTCATTCTAGATTGTGATTGAGATGGCGCCTCCCATCCTAAGACAGCTAGAAGATGGTGTCAACTCTTTTGACTTGTTTGTCCCAACTTTCTTCCAATGGATGTGCCTGATTTCAAGATCATCCAATGCTCGCTTTCTACAGAAGGTATCTCTCCTCAAGTTTATGGGGAATTTATTTAATGGTTGTGTACTGGGTAGTTGGACATGTAGAAATAGAAAAAAATCCAAACTTCTGGAGTTATTCAGGTCTTTAAAAAAGAATACATATTTTTGTTCAATAGAAAGAATCATTGTAACATTTCTCTAAAAAAGTAGATCTGCTTTGCAGTAAAGAAATGGAGAAGTGAGTATCCAAACAGAGAATGAGGTTATGCTCCTTTCTCACCATCATATATATATAAATGAACTAAAGATAAATTTTAGACCTGAATGTCATAGTTAAAACTAAACACTCAGCCGGGCGGTGGTGGCGCACGCCTTTAATCCCAGCACTCAGGAGGCAGAGCCAGGCGGATCTCTGTGAGTTCGAGGCCAGCCTGGGCTACCAAGTGAGTTCCAGGAAAGGCGCAAAGCTACACAGAGAAACCCTGTCTTGAAAAACCAAAAAAAAAAAAAAAAAAAAAAAAAAAACTAAACACTCACAGAAGAATTTAAGGAGAAAATCTTCATGGTCTTAGACTGAGCAAAGCCTTCTTAGGTATGACACACACAAAAAGCACAGCTGACTAAAGCTGAATTTCATCAAAAAACTAAAAACATGTATGCTGCAAGGGATGCCATCAAGGAAGCATGTGAGAATAGAATATCTGATATGAAATTAGTATGCAGAATATATCAGTTATGCTTGCTGCTCAATACAGAAAAAGATAATTCAATGGAAAAAGTGAGCACAAGATTTGAGTAGACATTTTTCTAATGGGCACATAAAAAAATACGATGTTGCATCATTTGGGAAGCACAAATATAAGCACAATGAGATGGCTCACTCATTAAGATGTCTATAATCTTAAAAGACTGGTAATTACAAGTGCCATCCAGGGTGCAGAGAAAGTCATAGATGATTGGTGGGAATGTGAAATAAAGAAGTCAATTCAGAAAACTATGTGGCAGTTCCTCAGAAGTTTAACATAAAGTTGCCACATAACGTTAGGTATATTCATGAGGTAATGAAATATATGAACACCAAACTTGCATATGAATATTCAAAAGAGTGTTGTTTGTATCTAAACAGGGAGGAAAAATAACATACTGGTCAATGGATACATAAATAAATAAAATAGTACCTATTCACACAATGGGATGTAATTTATGAATGATGAAGTATGGATTCAGTCCATAATCTTTAAAACATTATGTTTAGTGAAAGAAGCTATCCACAATAGTCTGTTTATAAAACATCCCAAAGTAACAAAGCTGTTGACACAGTGGTTTAGTGTTTGACAATATGTTGGTATCTTTGTGTCAACTGAAGATAGAGTCATTTTAGAAAGAGGGATTTCAACTGAGAAAATGCCTCAGTAAGACTGGCCTATAGGCAAGTTCCTTGGGCATTTTCATGATTAATGAGTTATGTGGGAGGGCCCAGCCCATTGTGATGTAGTCACCCCTGGGCAAGTGGTTCTGAGATGTGTAAGAAAGCAGGATGAGCAAGCCAGTAAGCAGCATCCTCTTCCTCCTCTGCTTCCCCCAGTGATGGACTATTAGTTGAAAGTATAAAATTAAATAAACTTTCTCCCCCTCAAGTTGCTTTTGCTCAAGGTGTTTTATCACAACAATAGAAACCTTAACCAACACAGGAAGAGGGGAGGGAATGGATGCTAATCACTAATGGGTGTGGAGCTGTGGTAACAAAATGAGTTGTTCTGTGAAGCTAATTCATTGTGCACTTCAAACAGACGAGTGGTACAGTAAGTGAATTCAGACTCAAAGATACTATGTTTTGAAAAGTTAGGATTCCATGGAGAGGAGAGGGCTCACAAGTCCCCACCCCTAGCTGAGGAGCAGTTGGCTTCTAGGGGAGGGAGAGTCAGTTTTCTTCCAAGGTGTGACCCCTAGTGATAAGTGAACCATCCTCCAGTGGATGGTCCACACTCATGAGTGTGTGGGCGGCACAATTGTACTCGGCGGGTACAAAGGGAAATGAAAAAAGAGAGCACGAAGTTTGGAGAGGAGGGCAGGTGGGGGTGGATCTGGGAGGAGTTGAGCCAGAGTAGGTGATTAGAATTAAAGTACATTGTATACCTGTATGAGACACTCAAAGAATTAATAAAATATTACATTTTAAAAGAAAAATTAATATGCTGAATGCATTTTAAATTGAGTCCCCTACCCACATCCCTCCTTCTCTCCCTTCTCACCCTCCCTTTCCCCTTTCCTCCCTTCCTGCCTCCCTTCCCCTTCCTCCCTTCCTTCCTCCCTTCCTCCTTCCTCCCTCCCTCCTTCCCTTCTTTCTTCCTTCCCTTCCTCCCTCCCTCCCTTCCTTTCTCCCTTTCCTCCTTCCCTCCCTTCCTCTCCTTTCTTCCCTCCCTCCCTCCCTCCCTCCCCACCCTCCCTCCCTCCCTCCCTCCCCTCCTCCCTCCCTCCCTCCCTCCCTCCCTCCCTCCCCTCTTTCCTCTTTCCCTCCCTCCCTCCCTTCCTTCCTCCCTCCCCTCCCTCCCTCCCTCCCTTCCCTCCTTCCTCCCTTCCCTCCCTCCCTCCCTCCCTTCCCTCCTTCCTCCCTCCCCTCCCCTCTTTCCTCCCTCCCTCCCTCACTTCCTTCCTCCCTCCCATCTAAATTATGAACCTGTGATAGAATACATTTAGCCCATGAACTATGGTGTAATGACACTGTCAACTGGGAAACAAGGAGAGACAACAAGCCAAATGTGGAAAATTCATTTAACTGGGGCAACCACAGACAAGAGAGAAAGAGAGAGAATATCAGAAGTTTAAGTTTCCCTGTTGACATTTATTCTTTTTTTCAATCAAAATATAAACATCTAAGGTACTGTACTAGGTGCTATTTTATGATTTCTAAGCAACACATATTCTCCTTAGTGTAAACTTGAGACCAAGTTTTAAATGTTTAATAACCAGTGGGCATTGATTATACCCTCCTTTTCTGTAGCTGAAATTTTATAGTAGCTGACTTTGGTCCATCACAAGTTGCTTTAAAAGGTAAAATACAAATCACACTTGGAAATCTCTTGACATTTACACAAACTCGAAACAGTTAGACAATTCCACAAAAGAACTGTGCATCTTGAACAACGTCCAAGTTGGTTTGATAGCACCGTTGGGATTCTTAGAACCACAAGGAAGGGCATGCAGAAGCTGACTTTGCTATTGCTCTTTCCTCCACAAGTTTCTTCCTCCCCAAGAGTTTTCAGACCCCCGCCTCCCACTTTGGTTTTGGAGGGATAGAAGTCTGACCCAAATGGGCTTGGTCAGTGGCCAATGTCAGCTGATGATCCCCGGGGAAACTGGCTAATTATGAAATAGCTCTCCGGGGATTCAGATATCCCAGGATTGAGTCAAAACCCACGTCTCCTTGGAGCAAGCCCAAACTTTCATTATTATGACTTACAAGTGTTATCTGAGGCCCTATCCCTTTTACTCTGGAAGGGTTTGCAAGGTACTATCTGTGGCTGAACTCAGATCTGATATGGATTTCCAAAAAGTGAAGAGAATTGGGCCTTTATAATTTAAGACTCTTCTAGGCTTGCAAGAATTCCCTGGACCTATTGTAGTTTATGGTTAGGTCTTTAGAACTTAATTAAATTGGATTCCGGAGATGAGGCACATGGGCAGAGAAAGTATCCCTTAGTCTCATCTTTAATTTAAAGAACATCCCTTTCATTTCTCTGTGGTAGGTCCACTCAGTTATCCCCCTCCTGGGGTTAGCAGTAAAGTCTCAGAAAACTTCAGGAGGAAGGATGCGTGTGCATATTCCCAGCACATCTTACTTTATAGAACACATCACATTTAGAGAAAATGAAGTGTGCAGCCATAGCACCATGAACATACTGTATCTCATCAGAGGCTAAGCAGGGTTAATAGTGGGTGGGAGATTTTTAACTGGGGAAAATAATTAGACTTTAAAGTAAAACTAAAAGGAAGGCAATTTCAGCCAACTAATTATGTCATCAGAATGTATGCGTTAGTTTTAGGCAAAAGATGTTTTTCCTCAATTTTATTATTGACCTCTACTCAAGATTCCTTTGGTATCTCATTCATTTATTCAACATTACTTATTGAGAAATTATACTTTATCAGACAGAGATCTGAACTTCTGTTATACAACTTAAAGGGTTTTTAAGGGTGAGTGGAGAGAACAGAACAGACCAAGAAAGAAAAATGCAATAGTGTGTGCAATCTTATTATCCCCTCTTGATTTTAATGATTCACTTTTAATTTCATCACTTGAATGTCTCTCAGAAATCCTTCTGAAGAGGAAGTCAAGCCAGCTTCCTGGAATTCAACAAAACACCATTCTTGAGGGGAAAAGAAAACTTTGAACAATGGATGTCTGTGTCCACAGCTCGTAGCAGTGTTCTGAAAGTACTAATTTGCTTTCAACCACACAACAAAGGCTGATTTGCCTCCTTTCCAGTTGATTCCATGGTTTGTTGGAGCTTTAAAAAAACACATTACATAAATCCTTAGAAATCTTTTGTGAGGCTAAACTCGACATTTTTAAGCAGTGATCTTTTGCTCTCTTGACTCAAGGCACTGTAGCAAGTCCATCTTTACCAAACCCGGGTGCTGTGGAGAGCTGTTTTTGTCAAGGCAAGCACCAAACAAAAGCTTCCTCCTCCTGAGAGCTGATGTTTTATCTTTTCCCAACACAGTGTCACTGTGAGTGACTCATTTAGTGCCAACTCATTTCGAATGCAAAGCAACAAGATTCATAAGCTCCTCAACTTATGATGGGGTCACATCCCAATAAACCCATCATAAACTGGAAATATTATTTAGTCAAAATGAATTTAATGCACCATCCTACAAAACCTCATGGTTTAGCAGCACACGATGCTCTAGGATATTATGTGTCTACACCCAGGATCATGTGGCTGGTTGGGAGCTGTGGCTGGTTGCTGCTTCTGGCCAGCCTTGTGAGACAGTGTCACGTTGCATAATACTAAGCTGAGAAAATGTTCAAGTTCAAAATTCAGATTGCATTCTATTGAATGTGTCTTGCTTCCTCACTATAAAAAAGTATAAAAAACCTAAGTCTAACCATCATATATAGAGGTGTGTGTGTGCGCGTGCCTCTAATTGTTTAAAAATACAATCAACTCTTTTTATAGTCCTCTTCTGGACTCCTGAAATATGAAACTTGCATTTGATATATCACCATTCCTAGCAATGAGTTAAGATTTCTAATGTTCGTATTATTATTGCTGAGACATCTCTTCCTTTCTAAGCCTATACTGACAATATCAGGTATTTACCTGCCTTGCACCCTGACTCAAGAGCGAAAGAGTGGCAGTGTCTGGAGGAAGTAATAGGTCATAGGCAGATGAATCAGGTAGGCAGAAGATCAGTACACATCAATGTTCAGGGCCTGTGGTTCACAAGGCTTTAGACCTTGAGAGATTGTGTAGTAAGCCTCACGGACCCTACAATGTAGCACTCAATGAAATTGAGAAGCAATTTGTCTTTTCAGACTTTGAGAGAGGAAATCACGGCTTCCGCCAGTTCTGTGAGTTTAGTTGTTTTTGCTACTTTAATTGGTTGGTTGGTGATCTCTACTGGCCTATGTGCTTTCTGAGACCGTGTTCTTAAAAACGCCATGCACCAGGACCGAAACAGACAGCACGTGTTGCTTTCCTGTGACTAGACCTCCTCTTTCCGGAATAGAAAAGACAGTGCAGAATTATGGCTGCAGATCCCAAGTATGAGACCTTGGATGTGAACAGGATACAGAGGACCTGATTGACAGGGCAAGGCAGGATGAGAGGGACCCAGGATGACTCCAGGATATCCATTTGATGACTGGCTGTTACTGGGACAGACCACTGCTCACACTGTTCATCCTCAGTAAGGATGTGCTAAGGAAAAAACTTGTGTAGTGAAGTGAATGAAAAGACCAAAATGTCAAACTTTTAGGTAAAACAGAGTTTAAAAAGATTTTTTAAAAGAAGGGACTTTATGTATATAATCATCCAAGAATAATATGTTTACAACTTCAGTGGCCTTGATTGTGTTAATAAAGCTATTATTTGTAAAGAAAATGAAAACTGTCCCATGTTGGAGGCAGGCCTTACTGCAACAGTGCTTTGGAATGAGCCATATGACCAGTTATGCAAAGTATAAGAGAAGAATCAGGACCAGGGCACAGTGGTTCAGTGGGGCAGATGGAGCCGAGCTGGTCTGATCCTTCAGCATGCATACCACCCTGGACCAGGACCCATTGTTGGGCAGTGGGGTGATGCCTGATACGTTGCACATAATGTTGTAGACGTCCACCGATCTGATTGGAGCAGCTCTGAAGTTGGACTTGAAATCTAAAAGGCAAAAACCAACAAGCAGACAGTCAGGATTGGTCACTCAGAAAAGGAAGGTTGACTCGATGATGGAGAAATTCTGCTTAGTCTCTGGGAAAGTCAGCTCCATCAATGCCTGTGGCTAAGTGATTTATGAATGAGGATTATAAATGTGGACGGCTATAGGTTGTGAAGGAACAAACCTGTTTCGGATTATTTGTTTACTATAAAGATGTGTCTCTGCCTAAGGAGCCTTCTGATTGGTTTAACAAAGAGCTAAATAAATGACCAATAGCTAGGCAGGGAGGATAGGTGGGGTTTCTGGGGAGAGAGAGGAAGAGGAGGAGGAATAGAGGCACATAGGAGATGCTCTTGAGATGCAGAACAAGTGGGAAAGGCAGAGTGGGATAGAGGTAAAAGTCACATGGTAGATGTAGATTAATAAAAGTATGGGTTAATTTAAAAGAGCTAGTGGGACAAGCCTAAGCTAAGGCCGAGCCTTCATAATTAATGATTTGGGAGCTGGTTGGCCCAAAGAAAAGTCCGTCTACATCCTATTATGGGACATGGAGATGAGACTCTTCAAAGACAAGTTAGCAGACCGACTTCTTTGTGCCTAAGCTCCCTGTGCCTCTGTCTCAATGGAGCATTCCTGCAGAGGCAGACAGGCCAGCTAAGCTGCTCCATTTCTCTAGAGCACTGGGGAGCCAGTGTGGTCAAAGAAGGTAGACTATTTTGCTGGGCTCTTTGAAAACGTCATGGATATCTTCTAGAACTTCTAGCGAGCTAGGGGTAATACCTAGGGTGCTTTCCAGAGCAGCCACCACAACTTGAGAATGTCTCTCTCTCTCAGCCATACCAAAGTCACAGTTCTATATGGCCCATGAAGCTGTATAGTCTCCTGGCGACTGATAACTCACCAGCAATGGCAACGTTGTTCTCAATATATTTAGAGAATTAACTGAACGTTGCTTGGGAGCCTTTTGGGAACAGATGAAATAATTTAGCTATAGGGAAAATGAGCAAATTGGTATCAGAGTTGAGATTCCAGGGAAGACCTCAAGTGACCTATGGGGGTCATGACATTGTGCCTCTACCCAGATCCTGTGCCGGTTGAGGGCATTAGACACAGGTGTGTAAATCAGAGGCTGGTCATGCACAGTCCTTTCTCCAGCTGGCTCTCTAATCAATTGGACCAGTATGCCTGTTACTTCCCTGTGGGACAGAAAATGAATATGGACCCCTTTTCCTTTAGACCCGTGGTTCTCAACCTTCCTAATGCTGTGACCCTTTAATACAGTCCCTCATGTTGTGGTGACCCCCAACCATAAAATTATTTTTTTGGCTACTTCATAACTGTAATTTTGCTACTGTTATGAATCATAATGTAAATATCTGTGTTTTCCTATGGTCTCAGGTGACCTCCAAAGGTGTCATGACCCATAGGTTGAAAAACACTGCTTTAGACAGTGACAATCTGAATACAACATGAACAAGCAATTTTTGCTTTTAGGCCCCAAAGAAAATATCTAGCAAAATATCCCAAGCTATATTAAGGCTGAGTTCAGAGTTGAGTTTTGATCCATCAACAGAGGCCTGTGCTTTTAATGTCCATCTTAGAGGTTTAAAGAAGGGACAGGGAGCTTGAGAGTTGGCAAGTCAGGCTCTCCATCTCAGAAAACCATCAGTTCACGTGTTCTGCTAAAGTGATCAGATATACTTAATTTTAAAAGATGCAAGCAAAACATGAGAAAGTATCTTCTGGAAGCACAGTACTGATACCCATTCTCTCCCTGGAATTGTAATTATGGAAGAAAGTTAGAGACAGATGCCCCTGGCACCCAGTGTATGAAATCTAGAGCAGCTTTTCAAGAAATGGGTTTTCACTGAGTTCAACTTTGGAGAATAAAAGTTGAATTCCGTGTGAGGAGGCACCAGCACTCTACAGGGCGTGGGAAATGGCACTTAAATCATAATGCCAGACACAACAACCATTATTATTAATAAATGGCATCAAGAAAAATTAGGGTTGAAAATATTCACCTTATAAATGGCTTAGAGGGCTCATTTTTATATGAGGGAAGGAGAACAAGGGTCTGGAATTGCTTTAAAGTATAAAAAAAACTAGTTTTAAAAAAATGAGAACATGGCTACGTGGGAAATTACAAAGGAGGGGTCTCTCAATGTCAAGGCAAATTATGAAATTGGATGAGGGTGGTGGTGACACAGTACCATCACATGAACCCACCACAACCAAAGGGATCAATGGAAAGACTGTCCAAGGGTTATGATTGCAACTTTGCCCTGTCCTCCTGACTTGCCATGTGACCTGGATGTGACAGTCACACCGCTCATCACGAGGCCAAATCATCATCTGGCGGTGGGGTGGTACAAGATGTCCTTTTCTGACCTTTCAAAAATCTGGGTTTCAAAGAGAGAGAGAGAAAAAAAAAACAGTGGAGATGAAGTTCTGACACACATCCTAGAGAGGATGCTCATATTTGAAGTGTGACTGAAAACACGAAATTGTGTCCCATGCCTATGCCTGTCCAGAAGGAGGACACAGACCTCTCTCTGATCTAGTTCATGACTTTCTGTTCTCAAGGCATGGAATTCTGAGCTCAAGTAAAAAGAATGCAAACTTTTAGAAAACTCCCCAGGAGATGAACAATACCTAGTCTGATTTGGAAGGCTTCCACCAAGTCCCACTAGCTCAAGGTGACATTTTGAACCTAGATCTGGATCTAAGTTATTCCCACAAGCTTACACACGGGCTTTGGGTATTAAAATTCATCTATTGAAAAGAGAAGGCCCTGTAGGCTCATGCTGTGCACTGCCACCTTCCACCATTGGCTGTAGCTCTGAGAGAGGTTTGCTGGCTTGTGACCACTCGATGATTCCTGCCCCTGCCATCTCCTACTGAATACAGAGTTCTCCAGAACCAGATTAGGTAGTCAGTTGACATTAGAAAATGGGATTAACCATATAGAGGCTATCTTCGGAATTATTTTCCTTTCTCTCTGCTGGCCAGGCTCACTGGCTTGGAAGGCCGGTATCTGGGCAGCCGCAATGATGCCCAGCCCTCCTCCCTAAGTGAGAAGCACAACGAAGCAGGAAGGATGCACCTTTATCTGCAAGAGCAGCTAGATAGCTATTAAAGGGCTGGCTCTTAAATTTTCTTCTGAGTAAACAGTCGGTGTGTAAAGTTGTTTAATCTTTCATGAGAATTGGAGCCTGGAATAATGTGATGGTTTGTGAGAGGCTCTCAAGGAAACATTTTGCAATTAGCCCAGTCCATTTTCATCAGGGGTTGTCTTTCTGTCTGTAAAATGCCGAGGGCTTTCCGTTGGAAAGGAGCTGATGACAGAGGCTTCTGTTAATGGACAAAACATCCCTGGTGAATTTAACTCTACGTTAGCGCAGTGCTGGGTGTTTCATTTAGAACTTTTGATGCAGGGGCTGGATTGGCTTATGGTTTAAAACACACATGAGATTTGCTCATACACAGTCCAATAGACAACTGCTCAGCATTCTTGACCTTTCTTCCCTCTTCTGGGAAAGAAAGTGTTGATATTTTTTGACTGAAAATCCTGATGATTGACGTTCTCCCAAATGAAGGCCCTGACCTTGGAATGTCTTCTTTCTGATCTACAACAGGCCTCAACACAGTCCTAAAAGCTCCATTCTTAATTCCTCTTGCATTGAAGCTCTGCAAGGCCTGGGCTTGGCCAACAGGGAGCTCTCCTAACTTTCACTGGCCAATGGCCCCTTGGACCTGTGTTAGGAACTCAGCCAATGCTCTACACATTTGCTGTCACTGATTCTGATGCTGACTTTGGGATTTGAGAATCCTATGTGGGGTTAACTGCGGCTCACCACTACTGTTTTTCAGCCAAGCTCGGGCTCTTAACTGGACTTTTGTGGTAGGTAGGGTAAACTGAGACAGACAAAGCACAAAGAGTGAATTGACGTGGCTGGTCTCACTCGCTGCTCAGATGAGAAGAGCAGAGCTCACAGGTAGATAACATACGATTGGAAATGAAAAGGTGGACTTTCTTGAGCGGAAGCAGAAATATGCCTTTGGAATACAGATGTCAGGGGGAGAATGTTTAATGAAGGACTCGACAGTAGTGGAAAGGACAGCTGTGAACTGGTCACCTGATGCCTGAGAGCCGTCAGAGTGTGTGACTACTCTTTTCTCTCTCACCCCTTGATGTCTCTCTTGGATGCTATGTTTCTAGCAGTGTGCTCAGTAGACTACTTGGTAAAATTTTCCAATGTGCAGATTCACAGTGCCCTATCAGTTAAGTCAAATGACCAAAGAGACTCTCTTCATCTGTCCTTTCGTCCAGACCTTTGGAATATAATCTGACCAAGGAAAGACCAGCAAATTTACTTTTATAAATATCTCTCGTCATTCTGGCTCATTCTCAGAGTCAATCTCAAGGTCATTTCTGAGCCCGCCCTTAAATACATCCTAGTTTATAGTTGGGCTCTAAATGGACCCCACAGGGGTGGATATTCTAGACAAAGCAGGGCTATTTAAGAACCAGAGTCCAGGAAGCAATAGCGTCAACCTTGAGACTCACAGCTGTCAGCAAACTGGCGTTTGATAAGCCTTTCTGGACATCAGATAGCTGTAACATAACGTCTTGATGAATTAAGTAAAAAATGAATCATAGACATGTGGAACACATTTTCGGCACTACAACTCAGGATTTAAAATTTACAAGGAAAAGTATTTGGCCACAATTGCCAAACCAAAAAAGAATCTGCAAGGAAGCCCGCCAAAGATGCTTCATGGAGAGCGGCTGGATTTGCTTAGCTTGGCCCATAAAGAGGGTCCATAAAGGAACTGCTCCAGCTTTGTACGAGTGTGGTTTAGTCCCTGTTAGAGCTGCTTCCTTGGAACGCTGCCTACAAGTGTGCCGTCATCCCCTTGCCTACCAGGTCCGAAGGCCAGGAAGATGCCTCTCATGTCCATGAGTTCGTTGTCGTATCCATGCCATCCACGCTGCCAGCCTCCCTTCTTGCCAGTGCTGTTCATCCAGAATGGAAGCACCTCTCGATTCTGAAATCAAAAAAGGCAGTGATAGTATATTGTTCCTGGACAATTGCAACCAGTGGGCAAACGGATCCCAGTGTGGAGATTTCCTCATCAGCATCCCTGAGACTGGGGTCATCCAGCTTCAGCTAGACCACTTCCTACCTCAGGTAGCTCTGACCCTTAGCAGCAGCCTCCTAAATTCCTGAACATCACTGGCTAAGGAGGTATTTTCTTACTCAGAGACGAATCACATTGTGTAATGAGGTTTGGGACCACTAAATATAGCATGTTAGAGATAGAAGGGTTGTTAGAACGTGTCTGTGGTCTAAAAGCCAATTTGCTCTTTATCCCGGGTTCCTGCCAGAGAGCTCCTAAAACCCTTGGAATTTCCTGGATGATAAGAGGGGCTTTTGTTATCCCTAAGGAGCCCCTTCCTCCTATACCAGGGTCTATGCAGAGATGGCCACTGGACTAGGGGACTAGGTAGCCTCAGGAGGTTACCTAAGGAACAAACCTCCGGATTAGAAGGTTTGCATGTTCCTTCCTGTTCCCCAACCACTGGAGAGAGTGAGGTTGCTGGCTTTGAGTCCTGTCATATAACCAATACAATATCTCATCCCCCCAAAATGACACCCCAGATTCAACCCTGCCAAGCACGATTCAGACACCTTCCAAAGAATAAAAGCTGTGTGCCCCTCACGTCTCACCCGTATGTGTCTACTTGGCTGTTCTCAAGTTGTGTCCTTCATAACAAAATTGTAATCACAAGTGCAGCACTTCCCTGAGTCTTAGGATCCGTTCTAATGAACTGCAGTCCGATGGTGAGAACCCTTAGCCAAATCAGGCATAAGTGTTGGTAGTTTGGGGACCCAGGGCTTGTGCCTGGCAGCTGAGTGGAGTCTCACAGGACTGAACCCCTCAGCCTGTGATATCTGTTCTAACTCCACGCATTAGTGTGGGGATAAAACTGAATGTTCAGGTACTGAGATGTTGAAGGGTTGTTGGAAAATATGAGGTGTATAGAGTCACCTCATTTTGTAGCGAAGCAACCAGGACCCCAAGGGCTCCCTTAGCCCCTCCAGTGCCCCTTCCACAACACACACACACACACACACACACACACACACAACAGTCTTGTTCCAGTTCCACGTTCAGGGACACCATCACACTCATTCTCCTCTGCTCCCTCTCTTTAGCCATTTGAAGACGGCTCCCAAAGTCCTCTTCCCCGGGGCCTCCTGCATCTCCACTTCCCTCAGCTACTCTCCACCTGGGGAAGGGTGTCAGGGCCACCATTTTCCTGTCATTTTCTAGACTGCATTTTCTTTCGCTCCGGGAGGCCCAGTTGTGGTAAAAAAGGAGCTTAAAGTTTTTGTGGGTCCCAAACAGCTCGCAGCCTGTCAAACACAACCCTGGCCATTTGTTGTAGACAGACCATGTGCTTTTGACAGTTCTGTGATCGTCCTGATGAGTGGAATTCAGCATCCCAATTATCTCAAATGCAGGAGCAGAATCAGAACAGCACAATTGCCAGCCGTTTCCAGGGAGAGCCTCAAAGCTAACACTGGCATCGTGTATTTACTGAGTCATCCGGCAGACCCAGGGCTGATCGTGGTGTTTACAATCATCACAACATCCTACTGTGGACAACCCCACCTTTTCTTGGCACAGAGAGGTTAAATGAAAGTCTCAGCGTCACACAGCTAGTAGGAGGTAGGGCCAGAACTGGAACTCAAGTCTGTCTGTCAGTCATCATACACATTCTACCAACCCGAAGCCACAGCGCTCCTGGTGAAAGCGGACCATGAACTGTCTTCTCGTGTCCTGGGTCTTTACCCACCACGTGGGGCAGAGAGAGGAGAGTTTGGACTTGGATTGAGTACGGAGTTGGAGTTAGTTTTCTGCTCTCCAGTTCTCTGGTAACAAGTCGAAGCTATGTCACAACTCCGAACTTCACTCTCCCTGCTGGATGTAGGGATGCTCAATGCTCACCTTGTGGAGTCTGGGAGGCTGAGATGACTATATGTTAAGTACTTGGCACACAGTAGGTGCCCAACAAATGGCTGGTCTGGTCACCAGATGCCACTAGCTGTGGGGCAAGGCATTCTGGTTGCGAGGTTGAAGTCTCTCTGCTTATTTAACCATAGCACACTGCATACTCCTCTGCTCTCACCCCATAAATCGCTCCTGAGCTTTTCTGCTTTCTAAAGGACACTTTTTCACAGACTCTCTGTTTCCGGGCTTTCCATCATGCCTCGGTCCTCCTTCTCCAGCTGCAGCCTGTAGTTCTGCACGGACATACTTTAACTGCTAGCTTTTCATACTGCCTTTTGTCTTTTGGGTTTTAGCTGGCTGTAGTGAGGATCACAACACATTCCAATTTAGCTTCATCAGCTAACTTAATCTGTTGCTTTTCCCACTTTCTGTCTTCAAGGCAAAGGCTGGAATCCCTAGGTGGAACGGTTTGATTCTTCAAATCTCACTCGTGATGGGCCCTGTGGTATGTCTGTTCCCCATAGCCAAGGGGAAGATGGACAGCCTAGCTTAAAAACTACAGTCTATAAGGCTACCATTTCTCATTGCACAAATACATACAATGATAATCTTAGTCCATAAGGTAACTGGGGAATTGTCCAATCACCGATAAATCACAGTTGTTTATTAAAGTGACAAGTTACCCCAGAGAGGGAGAAAAAACCAAAGAACTATTTTTACAGATATAAATAATAATAATGAACTGGTCATGTAAGGAGGGACTAATTCTTTTAAACTAAAGAGGTGGCCCAGGTGATATGTAAACACACCTTTAATTTTAAAATGATGTCTTCTGGCATTTTAGTATTGTACCTGCATCCTCTTCTCACGGCACACACATGGAACTATGCAGTGAGAAGGGAAATTCTAGCTTTGGGGGTCTTCCGGCTGCTGATTGAGAAGCTGACCCTATCCGGACCCCTACCATGGACTGCCACACAGTGCCACCTAGTGACATGCTGGGGAGGTATCCAGACCACCTACATCTGGCCAAAGGGGTGTGTGTGTGTGTGTGTGTGTGTCCCCGTCCATCTGTCTGTCTGTCTGTCTGTCCGTCCATCCGCCCGTCCGTCTGTCTGTCTGTCTGTGTTGCACATGGCTGCAGGAGAGGGGGGCCACAATGAGGAGGCTGCAACGAGAAGTGAATCAAGAGGAGCAGATATCCCACAGCTCCTCCTCCATGACAGGACCTGGGGGACATCGCTGGTGCCAGGCCTGATCCCAAGGAGGCTCTGAGACGTGAGGGGCTTTTACACTGCTCACCTAGGGATGCGGCAACCCAGGTCGGTCACCAGCCATCCCAGTGTGCTGCCATGGGGACTTGAGAGATTCAAGATTTCAGTTTTAAAACTGGACCATTCCTGGCAAACCAGAGCAAGTTGGTGGTGCCGCATGTAACACTACATGTAGAATTCAATGATCATCATGCTGCGTGCTCTTCCCGGCACTTCTGGCAGCTCCCAAGTCCCTGCCATGCACGTGGGTTGGTACAATGGACAGGAAAGCGTCCATTCAACATTCTGATCATTTCCAATGGGAAGGATCTAGAACTTGACAGCACCGTACAAGGGAACCCTGGGGGAAATGGGATTTTGGAGTACTTTAAGATGTCCGGTTCTCACCCATTTGCTCCCATTTCTCCTGACAGATTGCTGAGTCTCAGGGAAACATACCCCTGAGGAGGCAGAGGGCCAGCAGTTGAGAGAGAGACGTGAGGCCTCTGTGTCCTGCCCTGAGTCACAGAGTAATAACTTCTCGTGATGTGGACATGTGACTGGGATGGATGCTCTCTGGCCGGGGGCAGGGGCTGTAGTGTGGCCTCCCTGTGTCCTCCTCCTGGTTGACGCCTGTTTGTCCTTCCCATGGAGGCCGCAGCTGTGGTGGCCAACTTTAGAAGGGAGCACTCACTCTTCATGCTGGTGGCTCAGAAGCCAGGCTGGGCATAGACTGCCCTGGGCATGTCCTACGTCCCACTCTTGGATGCTTGCCTTCTGTAGGTCTGGGTGCACCAGGGTGCATCTTCCCCATATTGGAGCATGGAAACCCCTGCAAGGCATTCACCCGGCATCATTGAATGGTCATTCATCATTTACTGAAGACAGGCTTTGTTTTTACTCACTGCCATCCCAAGGTCAGATCATGTGTTTTCCATGTGGCTCTGGGTGCAGCTTGAGAAGCCCTTCCAAGAGAGGCCACAGAGCTTCAGGCGTGGCATAATCAAGGATAAAGTTGGCTTGGACCCGGTGGAATAGCTGGGCCGTCGGCTTTCTCTACCTGGGCTCTGTTCTCCTTGGCTGGTGTGCCCGAGGAGTACCGGTTGCTGTGTGTTAACCATCTTTCCTCTTCCACCACCACTATAAATTTGGATTCGGATCTGGAGTATCCCCAAAGGCCCGTGTGTTAAAGGCTTGATCTTCAGCCAGTGGTACCATGGGCAAGGGACACAACCTTGAAGAGCTGGGCTCTGGGGAGAGGAAGTTAGATCATTGGAAGAGTGCCTTGGAAGGTAATATTTGGACCTTGGCCCCTTCCTTCTCTCTTTGCTTCACAAGGACCAGAAGGTGACTAGGTCTCCTCTGCCATGTGCTCCCACCATGGTGGGATGTGTTGGCTCCAAACAGGATCGATTAATCATGGAACCATGAGCAAAAGTAAATCTTTTTGTCTTTTGTAGTTGATTAACTCGATTAGTTTGTCACAGTAACAGGAAGCAGACTAAAAAAAAACACTAAAAGTATAAGTCTTTCCCCCCTCAAGTTATTCCCAAAAATCTTGGTGCAGGGAGGGAGGATGTTCTAGAAATTAAATGAAAATAAATGAAATGTGAAGCATTTAAGGTTCATTAGAACAATAATAAAAATTCAACATGCCATCTTTTCCTAGGTCATGCTTTCCACAAGAGCCTTCCTCTTCCTAAAAGAGAGGGAAACTACAGTTACGTAGTGTCATCTCAGAAGGAGAAGGGAGAGCAACAATGTCCCAATCACCGGAGGCACTGCTGAAAATGCCCGTGAGCCACAGCGTGTTGACAGTCTTGGATCTGTGCTAGGGTTGAGAAGGAGTTGTGCCTTCTCCTATTATCCATGTGTTCTGTAGCAATCGCCTCCAACTCAAAGCATTTCTTCCTGGAGGGAAGAGTGGGGGGCTCGTAAGACTCAAGAAGCTCCCTACACTTACAAGGCTAAGAAGTTCAGAGCATTGGTAGATTCATGAAAGCCCTCTCTACGGTTGCCTACAGAGGCAGGTGATGGCTGCCAGGCCAGAGGTTGCCTACAGAGGCAGGTGATGGCTGCCAGGCCAGAGGAGATTGCTGCGGGGTGCAGCCGTCTGCGGGTCATCCAAGGAGCTCCAGGGATGCAGTATCTGTGAGTGGTTACTCTTACTGGGGTAGGCTTTCCAGGCATGCAGCTGCCTTGTGTCACTTCAAGTCACCTGGGCTGTGTAACAGGTAACCAGCGCTCCTGTCAGTACCCCCAGGAACCTCGATGGTTCGTGGAATTATTGCTTTGAGCTGTTATCAGTGCCCTAAGATGGAAAGGCATTTGTTTGCATCCGAGGAAAGGCCACACAGCCCCAGCTGCTTAGCTTTCATGTCACTGCTTTTTAAAAGTGTTTGGCAGGGTGTCTTCCTGGGTCAGGTCCCTAGGAGCCCCTGGGGAGCTGCGGTCTTAAACTTGGGTATGTGTTCACCACGTGCAGCTCCCAGGAGATGTCCAAACAGTTGCTCTGTTTCTGTCTTAACAGGACGTAACTACTCAGCCTTGGTCCCCTGGCCTGACCTTCGAGAGTCTCTTGCCACACACGCAGCTTGGTCCTTGCCGTGGGAAATGCCAGGCAGCACAGTCAGCAGGGGTCAGGAGAAGCCAGCTAGAGTGAAGCGTTGGAGAGTACTGTGGACCAGGGATGGCTCTTCCTCTTTACTGGGATCTCATTTGTTGAATCATTGGTGGGGCGAGGGGCCTGCACTCTCAGACAGTTTCCACATGTGACCCCAGTCACTGTGGAGAGCAAGCGGTTCCAGCATTTCCCATGACTTCCTGAAGCTCAATTAGTTGGGTCTGGACAATACCACGCTCACTGCCATAATCACTCAGAAGCCATGCTTCCCAGATTGTCTTGATTTCCCCAAATATTTTGGAGTGAGGCCTAACACCCGTTCAGCCAGAGGCTTTAGAATTGAGCCTGGCATGTCATAGCCTTTAATAGTCTTCAAAACAAATCTTTCCTCTGTGGACAAATATCGGCCTCTTGTAGATGCCCGGGCCTGTGCTGGCCCCATCTGTTTTAACTGACACAGGGATCCAGACGAGCAGCACAAAGCACCATGCTTCACGGTCCTTTTCCACGCTCTTGCGCCATCTTGTTTTCTTCAGCTCGGTAGACACTTTTCCAGGACAGGCTACGGAAACCGGCCCTTGAAAGGGGGCTGCCGACTGGGTGTGCTGGCAAGTCCTGTTCAATCTGGGGCTCACTAAAGTTAGAATTGTCGCTCAGAGTTTCACTGCCTTCCCCAGTTGGCATCTTTCTACAGCTATTAAGAATGAGTTGAAGTCTTGACTCAGCCCTCTTTTCCTTGGTAATTGCTTAGCAACCTATAAAGCAAATAGTCTTCGAATAAGGAACCAATGCAACAGTCTAATTATTTAATAGTCTGTCCAATCTACTCACACATACCATGGCTCCAGAGTACACTGCAGAACAGATCCTTCCTGGGCAGAGGCCAAGGTCAAAAGGCCTCATCAAAGACTCCTCTAGGAACCTCCACTCAAGACCAGAGAGTCCAGAAGCAGGCAAACTGGTACCCAGCAGAAGGACTTGCGGTCTTAGGAAAGTCCCAAATGGGGACAATTAGGAACAACTGAGTGTACCGAGGGAGAGAGGGGCTTCAGCTGGACTTGGAAGGACCGGAAGGACTTTGTGAGAGTTAGGACAACCCCCGGATCCTGTTGACTGCTTATGGGGCCTGATTGAAGGTATTTGTCTGCTAGGAAGGACTTAATTCAAGACATTGTCACTGTTGTTGACTGAAAATTTTAAAACAAAAAGTTCTTGATGTATTTACAATGTGAAAAATGTTAAATGACTTCATGTCCCAGGATGTTATTAAAACCTCTTTTGTGCATAGTTGGAGGTTCACTTAGCTTTTTAATGACCCTGGCATGACAAAGGAGGGTTACTCTCACAGTTTCTCCCCACGCGTGGTATTGCTATTTAAAGGTTTATGAGATGAGTTCATCATTTCTGCATCTGTAAGAAAATGAATGGAACTGGAAATAAGCCAGATGCAGAACCTAGATTTAGTTGTTTTTTTTTTTTTTTTTTTTTTTTTTTTTTTTTTTTTTTTTTTTTTTTTTGTGTGTGTGTGTGTGTGTGTGTGTGTGTGTGTGTGTGTGTGTGTGTGTTTTACTGTGATAGAATTAGTTTTAAATGTCATCTTAACACAACCTGGGATCACCTGGGAGATGGGCTTCCGAGTATGCCTGTGGGGGATTATCTTCATTACACTAGTAGATATGGGAAGACCTGTCCACTGTGGGTGGTACCCATTCCCTAGGCACGGGATTCTAGACTGCCTAAGAGTGGAAAGTGTGAACTGAGCACTAGCATGTGTGTGTTTATCATTCCCTTCCTGACATCGTGATGGGATGCTTCAAACTCCCGAAGCCTCGGCTTCTCCTCCAGGATGGATCATACCCTGTAACTGTGAGCTAAGAGAAACCCTTTCTCCCTGAAGTTGTTTTTTTATCAGAGTGTTTTATCACAGCAACAGAAAAGCAACCAAGACAACTGTGAAACTAGAAAGAGGATCACGAGAAGGAGAACAAATTCTAAGAAGGTGGAGGGTGGTGGAATACATGTGACATGAAAACATTCAGGGGGAGAATGGGAACCAACTAGAAAGATCAGGGGACAGAAGGGAGGGTGTGAACAAAGTCTAATGACACATACGGATGAAGACGCCATGATGAAACGCATTACGTTGTACACTAGTTTAAGAACAATTTTAAAATACAGAAGATTATCTCTAGTTAGTGAATCGGTACAAGAAATCCTGTTTATATTTATACTTACAACAGGATTCCCTTTGTTGTGAAACTACACATAAATGAAGACCTGTTTTTCTTTTTTTCTTTCTTTCTTTCTTCTCTTTGCTACAGTACTGGGGATTCAACTAGATCTAAGCTTTACTACTGAGCTAGTGCAGACATGCTGAACTATCCCTCCAAACCCCCCTTCATCATTATTCTTTTTATTTTGAAGAAGGATCTTCCTCTCTGTAGCCTAGGGAAGGGGTGTATTTGCAATCCTCCTGCCTCGAAGCATTAGCACCCGCCACCACCACCACATAGCTGGATTAGCAGTCTTCTACCAGGATGGACCAAAGACTTGACTCTGTAACTCTCCTTTTAGCATAAACTGTGGTTACACCCCATTCCTTCAGATGTGAGAATCCCGTTTACACGCCCAGGAGCACTGTGCTTGGTTTCAGCTCAAGGCCCCTTTCAGAGAAAGCTTCCCACCCTGTCACTCCAGAAATGGTCTTTCGTGGCATTCTCACCTCTTCTTTAGAATGTGTAGCCTATTTGTAATAACACATTTGTTGACTCCCTATGGCCTGCGTGCTGAGCTGATTTCCGGCTCTCTCTCTCTAGGCTGCATCAGGCAGCCAGGGACTCCCGGTGGCTCCTCAGTGGAGTTAGCATGTTACACAGTTCATTGCACGAGTGGGCACTAAGCAAATGTTTGTGGAGTTTGATAGGCCCAGGGGCTTAATGGGCTCAGGATGCAAGAGCGGACATGAGTTCGGTGGAAACTTCCCTGAAGCATTTCTTGTGTTGTCCCTAACTGTCCCATGCCGGGGATATTGGGCAGTACTGGATGTGTCTATTGAGTGCCCTTGGATGGCGTCAGACAGGGTGACGTCCCAGCCTCTCTGCTCTCTGGCCTAGCACCTGCTGAAGAAGGAGGCGGCAATATGGCTGCCTGAAAATCCCAGAAGAGCGTGAGTGGAGGCTGAATCCCTCAGGGTTCTGAGGCTCTGCGAACCAGTGTGATCTCATCTGCTGGGGGAGGATGCTTTTGTACACTGGTTTAATAAAACACTGACTGGCCAGTAGCCAGGCAGGAAGTATAGGTGGGATAAGCGGACAAGGAGAATTCTGGGAAGAGGAAGGCTGAGTCAGGAGACACCGTCCCGCCATCCAGGGAGCAGCATGTAATGGCACACAGGTAAAGCCACGGAATACGTGGCGACATACAGATGAACAGAAATGAGCTGAGTTTAAGTGCAAGAACTAGTCAGTGAAGGCCTGAGCTAATGGCCGAGCAGTTTTAATTAATATGAGCTTCTGAGTGATTATTTTATAAGCAGCTGCGGGGTCCGTGGGGCTGGGCAGGACTGGAGAAAACTTCAGCTACACTCATCCCCTGAGAGAAGGAAACAATATCCACACAGTTTTTTTCCGGAGGAACTGGCCAGCTCTTAGGAAGAGAGAGAGGAGATGGGGCATGAGTGGAGAGTTCTGCTTCCTGTCCTGAGGAACAGTGACTGGCTGGGGGGACAGTGGGCCTTGACCTCATCGGTGACTCATTTTCCTCTTTCTGTTTAGTCCCCTGGAAACACAAACACCTTCAGATTTCCCCTGTCAGACAAGGGACAGATGTTGGAATCTAGCTTGTATTTGGAAACACCTGGAGCAGAAGTGACCTCAGGAGTCCCTGAGCACCTGGGTCACTCTGGATATTGGTGCAATTCCTGTGACAAATTGAATCTGTGTCTCTGTCTTTTCAGTGGCAGCTTTCTAGGTGACCATAAGAAGAAATGAGCCCTCAGTGGTTGTCTCGATCCTGTGAGCGCCTTAGTGAAAGGTGCTGGGTGCCAGTGCCGTGAAAGCCCCACCTTACGCTTTTGTGGTTATGGGATGGTAGCTGTGGGAACCAAGGCATGAGGGAGGGGTGGGGTTCTATTTTATTGGCTTCTATCCAGCATCAACTTGTCCTTACTCAGCTTTTTTCCTAATCACTTCGAAATGAGACCCAGTGAGATTGCATTCAGGGTTAAGACTTTGTCATCTGCACATCTGAAGTGAGACCCAGCTCTGTCGTGCCACAGCACGCACCTCGCACAGGTGTGCAGGTTACAGGACAAAACACAGCCTCTTTGTTTTTCTGACCGGAAAGAAGTTTGCAAATGGAAATGTGAGCGACAAACAGTTCTGGTCCTGAGCGGAAACAAGGATGCAGAATGCAGTTTTCAGTGGAGTGTACTCAGGAGAGGGTCATAGACAGCACAGGTCTGTAGAAGAAAGTCAATAGAGGTACGGAAGACACTCACTTGCTTTTCGGACTTTTCAGAAAACGACTCCTCAGTGTTAGAGTAAGATCGGCACTTGAAATTTTTATATATGCTATCCAGGAAATAAAAAGGTATATATTCAAGAACAGGAATAAAGTGATCACGGTAGGTTCACGCTATGAACCTAAGGCACAAACATGAATGACAGGGATACCCCAGTTTCTCTCAGGACACAGATGATGATGACTTTCCGGAGAAAGAGGTGCTCACATATGACAGACACCATAAATGACATGCGTAAAACTGACTGCGCTGAGAAGCCCTGAGATATATCGTCTTCCATTTTTGTTTCCCTGCGTCGCTTCAGGACCAACGGTACCCACAATCCAAAATGAGGAGAGTTAACAGGAGGCAATTAGCTCAGGATTTTTTTGGTTTTTAGTTGTTATCACTGACCGATGCTCATTTTCTGCCCTGGATATATTTATTATCTGATAAAAAGGTTAAATAGTTGTAAGTGTACACCATAGAAACTTTGGGAAAGGAGCCATTCAAAATGCATGACTCAGGCATGACCAATAAGAACTGGTGTGTAGTTCCATCATTGTTGGTTAAGCAGGGTGGGTCAACACACATCTTTCAGAGCTAGTCTTATTTTTTCATGTCTGATTTATCTTATTTTTATTTCTGTCTTCTCTTATTCTACAGCTTTTATTTATTTTCTTCTTTGATAATTTTGTTATGTATACAATACATTCTGATGCATTCTGGTTACTCTTGCCTCCAACATCTCTCTCCCACTCATCCCAATTTTATATATTTATATATATAGTTTATATATATAGTTTTACTTATCTGTCTGTCTATTTATTTATTTATTTATTTATTTATTTATTTATTTATTTATTTATTTATCTATCTATCTATTTTTGGTTTTTTCAAGACAAAGTTTCTCTGTGTAACAGCCCTGGCTGTCCTGGAACTCACTCTGTAGACCAGGCTGGCCTCAAACTCACAGAGATCAGCCTGCCTCTGCCTCTGGAGTGCTGAGATTAAAAGCACCATGCTCGGCTCCTGTTTTACTTATCTTTAATATCTCAAGTCTCTCTCGCGAAATCTTTCTTTTTTCTTCCTCCCTCCCTCCCTCCTTCCCCGTGTTCTTTCCTGGCCTTTTTGTTTTTCCAGACAGGATCTCATGCATCTGAGGCAGGCCTGGAGCTTCCGATGTGGTCAAGGATGACCTTGAACTTCTGATCTCCCCCTGCTTCTCCCTCTGTGTGCTGGGATAGCTGGTGTGTGCCGAAATGGCCAGTTTATGTGGTGCTGGGCATGGAACCCAAGGCTTACATGACAGGGCAAGCAGTCTAGTTGAGCCCTAGTTATATATATATATATATATATTATATATATATCCAGCCCTAATTATAGATTTTAAAAACTGTTCAGGTGGTTGTCCATGGTGTGGATTCTTTTTTTTTTAATGGGGTTTTCTTTGTTCTTAAGCCCACATCATGAAATACTTGGGCATCCTCGCTAACAGGTGACTCTTACTTTTTAATAACTTAAATTAAAGTGTGTGGTACATACAAAAGTAATATACAATATAGTGTATGTAACCATATAAGAGAAGATAATAATTTTCCGGTTTCATCCAGGGAAGCATGACTCAGCTCCCTTGCGTGTGGTGTGGGGATGGGTGGGGCCCAAGGCTGGGGACAGGAGGAGGCTTTTTCAGGCAGTCCCAGGCATCCTAGAGTGGATTGCTGATCTCCTGAGAAATGGCGTGCCATGCCCTCCGCCCGCCTCTGTAATGCTTTGTTTTGAGGCCCCTGTCTCTTAACCCCAGCTTCTGCATCTCTTTGGTTTTGTGATTGAGGTTCCAGATTCTGCAGTTCAGTGAGTCTCAGAAGCAAATCTCACCCTAAGCAGGAATTTTCTAGCCACATCAACCAGTTGATTGATAAAACCTTAGGGGAAGTTGCTAATAGTTTTGAGACAGGGGCAGCTTTTCATGGTCCTTAAAGAAACTTCACTACAAGAACTTATTAGGTATGTGGGGTTTTTTTTAAGACCTCATCTTCATAATTACATGCCCTTTCTTATAGAGAGGCCCTCCCCACTTGCATTCCATAACCTTCAGGGTCCCACATACCTGCTTCTTCCTCTAGTTTTGAAATATATACCCATATCCCATAACAGTAGGAGATGTGCAGTGAAAAGTCACACCATTTCTTTCCTGCTTTGGGGTGTTTTGAGAGGCCATACAGACGGGGCTACAGAAACTATTTTGTGATCTTGAAAGAAAAGCAGAATTATACAGAGCTGTCTCAGGGACTTGACTTCATTGAGTTTCTGGATTAAGCAACCATGGAGCTGATTGTCTCCAGACTCAGTTAAATGAGATGGCAAATCATTATTGAAGCCATTGTTCAAGTGGCCTGTGGCCCAGACTCGGTGGCACATGCCTTAGTCCAAATACTCAGGAGGCTGAGGCAAGAGGTTGGTGAATTTGAGTCCAGCCTGAGCTAGAGAGTGAACTCCCCGAGTAAAGCTATATGAGAAACTTAGCAATACTTTGTTTCAAGAAGCCAAAAATAAAAACAGAAAGGTGAATGCCTCATGGCTTACAACCCAACACATTTTAACCAGAACCCTCCGGTCTCCCAAGATTGCTTGCATCCCTCAAGAAGATAGACATCTTTTTCCTGAATGGTCTACAACAGGGTACCATATTTCCTTTATGGGAAGAACTTCTGCCAAAATGGAGGGAATCTCCCATCCCCCCATCAGAGGATTTCCCTTCCTAGCTGGAATGGTTTCATAGTGCCTGTTCACCCCTGTGGGGACCCAAGGCATGTCCCACTAGAATTGTGGTGGCATCTCACTAGTTGTCCACCCTCTCCATGGTGATCTCTGGCTTTGCCACCCCTACCCGTTTCCAGCAAAGTACCCCAAATCACCCCATAGCCTGTCAGTCTCCCCAGCCCCCACGCTGTAGCCTCTCAGCCCTTCAGCACTTGAACTAAACATGAGAAAGCAAATGGCAGATGCCCCCAGCCGTGCTAACACACCAGTGGTAGACCACTGTGGATTAATCCTCACAACTTACCGACCTCCAGAGATTCAGAACAGTTTGCCCAGAATTTTATAAAATGCGAGATGTTTCAAAACAAGAACAAACAAACAAAAAAGTAAGTTCTTTGCTGTGACTTGGGAGGTCTTTCTGGATGGACTGAGGTCAGTGGGCCTCTAACCAGGTTGCCTGTGTACTCCACAGAGGGCCCTGAGAAACATGTGTGTTTGTATGTTACAGACTATGAATATGAATGTGTGAATGAAACCGATTGTATTCTTATTATCATTTTATATTATTGTGTGTGTGTGTGTGTGTGTGTGTGTGAGAGAGAGAGAGAGAGAGAGAGAGAGAGGGAGAGAGAGAGAGAGAGAGAGAGAGAGAGAGAGAGAGAGAGAGAATGATAATGGTACATGGCAAGGTTATTGTTAATATTCTGACCTGCCCCTTGGGGCCACCCTGCGTCCTGATGTAGATGGAAAAACTCTGCCCCTTCCTTCTGCTTTCCTTCCACAAGGTGTGCACCCCCTTCTCTCCCCCACTTTCTGTCTCTCTGCCTCTTTATCTCTCTATTATAATAAACTCTCCATACAGATGTAGCATCTGCGTTGTGAATGTCCACACACCACCCCGCCGCCATGCCCGAAGGGAATGGGCTACCCGCCAGCATCTGCCCAGCCTAGTCCCCTGCACGCATGCGATACCCTGGCCCGGCCAGCTGGGGGGGTTTCCCACGTGTGCAAAAACCATAGCAGTCATAGCTTAAAATATTCTCTCTCAGTCCATGTGAACTCCGAACAGGCTGACAAACTAAAGAGTTACATCTTAGTTCCCGGAAGTGGTGGTGTTAGAAGGAGTCTCTTGAAACCCTTTTTGTCTCTAGGTATTTTTGAAGGTTTCCTATGGAGCCCAGGTTGGCCTCCTCCTCTCTCTGCATCCATCCACCTTAGAGACTCTAAACGGCATGGCAGAGGAAGGGGGATTCAGTTTCAGCAGAGCCTCACCGGCCTCTGCCTTCTGTTGCCCGTGGTTTCAACCAGATCTGCCTTGTTTTCGGTTCACGGTGACCAAACGTTTCTCTCTGCGAACACCCAGGAATAACGCAGTCTTGCTCAATAGCTGATGTTCATGTCACAGAGCCCTTTCATTTCATAGCCTGCCTGTTGGTCACCCACCCACTCTCCCAAATGCCCATTTCCACTGATGAGGAACCGGTTCCCTCTAGCATGTTATTTGCCTGGAGTCCTAGGCATCACAGGCTTCAGCCACCTACTACTCCTTTAATCTTGCAGTCTGAGCCAAGCACAGCTCACCTTGGAACTCAGGTCTGAAAGAATGCTCCCTTCCAGAATGGACTGGATTCTCAGTGTGATCATAGATTCCTCTGGAAGGTGGGACATTCCTAAATATCATACATGGATTCTGCTGAGCCTGGAGCCCAGGAGGACAAGGAGGAGGAAGTCAGGCAGGCCTGAGGCACATTAGGGCTCGGGCCCAAAGGGAAAGATAATCGCTGCTGTAAAAACCAGCTGGTAATTTGGGGGCCTGGGTCCCTGCAGTTCTGTTTCCTAAACATTTCTCTCAAGATGGGAGCACAGGGTTCCCCTGGCTTTCCGCTGCCCTGGAGCAATGGCTTCAGATCACAGTAACTGTCCTGCTTTAAGCTAAACAGGCTGTGTGGAAGCTTGAGTAATTGAGTTAAGGCCAATTTATCACAATACAGAGTATGTGGAGCCATGACGTCTAAATCTCGACTCTGGGTTTGTGTCCGAAGCCTGTGTTCTCCTAGGCGTCCGGTCCAGCCTTTTGATTTTTCTAAACAAGGAAGCGGTGCCGCAAAGGACTCCTCGTGAAAAGATCTCAATAATTGTTACTTACCTGTGGGCTGTGGATAGAATTTGAACAATGAGGGGAAGGGCACCGATTTTATAATCACCTCCGTTATGAACCACCCTTCGTCAGCCACCAAAGTCAAAGGAGACACGAATTTCCCTTTCTTGTAGTAGAACCTGCTGGGTATCGCTTCTTTCTCGTACACAGTCATGTGTTCCACTGTGCTGAGTTTGTGATATATCTGCAAAGAAAACCGAGAATGAGCTGTCTGAACACTCATGTTACATCTGTGAGATAGGATATCTATGTGTGTATACATATATGTATGTGTATATACCTATACATGCACATATATGTACGTATATAAGAGAGAGAGAATTTAGCTACATTAAAATAAGATACTTTTGTTCCTTGAGAAGACTTACTAAGTAGCCTTAGCTGGCCTGGAACTCACTGTGTAGACCAGACTGGCCTTGAACTCACAGAGCTCAGCCTGCCTCTGCCTCCCCAGTGCTGGGATTAAAGGTGTATGCTACCACATCTTGCTATGAGAGACGTTTGATATGCTCTCTGATGTGAGAGATGGACCCCTAGGGAATATAATGAAAAACTCTCGTGTGTGTGCACCTGTAGTGCATGCACAGAATAACCCAGACACAGAGCAGAAGAGAGAGAGCGAAGAGATAATGGGGAGAGATAGAGATACTGGTGCAGTTCTGGGGCAGACACCAGAAAGAACAGTAAAGACAGACGCACCACACCTGCAAAGACGCACAGAAGACTCAGGGATCTCAGCCGGAGCAAAAATAATGTAAATTGTAGAAAATACCACAGAGATTCTTATGACATGAAACTCAAGTAACCACACAACCTTATGATAAATGGTTACATCTTAGTGGTTTTTCTGAGAGGGTAAAATGCTTATGGAATCTAGGAAGGACTTTCAGGAAATGTCATAGGTCATGCCAGCATGCTACTTCTCTCAAAGATGAGGTGACCACTGCAACATTATCCTATACTCCTATACTGCTTACACACTTTCATATATATATATATATATATATATATATATATATATATATATATATATATATATATATATTCTTTCATAAATAATCAGTGACTGGTGAACACATCACAAAACTTATTTGTCAAAATTCTATGCACTAAAATTAAATGGCAATTGTGAAAGCAGCCGGCTGGTGTTAAATACCACCAAAACCAGAGAAAAGATACGTGCTCTTTAAGTTGACATTGAGATTATATTCTACCCATACATGAATCTTAAAAGCATGAGGAACTGTTTATGAACCACATTGCCAGTTCCATAATGAAGATGTAAAGTCTATACACACTTCCAATATTTAGCAGAAACTTAAATATTTGTGGCTAAAATTAAAATCCACCTGCTGACGCTGGTTTGCTGGCCACCAACCAAATCAGATATGTATTCCTTTATAATAAAATTGTGTTTATTCACTCACACCCTAAAAACAGTCTTTGGGCTGCTGAGCAGAAAGTTGTTCATAGCTTCGTGAATTAACCTCCCCTATTTGATTAAAAATGATGTATGCAGAATTATTTCCAATATGTGAAAAATCTGCTGATATACAACAGGTCCTGCAGATTGTTGTGACCATCACATGACACAGCTGTCACCAAACACAGCCCCCACTGTTGAACCATTACCAACTGCTATTGGCTGACGGCAGTGTTTGGGATGCGCATCCTGCTGGAAGATGCTCTTCTCAGCTCGTGTGAGTGTTGATGCCCAAGCATTCTGGAGGTGTCACATGCCTAAGTGCCAAATTGGAGACAAAGATGTTCTTCCTTGCCAGGAAGAGGGAAGTTGCTTCCCAAGAACCTGCCAACGTGTAACATATTCTTTCCGTTTTCATATTTAGGGAGTTGCTGGGACACTGTGTAAACTTCGTTTTCTGGCTGTGGAGCTCAAGGAAAAACATGGCGGTGGCGGGGAGGGGGGAGCATTTCCCTAGTGAATGGGGAAAGGCTGAGAGAGCGGTGGTATCATTGACAAGAGACCTCAAATCAGGGCAAGCAAGGTGGTGGCGGGGCTGGCTCTGGGCCAAAGGACCATCGCTTCCACCAGGCCCCTCTGCTTAATGTTCACAGGCAACTGTTCTGTAGCCATGAGGATGCAGGAAGGCAGCGGCACCCAGGCTCCTCCTGCCTGCCCTGTGGCTGGCATTGTCCCCTCCACTGAGAAACATAGATGCTTCCTGGCCCACGTTAGCTCCCCTGGGGGTGGACAGACGCTGCATCCATGCACTGGAAGGTGAGGAAGCAACATGAGCACTCCGTCGTCAACCAAGAGTGGCACTCATTCCTCCTTATTCTTACCATCCACTGCCATCCCTCATTATTTTTTTGAGAGGGTGAACACAGGGTCCTGAGTTCCTGAAAGGGAGTTTTGTTCCTCATCTGCACACTGTAGGAAGCTGAGCACACCCTCCTAGGCACCCTCCTGTTTGATGACGGTCTTCCTAAGTGGCACATCTATATAGTCTCTGCTGTGATCTCAGCCTGCTTCTGTGTACTCCCATGGATTTGAGGATAGCGTTCATTGCCGTGTTTCTGTGTGGAAGGCAGAAGGGCCAGACTTGCCATTCCCTTGTACACAGTTGATAACAGAGCTGGGATCAGAACCTAAGAGGTGTGACCGTAAAGTCAGGGATGAACCCACTGTACACACGTGGCCTAGGCTGTCTTCTTTAGTCAGCTTTATATCTCCAGCCCCGCTTGGTGAAAAAGAATCGGATGCAGATCAGAGTGGCAACTTCATTCTGAAGAGCTTGCCTCTAGCAGCCCCCTCCATAGTCTGTCCAACAATAAAAGAGCCCTAATAAGGGCATGCTGACATGTGCCAGGCATTTGCAAAGTATGGAGTCTCGTTTATCTCTTTTAATTTTCATTAAATTCAGTGGAGGTAGATACTGGTATAGAATAAACAAACATAGAAAATGAATGGCCTTTATAAAGGTCACTTGGTAAGTGAATGGCAAGCTCAGTCATCTGATCCCAAAGTCTGTGCGCCTACCCTGTTACATAGTTCATTATGAAAACTCTAGGAATAAGACAAAGCATCGATGAGGGGCCAATGGGGCCAGGTCACCTCCCGTCCACCACGGTGTGTCTTGCCTCAGAGTGTTTTCCAGGGGCTGGCCACAGGCTCACAACGGGCCCTCGGTCCTTCACCTGCTGCAGGTCATCCAGGCTGATGTACTTGCTCAGCTCAATCACTTTATCCATCCAGAAGATGTCAGTCATCCCATGGTCTGAGAAAATGATGACATTTAGGTCATCCTGCAGGCCTCGTTCCTGCGGGGGAGTGGGGGGGACACACGAGCAGTCACCACAGTGATTGAAGAAAGATCCTTTCACACAAACATTCTTGTAAAGATGTGTGCTTAAGCTATTGATTAAAGGAGAACGGAGACTGTTAAAGTTGGAACCCACATTTAACCGCCATGTCCAGGTTAAACTGGTCAGTAGACTTACTAATATTACTCCAAACCAGGCCAGCTCTCTAGTCAAGCCAGGCAAAAACACACATCTGGATGAGTTAAATCCCACTGACTATCCATGGAATAAGGAGTCGCTTGGTGCCCTAAAAAGTACTCCGTGAAGAAAAGAGCCTAGTAAAGAAACTGTTGAAGGAAGTATGAAGGAACGGCAGTCATGGAGATGATAAGAGGTGACAGGGGAAAATGCCAGATCAGTTGCTTTGGGTCACCTGGATCCACTGGATCATGTGCTTCAGCACATTGTCCACAGCTCTGAGGGCATCTTTTCGCTGAGGCGACGAGGGGCCATAGTGGTGACCTTCCACATCGATGCGCTCGTAGTATATGGCTGCTAGATCAGCTCGGCCACTCCTGGAGGGGACAGAGTGAGACAACCGCAGCTGAAGGAGACCTCTGGCAGCTTGCTCCCTTAGGACCCACTGACCCTCTGTGAAGGTGTGAGAACCCCCCAAGGGGACCTGCCTAGTAGACCAGTCAAAACCCACATGTCCACATAAACAAGGTAGGTAGATACTGAATGCAAGGTTTCTAGTCCTGAGCAGCTTCATGGCAAGATTTGAAGAGTGTTTTTATTGGTCACCTCTTCTTCTGGCCAGACTGTATTGCTTTTCATGGCCGCAAAAATAGAAAGATGTCGCATGAGGCAGAGCATAGTCCTTATAACTCCCTTCTCATAACCTGCTGGAACTGGAAAGTCAGGAAAGTGGAGGCAATTCTTTAAATAACTACCGTATAATTATTACTGGACTTGAAGGGAGTCCTAATAAAATGCTAGATTGTGGGTCTGACTGACAAGAATATCAACAGTGAAAACACAGCCACTTTGTCAGCTGTAAATAGATGAATCCTTAGGATCTACCATCTGCAGACACACACACCAGCCATGGGCTCTATGGGAATCTTTGACAGGCTAGCTCTCCTATAGACACAGAGTAATCCCAAAAGTAAGCTGTACATTTATGAACTCCAAAACACCCCCAGGGTCAGCACTGATGGTGAAAATCCAAACCATTTAACCCCCAAGGCTGGCCTAAGGATGGCCAGAAGCTAGTGATATAAAGAAGAGCGGATAGCTTATGGAGAGAAGGAAGAATTCCAGGAAATGTTCTCTCGTCCTTCACACAACACTTTCCACTGTGGCGCCCCCTCCCCAAGCTCTGACTTTGCCTATTTTCCCATCAAGCACTCAAAATAGACTGGAGTGGTGTTGATGGCGGTAAAGATGGTATGATGGCCTCCAGATGAGGCAACGGAAAAGAAATGAAAGGTGATCTTTTTTTTTCTGCTTGGACCTGTACAAGAGGAAGTATTAATATCCTCGTCAATTTGCCTTATTTCTCTTGAAAAATGCTGTTTTAGGCACATCTGTTTACAGACACAGACACACAGACACAGTAACACATCATGTTTTCCCTTGAAATGGTCTTCCCAGCATGAGCAATACAAGAGTGTGATCTCAGAGCTGCCAGCACCTAGGGTCTTGCTGTCCCCCAAGAGATAAGCATCCTCGTAATGCTTAGAGAGCTTGGTTTGCCTGGTCAGAGTGACACAGTATCCACCCTTCTTTCAGATCTGTGAAAGTCGTCACCTCCTCCAGGAAGCTTCCTCTGGTGTCCTGAGGCTAGATCAGGTGGCCCTGGCACATGGCATCATGCTCCTATGACTGTATGCTCTCTTCTGGGCCCTTTTAGGTGTACTTTTCTCTCTCTAAACTAGAGATCCCTTCACATCAGGAATGAGGGTTCGTTCTTCATGTCTCTCAGCTCAAGCCTAGCATTTGGCACACAGTAAACACCCTACAGGTGTCAGATAGATGTATAGTGACAAGTACCTGCCAAGGGGGCTGTTGACTGTGGCTGGGTTCTGTGTTGGTTGTAGCATCTGTCAACAGCCCATGATAAAGGGGAACCATTCCACCCAGCCTGAGTGAACTTTGGAAATTGCTGGTGTTTTATGACACCTTACCAACTCCCAGAGGAAGGGCAAAAGTAACACCAGGAGACACCATCATTGTCACCCAGGTGCTCTGTGTCGATGGGTTGACTTCATTTTCAGGCCTGGAGCTATTGGGAAAATGGTCCTCACAAAAGAGCATTTCCTGATTTGCACAGGAAGAAGCAGACTTCAGAAGGTTCTAGAAGTTTCTCACTCCCTGGCAGATCTCTCTGAGACAAAGCTGGAACTTGGAAATGTAAACTGGGCCTTTGAAAGAAAGTCCATCCACGTCTACTCTATCTTCTAAACTAGGGGAGAGATTCAAGAGTATTCTCAAAAAAAAAAGAGTATTCTCTGCCTGGCATCTTCTTCCTTATGGTCCCGTACCCTTTAGTGATGTCCTTATGTTCTAGAGAACACTCTGGGGTGCATATCATTAACAGCTCTGAGGAAACGCTGGTTTCAAGCGAAGTGAAATTGTTAGTCAGATGTTCTTTTCTCTTTTTAGAAGAAAACAAACTGACCCTTCAGTAATAAGCCCCATTGCCACCCTCCTCCACAGTATGGATTGGGTTATGTTAGTATTTAGATTTTTCTCACAAATGGTATGATCATTATTCACACTCTCTAATGTGAGGATGACTAACTCAAACCTCCTGTGCATCTATACACAGTCAGGCACAAAAGGTCCCTCTAGGGCCCCATGAGTGTGTAGGTGGTAGGGAGAAGTCAGTACTAGGCAATATGATTTTCATCCAAACGCTGAAACTCGCTCATGGTCCATGACTGGGAGGGCTCTGGCCTCTTCCTCCATCACTGCATCTGAACACAATGGAAGCTTTCCATAAAACCTGTCCTGGAGATAAGCCTCCACATTTATCTGCTTTATGGACTGGCCTCTTAGACATTCCAGATGTGCTGGGTCATGCACTATATCATCTGTTTAGGGGGCCACACTTCCAGCACAGGCCCTAGATATGGTGGGAAATCCCACTTAATGCATTGGTGTCTTAATAAAGTGAGGTTTACTGTGGTATTGGAGTTTAATGGAATACACCCAGCTCCCTTCATTTTAATACCCACTGTATTGCAGTGTATCTGTAGTGCACTGTAGTATAGGCTGGTTTCTCCAAGGCTGTTTATCACATTTGAAAATCTCCATGTGGTTCAGAAAGCTGGAGAGTGTCACAATTTACCTGATGGCATTGTTTCAGGAAGCTGTCAACCTTAGATGCCAGGAACACATGATTTGGGGTGCTTGTGTTACAAGGAATACACATGCGAGAGGTTTCTGTGCTAAGGTTTCATTGATTCATTAGGGACTGAAGTCTCCCAGGGCTGACAGTTCCTGCCTGTTTGGAGTTTAGCAGATAAATTCTTGGTAGCCAGCTGTTTCCGATGTGGGTCTGGTCTCTATCACAGGTCAGCTCATTTGTTATGAGGTTGGGTGAGGCAAGTTGGATAAAAATGCCTGCATGTCTGCCATTGGCCATTTATAGCTTTGAGGTTCAGGAACCATGCCAGAAGGACATGTGGCCATCAAACCCAGTTCCCAGAAAGCTGCAGGGGGCCTCCAACCCTAGGGTTTCAGGGACACCCAATTCTCCCCTCACCTTATAATTCTGTCTAGATTGCTTTGCAATATAAAGAGTTCATAATGTCATATGCATTTTTCTTACTGAAGTAGGCTGGGAAGAGAGAGGATCTGGGCACAGAGAAATGGAAGCAATTTAAAAGTATGGTTAGTTATTGACTGTTAAGAAAGATGATTTAATATTTAGAAAGAAGAGCCCTGAAATGACAGTGTGACCCTTCAGTATCATCTTGGAACACTGTCCAATACACTTTCTTAAAAGTCTTTCATTCGTGGTTATCATTCAGGTTCTGTAAACTTAGCTGCTAACTAGCAGAAACCTGATAAAAATAAAATTTGAATTTTCTGATGGAGGAAACAACCCTGAAGTTATAGTTTGATCATTCTCAATGTTCTTGATATTTCTCCATGTATCAATACCCACATCTCATCATTCCCCACGGTAGATAAAGAGCAACATGGGTCCATGTAAACAAAGCCCTTTGTTCCAATGCTATTGATATTGAAAATGACACCTTTTCTTTAATCTTCTTTTTCTATGCAAAAAAAAAGTCATCGAAATTCAAAGGTAGCATCTTACAAGGATATGGCAGGGCAAGGCAATGCCCAGGTCAAACACAAGTGTGGGCTCATCTCTTCCTGTCTGGACATGTGAAGCCCCTTGATCTGCCCGGACTCCTGCTGAAACACCCCTGGGTAAGAATGCATGGCAAGGTCTTAATGATCTCTCTTAGGTTCTGTCCTATCTGTCCCATGTCCATTCTCTCTGAAAGGCAGTTGAACTCTGTGCACAAGACAGATTCAGAGCAATGTATGTGTGTGTGTTTGAGCACTTGTGTGTGGCAATTTCCAAATGCTCCTCAAATTATAATTAGGAATTTGAGATAGAGAAAACCTAAAGAACCTTAGTGGCAGGCAGGGCTATCTGATGGGAAGCTAAATCATTCCACAGCTTTGCCTAAACATACCTACCACAGAATTAGATTCCTTTGTGCCATATGCACATGCTCGTGCACAAGCTCTTACATGCAAAGCAATCTTGATTGCTCTAGATTGTTCTAATCTGGCTAAGACTATCGACCACTTCATTCCTGAAGAGGACAGATTTAATTTTTGTATGAATAAAAGTATTGACTTACAAACATTAGTCTTTAGTCTGCTTTGTAAGAAGGAAATGAAAGTTGAAGAAAGTTTGTCTTTTTTTTTTTCCTGGAGGAGGACCCAGGTCGTCCCCACTGCCTTCCTGGGGGAGTATCATCTGGCCTTTCCTTTCTCTCTCATTCCAAATACTACCCAGCTTAGAGACAACAAGCAGGATTTTGCATCTCTACTCTTCTCTGTCAGTCCATAAACAGAAAGGACCTGGGATCATGTCAGAAATGATCTTTCTATCTACGATTAAAGAGGTTGTTTCTAGCTGCCTGGTTAACTTTGGCAGTATGAAGACCCTGCCTCCCAACCCCAAGAGCATTAGTCTTACTCAATCCTGTCCAGGTCTATACTGTCAAAATCCAGAGACATCATCTAGATTGCAGACCATGTGAATGGCAGCAGTTCTCAATCTGTTCTCTTCAAGAGTTGCATATCAGATATTTACATTATAACTCATTACAGTAGCAAAATTACAGTTATGAAGTAGCAATGAAAATAATTTTATGGTTGAAGGTCACCACAACATAAGGAGCTACATTAAAGGGTTGCAGCATTAGGAAAGGTGAAAAATACTGGACTATAGAGTTCAAGACCATGCACCTAGACTACCCGCCACATGAATGGTATTGAGTTGGGCAATGTGGAGCACCAGATCATATCATATGGAAGCCTAGTCTGAAGCCAATTCTATGGACTTGCAGTTCTTTGCGGCCTTTTCTCTCTAGAGGAGTCTAATCCCTTTACCAAATATGAACACACATCCTACCCCTACCACCAGGAACTATAGCAACAATCAGAAAATCTTCCCTATATCCAAGATAAAGATGCATCTCCCAGAGTCCTATTACCTTGTCGTGTTGCTTAACAAAGAAAAACAAAAGGCAAAAAACAAAAAACAAAAAACAAAAAAACCCGAAAACCCACAAAGCCAATGCTTCTCTAAAGGAAACAGAACCCAATTTTTATTCCTCCAGTATTCGGGTGTTGTGAAAATAAGAATGTCTGCTTAAACTGATGATCACTAGCCTGGAGCTCTCATAGTATTCCTTGTGATTTTACTGTGACCTCTGGGTTGGGTACAAAGAGAGTCCATTCAGTTCCAAACACAAGATAAATATGAGAGATATGCAAGCACACTGATAAGCAGACTGTCCGACTACTTGGAGGTATCTATGTGACAATTACAACCCAAACTCTCCTGTCTCCCATGGCAGTAGGATATAGGGATGGATAGCACTTGGGTTTGGAATACATTGGAAGTAAGACTGAGTAGACACAGAGGAATTCTGAAGTTCTGGCACTGTTCATCTGCCCTGGGTGCTGTGGCAGTCTGCTTTGCATTAACCAGACAGCAACACAATATACCAGCTCTGCATGCACATGGCTCTCTAGCTCTTGTGGGCAAGAAATAAAAAAAAGGCATATGAAGTAGCAGGCAGCATCATATAACACACACAACACACATAATATATAAACTGTACGAAGAACATTTGCTTAAGTTAACTCTGTCCCCTCTAAATGCCACCAGAATCAAATGACATGAATAGGTTTGTTTCTTCTTGATGGTTAACATTTAAAGCCATTTTCTCTTTAGCATGTCAATCATGCTAAAGCATTTTGTGACCTAAAGACCCCTCTTTATAGATTTCCCACAGGGAGAATGGTCAGAAAATCAGCATAGGATGGGGTCCTGTTTTCTCCTTTGATAATCCTGTGGGAGTGGCAATCATTTACTCTGAAGGTTGGGGCAGAAAAAGAAGTGAAAGTGTGCCATCCATGATCAGTCACCTCTGTACTGAGGTAATCTTACACCATGAGGAAGATCCCACTACTAAATAGATACTTGAGTTACTAGGAGGTAATCTCACCCGGTTGCTCATCTCTGTACCTGAGGCAGCTTAGAATGTAATATATAGTTGGTCACCTGTGTGAGAGACAAACCCAATCATAGCCAGCCATCACTGTTTGGTGCCGGTGATTCACGAACTGGATTTAGGAAGGATGACCTCTCACTTCCTGGCTGGAAACCGTGCTCTTTTGGAATGATGAATTTCCTGCTCCAATCTATAAACTCTGATTCTATCTGTGTCTTCTGCTCTGACTCCCCATAGGAAACCCATTCAGCAACCAAGATGACCTCAAAAAAAACCTCAAGTCCAGCTCTAAAAATGGGAGCCCCCAACACCTCCTCGTTCCTGATTTCTAAAGCATATGTTCAGCTGCCCCCTATCTTTGTGACCTGACTGCTTCCAGTTGACTTGAGGCTTTATCTTTGACTTGGTAATCAGTTCCCTGACAGACCTATGTGTTATTCAGGGGATGGGAACCAAATCTTGTGTGTTTCACACTCTGTGTCATTGTTCATGTGCAAGAGAAAAACAAACAAACAAACAAACAAACAAAAACAACTAAGCAAAACCAAAGCCATTCCTTGTTCTAATATGCAACGTGCTTTGTACATTTCAAACAAGAGTGTTGAAAAGGCAGTTTCCCCAAACACATCTGGTCACAGATCCTTCCTTAATGCAAATACTCCCTGATGTCTTTGAAATACACCTGCTCAGTAAATCATCAGTGTGAAAATTCTGGTACTTATGTGGTTTCTCTGTAGTCTAACAACAGAGGAAGAAGGTCCTCGAGTCCTGGGGATTGCTAGCATCCCATTCACCATTTGCAAACAGTGACGCTGCTCACAGTTACAGTCCACTCTACTCTCACCTAACAATCACTACATACAACTCGCTGAGATATTATTACACCTAGGTCCAGCTCTCTCAGACCACTGTAGGACCTGCTGTTCATCCAAGAAGGCAGAGGAAATGGAGAGATTGTCCAGTGGTCAAGAGTGCTTGCTGCTCTTTCAGAGGACCAGAATTTGGTTCCCAGCGCCCATGTCAGGTGACTCACAACTGCCTGTAACTCCAGTTACACAGGACCTAACTCCGCTCTGCAAACACCTATATCCACTGTGTGTGTCCATGCACACACACACACACACACACACACACACACACACACACACACACACATACACACACACATAATCTCTTTGTTAAAAGAAAAACAAGGAAGAACAACGTTATGGCTAAAGATTTGGGACACTTACTTTAGTGAGTCAAGAGCACCACTGACTGCATCGGCAAAATTGATATCTGTTGGGACGGTTTTATATTCTAGGCAGTAAGTTGGTCTGACACCAAGAATCTCCACTTCACAGCCTAACAAGAAAAGATATGGAAAATAGTTATTGTCTCTAATACTTGAAGTAGGGCTATGAACCTATTCCATTAAAACAAGCATCAGTCAAAATATTTTTGTAAATTTTTATAAACTAAAATAATTTATTCCTGGTAGGTAGCATATTTCATTATATTTTTGCTTCAGTAGAGTAGTTTCTTAATGCCATTCCAATGTAATACTGGAGTCCCATGTTGGCTACAAATTGAACAATAGAAACAAAACAAATATTAATTAGTATACCAAAATATCTCAATTTTTTTCTGGATTTTCCATAACTACCATCATCTAGTCTAAAGTCCCCTTGCCTATTCAAAAGACTTATGTTGAATAGTGCCTTGTAGCCAGATAATTATAAAATAAACATTTCCCTATCCAGTTATAAAGACTAACTGGACTATAGAGTGGTAACAGCAAGCCAATTTCACTGAGTTAAAGCAAGAGCTCTGAGCTGGCCTTCCATCTCCCAAAATGCAATAAAAGAGTCAGAAGCTGGGTGTGATTCTGCTCAAGTTTCTACCCCAGACTCCTAGACCAGCAGAAGTAGTTGTCTTCGGGAAGGGACACTTAATCAGAATATCAGAACACAGAGCAGCAGAGGGGTGAGCCAGCCTCAGTTTACATTTGTTGAGCAAATATTTACTGGCACTTACTATGAACTAGTGGCCCTGTTCAGGCAGAGGAAACAGAAATGAATCAGCCAGGGTCTCCTTCTCCAAGCAGTCCAGCGTCTAGTCTTATGAGAAAGAGAACAACAGTGTGCTGTGTGAGGTCTGAAGTGAGGTGCCCACTTCCTGGGTGGTGTTAGAACTCAGAAAGAAGCATTATGTTTCTCTTTAAAGTCCTGCTTGCATCCCTGTCCCTGACTCAGTGTTAGAGACACAGCCAAGGTGATGGGAGCTGGAAGTAGGAGTGGGGGTAGGGTGGGTACCAAGGCGAAGAAAGCAGTGTGAGCCAGAGTTCAGAGGACTTCTAAACAGTTAAGCACCATGAAATGCCAGACCAGGGGAATCAGCACACCAGATGTGGGTCTAGCATGCAGCCCGCGGAAAATGATTTCTCAGTGGAAGTGAGTGAAAGTGGGAGACACAGAATGTGGGGGAGGAAAAAGTCCGCCAGGAAACAGGTTGGCAGGCACTTTTGAGTACGTCTGCCAGGTGGCTCCAGGTGATGTAAAAGGTAGCAGAGCAGCTCCTAGGAAGACTTCCTTCATTAGCCTATCATCATTTGATTGGAATAGTCTGTGCCAGACCCTGTCTGTCTGCCTGAGATCTTGGGTTCAGGGAGGGCCAAGAGGTAGGCAGTTCTCCTTTCCTGGACATGCTTACGAAGAAGATAAATAAATAATAATAATAAAAAGGTGTAGTTTAGGAATGAATCTGCTCACGGTTTCTAGAATACTAAGAAATGCAAGGGGAATACTGACTGCCTATTACCTTGAATACCTGTGTTTTGTCTCTCAACAGTTACTTGTAAATATTGATTGTTGTCTCAAAGCCTTTTGTTCTGTATGTACACCTTTCTGTCTTTTTTTTTTTTTTTTCAGAGCTGAGGACCGAACCCAGGGCCTTGCGCTTGCTAGGCAAGTGCTCTACCACTGAGCTAAACCTCTAACCCCTGTATGTATACTTTTCTTAGTGCCAGAAGCACAGCAGACATCATGTGCTCTTTCAGAGTTTAACTGCTCTCTGCAGTGTGGCCAGGGGTCTGTTTCCACATTTCCAGGGTGTGGGAGTGGGAATTTTGAAGTAATGAGACTTTGATCATTCTCTTACAGATGAATGAATGCATGATTCTTGTTCCTGACAGGTTAATACAAACCACAGTTTTTTTTTGTTGTTGTTGTTGTATAATCAACAATAAGTATATTTACTAAAATTATCAAGCATGTGCTCTCTTGATACTTTCATTTGATTAAAATTAATCTGGGCTTAACACTCATGTGGTAATATCCTTCACCTGAGAAATTCACTCTTGGTCTAGGTTAAAATAGGATACAAGATATCTTTTCTGGTTAATTATGTCTAGACTTCTGTAATAAGTACAGGCAATATGTAGTAAAGTGGAGCTATTATTACAGTATTAATTTTTTAATCTTAAAAGTTATGTCAGTATATCCCAGAGATATTGTAGGCTTAGTTCCAGACCATTGTAATAAAGAAAATGTCACAATAAGGCAAGACATGTGCATTTTGGGCTTTTTTATGCCTATAAAATTTGCATATACATTATACTATAATTGAATGTCATATAGCATTGTTTATAAAAAGATGTATCAGATATATCTTTTAGTTTAAAATTCTATATTTCTGAAAATGACCACAGTCACATGAAGTTTTAGAAAATGGTCAATGGATGAGTTACCACAAAAGTGAAGTATCTGTGAAATATAACAGGATAAAGCACACACACACACACACACACACACACACACACACACACACGTTCCTGTAATGGATATTTCTTAGTTGAGCACCATGGTTGCATCTTACAAAAGTCTTTGGGAGTGATAGGGGAATACAGATAAATTCCACTGAAGTCACAGACTCTACACTGTGTGCCATGTGATCACACATCAGATAAAACAGAATTCTGTAAAAAACAAATGATAATTGGATGTGTTATGAAATATTTGTGCACTGTGTGAAGATATGTTGCTGTGATTGGTTTAATAAAGAGCTGATTGGCCAATAGGTAGGCAGGAGATACAGGCAGGACTTCCAGGCAGAAAGAGAGAGAGAAGTAGGAGATGAATCTAGGAGCACAGGGATGCCAGGAGACACTGAGGAAGGAGGATGGGTGGTGTGTGACAGAACATATATTAAAAAAATGGGTTATTTTAAGTTATAAGAGCTAGTTAAAAACAAACCTAAGTTAAGACCGGGCTTTCATAATTAATAACAAATTTCCATGTTGTTATTTAGGAGCTGGCTGGCAGGCAGAGAACGATGTGTTACAGGGATGGGCAGTTCTTACAATACAGGGGGAGGACAATGATACAGCCAGTTTATCAGATTGTTTCTTGGTGGGATGGGTTAGATGTGAAGTATCCCCATGAGGGCTTATGAATTGTTGGGGGAGTTAGGAACTATTTGAAGAGGTTCTAGAACTTCTAGACAGTGAGGTCTAGAAGAAGGAAAAAGGTCACTGAGGGCAGGTTGTTAGGGGTCTCTTGTCTCTGCTCCTTCTGATCCCTCTGCCTTCAGTTGCCAAGAGTTGAGACACTTTTCTGCCACATCTTCCCACCCTCACCCCACTGTTCCAAAGAGCATGGAACCAAGAGGCCATGGACTGATCCCTCAGAAACCCTGGGTCCTGGTTGCAGAGCCATAAGCCAATGAGGCAATAAACCATGGAATAGTAAAATATAATTAATTCCAAGAAGAATATTACCTATGTGAAAGTCCTTTATTTGAAATGAGATGTATATTTAAAATGTTTAAATATGATAATCTAAATCTAAAACTCTGAATATCAACAGAAACTGGGGAGAGTGCCAGGGAAGGAAGGGAAGTGTTTCAGTTACAGATAAAGGGGAAGATGAATTATGATACATCTCATGCTAGACATTGCTTTAAAAGATATGGACGTGCAAAGGGGTGTTGGATGAATAACTACTAAATGACTAAAAGAAGAAAAATAAAGCGTCAGATTTTAAACTAAATATCAAAGTTCATAAAAGTAAAAAGAGAGAGAGAGAGAGAGAGAGAGAGAGAGGAGAGAGAGAGAGGATTCAAGCCTCAATAACGACAAAAAAGGACAAAACCAAGGATTTTAGTTCTCAAACAAACATGAAAGGCATGAAAAGCCAGAATAAGCCAGGACTCCACATAGACATTTACGTGTTTAGATTATTGCTCATGTGTTGCGTACATGTACACACAAAGGAATCTTAGTAATGTACGTACAAGACTTTGACCTTAATGGAAATTAGTTCAGGATACAATGAATAGTCTGCCATTCATTGATTGACAGATGATTCGATCTGCAATCCTAGTACTTGGAAGATTGAGCAGGAGCATCAGGAGTTAAATCCAGTTTGGCAATTGGCTATACAATGTTTGTGGCTAGCCTGAGTTACATGAGGCTATGGTGATATTTTATTTGTACTGAAATGTGATTTTATTTGTATGTTAATAAATAAAGTTGCCTGGGGGTCAGAACTAATAGCAAGCCACAGCAGAGCTGGGTGTTTGTGATGCACGCCTTTAATCCCAGGACTTGGTAGGCAGAGCTAGGTAGATTTCTGTGTGGTCAAAGATACAGCCAGCATTGGAGACACATGCCTTTAATCTCAATACTAACCATAGAAGATCTGGAGGTCTGTACAGACAGGAAATGACAAGGCAGTCATGTGGTTGGTTTTACAACCAATGAGAAGGCAGAACAGAAAGTCTATATAAAGACAAACACTCAGGAAGGAGGTCTCTCTTGGCTGAAGAGGCTAGCTGCAGCAGATGGGTAAGGCTCTTAGCTCTGATCTCCTGGCTTTCTTCTTTGCATTGGTTCTGTGTTTCTTATTTAATAAGACAGTTGGTTACATCTACATGAGGCCCTCTATCAAATATGTAAACAAACAACAAATAAACAAACAGATAGAATGAATAAATAGAGATATATGGAGAATTTGGGTGTTAATATTAATGGAATGAACTAAATAGATTTGAATTTTTTTTAATCCTATGAGCATAGGATATAAATTTTAAACACAACTGTTAGGCAAACAAATCATATTCTGGTCCATAAATAAAATCTCAATGGTTCCCAAGAAGAGGAAAAGTTCCAAACACGATGCATACAACCTGACCACAGGTAACAACATTAGAAGTTTAATCATAATAGATAACTAAAAATGAACCTAACCACTTACAAATTTGAAAGAAAACTGTTATGTAAATTGATGTACAGAGGAAATGAAAACTTGGTTGACAGGCTAGTTATTAACAACAGTGAAAATTCTATACTTCACACTTCAAGGGACACATTTTCACTTAGGCCAGAAGAAAATCAAGAATGTTTCCCTCACTGCTATAATTTATTGCTCTGAACATGCTTTTCATCAAATAAGAAATAGAAATAAATAAATTTAGGAATCAGGATGTATGCCCAAGAGCATCTATATGACAGTCTTTACTAAACTTTTTGCAGGGCTGAGAGATGGATCAGTGATTAAAATACTGGCCACACAAGTGCAGAGACCTGAGCTCAAATCCCTAGTGCACACAACTACCAGATGGTCATGATATCCTGCCTTTAATTCAGGTAACCAGAAGTGGAGACAAGGGAGTCCCGGAGTAAGCTGGCTAGATTACCTAACCGCATTGGTGAGCTTCAGGTCCAACTGAGAGACCCTGCCTCAAAGAATAGAGTAGAGAGCAATTGAGGAAGATTCATGATGTCAGTCTCGAGCTTCCAGATACACATGCACACACACACATGTCCATCACACACATACTGTTATAAAATATTTTACTCTATGACATAGTACAGTAGTATGAACATTCACAGTAGAAACAAAAGTGTCACCAAACTGTGAGCAACAGGCATGAATACTTATTTTATCCTGTTCTAACCTCTATGAATATTTTTTAAAAATTGATTAGCAAACCACAAGTTTACATTACTGTTCACTATGGGTCATGACCTGTGTTGGAACAATTCTAATAATAACATCCTCTTATCCAGAGGATACCAGACCTCTGTAGATACCAGAAACCACAGAAAGCATAGAAACCTTTATGTAAACCTTTATGTAAAATTAACAATGGGCCACGAATACCAGATTATATTGTCTAGTGATGTTGTCAGCCACCTTAGTTTATGTTAATACACTGTATAATGTTCATATAACAAGATTGCCTACCACCAGATTCCTCAAGATACATTCTGTCTTCAGTTGTACTGTAGATAGATTAGTTAGATGATGAAGATAGATAGATAGATCAATAGATAGACTGATTGATTAATAGATAGATGACAAATAGATAAATAGGTAGGCTTATGACATTTAATCTCTAAATTAGTCATGGTAAGAGATTAAAAAACAATAATAAAATGGAACAATTATAACAATATCCTATAGTAAAAGAGGCTGGCTAAAGAAACCCACTCTGCCCCTGGCCAACTGACTTGTGAAACTAACAAATCACAGAGCAGGACAGCAGAACCCTGGCCCCGGGGCCCAGGACTAGGGAAAGAAATATAGCCTGGGTTTGGGACCTGAGCCAGAGAAATAAACACTTTTTCCCCAAACCCAGAACCAAGGAAACATTCCTTGACTCTGAAACTAGTGCCAAAGAAACACTCCTGGTCCCTAGAATCAGAGTCAGTGGAAGAAATGTGCCTTAGAATTAGTGTCAAAAAGCTAAGTAAGGCCAGTGAAAGAAACACAGTTTGGCTCAGATCAGAGCCATCTTTGCTCCTGGTCAACTGACTTGTGAAACTAACCAATCACAGAGTAGGACAGTAGAACCCTGGGCCTCAAGTCAACCCCTGGTTGACTCTACCCCCAAGACATCCTATATAAACTGCCCTGCCTGGTCAGTTTTAAAAAAAGAGCTGTTCTTTTCATCCTGGTAGATGCAGTTACTCTCCTGGACCCCTCCTTCCCAAATAAATCTCTTTCTCAAAAGAGTTTTGAGTGTGAAGATCTTCATTCATTGGCATAGAGAAGATCCTTGCTGAGACATCCCTCAGTGGACAGAGCAAGGGAAAGCTGAAAGAGCTGAAAAAGTAATGCTTTTCTCCGGAGTCAGAGGAGATTGCTAAATTTCTGCAGGGGTTTCCCCTTTTGCAGAGTGAAGCAAAAGAAGCAACATCTTAGGCCAGAGAATCAGAGCTCTGCTAGGAAGTCCCCTTAAGTGGGGGCTGAGCAAAGCCCATCTGTAGCAGCTCTCCAGGAGAGGAGCAGGATTGCTATTTCCTGTGGGGAGAACATCCTCCATCACACCAGGTATAGCCTGACTCTTCTGAACATTCAGAATAGCTTTCCCTGCAGAGCTCCTGGCAGCTCCAGGCCTGACTTTCCCAAACAGTCATGATACCCTTCCCTGCTGAAGTAGTTTCAGGCCTGACTCTCTGGAGCAGTCAGAAAAACTTCCCTTCCAGGGCTGAGCTGTATCTTTGCAGCTCCAGGCATCAGAGCTGTCCTAAGCAGCTCCAAGTGTCCAGGACACCTCTAGGGTAGAGCTGTCATGAGCAGCTCGAGGTGTACAGGATACCTCGTCCTCCAGGGTTAAGCTGTCTCTTTGCAGCTCCAGCCATCAGAGCTGTCCTAAGCAGCTCAAGGTGTTGCCTGATTCCCCAAGTAGTCAGGATAACTTTCCCCAGAGTTGCAAAACTCACATTTTGGTGCCAAAACCTGGGACCAAACCCATAGAGTTTCAACAAATTTACTTACACAGAGTGCCCTTCTCATTTAAAGGAAGTACTTCCTAACTTTTCTTCTACCTATATCTCACACCACCACTCTTATGCTTTGGCTTCTTTATTAAGTAAAATAAGAGTTGCATGATTACAAGCACTGAGATACTTCAACAGTCCATCTAGTAACCAAGATGGCTTCCAAGTGATTATCTGGTGGGTAACTGACAGGGTGAATACACTTAGACAATGGGGCGATGCTTATCCTGAGAGGGACAAAATAGGACATCATGAGATTTTTAGCTCACAAATGCTGTATATATTAAAACTCAATAATAATTTCTTTCTTGACTTTTGCAACCAATGCTTTCATATAGCAGTTGACAAGTAGCTAAAATAGTGGGAAGGAATGCTCTATGAAGCTTATATCTCAGAATGGAGTCTTCAATCACTTCCATCCCTGAGGTAAAGGTTATAAAGCAACATTCTGACCATTTTTATTATAGTCCTGCTCTGCTTAACAAACCACTTCTAGGAACATATTGTAAGAATATGAAGTCATAAAGCCTGAAAGCATATTTATGTCTAGCAAAAGAAGGGAAATAGCCATCATACAATGGCCGCAAGAACACATCTTTGTGGCTGCCTGGATAAATCGTTTTTTGTAGAGTTCCAAACTGAAATCGTGTGGAACTTCCCTCCCCTCAGCCCATCTTTTACTCTAGGAGGAAAGCTCTCAGCAGCTGCCTCTTCAGGAGGGGGTGGTCATGTGACCCAGCCCTGACTCGGAGGTCTACTGAGGAGCATGAGGTGGGGAGCTTTGCTTCCTTATGAAAGATAAAGAGGTACTGCGGGGGCCGGCCCCTCCTTCTGGCATGGAGTGTAGGTTGTGAAGATAGAATCCTGGACTCATGGCAGCCATCTTGAAAGTAATGACACCAGAAGGAAGAAGATTCCGAAGTCAATATACTAAAGCAAAGCAGGAAGTCCCAGGGCATGCACTTTGAAAACGACACTGACAAGCACCAGAACCCACATGCAATACTTCTCATGTGGGCCAAACAAGTCCCTTTGCTGCCCACTCTTAGTCTGTTCTCTATTATTTATAACACACTTCCTAATTGGTGATATAAAGGGGATTTAGATATCCTAAATATTTTCATATGGCTCATTCAAATTGACCTCCCTTTTGTAAAACAAGTGTCCGTCCTAAAAAAACAGACGATGATGTTTTAGGGATAACTTTCCAACTTCTTTCTTAATACACCAGTTAGAACACCAAAGTTCCATTATGTGATTGCTGTATTTATCCATTCTCCAGCTGCTGGGCACTCGTTTGTTGCCAGTTTTTAAATTGCGGATTACGCAGACACAAATATTTTCACATATGCTTTCTGGTTCATTTAGGGGTGCGTTCCTGTCGGAATATGTCATGAGCAGAACTGTCAGGATTGAGTATTATGGTATGGCTCTGCTCCCATCGGCACTTCCTGAGATATCATTGTTCCACTCCTACCAACATTGGGATTTGTTATTTCTTTTTAAAATTAGCCACTTTACATTTTAGTGTGTGTAGTTAACCAGGAGTAAATTCTGTTAAAGTTTCACGTGGATGCTCCCCTTCTCTCCCCGAGTAGCAGCCACAGCCTCATGTGTCCTGCTGTAGTCACACTAGCCTGCACCATGTGGGGCTGGGGCCTAATGACCGTCCCATAGCTGCTATCAAAGCGGTGATGACACACAAATATGTCTGGCTGAAAGAGCAAATGTAAAATGAGGAATTTTGCCAAGAAATAGGGTTTAGAGTTTATCCTGGAAGTGTTGGTTTTGTTTGGGAAGCACGCCTCTCCTATGGAGAGCCTCCACCAGGGAGGGACCAGAGGGGCTGAAAACTGCATTGGACTTTGAGTAACTAAAATGTTAAAGGGCTGAAAATGAGGGTGGATCTAGCCCAGCAGCAGCACTGGCAGGTGAACTGAATAGCCATCTGTAGCCCTTCTCCCAAAGGAAGACTCTGAGGCAAGAACAGGCCTGCCCACCACAAATGAACTCCCGAGGATGAGAAAGACTTCTAGACCATTGTGTGGAGTTGAAGACTGGATTGCCTTGGAGACCCCAAGATGTTAGAGATGCCAGAGCCATTGGGATACCTCTGAGGAGAACGGCTAAGGGGAAATGGAACCAATCTAAGAGAAGGAAGTGTATTGCAGTCAACAAAGATAAAAGGAGTTGAAGATTTGAAGAGCACTTTGATATCAGACATGGAGATGCAGAGTTTGGAGTTTGCCCAGAAGGTTTTTATTTTCTTTGGCCCAATATTTCCTTACTTTGCTCTCTTTCCTCCATTTTGGAATGATAATGTATATCCTGTGCCATTATATGTTGTATGTATGTGATCTGCTTTTTTATTTTGATTTTACATGGGATTATAGTTAAGAGATTGCATAAATCTCAGAAAAAAACTTGGAACTTTAGACTTATAAATAAGTTTGAAACTGTTATAGACTATGGGAGCTTTTGAAGTTGGACTGAATGCATTTATGACTACAAGCCTATGGGGGTCAGGGAGTGGACTGTGGTGATTTGAAAGAAAATGATTCCCATAGAGAGTGGCACTATTAGAAGGTGTGACTATTGGAGTAGATGTGGCCTTGTTAGAGGAAATGTGTCTCTGTGAGGATGGGCTTTGAGATTTCCTACGCTCAAGCGATGCCCAGTGTGGAACACAGTTCACTTCCTGTTGCCTATGGATCAAGATGTAGAACTCTCAGCTCCTTCTCCAGCATCATATCTACCTGTACACTAATTAAATGTTTTTCCTTTATAAGAGTTGCCATGGTCACGGTGTCTCTTTAGAGCAATAGAAACACTAAGACAATATCCACCAAGATAAGACCCAGCAGGCTAAGATTTCAATAAAGGACACCATCTGAGGAATAAGAATTAGGTAGAAATAAACAAAGGTGAAAGTCTTCATAAACACAAAGTTGAGTTTTGAATAATCTTTCTCCCTCATTATACTATGGATGGGGAGGTCTAAGAGACATCCATAAGTAGTGGTGCACGCTTTCCAGAAGAACATAACACACAGAACATCATATGATATCTGTAAGTTTTCATCCACAGTATGCAACATTCAATAAAAATATAAGAAAATAAGTGTTGACCACCATTCCCAAAACAAGAGAAATAAATTAGACAACAGACTGAATTCTACAAGCAACCCAGATATGAGTCATGCACTTCAAAAGAACCATTGTGCAAAGAACAAAATGGAAGTTCTCTAGTATACTAGAATCTTTTTTAAAAAAGGTAATTCTAGGATTGAAGACAGTCATCGAAGTCAAATGTGGAGAGGCAAAAGGCAAAAAACCAGAAAATAATGTAAAGGACACATAGTGATAATGTATAGGAAAGGAGAGACAGAATGGGAAAGAAGTGATATTTGAGAGAAAATGATTAAGAAAAACTTTAAACTAACAATTGACCCTAAACACATATTGTAGTAGGGCTATGACTATCATCCCAGCCAGCCGTTCAGGATGTTGAAGCAGGAGGATCACAAGTTAAAGGCCTGTTTGGGCTATGTTGTAGTTTCATTTCTGTTTCTATGATAAACTACCACAACCAAAAGCAACACATTGGGGTGGGGGGCATACAATTCCAATAGAGTCAATCCATGAGAAGGAGTCAAGGGAGGAACTCAAAGCAGCTAGTCCATCCACAGTCAAGATGAGAGAGAGAATACAAGCATGCCCACCTTCCCCACTCTTGCTTAGCTCAGGGCCCAGCCCATGGAATGGTGCCACTCATATTCAGGGTGTGTCATCCCCCCTCAGTCCTCACAAGTATGCATGTCCCAAAGTCAAATCAATACAAATAATTCCTCATTAAGACTCTTCCCAGATGATTCTGAGTTACGATATACAGATATGTAAAAGTAGCCATCCCCAGCTACATAGGGAGTTTGAGGCCAACCTGGGCAATTCAGCCAGATCCTGTTTCAAAACAAAATAAAAATAAGAAACCGTAGTGCACGGGAAAGCACTAGAATCCAGGAAGGCCCTGTATTCGATTCCCAGCACCACATAGAGAGAGTGCTGTGTCAGGAATGAGAGGAAAGAAGAGATGAGCTCCAGAACTGTTGAAAACTAAAGACGATGAGGAAAGCTTAACATTGGCCAGAGAACACTGCTCAAACAAAGTACGAGGAGTGACAGCCAACAGTCCAGCAGCAGTGTTGGCATGCAGGGAGAGAGTGGGACGGCAGCCTCGAAACGATAGAGCGATCATCAACCTGAAACTCTGGCAATGCTCTTCCAAAGTGAAGCTACAACAGAGATGTCTAAGAATCAACACCCAAGAGCATTTGGGCTGGAGAAATGGCTCAGCACCATGTCCTGCCATGATGATAATGAACTAAACCTCTGAAACTCTAAGTTAGCCCCCATTAAATGTGTTCCTTTAGAAGAGTTGCTGTGGTCATGGTGTCTCTTCAGTGCAATTAAAAATCCTAACTAAGAAACACACCTCCCTCTCGGGTCTTGATGTGTGTTCAATCTACTACACAAGCACAGATACATCAGCTCTCCAGTATCTAGTTTATGACTAGAGAAAAAAAAATGTTTCCAAACTACTTAGCATGTCTTTGTGCCGTGTAGAACCCCAAATTCTAACAATTTTTAAATATTAAGAACATGACTTTTTATTATAAAGAAAAACATTTCTTAGTTCAAGGAACAAAGAAGCTTTTAAAAGCTAACATATATCCATGGCTGAAAATGACTAATCTCTCGAATGAGACAAGTTCAGAATCAATACAGCTTCTCCTTGTTTAGTCTGAGTGCTAAGAAAGTTGTTCACACAAATACGTGGCTGGAACTAGGATTCATTTGCGCCAATGTAATTTACTTTTTTAAATATCAAAATGTGATCCAGCATAAACTTTAAAACAGAATTTCAGTTGACAATTCAATTCAGTTTTTCTTAAATAACTTGAAGAGCAAGTAGTAGCAACTACTTACTTTTTCATCTTTCCAAATATGCCGGTATTTGAGCCGCGTATCTGTTTGGTGCTGGAAGTTTTTATGCACTGTCAGGAGAGCACAGGTGCCTTAGTGAGATTCTGGGTGAGGGATATTCTTTCTTATGTAAGGTAAGAAAAAGGCATATAGCAGTCAGAATAATTTTAATACCAAATATAAAACTTGGGGGGGGGGTCTATATAATACTCCATCAAAACTAGTCTTGTTCTTGGAGCTGCTTGGGAACCCAGTTCGAAGAGCTCAGAAGTAGGAAAGGAAGTCATCATACCAAAGTGTAATGTCCAGAAAACAACAGAACAGGAAGTGGTGTTGGGAGCTGGTGATGAGAAATGGGTTATGACTGACAGTCCACCTTGAGGTCATTCACAACCCAAGTTCTGTAAGCACAGAAGAGAGAAATAACCATCCCCGCAGGGCCAATGGAGCATTATCATTCAAGGTCGGAGATCCAGACAACGGAGCAAGAAGTCCTACCCCAATTGAATAATGTTCTGAATGCAATCCCGAGGGTGCCATCAGTTTGGATGAAAGCCGTCTACCTCCATATGCCTCACAAAATGGACTGGGTAAGTAGCCAACTAGACAAGTCTGGGGCAAGGAAATCCTTCTTCTCTGTCAGTCTACCATGGTCTTTCCTGGATGAGCTTTCAAAAGGAAAAACATTGCACCTTACTGGGGATGCTCAAAGCCACGAATGAATCCATGGCTAACAAAGGAAAGCCAGTGAGCAAAAGACAATGGCCGTGTAATGGAACAGGGTGTAAATGAAACCAGTGGTTTCGGAGAGAGCAGAGTTAATTACTGCTAGGTGGGCTTGTGTGGGTGCTTTGTTTTGTTCTCTTTGGTCTTTGTCAGATAGGAATCAGCAGACTGGAAGAGGGTGTTGTGTGGATAGCTCTCTAATCAGGAGTCCATGAACTCCTTCTGGATCTGCCACAGGCTCACTCTGGGATCTGTGAGTGTGGGCGAGTATTTCTCAACTTCCAGGCTGCTACCTCCAGGCCTGCTTCGTGGTTACTCAGAGAACATGAAATTTGGTCTACTGAGGTCACTACAGGTCACCCAAGTAGGTCTGAGGGAAGTATGAAGTTTTGGATTGTTGCCTCAGGGGTCTGCAGGGAAGGTCATGGCCAAGGCATGGTCTGGAAGTCAGTTTTTGTTTTCATGACAACCGTGAGGACATGGTCTCTCCTTTTCTTCCATCCTTTCCTCACTATTTCTGGTGAACTTTGAAGGGAATTGTCCTTAATTAAGGTACAATCATCAAGACCTACTCTTGTTCTTTTTAGAACCTAGCTTCTTGCTGAGTAGTTGCACCTTGCACTACTGAATGTTCTGATAAGAAAATAAATAGTAGGCACAAGTACAGAGGGCCACCACTATATATGTGCACTTTTGTCCTAAATATTTTAAGGCAGTTTTTCTCATCTTTCATCTATCAGAAGATTATTTTAATATACTTATTTTTTTTCATGACAAGACCTCATCGCCCCAAATAAACTATCCAAACAAATATGCAAATCCAGTGTGGACGATGCGTCATGTAGACGCAGCATCCTTGTGGAAGGAAAAATTTCAAAGCACTACCCAACAGGCTTTCCTCCAACCCAGTTCTTTCATAGCTGTGAAAACAAAACCCTCAGACAGAAGTGAATGTCCCAACGCCTCTCAGTGGGCCAACCATCTGATCCCTTAGGTTTGGTGCTTTTCCATGGCACACACTGTTTTCTTCAATGCGCCTGGCTTCCTAGCAACTCTCTCCAAGGACCACCAACCCGAGACCATAAACATCACATTTCTCCCAGCTTCCTAGAGCACAGGTCTCGCCTTCCAAGTGGAGCTCCCACTTGCCAACTTTGACACATCTTGTAACAATAACTCCTGTGAGCTGCATTTTATGTGATGTGAGACAGGTGTGCAACTGTTGAATACATGTCTCAAGAGAGCTTATTAAAGCAGCTAAGCCAATTAACTCTCATAGAAACACGCAACCTTTTCCAGGAAAATATATCTGAGGTACAGGAGCTTGTGGGAACAAGTCTTTGGAGAGAAGCATGGCCTTTGATCTCAGAGACCCTTTCCCCAGGGCTGGCCTGGTCCCAGAAGGCCAGAAGAACTATTGTAGGTTTCTTCTGATGTCAGGGGTAAGGAGGTTGGCTGTGCCGTAGAAGACTGGCCTTGTGTACAAAGTGAGAGCAGGCTGAGGAGGACAAGCCAGATGAGAAGCAGCTCATCTGTGACACTTGAGCCCAGGGGCTTGACAAGAAGTGCCCAATGGGGCATAAAAAGTGACTAACAGGAAGCCAGGGTGAGAGGGTAAGCATGCTCCACAGGGCCAAGGCTCTGCTTACTAGGCCAAACAGGCCAGAGTTGGCTTTAGATCAGGGAAAAAGTCCTCTCGATCAGGGTCAGGGACTCTCCTCCTCCCAAGGGGAACAAGATGAAGATAGAGTGGCATCTATGAGAGTCATAGTTCCTGAAGGCCCCTTGGCATACACCAAAAATGGCATCTTCCTGTCTGAGGTAGTTGTGTCAAGGATATCTCACTCACAGGACTGTGAAAGTTCTATGTGACTCCTCCCTACCAGGGAAGCCATGTGGACTCCCTGCACTATGTGGTGATCCCAACCAAAGTCTCCTTCCCTACAGAAACCCTGAAAGAGAGAAGGCAGGACTTACTTAGAATAAAACATACCACTGAAGCATTTTCTTGCACAACTCATTTGGGTTCCTGGATCTCTGGCCCCTGCTGAGAGATTCCTTCCCATCCCTCCCAATTCAGTCTGTGTCCTCAGGTACCAGCTCAGGGCAATTTGCAAAGGATTTGGAACCAGATAGGATGGATGGTGGCTTGACTTGCTTGCTTCCTGATTGTATGTTCTCTGAGTATCGATTCTCTCAGCTATTCCCTGAGTTAGGGAGTGAGATGGACAAGGAAACATTTCCCTAGAATCCTTTACAGAGACCCTTCCAGGAAGAGGAATTATTACTGGAGCACCCAAGGGAGCCCGATGCTCACAGCAATCCAGCGCCTTTTCTTGGGTACCCATGGAGATGGGGCAGCAGACCTACTGTGTTCCTGAGCCCCAACATAACATCAGCATCTAGTCTGAGCCAGATGAAATCAAGAAGAGAATGAACCTTGAACTCACAAATTCACAGGCTGGTAGAATGCCTGGAACCCAGACATAAGTCTGGGAAGAAGCTATCAAGCTCTGAGGATGATGCCTGATATTGCAGCACATGTATTCCTTTCTTGGTCAATCTCAAAGCCTGCAATCCCCTTGCTAGTTCCTTCTTCAACTTAGACCAGCACAAGGGTGATTGAGTATTGTATGGCCTGGGATATTGCAGCAGCAACTGTACTTGAAACCTCCTGGTCAGGTTAGGTATGAGCAAAAGGTGCTGGAGTAGCAGAGAGGGTTTGAGTGTTGGTTGTGGTCATGCTGTGTGGAATGATTACTTTTTGCATACCTGGTGATGTCATCAGATTCTAAGCTGCTTGGTAGCAGGGCTATAGCACAGCCAGTCTGTACTCCGTGCATCAGGAATACAGATCACACAAGAAAGTAGTCATGGAAGGAGGACATTAATGAATAGTATACCCAAGGGACTCCAAATTTCTTTTTTAGAGATACGTTTTACCAAGTCACTCTAAGCTATCCCTTGCATTTCCAACATGCAAACCCCTAAGGCATAGCTGTGACAATGGAGGGTGGTGAACGCAGATGGAAGACCTCTGGTAGATGTCCTCCAATACATGGAGGCATTCCTCACTGTAGGTCCCTAGAGGCCAAGTGAATCACTCAAGAGTATATAGAGCGGCATATACTTTAGGTGAAATACATTTAGAGAAAAGCAATTTGACTGAAAATAATTTGATCAATACACAAATTAGATCAAATCAGCTCTTGAACAATTATCCCTCAGTTTCCATAGGAGATAAGTTCCAGTTCCCTTTAGGATAATGGTATAGAATATTATTTTAACTAGGCAACATTTGTTTCTGCTGCAGAATACTATTTTAACCGTGTAAAGGTGTGTTACATTTGTTTATGCTGCATTTGTTTAATTATGTAAAGATGTGTTGCATTTGTTTCACCTTGCCTGCCCAAGGCACCTGATTGGTCTAATAAAGAGCTGAAAGGCCAGTGGCAAGGCAGAGAAAGGATAGGCGGGGCTGGCGGACAGAGAGAATAAATAGGAGGAGAAATCTAGGCTCCAGAGAAGAAGAATGAGAGAAGAAGGAGGAGAGAACAAGGGTCACACCCAGGGCAAGAAGTCAACCAGACACAGAGAAGCAGCGAAAGCAAGATATACAGAACTAAGAAAGGTAATAAGCCCTGAGGCAAAACACAGATGAAGAGAAACAGGTTAGGTTAGAAGAGCTAGCCGGAAATGTGCCTAAGTTAGGCCGAGCATGATTTGAGAGCTGGTTGGTGGCCCCAAAGCAAAAGCCTGGTACAGGATAGCACAATACTTGCTTAGGTCCCGACCAAAAAATGGTGAGTTACTCACATTTAACCTATATTCACCTTCTGTGAGCTTGCCATCACCTATAGATCACAGGTAATGCCCAGTACAGTGTAAACATGTACATGTTCCTGGAGGTGACTAATGACGTTGAAAAAAATGTTTAGAATATTTAGAAATTAGTTAGAACAACTGTAATTGCTTTAATCTAATCTGGATATGTTGGAGAAATTTAACAGCTATGAAATTCAGAGTCTACCAGCGATGTCTCAGGAGTTAATTGCATGTTCTGTTTGCAATCTCTATAAAGTTCAATGACCTAAAATGGCAGGGATGCCCACTGCTCTCCTGAAGTCATCCTGCCCACTTGGTCTTTTACATGTGTCTGTAAAGACGTTTTATTTGGTGTCACCTGCTCAGAGAAACTGTACCAATCCTACCGGATGAGAATGGCATCATTCTTCCCTCTGCTATTCTTTTCCTGACTCTGTCCTCTCCTCTTGTTTCTCAAGCTGCACATCCCTGGAACAGCCTGGAGTCTAACAGAGTTTTGATCCAAGCCTACCCTTGCCAGAAAGATTAGTGACAGAGCCTAGCCTGCATTGGATACTTTGATGGACTTTTGCCATGCTTATATCATATGACAAATAAAATCCATTTTATACCACAGGAATGTACATGCTACTGCATCAAAAACTACTTGCAATTCTGCTGCGTTCTCATGTACTACATGATCAATTATATAAATGCAGTATGTTTACATATACATATATATTTAAAATGTAGTTATTATTGTAAAGAGAGAGAGTGGGAGTGCACCAAAGCATAAATATGGAAAGTAACACAAATATCTAAAGCTATTTGAAGGACTGATTCCCTCATCTCACCTTTACATGAACTCAGGTCTCCAGGCTTGAGTTACCTCACCAGATCTAGATATATTTTTCTAGGAAAGGAGACTGTCTGCCTTTTTTCTTCTTCCCCTTCCTTCCTTCCTTCCTTCCTTCCTTCCTTCCTTCCTTCCTTCCTTCTTTCCTCCACCCTCTCTCTCTCTCTCACTCTCTCTCTCTCTTTCTTCCTTTTGAGGTTATGGAGATTAAACCTAGAGCCTGGCACATATCAAAGATGTTCTTTGCCACTTACTTATTTATACCCTCAATCCTCAAAATTGTAGTTTTCCTCAGTTTCCAAAAGAAGTTCATAGTTACCAAGTGATGGAGCCAACAAAGTACAGACCAAGGCCTTTTCCAGTTCTAAAATGACATTCCTCTTAGAGACTAATGCCCAGCTGGTGACAGTACTGGGAAATCCAGTGACCATTCAGATTGTTTCATTTGTGTGTCAAATCTGTAGTCTTACAGAGCATTGTTTTTCTTTCTAATAAAAATAATGACAATTTTTATCCAGATGTTTGGTGTAGTGTACACAGAGGCAACGGTGGCGCTATAATGTTGGCTCACACTTTTTTGTGGCAGATGCTTGGCTTCTAATTTGACCTGTGCCCAAGTGACATGAATCTAAGGTGAACTTGACAGAAGGGTATCACTGTGGCACCATGGCAGGGTAGATGAAGGTACTGTAGGTGACCCTTAACTCTTGACCAACATCTAGTATGTTCTTCCTACTAATTCAAATGAAACCACTATGATTTTAACTGCCAAAACTGGATCTGAGTGGAGTAGAAGCTGCCTACAACACTTTTCTAGAAAGAGAGGGAGAGAAGGCTGGTAGCCATGTGTGTTTTTCTACATAGAAAGTAGCTTATTGGCCAAAACACTTGAACAGAACAGGAAGAGGAAGTGGCATTGAGCCAAGGCACAGCCAACATCATCCTAGGGTAAATGGGTGGTTTTGTTCAAGTCTTCTTGGCAGCCAGCTGCTGAAAATTAACAGCAAAGTCCAAAATGAAGGGACACAGAACTGGAATGCCAACCCTTAACAGGCAACTAAAGAATAAACTTAAAACCTGCTGCCACCATAAGGTAGGACTTGTGTGATATGAGGAGCTCAAATGTTCTTCCCATATACAATCTTACCACCTGCCAGGACTCCCTGACTTCTTCCTCAGGACAGCCATCGACCTTTGAGTTGTTCTTCAATATCAATTGAAGATTCTTGCTGTCCTTCAAAATAAGATTTCTTGGACATCAAAACGTAAAGTTTGTGACCAACATGTAATTAGTTCTTAACCGTCTTGGAGCACCGGTGGGTGGGTCCCTGTTGTACTCTTTCTGGCTTATTTCAGCCTGGAACTCTTTCCTGAGGCTGGTTTCCTCTTGTATAACTGCATGGCACCAGTAGGCAGGTCTTTGAAGGCTCCGTTGACAAATAGTAAATGTCTTAAGATTTGGGCTGAGGGAGGGTGGGCTCTTCCCTGTCGCTCCATTTTTCACCCGGTTGCTTTATCTACCTGACAGGAAGGCTTGAACTCCTGCCATGTCTAAGTTATACTTCTAAACACTGACTTAATGGCAAGACTCAAAGTGTCATAACACAGCTCCCCGAAGCAATGAAGACAGTCCAGGCCTCGCCGAGAGGTCTGTACAATATCCCATCAGGAGTGGAAAAGGGAACAGAAGGCAGAAGGAGAAAAATAAAAACCAGGCATGTTTAGAAGACACCCGTGGCGCTTCACTTAATCATGTGGAGACAAATGAGCACTCGTTAGGTCGCTGTCTGAGGCTGGAAGGCACCAGGGAGGAGAGAGAGTGGACAACCGTGACCATGACTCCCTCAGCCCTTTATTGGCAGGAATGAAGGGGACTGGGGGATTGCAGCCTGGGCTGGGCAGGGCAGCCTGCACTCAGAAAAACCTCAGTGGGGTACTCAGTTTCGAAGGACTAGACAGTGTCTAAGAAACAATAGACTTTTCATCTAATTTATACGAAGGCTTTGATCCAGATCTTTGGCTAAGCTCCATGTGGGTCACTGAGGAAAGCTCTTTTTAGTCTCTTTTCTTCTTATTGTTAATTCCATAACTGCTAACCAGGCAGTTTTACCGTGTCTATTAGCTGCTGAACTATGGCTTGTAAGGTGTGATGGCCCCTTCTTACCCATAAAGAGCTGTTCTGGAGGAGGAATAAGATATTGTACAGGGAAATTACCTTTGAGATTCATCACATATTCAGTGACATATAAATTAAGATTCTCCAAGATGAAAGAAAAACAGTGCTCTATAAGACTACGATCTGGGGTTGGGGATTTAGCAAGCGCAAGGCCCTGGGTTCGGTCCTCAGCTCTGGGAAAAAAAAAAAAGACAAAACAACAAAAAAGACTACGATCTACTGTGATGTACATGACTGTTCTCTACCACGGGCTCCATCAACCATAATGTTCTACTCAAGTGCATGGTGCCTGAAACCAGGAGTCAGAGAAAACCCTTATTCTCTTAAGTAATTTTTGTCAGATATATTTGGTCACAGTGACGTCAAACATAACTGATTCTTCCTCCCTTGATCCAAAGCATCTCATGTCAGTCTTGGTGACTGACGGTTTATGCACAGAATCCCTGATGTCACTCTGAATTTATCCCTGTTGGTGGAATAAGCCAGTTAGTTCTTTGGCCCAATTTGGACTTAACGCTGTGCGTGCTGGCCTTTGTGAGCCTCCCTGTGGATGCTTGTCCCTGCTCTGTGACAACTCACAAGGTTGCATCACAGCTCAGCAGTGGGTCTGTCTTCTGCAGTCTCCATCTGCTGTGTCCTGTGATCCTTTGAGATCTGCAGAGCGCCCTGAGCATCTCTCCATGTGGCCACCTCCAGACAGCATCCATCCAACTCCTGTAGAAAGCCCACACCCTCGGTGCAGGCCATCTGTGACTCAGCTCTGGATTAGTCATTTTTCCCTCCACTGTCCCCCACGCCTGTCAACAGCCCTCTCCCATAATCCACTGCGTTTTCACAATTCTCTCATCTGTTCCTGCTCTTCCCCCTCCCCCCGACACCCCAGCCCAAGTCAGTGAGATCTCTACTGCTTTTCTCTGCCTCCCATTAGGCTACTGTTCATTTTCCCCTGCATTTCCTTTAGGCTTTTACCAATAGCTGGCTCCATGATGATAAGAATCAGTCTTATAGCATTGGGGGAAAGTGCCATAGCCATATGCTTGGAAAAAACATAGTGCATGTCAACTGCTGAAAGAATGAAGCCATTGTAGTGGAGTGATTCTTGTGTCAGCATTGAATCCCCTCATACATCTACCTATGTTTAGTGTGTGTGTGCACGCACAAACACGTGCATGTGTAAACAACTCACTGGAGTCTGTTCTCTCCTTCCAACATGCGGGTTCTGGAGATTGAATTCAGGTCTTCTAGTTTGGTGGCAAATGCCTTTGGCTGCCCCCCAATCTCCTCATTCTTAATGATTCAATGGACAGGATGAGCATATCCACTGGCTTTCCCAGTAGCCAAGACAGGTTGTAGCATTACTTACTTCGTTACAGTAAAATAGTTTTGCTTCCCAGTTATCTAGGTGTATAAAAAGGAGTCAACAGTAAGAGGTGTCCTCTAATTCATTACCAAACAATTGTGAGTGCTTTGATTTTCCATTTTCAATGCTGTGAGGAAAATTAAAGGTGCATAGAAAATTCAAGATATGTTGGATATAATTCTCAAAGAATAAATAAAAACATTCTTTCTAAAAAGTGTCTAGAAATGGTATTCAGCTCCTTTGCAAAAGTCAATGAGCAAACTTAAATTGATTTCTCTTCTATATTGAAAATGTTGCACATGAAATTCAAGCATGCAATACCACAGTAGGGACCAGGAAACGACATGTACCTGCGGATACTACAGAGCTCAAGCATGGAATTTTTAAGATGTGCCACAGAAAAGCTTTGTCATTGATACATCTGGTAGAGGATTACTATCCAGGATATACAAAGAACTCAAAATCAATCAATCAATCAATAAATCAACAAGAAGACAAGCAACCCAGTTAAAAAATGGGATAGTAACATTAACAGACAGCTCATAAAAGAAAAATACAAATACAGGGGGGAAAATCAGCCTCATTAGCTATCATAGAAATATAAATAAAAAAATGTACCGAGATTCCATCATATCCCAATCAGAATAGCAGTCACTAAGAAAACAAAGAACAAATGCTCGCAGAGGTGTGGATAAAAGGGAATCCTTGCTGGGCGGTGGTGGCGCACGCCTTTAATCCCAGCACTCGGGAGGCAGAGCCAGGCGGATCTCTGTGAGTTCGAGGCCAGCCTGGGCTACCAAGTGAGTTCCAGGAAAGGCGCAAAGCTACACAGAGAAACCCTGTCTTGAAAAACCAAAAAAAAAAAAAAGGGAATCCTTGTGCTGGCAGGCATGTAAGCTAGTCTAATCCCCCACAGAAACAAGTACGGAGCCTTCCCAACAAGCTAGAAATCAGGCTTTCAGAGGATAGAGCTACACCACTCCTGAGCATTGATCCAAAGACTTCTAAGTCTTACCCCAGAAACACGTGCATATCAGTTCAATGCAGTGTGATTCTAGGTTATAGAACCAGCCTGGGTGTGAGACAGCAGAGAAAATAAGGAAATAAGGAAAAGGTAGCATAGATACATGGTGGTTTCTATGTCATCTGTGGTAAAATGGATGCAACTGGAGACAAATGTACTAAGCAAAGTAAGCCAGCCTCAGAAAGATGGAGATCATATGTTTTCTCTCATTTGCAGTCCCTGCTTTTTATAGTCATAGAAAACCATGTTAATATAAATTAAATAAAAGTAGAAATGAAACTATCTAGGTGAACAAAGGAGATTAGTGTTAGAGGGGAGAGATAATGGGGTAGAGAGAGGGTAATATAGTGGGTAGTGAGGGATAGAGGAGGGAATTCACTCAATATAAAATATATACCTTTAAGAAAAATTTAAGTTAAATTTTAAAAATTCCTAAAATTTTTAATGTGCCCTCAGAACATAGTTATTAAGTAAAAATTCCATATTTCAACCAGAGCTTGGTCTTCAAAGGACTCTGCCTTATTTTCTTGGGCAGACTTCATGGTGTTTGAGATTTGGAAAAGGGGAGGGGCCTGGAGGTCAGCACACTCACCTGGCCAGTAATACATGTAGACCTTCCTCCTGGCCTTCATCAGAGTGATCCACAACGGTTCCGACCCATTCCACCAGAGCGGCAAAAGGCTGTCTTGGTTGACCCCAATGTCGAAGGACTTGTTGGTTCTGGAATCCCACATGTGGTTCCCAATCATCTGGTGGACCTCACAATGGCGGCCTGCGGGGATGAGGGAACACATGGTCGCTTTAGTCTTTGTTTTTAATCTTTGTTTAACCTGATTGCAAGAGCTTCTCATGTTCATTTAGGAAAGAGAGAAAGTACCACAGCTTGTCCTTTTCTTAGGTGATGCCATGGGGACAAACAAGATAGCCACCATTGGGTTTGAGGCCAGCCAGGTCTACACACCAGGTTCCAGATCAGCCACAGCAGTGTGATGAGTCCCTGTCTCAAAAATAAAACAGATATCCAATAGTTGATTGAAGGTGGGATCCTTTGCACGAAGCTAAGCCTTTCCAACGGCTCTGTTTTAAGTTACATTGAGGAGACCAGTGAGATGGTTTAGTATGTAAAAGAGCTGGTCACCAAGCTTGAGAAGCTGAGTTCGATTCCCAGAACCTACAGAGTGGAAGAAGAGAACTGGTTCTCTCAAGTTATCCTTTGACCTCTGGTCCTCTGACTTCTGTGTGAGCGAGACACACACACACACACACACACACACACACACACACACACACACACCACATTTTGTCATAGCCTGATAGCTACATATGCACCAGCCTGGAAAGAGTGGATTCTTGTGACAGGTAACTTAGATTCTGCATCCCTTTCAATCTCCTCCTTTCTTGGAAGAGACAAGTTACTGCTTCAGTGGTAAACAATGATCCACCCTATAACATATGGAACCGAAGAGTGCAAAACAGACTCCAGTTGGGGAAAAAAAAAAAAGCAAGAAAACACCCCTCCACATGGAGTGAGGTACCAAAGCGAGGGCTGGTTCTGTTGGACAGAGTTCCATCCCAGAGGAGAAGCCAGAAGTGAAAGACGCAAGCACTGGGACTCTTTGGAACATTAGATTAAATTATTTATTTTAGAGCAATCTGTTACATCTTTAAAGTTAAAAATAACACAAACATTGGCGAGGGCATCAAAAATCGCTGCAGTGTGAGCGAGTCATTTGGCATGGGGTGTGTGTGGGGGGGGAGACACACTTAAGCAAGCCCTCCAAGCAAGTGTAATCAGAGTAGCGTTTTCTGTTTGTTTGCTGATGTTATTTCTTCTAGTCTCCCACCCCCCCAGCCCCCCACCCCCCGTTTTTAAACAAAAACAAAGAGGAACTACCAAGGGCAAATGTTGAAACACTGAACGCCAAAATTTCTAAAAAGAGGAAGCCTTCTCTCCCATCACAGAAAGCCAGACATTCCACAAACCACGCTTTGCATGTGAAGCCCAAAGATCTAAACGAAAGAGTTTTTCCCCAAAGCTGTAGCATTAGTATTTTTATCCCCACTGAGGATTTTGCTTATGAACTAATAAAATTTCAAAGTGAAACAGAACAGAGACGCTAGACTCATCAAGCAATTTCTCCATGGTTAAGGAATTTGACTTGCACTTATTGAACACACACACACACACACACACACACACACACACACACACACCTATCTACTATATACTGCGATAAGCATAGAGAGTCAAATGTGAAGCATGGTCTCCATCTTCAAGTGGTCTTTAATTTAATACCCAGCAGAGGGTCTTTGCATAAACAAGATGTGCTTCCAGGGACCCAGGAAGCCAGGAAGGGGACCAGACTGCAGCTTCCCTTCAGACTGGTGACCATCAGTGATGCCTCTGTCGCTAAGGAGAAAGGGGAGTATGGTCTGACTAGTTCATCAAGTAGAAACGTCTTTCTTCTTGATTAAAAAGGTTTAGTTCGGGAAAGTTGAAGCTCATTAAGGAGCCCCCCCCGCCCCACCCCTCCAGCAAAAGCGCTTATGAGTTCTTTAGAACAATGAATTCAGACACTTCTCTTCTTCATGTCTGTTCGCTCATGTTTCCATGAGGCCATTATGAGAATGGCCACTGCAAAGGTACTTCCCAGAAGGTGCTCAGTGCCAAGAAGCACAAAACAATCAAATTCGATTTCTAAAGTACTTTAAACAAGCGCCGGACGCTACGTCCCTGGGCAAGCCCCTCTTCCTTCACCTCCGTCCCCAGTGCGCAGAATCCCGAGTCCAAACCCTTCCACCTTCCTCGGCTCTCTGCGGTCTAACTGAAAAGTTAGGAGGGGCTTCCTGGACGCTGTAAAGCTGTTGTGTCTGGATTGAGAGGAGGGAAGCAGGGAAGGAAGAAGGAAGAGAGAAAGAGAGGTAGGGCCTGGAGAGCCTTTCTGGAGGATCCAGCCATTCCACAAAGAACCACCTCAGACTCAGCTCCAACGATGGGTTTTTTGGTGGCCTGCCCTTACTGTTCAAAGGCTGAACAGCAGGTGCTGAGCCAGTCCCCAGGGTTAGCCCTTCGTTGCAGAAAAAGCTGCCTTTCTGAAAGCCAGCAGGAGGCTGGACGTCCCTAGCCCATCTGCCCCTCTGTCTTCTCCCCCAGCTCAGCCTCCTCTGCTCCCAGGAGCCCAGCGAGGCTGGCGGCGTGTGCTTGGAGCAGCCTGATGCCTGACTCCAGCAGATTTCTTTACCTAGCCTCCCTCTCTCTTGCAACTCATTCTTGCGATTTTATTGCAGGGGTGTGTGTGTGTGTGTGTGTGTGTGTGTGTGTGTGTGTGTGTGTGTGTGTGTGAAAGTGGTAGCTGAGAAAACAGAACAGAACCAAACAAAACACAGTGTACCAGCTTCACAGCCTACATAGTGCTTCATCTCCATCTTCCCGCCTGACCCATATCTATTTTTACACCTCAGCCCAGGGCTTGATTTTTCTCCGGTTTGTGCTTTCCACAGAGCCTTGCTATGGCTGCCTCTCTGGAACAGTTACTCAAAGCGTTAGGAGAAACTTTCTGCAGCCCAGCTCTTGGTATTTTCCAGTAACGATGCAGTCTTATTTAATGTGTTCTGGTGCCATGGTACTGCCAGAGGCTTTCTAGCCCTGCACCAACTTCCGTATTTCCACTACTGTGGAATTCAGCAGCCTTCACGGGACACAGGAGAAAAGAGGCTCTGTGAACTGTATCTGTCACTGGTGGTCGCCAGAACTTTCTCTTGGCTAAACTTTATCCAGGCTCCTCTTCCTCTGAGCCCTCTGTTCAACCATACCTGTCTTCAGCTTCCCTCTTGTGGAGTCCAGTTTAAGAAAGAACACTGCTACTTGGTTTGGGGAGAAACCCAGACCCCCATCCTCGCTTGCTTCCCAGTTGTGATAAAACACTGACCAAAGGCGACTTAGGGGAGAAAAAAAGTTTGTTTCATCGTGTAACTTCTAGGTCACCATCTGTCCCTAAAGGCAGTCAAGGCAGGCACCAAAGACAGGAACCTGGAGGCAGGAACTGATGCAGAGGCCATGGAGGGGTGCTGCTTACTAGCTTGCTCCCCATGGCTTGCTCAGCCTGCTTTCTTATACAACCAAGGCTGAGCCCTCCCACCTCAATCATCAATAACAAAAATATCCACATATATTCCAAATACTAGGTGGGATATATTAAGAATTCCTTATCGCTTATCAAAGAGTCAGGTGTAACTGCATGCCCTGATCACCTCACTTGTTGCTATGAAGATCATCTCTTTCTTTTTCCTGTCTGTAGTCACAGCAGGACTAAGGGGCAGCCCAGAGAAACACACATAAGGCACACGAACATACAGCCTAGTCTGTCTGGAAGGGTCCAGGAGGGCTCTTCAGAGAAGCCAGGACTTGACAGGTAAGTGAGGTTTCTCCTGCACTCCACACAAAGATGCATAGAAAGGGGCTAGGCAGTGGTGGCACACGCCTTTAATCTCAGCACTCGGGAGACAGAGCCAGGCAGATCTCTGTGAGTTCGAGGCCAGCCTGGTCTACAGAACGAGATCCAGGACAGGCACCAAAGCTACACAGAGAGACCCTGTCTCAAAAAACAAAAACAAAACAACAACATAAAAAGATGCCTTAGAAAGGAATGAAGAGGTGAGACACGGGTTATTTCTTAGGACAAAATAAAGATGCTTGCTTTTCTTTTTTTTTTAATCACACTTGCTGATGAAAATAAGAATGTGACTCACTTGCTTTGAACAGAGCGGTACCCTCAAAGCTGTGCTGCCTCAGCACACTAAACAGATCCAAAGCTGGACTCCCTCAAGATCCTGGCAATAAACAAATCGTGCCGTTTCATTTAGGGCTGTCCAGTGGAGAGGACTAGAGTGGTCAATGGTGAAACCACACAGAGGTCATCATTTCCATCTCCCAGGACTAAAGAGCAGGAGGAAGGGTGTCATCATCAAGGACCCTCCTCTATCTATCAAAACCCCTTTCTGTAGGATGTAGGTCCGCTGTGAAGAAAGAAGTCCCACACACATGGACAAACAGAATCCAAAGGCTTTTAAAAAGAAATTTACATTGATAGCTTTAACAGAAGTTCTTAATATCAGAGACCACATGGGCTGTGTATCCCCTGGACACAGACATGTAAGTTTCAGGGTACCACTGGGCACATCTCTGACAGAACTGGAAGGGGCCTCAGGTGGCTCCTTTCCTCCGGGATCTCCTAACACTTGATCCATGGGGTATGAGTTAGTGCTCAGTCAAGTTGTCCTCCTTTGTGCAAGGTTCTTTTTTTTCTCAGTTTCAGCTAACTCAAAACCAACTGCAGCCTAGAAACATGGAATATTCTAGAAATAAGTAATCTGTAAGCTTTAAGTTGCACACTGTTCTATGGCTCACTTTCAACACAAGCACCGTGATACTGAGAACGTCGATGGATAACATGGTTACTAAGTAACTAAGAAGGAGGCAGTGTATACAGCAAGGAAACACTGAACGAAGGGATGTCTCGCATCACCAGTGGGAAAGAACGTGGGGGTGTGGGAGTTCATCACATACCCCCAGCCGTAATGCAGACCGACTTCCTAGAGATCCATGAGAAACATGAGTGCAATGCAGTGAGAAAGGGCAGGAGCCGGGGCCCCAGAGCAAGCCCAAGCGAGCTCCCCAACAGGGCTGTTATTACAGCTGATTGTGACAGTCCCTCTCTCATGTGAGTTGTGACTGTTAGCCTCTTCCTACGCCTGGTTTATAAACCATACTTCCTTCTAAGTCTGTCTGGAGGAAGTAGCATAGAGTGCACAAAGTTTAATCCTGTCCAGTGTTATGACAGGCATCCACTGGAGATCTTCGAGCACAATCCACACTTGATGGGCCCCCCCCACACACAAAAAAAAGATGTGGTATGGTTTTCGTGACTACTTTTAGGTGATCTATGAATCTATCACCCTCAAGCAGTGGGGGAATTCAAGGGAACAAATCAGGCCGGAGTACGAGGGCCAGAGTTCAAGTCCGCAAGAGGAGCCATTACCCCTGGGGTATCTTGGGACCAGAGGCTGGAGTGAGGGTATGTTGGTGTGGAGTTTATAACAGAGTGGAGGCGGGGTGGGGCAGGGGAGTGGGGTGGGAAATGGAGCTTGGCTGGTGTTTGCTGGGTAGTTTAGCCGCCATTACCAGTCCTTGGCCACCTTGAATGTGTCCCGTTCTACTTGCTTTGGCCTTGTGGCATTCGGCGTAGCTCTCAGACACAGAGACACTTCTGACATTTGCTTTTCAGGTGGGGAAACGAAGGGGTCACAGCGGCTGAGTGCTGGGGTTGGGTCACCACACCCAGCGAGAGGGCAGAGCGTTGAGGTCAAAATGAATCTCTCCCTCAACCTCTGCGGGCTTGCCGGCACCAAAACCTACCGCCAGCCCACCCAGTCCTCCAAGCATTGGCCACTTTCACAGCAATTGTCTCAGACACCAAGCTGTCCACGAGGAGGCACACAGAACTCCAGAATACCAGACAGACTGTGATCTCCCACAACCAACGCCCCCCGCCCCAGCACCCATGTAAGTACCTCTTGAGGGTGGGATGCTGCCAGACAAAGGAGACCACGATCTCAGGTTTTCTTTCCCTCTGGAAAGAGTCCAACTGTGGAAAGAGAGGCTCCCAAAGTTCTGAAATCTGAGGTCTCGGGTTAATGCATTTTAGACACTGGTCATATATACATGTTCCCTTATGCTGACATGGTGCCAAGAAATATCTTTAAATGTCCAATTCTCAGCCAGGCAGCTTAAGGATATGTTATGTAAGTCAGATCGCTACACATTAGAGCCCTTGTAGCACACATCCTCAAGCATTTGGGAGGCTAAGGATTAAGTTAGACTCTGTTTAGGTTAGTGAACTTTTCGAATAACTTCCTTTCAGCCGAGACATGTAAAAGAATTGACCACGCTTTGCTCCAAGCACTGAACTTACAACTTGAAATTTGCATTACATATCACCCCGGTTGGGAAATAAAATCCTATTTTCTTAACTTGTCCGTAGATGGAGTTTAGTATGGCGAAGGTAGAGAAGTCGGTTTGCATGAACCAGGCAAGGTTAAGTTGAAACAGGAAGCTCGCAGTTTGTGCTTCTTTCAAAGTGCCTACTGATGTGTATGCCAGACGGGGTCATGATTAGAGTGAGTCACAAATATTGCAAGTCCAAGATGGCAGGATTTGATTATAGTGTGAAGTGTAAGGACTAAAAACAAAACAAAACAAAAAACACCCAAAATGTTAAAAGCGATTTTTCCTTGGAGACATTCACACCCATAGTTTTGAGGTCACCAGGCAAGGTGGTGGGGGAGCATTGTTTCGTGACTCCATAGGGCCCAGTAGCTTCAAGCAATTTCCTAATGATGAAAACATGGACTTCTGCTTTGAACCTTTCTACTTTTGGAAGGTTTGGTTTTAATCAAAGCCTGGAGATACAGCTCAGTGATAAAGTCCTGGGTTCAATCCTCAGCACAAGAGAGGGGAGGCTGAAAGAAGTCTGGGAGAACTGTAGGAACCAGAGAGGTCGAGGACACCAGGATAACAGGGCCCGCAGAATCAACTAAGCAAAGCTCACAGACTGAAGTGGCAATAAGGGAGCCTGTATGGGGCTGCACTGTGCCATCTGCATACGGGTTGTGACTTTTTTTTTCTTTTATTTTTTTGGTTTTTCAAGACAGGGTTTCTCCATGTAGTTTTGGTGCCTACCCTATAACTCACTCTGTAGACCAGGCTGGCCTTGAACTCATAAAGATCCACCTGGTTCTGCCTTCCGAGTGCTGGGGTTAAAGGCATGCACCACCACCGCCCAGCTCGTGTTATGGCTTTGGGCTTGGTGTTTTGGTGAGACTCCTGACAGTAGGAGTGGGGGGGGGGTCTCTGACTCCTTTCTCTGCTCTTGGGACCCTTTTCCTCCCCCTGGGTTGCCTCACCCAGCCTGGATATGAGGATTTGTGCCTAGTGTTATCATACTTGTTGTATTAGGTCGGTAGCCCTGGGAGGTCTGCTCTTTTCTGGGGGAGAGGAGAGGTGTGTGGAGGACCTGGGAGAAGCAGGAGAAGAGAACACTGCAGTCGAGATGTATTGTCTCAGAGAACAGCAAACATAAATACATAAATAAGTTTCCAGACAGTAAAATGCACTGCGATCTCTGGGCAAACTCGGAAAGTGGCTGAGTTCATCACAAGTGAAAAAGGATTTCTTTGGGCCCGTTGGTGTCTTCTCAAACAACAGTAAGGGGTTTGGAAGGAGAAATCATTCATTTTGATCACCTGTCCTCCCATAGATGGAACTCAGCCAACACCTGTACCCTGGAGTTCCACCAATGGCCTTCCCCTGTGGTAAAGCTGCCAGCTTCTTCTCTGAGGGGCTCAACTTCTCTCTCTTCCCCAGGGCCATCAGTTCCCTCAAACTTATGGAGATGGTGACTTGAGACTCCCAGGCTCCTGTCCCTCCAACACTGCCTGACTGGAAGAGGTGGATCCCCCTCTTGCTTCCCTAGGACGGGAGGCCTCAAGCTGGAGGGAGTTCTCCAGCTGTCTGGCCTAGGGCAGGAGTCAGTAGTAAGGACAGGGAATTTAATTAGTGAAGAACAAGGCAGAGTTAGGTCTTGGATCCAAGCCACATTCTCCAGTCAAGCTTTTAATTGGTCCATTGGGTGATCTCTAAAAAGGATGATCAGATTCCAAATCGTCACCCAAGTAACCCGCGACACTAGCAATTGGTAGATCAAAGCCAGCTCTTTTAGGAGGGTAAACTAACAATGACTTCAATCAAGTATTGTGAACCAGCCAATCAGCCAAACACTCTCCCCTTAATATAGAGAGAAGCACATGGAAGAAAAGTCTTGTTGGTTGTTTATTAAACAGCAGAAATGCCATTTCTCACAGTTATGGAGGCTGAGAAATCTGAGATTGAAGGCAGCAGATTCGGGGTTTCCTCACACAGAGGAAAGGGTGGGGAGGGGTCTCTCTTGGATCTGTTTTCTTTCATCAGAACACTAATCATATCTGAGGGCTTTGCCTTCCTCAACTATTCACCCCCAAAGTCTCTACCTCCAAAATCATCTCCTCAGAGGTGAGGGCTTTAAGGGACATAAAAATTATCATGACCCCGTGAGATTGATCATTGTTTCTTGTGCTAGCTTGCTTTTAATGACCAGGTAGGTGAAGCCAAAACAGTGGTCAGTCTTGGTTAGCTATTTCGCATGATTTCGGAAAGACACTGACCAATTCCTTGTGAATTCTGAGGGTTTTCAACACTCTAAAGGAAAATGCAGCACCCCTACCCCTGCAGCCTCCCAGATTTGGGCTGATTTCATTGTTCTTTTATCTGGGAGGCCGCAGCAGGGAATGTGGCCCTGTAGCTTCAAAGCCAGTCTCCAGATGACTTGGCTTCTGATATTTTTTAAGATTAAAAACATGCAGAGCTTTAATTATGACCCAGATTGTTGCACCCTACATTTATTATTGTTTTTGTTTTGTTTTGTTTTTCAAGAGAGGGGTTCTCTGTGTAGCTTTGCACCTTTCCTGGAACTCACTCTGTAGCCCAGGTTGGCCTTGAACTCACAGAGATCCGCCTGCCTCTACCTCCTAAGTAGTGACACATGCCTTTAATCCCAGCACTCAAGAGGCACCCTATATATTTTTAAAGTAAGTTCATTGAAATGTTTTTGTGTGTGTGTGTGTGTGTGTGTGTGTGTGTGTGTGTGTGTGTGTGTGTCCATGAGTGCCATGGTGCACATTGGCAGCCAGAGGACAGGTTCCCTCCTTCCACCAGGTGAGTTCCAGGGATTGAACTCAAGTCACTAGGCTTGGCGGCAGACCCTCTCAGCCACTGAGCCATGTCATCGCCCCGAAGAAAGCTCATTTTTGTCAGCGTGATTCATTCAGTTTGTTGATGCTAGATGTTGTGAAGTTGATATAATGCTGGCCTAGCTAAGCTCACAGTCTCAGGCCAGAGACTCCCATAACACCCGACTAGCCTCTCTCCCCGTAGTCAGGAGTTAACAGCATCCCTATAGCTAACATCAGCATCATAGCCCATTGTAGCCACAGCTTAGATGTCCCAGTCAGTGACTAGCATTGATCAGACTAGAAACAGCTGTACTTGGAGTAGACACGGGACCAGCTTAATAACATGGATATATTGTGTTTCCTGGGTGCAGTGCTGAATGATAATTTGCCTCAGGGCTGAGAGACTTAACTCGGTGAGCAATTCAGCACTTTGGCAGGTGTGGGAAGTGTCTTTTTGTTGCACTGATAATTTCAGTATTTCAGTTAAAGGGATCCATACAACTGAAAAGGGACATCGTGTGTGTGTGTGTGTATGTGTGTGTGTGTGTGTGTGTGTGTGTATGTGTGTGTGTGTGTATGTGTGTGTTGGTTTTTGTTGTTGTTTTAAGCTAAGGCAGCATGAGGAAGTATGAGAACAGGAATTCAGGACCTGTGAGTAAGCTGTGGCCTCACAATACTTTTGGAGGCCAATAGACCGAAGCTGAAATCCTATCCCTGTTACTCACTAGCCCTGGGACCTCACCCAATCCGCTGAGCTTCACCAACCTTAAGTTTTCCCATCCAAGAGGTCTTGTCTTTCCTTTCCTTTCCTTCCCTTCCCTTTACTTTCCTCTCCTCTCCTCTCCTCTCCTCTCCTCTCCTCTCCTTTCCTTTCTATTTTCTTTAAGCTCCGAGGAACCCAGGGCCTTGCACAAGCAATGTCTCTACCACTGACCTATGCCTATAGGTCTAATTGCTTAATTGAGAAATAGATATCGCCTCGCCTTCTAGCAGGGTTAAATGATGGTTGGTAGATGCCCAGGGTAACACAGGGCATCTGATGTCTATATACCGTTAAAGGACTGCCTTATTGAGCAGGGTGTACTTTTAAATGGTATCCAGGAGAGATGGTGATAGGCAGTATGTTTTTTACATGGTATTTACGTCCCAATCTTCCTGAAGATAAATCAAAGAAGCGTTACTACCCACACTTTACTCCGGACAGACTAAGAGAAGCTAGAATAATGGAAAGGAAATGCCAGCTAGACTCAGTAACTGACCAGAGGGCTCAGCATAGCTAAGAAGGCATCTAGCTGCCTGAGATGTGAGAAATGTCTGGCCTGACACTGCCCTCTACTGGTGGTAAAAAAAAATCTCCACTCCTCTCTGGTAGCCAGATTCCAGCTTGTTGAGCCTTGCCGCCTTGTCAGCTTTTCATTTCCTGTCTTGAATATTCCTCAAGATTAGCTTGGGACTATGCTACACATGTCAAGAGTACTGACCCAGATAGTTCCCGGAGGCCACGGAGGACAGTGTTGGTACTTGACTGGTTTTGACTCAAGTCATCATTCTGTGTCCTTACTCTCTCAACCCACCACTCTAATCCTTCCTGGGCTTCGCGTTCTTTCCCAGGACGTTTAATTCTGGTTGTGTAGTTGGGTGTCTGGCCCCTGATGTCCTCCCCTTCTCTGGCTCCTTCTCGATCACCCTTCCCAGATTTTTCCCTCTATCTGTTCTCTCTGCCTGTCAGCCCTGCCTATCCTTTCTCCTGCCTTGCTATTGGTCAGCTCTTTATTAGACCATCAGGTGTTTTAGACAGGCACAGTAACACAGCTTCACAGAGTTAAACAAATGCAACAGAAATAAAAGTAACACACCTTAAAATAATATTCTACAACATCTGTATTTATAAAATCTCATCTTTGATCCTTTTCTATTTTGTTGGACATTCAAAAATTGAATTATGCAATGCTAGAGTTCAGTGGATACTTTTAAGAACCTTGATAAACACTTCTCAGTGGCTCCTCCAAAAAGGGTGCGTCTCTATATCTACTCCCTCAAGTAAATCATTTCACCACCTTCTCTGCCTTCTTGGATTCTATTACTTTCAACCTACAGCTTTAAAGACCAAAGAATTAAAGTGAGATTACTTTGTTTGTTTGTTTGTTTATCAAGACACAGTTTTTCTGTGTAACAGCTTTAGCTGTCCTGGAACTTGCTTTGTATACCAGACTGGCCTCAAACTCACAGAGATCCATCTGCCTCTGCTGAGTGCTGGAATTAACGGTGCCTTGTGCAAGATTACTTTACTTTTTACTTAACTGTTTTAACTGCATCAAGACCCTGTAGTCCTTCATTTGGATAAGCCTTTGGTGGTCACTGTGACCATTGGTGAAATCTGAAGATTTGAATGTGTTCCCTGAGTTTTCCAGTAAGGGAGTAAGTAAGTCCCCTGGGACTCATTCTCAAAAGGCAGAGTCAACATTAAAAAGGCCACTAGGGACATTCTTTGAACACTTGCCCGTTCTTGTGGTATTTACTGTTTTCAAAGTATGATGTCAGGGGTGCTGGGAAAAGCATAAGGATGTAGATGTGACAGGATCCCAGCTTTGGGGGGAGGGGCTGACAGTATCATACTGGTAAATGCCATCCAGGGAACATGTGAAAAATACTAGGAAAGTACAAAGGATACATGAGGGCCTGTGCTGATCACCTATTATGGAGGACCCTGATGATTGTAGTTCTCATAGATCTGAAGAAAATAGATTGGAAGGAGCCATACTCTAGTGAAAAGCCAGGAATTCAGAAGCTTTTGTTCATTTGGAAATAATACAGGGACTCAACCAAATTGTTGATCATCTCCGAAACAACATATGAAATGCTAGTGCTTCGAGCCTGTTCCAAGCTAAAGAAATACGCAAGATGGAGTGTGCTGGGGACACACCTAATAATAACGGGTGACAGTGGCAACTTTCACTACACGCCAAGCTCTGTGCTGAGAGAGTTTCAGAATTCTTACCTGATAGCAGCATTCTGTAGCAGATATTTAACATGCCAGAGAACTAAGACTTGGGAGAAATAAGCTCTGCTTTCTCCATCATTAAGTGGTAAAGGCACTGAATTTCAAGCCCTGTGGTATCTTGAAGTATTTTACACTGTTTTTCAGCAGAGCTTGAGGCTGAACTCAAAACTTCAATCATGTGGTCTAAGCACCCTACCTACTTAACACCGAGCTCCGCCTCTAAGTCTTCTGCACTTGACCTTACTGCTCTAGGCGTTCTATGGTTTGGAGACCTAAAACAGGAGAGCAATGTTGACCATTTTCTTTGAACCACGTCACGGAGTGTGTAACTGCACAAGCTTTGCACTGAAGGAGATCCACAGTGCACCCCAGTTTCACCAGTTACCTGCCGGTCATCTCGAATGACTCCTGGTGTCTTCATCAGAAAAGGAAGAACATGTAGTCCATGCTTTTGTTAGCTCCGCTGCCTTCTTGTTTCCACTCAGTGATGACTTTGAAGCTGGAACTGTCACTTCTCCGCACTGACAGGAAGTAAATGATCCACCCAAAGCATTGCTGAGTGACACATGGGTCATCACGCAAGACTCTTGAACAATCCACTGGACCCAGCACTTGCTCCAAAACCTTCCCAGGTCCCCTAGTCTTGCCTTGTGCTTCCCAGAACTCTTCTCATTCCTCACCCTAGGGTGTTTAGATTGGGGTCCTGACCACACCCTAATCTGCCCCAGCCTCAAAAACCTCTCCGTTTTCTCTTTGCTTTGTCAGAGGAGGTCAGCGAGTCCCTGGTCCCAAGTGTGCAAACCCTCAAGCCCACATCCATCTCTGTGCTTGAACAAACGAAGATCAACTCCTCTTTTCAAAGTCAGGGCATGACCAGGGTCTTAGGTAGAGGTTCTACCGCTGTGATAAAACATAACGACCAGAAGCAACGTGAGGAGCGAAGGGTTTGTTTCAGTCTACATCTCTCGGGTCACATTCCATCACTGAGAGAAGTCAGGGCAGGGACCTGGAGGCAGGAACTGACGCAGAAGCCGTGGAGGATGCTGCTTAACGGCTTATTGGCTTGCTCAGCCTGATTTATTATATTACTCAGGGTTACCTGCCCAGGGAAGGCACTGTCCCATTGTGGGCTAAGTCCACCCACATCCATCATTAATAAAGAAAACGTCCTACAGAGTTGCCCCCGGGCATCTGATGGAGGCATTTTCTCAAGCGAAGTTCTGCTTCCCAAATAACTCCAGCTTGTGTCAAGTTGACAAAAAAAAAAAAAAACTGATGAGCACAACCATATAAGGCATGCTGTTATTTCTTTTAAAATCAGGGGTACAACTTATGAAAATGGACATGTATTGTTCGCTGACTTAATGGCAGCTCTTATTTTCCTAAGTGGAGAACTCAGACCTTTCCTGTTCTCTTCCTTCCTACTCCTCCACAGAGCCTATGTTAAGTGGTAGAACAGCCTCCTTTATGCCTACTGTCCCAGAGGAAAGCATTTTATCGCACAACTGGGAAGGAGCAGACTCTTCATCAGACTGTGAGCCTACAAGTTGTCAACACTTGGTCCAGAAACGAGGCAGTCTCTAAATGGAACGTCTAACAATGACTAGGAAGCTTGAGATGTGTTTTTGATTGGGGCCGTTGAGGAGCAGGCGTCTCTCTCCCACAACAAAGGTACTCGGCACCCCCACCAGCAAACACAGAACAAAGCTGGGCTACATGAGAAAAGGGACCAGGGCAGGCACTGGCTGCTCTTCTGTAGGACCTGGGCTCAGTTCTCAGCATCTACATGATGGCTCACAACCATTTATAACTAGTTCTAGGGGATCTTATGCCCTCTTCAGACCTCCATAGACACTAGTCACATACATGGTTCATAGACAAATATGTGAGTAAAACACTCAGAATTATTTGTATAATTTCCCCACTAATGCTCTTGCAGTAGGCACAACTATTACATTCTTTTAAAATCAGTGAGTAGAAAGAAGCGCAAAGAAGTGGAATGGTCTGCTCACATCTTCAGGAGAGCAGCAGCCATTCTAACATGGAGGTGGGGCTTTGGAGCTGTGTGATGTCCTGCCTCCCCCATGGGGCCACATGAGTCCAACCTACTCCATACCAGTCTAGAAGGTGGAAGGACTTTGCCAAGGAGCAGAGCACTCCTGGGAACCGATAGGCTGCGGCCGCTGAGCTCTGAGGAATGGTGTTGATGTCCTGAGTACTGTTGCACGGAAGGGGTCTACAGATAATTGACAGAGCCAGCTGAAGCGTTTTCAAGGTGACTGAAGAAGTTATAATAAGGGCTGAAACGTTTTCAAGGTGACTGAAGAATTATAATAAGGGCAGTTAGCACAGGCCTAGGAAACATCGAAATTAAGTGAAAACAGTAAATACCCCACCTCAGCTGGTTCCTTTTGCCCCCCAAAAGCCTCCTTTCTGCTTTTACCATCACACACATTCTATCATTTTCTTTTAGTTCTCTTTGCTTCCTTCCATGAAGGTCCCCTTTCTAGTTTCGTGACCTGTACACCCCCTATACACACACACACACACACACACACACACACACACACACACACACACACAAACATTAAAACGTAGGATCCACATATGAGAGAAAATGTACAGTGTTTGTCTTTCTGAGTCTGGTGTATCTCACTAAGACAGTGGTCCCAGTCACACTCATTCTCCTGCATGCATGTGCATGTGTGTACTGGGCAATGGTTGCTGGGGGTCCGCCCCCACTTTTTCCCCCAGGGTTCTCTTGAGCAGGGAGAAGTGAGGACTGTGTAGATAGAAATACAGAGGAGAAAGACAGACAGAAACACAGGATAGCCTTGGAAGGGCCTGGGTCAAAACCCACCAGCCCCTTCTGCCTCTGCTAAAGGGCTTTTAAAGGAATGCCAAGGGGTGGAGCAAAAGACCTCCCCCAGCACAGCCAAGTGCAGACCGTCCCAGACACCTGGTGACCACGCACATGGTCAAGCCATCCCCTAATGCAGCCCTGCTGTGTAAAGCAAGCTTGGATCTCACTAGGAAGCTTTTGTGGGCTCCAAAAGACAGTTCATGGTTAATTTTTAACCATCAACTGAAAGGACCAGGCAGACGCCATCACAGGCTGCTCAGTCTTCCTTCAGAAATCAGGCCTCAATTTCAGTTTCCTGAGACTTGAGCAAGCAGTGTCTGGGAGAGCCATGAACAAAAGACATAGTCCTTGCAGTAGCTCCCTTTCTGCATGTGCTCTGACTGCTCAAAGTTCAGTCAGTTGTTTACTGTCTGGGACCCCTCACCAACTTAGAGCTACGTGCATGGGTCAATGTGACAGCCTGGACCACAGAGTCAGCCCCCACTGTCAGTACGTGCTAGGCCAGCCAGCCTCCATGGCAGCTCAAGGACAGAGCCTGGGACTTGTCCAGGTCTGCCCAAAAATGGGTAACTGTAACCTCTAACTAATCCTAGCCAATTAAAAGTTACTAACATGATTGCCGTTCACATAAACTAATCTTAAGTCTGTTCCTATGTAGTCTGTAGACCCCAAGCCCCCCTTGCTTTAAAAACCCTGCCCCATTGCTCCTCAGGGTCTCTCCTGCTCTGCTGCTGCATCAGACAGACAGAGAGCCCCGAGTTAACTCTTTGCTTTTGCATCAGATTTGATCTCTTGGCAGTCTTTGGGGGACTCTGGGTACAACACAACTTGATACATGCTAGAATCACCCCAGAAAAGAATGACTTAATGAGGGATTCTCTAGATCAGGTTGGCCTAAGGGCCTGGCGGTGAGGGATGCCTTGATCACATCAGTTATGCTGTGAAGGCTCACCCATTGTGGACGGTACCCTCTCCTGGATGTAGGTCCAGAACTGTACAAACGTCGAGAAAGTGAGCTGATCACAAACATGCATGCATCTGTTTCTTCCCTCTCTTGCCTTCGGGTGTAATATGACCAGCTGTTTAAGGCTTCTGCCTCCTAGACTTTCTTTGTTGGGATGGGCTATGACTTGGAGTTGCGAGCTAAAGCAAGTCCTTTCTCCCCTAAGTCACTTTTTGTTGGGGGTATTTGTAACATCATCAGAAATGGAAGCATGACATGTACGGTTCTTGCCTTTACGTTTCCTGTTGGTACAAAACCGGACGTTCAGACTGATGGTATCTGATTGTGTTAGGAGATACTGACTACAAAGAAGTGTGTGGACTTCATTCACATGGCCAGCTACTGAGGGTGTAGAGGGACATTCCTAGAATCCCAGCACTTAGGAGGCAGGGGCAAAGATTGGCTTTGAGGCCCCTCTGGGATCCACAGGGAGACCCCGTCTCTTCACCCCCATCCTTAGCTGCCAGCTGCTGCAGAATGGAGCAGATTCAGTTAGAATAGCATGAGTAGAGATCCTTTCCACCATTGACGGACGTGTTAGAAATGTTGATGTAGAAAGGGATGTGATCCCAGCATGCATGAAGGCAGGGCTCATGAAGTCCCAGCCTTATCTGAGGAAATACTGGTGACTGATAGATGCTGGGGGAAGGAGGGACAGTCTGTTTTCTTCAGGGATTTGGTCCATGGGAGTCTATCCATGCTTCAGGAGATGGTCTCACACCTGTACACACTCAGGCAGCACTCAATGGACTCATGGATAGGGGTGGGGATGCTACATACTTGCTCTCAGAAAAGGATCTGAGATTTTAATTTTTATACACATATATATGTGTGAGTGTGAGTATAGATTATAAAGCCAGAAGGAACCATTAGATGAGAAAAGAAACTGTAAGGGGAGGCCGGATAAAAGAATAAAAAGATGGTAGCAAAATGCTTGGGACAGAGCAGAAGGCAGGCCACCGGGTGGAGGGAAGGGACCAGCAAGCAGTCGAGCATCAGAAGTTTTGGGGAAGAGGAATAGAGGATGGGAATAAAGTGTGAATGAAAATGTCAAAAGAAAACTCAACTTTGTACATCATTTTAAACTTTCTTTTTGGGACAGGATGTCACTATGTGACCCTGGCTGACATAAACATCACCATGTAAACCAGTCTGGCTTTGAACTTATGGAGACGAGACTGTCTCTGCCTCTGCCTCTGCCTCTGCCTCTGCCTCTGCCTCTGCCTCTGCCTCTCTGGGTGCAGGGATTAAAGGCAAGCAGCCATGCCTGCTTGAAAACTAAGTTTTAAAAAGACAGGACGGTAATAGACTCCCAGGTTACCCAGTGGGCCATAACAGCACTCAAAAAGGAGAATGCCAAGCATAAATGGTCTACAAAGGATGCTGTGTGATCCGGATGGCAGCAGGTCTACAAAGGATGATGCTGTGTGATCCGGATGGCAGCAGGTCTACAAAGGATGATGCTGTGTGATCCGGATGGCAGCAGGTCTACAAAGGATGATGCTGTGTGATCCGGATGGCAGCAGGTCTACAAAGGATGCTGTGTGATCCGGATGGCAGGAGAGCTGTGGGAGCCACAGAACAGTCTCCCTGGGAGCACGTCGAGGGAAGCAAGCCTTGGTTTTGGTCTTCTTGGCCTGGACTGTGAAAGAAGAAATTTCTATTGCTTCAATATGCACACTCTATACACACACACACACACACACACACACACACACACACACACACACACACAGATTCCACGTGGTAATTTGTTGCTGTGACTTCAGCAAACTCACACTAGAACTAAAGGACCCATGTTACGTCTAAGAAAGAATAGAGAAAATGGAAGAACGCATGAACTAACAGCTAAGAACCTGGAGCCCTAAAACAGTCCTGACTTGTATAAACCACACTGGCTTCGAACTTACAGAGATCTGCCTGCCTCTGCCTCCCAAGATGACATAACGATGGTCCCCAGCCAATCAACAGTTTGGTTTACCAACTTTCAACTTCTTCCTGGTGCATTTGCTAGAAACCTCACATTCCATTTTGAGCTTTTGCCATGCTGGTGACAGGCAATCCCCTACACGGTAGATTTGCTGGGCAGAACCTTTAGGCCAAAGCTCCCTGTCACCCACACAACCAGAAAACCAAACAAAGACACCCCCCCCCAGCATGCAGTTACTAAGCCATGATGTTCCTCTGTAGGGCAGGTGTATCAAATGCATTTCCAAACTCACAATATTTTCAGTTTGCGATTGGTGTCTCAGGCTGTAACCCCATTTGTACATAGATCATTATATAGTTAGCGTATTATATAGCTGGTCACTTTGCAGAGAAACCGGTCAGAACTAGGTACCTGTTTTGCTCAGTGGTTGGTCATGTGGTGTCTGGTGGCCGCGAGTCTTCAGCATTAGCTGGACAGATCTGGGGACATCCGCAATGACTGCCCAGCAAGTCTTCCTCCCGCAGCAAGTGTTCTGGGCAGCAAGTTGTCACAGACACTACACTTGTTCCCGCTCAGATCTCATCTCCCAGCCTTCCCAGCATTCCTTTTGGCTGTAGCTGTTAGGCTCTTGGCTGTCCTTCCTCTGTCCCAAGGGTGTGCCCGTCTCGTGTCCCTTTTGCCCTTCCTGCTCCCTCTTGGCGATGCGTTGGCTTCAGATAGCGGCGTGGCCAGTTCTCCTCCTTCCCTCAGACCTCAGCTCACAAGTTTAGCTCATCAAGGCGTCTCCACAGCATCCCGGGGAAAAGGCTCTCTCCGGTCGCTCCTGCTGCCCATTTCTAACTTTTCCCCCAGACTAGATTACCACTTGATAGCACAACTTTTGTCCTCAGCATTTTATAAGATTATAAGTTCCTTGGAGTTTGACACTTAGCCCTGCTTGGTTCATACATATACGCACGGCCTAGAAGAGACTATTTCTGGATCTGTAGAAGGCAATCGATAACTTTTTGAAGAAATGAATGATGACAACCCATTATGTAGGCATAGCAAGCACTCTGAAGATATTAATGGGTGAATGGATGAATGAATGGATGGATGAATGAATGAATGGATGGATGGATGAATGAATGAATTAGTTGGTCAGGACTTGTCCAGAAGCTGGAATACAAAGCTGAACAAGACTTTGTATTCCCAGTCCCAGGGAGCATTGTACTCTTTAATAAGAATTGGTTATTGGATGCTAGAATCAGTCATTCATAGGAGCAGGAGCATCTCCTTACAGGTCACTTATTCCATCTTTAAAGGAGCCCACACTCACAGAACATCATCTCAGGAAAGAACGTAATGAGGAACCAGTGGAACAAATCCAGTGGTCTTTTGTTTTTATTCGTGCATTTATGTTTCAATTCTGGAAGCCGGGTCTGGGTTGACATTGTGTCTTCAGCCTTTCCTACTGGTGATACTATTTCCTTAAGAAAATATTATCTCAGGTTGGCTTCTGTGGGGTTAAATTTCACGACTTAGAAAGCAAACATTTTCTTAAGCTATCAACCCAGTTCTACTTAGTCAAATCAAATATCACCCGAGGTTTGCATTTTAAGCTAGGAAGGTAATTTCTTCACCATTTTCACACACACACTCCACCCCTGAATTTATTTGAAGTTCTAGGAACCAGGCCAGTAGCAGCGTCCCTGGGGCAGCATGGGCTGGAAGCCTTCACCCTGAACTTGTATCTGTCTTGTTAGTCTGTAGGCTGAGGTTATTGGGAATAACCGCTGTGGGCCCGCAGACGCTCATCTCATGGAAGAGGTAAAGCGAATTCAGAAGAATCTGCATGGGAAAAGTGTTGCCACACAGGGTATGGTGATGCCTGTACGTAAATCCCAGCACTTGGGAGGGTTGAGCAAGGGGATTGCCATGAGTTTGAGGCCAGCCTTGGCCACAGAGTGAGACCTTATCTCCCAAAACCCAACTAAGGGACAGCAAGATGGCCGAGTGGGTAGAGACGTTTGCTGCCCAAAGCTGGAGACCTGAACCTACATAAAGAGAAAAACTGATTTCACAAAGTTCTCCTCAGTCTTCCACATCAGGATGTGGCGCCTATACACACCCACTTGTACATATACAGACACACATATACACTCACAAATAATAACTATTTTTAAACCCTAAACAAACCAACCCAAAAATTCAGAAAGAAAACTGGTTCTAATTGTCCCAGATGTTTGAAAATTTAGGAACAATTTAGTTTGAAGAAAAAGTAGTTCTTATGAGGAAAGATTTAGAAAAATACATCAGTAATTTTATAGGTGGAAGAGAATTTTAAAATAAAGATTCCGTAAGTCCACAACTGTGAAGTCAAACATGAGTTGCCTAGGCCTGTGAATGAAGCAGCTTTTGCCTTTACTTGTGTCTTTCTGTGACGAGGGGGCTCTCCTTTCCATGCAGAGGAAAGACCTTGGCCTAATGGACACAGCCACTTCAAACTGAACAGAAACAGAAGACTTTAGGGAGCAAAAGGACAGATAAGTAAGTAAACACATGTGTTTGCCACTATTTCAAAAGTTAATTTCCTGAACTTTCCCTTTGCCCTCCACCCGGGCGTCCACTTGGTCTTGGGTCCAGTGACTTCACCAGGATAGTCCACTCGGTCTTGGGTCAAGCAGGGACTAGGAAGTGAACAGCTCTGCTCCACTAGGGAAGTAGATTGGGGTTGACATAATAAATAGTTCCTTGTGTGTACATCAAGGGATCCTTCTCCCATCAGCCCTTGCTTCACAGCCATGACTCTGACTAAGTAGGGATGATTCTACAGTGAAGTGGAGTTGGTGGTGGCGGAGGCCATTTGATATCTCCCAAAACAGAATTCAACTTTGTTCCTCGGGGAAATTGATAATGAAGAATAGGATTTTAAAGAGAAAATTTTGGTCTAGGTTTCTAACCCCACAAATCCTACCTCAAGCCAGAACTTTCCCCCTCTTTTCTTGAATTATAACTTGAGTTTTAAGTAGCAGAGGGTGCACTCAGACTAAACTTAGGTCTTGAAGAGTGAATGTCCAGCCATGGGAATTTATCTGCTGAGGTTCCTGCTCAATGTAGTGTTGACAGACGTGAAGAGGGGTATATTCACAGGGTTGAGCAGGAACCTTTGTATTGGTGTGAGCAACAGTCAGAAGTTTCTAGAAGGAAACGGACCAGAAAGGATCAAGATAAAAAGGACCCTAGCAGTAACCTTTGAATGTTCTCCTTAGACTTCACCCCCCTCATTGGTTTAAGAAAACAACGCATCCAAAGTGTTTTTGTTTTTGTTGTTGTTGTTTTTTAGAAAATAAAATTTGCATCTCTCCATAGCCCGGACAAGAACCTGTGTCTCTTGCTTCCAGTTCATCATGGTTCTCATCACAAGAACTTCTTCAAGGAGTAAAGAAGCAAGCAGTTTGCTGCCCTAGATTACATGTGGATGTGGATAGGGAGGAACAGAAGGCTAAGGTCGCTGGATTTGGCAGCCAACTGAGAGATTATAAAATACGGCAAAGTAAAACATGAGGCAATCTTGTTTTGGCAGAAATATTGGATTTTTATTTCATGCTATTAAAAACTTCATATTCTCCTGCTGACCATGAACCATCCGGAAGTAGGAGCTGAAATTAACACAGAATATCTTCTACCTCACACCACATCACCTCAGGGAACTGCTATTCCTGAGGATTTTCCCAGACTCTGGCTTTCAAATGGCTTAAACTCCCAAAGCAAAAAAATCTCTTGGGTGATATGAAAGAGCTGTTTTTAAGCTCGAGAGTGCTGGGCCACTCACCAATCTGGAATTTTCTATAAAGGTAAACTGTGGGGCTTCCATGGCCTTGCTGTTTACAACATTTGGAAGAGTTAGCAAAACAGTTAATTACATCCGTTCCTGCTTGGAGATCCCAGAATGGATCCTGGGTTGAGTGTGGGCTGGCACTGGGCAGAGAGGGCAAAGAGAATCAGACAGCTGGGTCTGAGGTGGCCTTTTGCCACATTCCTTTGGACTGTTCCTCAGCTGAAATTGTCACTTTAATAGATGGGTAGCAAGACCTTTCTTTGTGCTAGGTGTGAGGAAAGGAACAGCTAAAAAAAGAAACTGTTTGGGGTAAAGAAGCTACCAATGGCTTTAAAATAAAAGCGAAGAAGGGACTGGAAAAAGACGTCTGGTAAAGGTGTTTGCAACAAGCCTGGTGACCTGAGTTCAATCCCCAGGACCCACATGATGAAAGGGGAGAACTGAGTCCTAAACACACACACACACACACACACACACACACACACACACACACACACACACCAACGTAGTTTTTAAGCAAAGAGCCTGTATTTATTTTATTGAGTTTCTACAAAGTGTCAGAAAGCATGATGCAGGCTGAGTGGGAAACAGAGTGAGTCCAGCGCTGCCCTGACTGAGACTCTGTGCTATCCCATGTCCCCAAGATCAAGTGCAAGAAGAAGCAACTAGCCTAAAGCTGCACATTGGTGGTCTGGGTCAGTGTCCCAGATGTGGGTTATCAAAAGAGGCTTGTTTAAACCAGTTTTCACAATTGTACTGCCTTGACCGTTAGGAATAAGTAGCTGAGTGTCTGAGGTTGAATCCTCTCTTTTATATTCAACACCAGGCACACTTATTGTTCACATTGTCCATTGAGACACACAAAGGAAGGTTTAAAAATGCATGGAGCCATGAAGTTGCTTAGCCTGGAGGAAGCCTGGAAAGGCAGTGATTCTTGTCCTGTGTGGACAGTGCAGGATATCTGTGTGCACAGGCAGATGCTGTGTGCACAAGGCAGCTATAAGATCTCTGTCTGAGGAGAGATGCTTAGGACAGTCTTGCCCTGCAGACCCTGTCCTTGGAACCAAGAAGGAAGTGCCCTTGTTTTTTCCACCTATAGGCTCTGTGATCATGGACAAGTAACTCTGTATCTCAGAGCTAGGTTTCCCCATCTGTTAAGTGAGAACAATTGTCACTATCCTACAGGGTTCCTATGAGGGCTGTATTTGAAAGTGTATAGCACTTAGTATGGCACAGAGTATTTATATGTGTATAGTACTTAGCATGACACACAGTCTGGAAATCCTGTATCCTGCTTGACTAAAGTGTCTTCTTGTAACAAAGGAAGGCAATCAGAATGCTGGTGAACATAGGCTGTCCATTGTCTTCTAAGAATGACTGTCCCCATTGGAAGTGGCAGGGTAAAAATGCTAAGCAACAGAGGGGTGGTAGAGACCTCTGTCCCGACTCTGATTTACTCACTCCATGATATTAGACAAGTTACATTGCTACATGATATTAAACAAGTTACATGTCTTCTCTAGAATTGCTTTATCCTCTATAAGGATCCCATGCAACTTCTCAAATGCCTATAAAGATTAAGACCAGAGAGGAAGAAATACCTGTTTTTATTTGTAGAAAACATGTTCTTGTGTGCAAAAATGCTAAGGAATCCATGAGAATATTTGAATTAATTTAAAAATTCATGAAGGTGGCAAGACACAACATCTACACTAGACCTCTTGCATTCTGTATACTAGAAAATTTAAATTAGGAAAATAATTCCATGCACAACATCAAAAGAACAAAATATATAGGCATATTTAACCCAGAAAAATGCAACACTAGTACAACAAAAACTACAGAGTATTGTTGATAGAAACTTGAAAGAAATGGAAAGACATCCCATTTTCATGGATCAGAGGATTTATTAAGACACCTTCCCGATTAATCTAAAAATTCAATACAACCCCTATTAGAATTCTGATTGGCATGCTTTTTTGGGGGGGCGTGTAAACTGACAAGCTTATTCTAAATTCGTATGAAAACTCAGAACAACCACACCAAAAAAAAAAAAAAAGAACTTAAAAAATAACAAAATGGGAAGTCTTACAATACTACTTTTAAAACCACTGCAAAGTCATGTGGCATTCATAATGACATGATCCTTACATAAGAATACATATACATAAGTGGATTAAAATTGTGAGCCTAAGAGTAAAACTCCAACAGTTATGCTCACTTTTTGGTAAGGATTATTTTGTAAAATCAGTAGAAAAAGAACTACCACATACTCTATGTTTTCTTTCTTTCTTTTTTAAGTTCAAAATAATTCACAAAGCTAAACAGAGTTAGACATATAAAGGCCTTAGAAGAAAATGCAGGGGATATCTTCAGGATTTTGGGTTAGACAATGACTTCTCAAATATGACAGAAAAAAATATAAATGGTGGTTTAAAAAGCTGATAAATAAGACTCCATTCACATTTAGCTTGTACTTCAAGACATTCCATCAAAAAGGCAAAAGACAGCTCACAACCTGGGTTATAAATCATGTATCTCATAAAAAGTTGTACCCAGGGTATACAATGAACTCCTACAGCTAAAACATTTAAAAAGACAATCCAACTTTTTAAAAGGATTTAAATAGACATTCCTCTTATGAAGTTATCAAATATCCAAAAAGCACACGAAAAGATACCCAACACCATCAGTCATTAGGAAAATGTAAATTAAAACCATTTTTTAAATGAAATTTTTAAAAATGAAATATTGCTTCATCTTCCACAAAAAGGGCTGAAAGAGGAAAGAAGGAGGAAGGAAGGAAGAAAGGAAGGAAGGAAAAGCAGACTTCATGGTTTGCAGGACCTGCTATAAAATGAAAATGTGAGAGCTCTTTCCAGAATTAAGAACTTCAGCTAGAAGAAAGGACTCTGAAAGTTTGCACCACAAAAAACTGATGAATGCTTCAGGGGGAAAAATGCATTTATCCTGACTTGAACACTAAGCATTGTGTGACCTTCTAGATGGTTCCACTTCATTTCTTACCTGAATCTCCTCTCTGTTGTTGTTTTTGCTCTTTGGGGGCGGGAGCAACCACCCAGGTTCCAAATAAATCACACATGGAGGCTTAGTCTTAATTATAAATGCCTGGCCTTAGCTTGGCTTGTTTCTTGCCAGCTTTTCTTAACTTAAATTATCCCATATATCTTTGGCCTCAGGGCTTTTATCTTTCTCTATTCCTGTACACCTTTTCTTTCCTTCTTACTCCATGTCTGGCTATTTAGCTAGGTGATTGGGTGACTGGTCCCTGAATTTTTCCTCCGTTCTCTCTCATTCCTTGATCTTTCTTCTAGATTTCTTCTTCTATTTATTCTCTCTGCCTGTCAGCCCTGCCTATCCTTTCTCCTGCCTCACTATTGGCCGTTCAGCTCTTTATTAGACCATCAGGTGTTTTAGACAGGCACAGTAACACAGCTTCACAGAGTTAAACAAATACAACAAAACAAAAGTAACACACCTTAAAGTAATATTCCACAACACATCTCTATTTCAATTTGCACACCCTGGGAATGAAAAAAGAAGCAACATCAAATCAGGTATGGTTAGCCATGCAAGAGCATACAGCAATGATGGGACAGGCAAAAAAAAAAAAAAAAAAAAAAGTCCAGAAGCACCGAGAAAGACTCCACATGCTTCCATGCATGGTCTTAGAGGATACCCAACCCTGTTCCCAATTCAGATACCTGCATTTGGTGTGCTCTTACTCTAACCAACTCTGGGATCTGAGTATTGGCCTCTGTGTCCTGTTCTGTTCAATAAGACAAACACACCCGATCCTCTAGAGCACTTTCTGCATTTCACCTTTGGGATGCTGAATGTGTCTGGCGAAAATTTGGACCAGTCTGGGACCACCGGGTGGAGGTGGCAGGGACCTGGGGAGTGTGTCCCAGGTTAGGCCCCCAGACTATGCTGGTGAGTGATTGAAGAATACAGTATTTGAGGTTTTATCCAAAGCATCGATGTTTGTTTAAGATTTTTGCCTTCAAGCATTAAAGCAGAATGTTTTCTCAAGTCCACCTGTGAAAGTCAAGCATTTAAAGATACAGATATTTTTTTGTGGAAGGCTAGACATGCCATGGAGCCAGAGAGTGTATTTGTTTAATTTGTGTGCAGTATCTGGAAGAAGACAGCAAGTCCCAGAAGCCCCTTAAGCAAACTCTGGGTATGTCTCAACCACTACACCCATAGATATGGGGACTTCAGCTGCTGCCCCATTTCCTCAGCCCAATATCTTTATTATAGACCATCAGTTCCAGTAATATACTGCAAACATCTTTCTTTGAATGCATGAAGTAGGTCAAAGTGAAGTTGTTGCAATCATAACCAAGGCTGCAAAATTTTATGGATTGTCATCCCCCATCTTAGTTTGGATTTCTATTGCTGGGATAAAACACCATGACCAAAAGCAACTTGCGCAGGAGCGTTTGCTTCAGCTTACGGCTCCTCATCACTGAGGGAAGTCAGGGCAGGAACCTGGAAGCCAGAGTTGATGTAGAAGCCATGAAGAGTGGTGCTTATTGGCTTGCTCCACATGACTTGCTCGGATAGTTTTCTTATAGAACCTAGGACAACCTACTCGGGGCGGCACCACCCACAATGGGCTTGGCCTTTCCTATATCGATCATTTATGAAGAAAATGCCCCACAGGCTTGTACACAGGCTAAGCTGATATAGGTATTTTCCCAGTTAGATTTCCTCCTCCCAAATGACTCTAGGCAGTGTAGAGTTGACATTAAATTAGCCAGCACAACCACACCCCGGCTCCCTCTGTAGCCCTTAAGACTCTCCTTGGAGCCTCACTACTGGATTTCCAACATCTACAACACCTTTAGCACACACTTGATAGTCACCAATGCATAGCTGACAATCCTTTCAGACACAGGACTAGCATGCTGTTGTGACTTATCCAAAAATCTCAGCTAATTGTGGCATCATCAGGAAAAGAGACTTGACTTCAAACTCCCTTTCTTGGCCCCTCTCTGGTCTACCAACTTGTCCCACGTGGGTCACTCTAACTAGGCATGCTGGGTTGAGCAGACATGGCTTCTCACAGCTGCAGGTGACTGGTGAGTATACCTGGTCCAACCCATTTACAACCCACAGCACACGGGTTGTGTGTGGGTCTGTTGCAGTTCCTTGCATACATTCTCATGACTACGGATTCTTCCACAGACTGAGCAATTGCAGAGGCACTACCTCTCAAAGACACCCCATGGAGTGTTTCTTCTTCCAGGGCCAAAGTATCTGAAGTATTCCAAACCACAAGTCCATTTATAATTCCAGGGCGTGCAGCTCTTTGACTCAATGTCTGCCTACAAATCACTCCAAGACCTGACTATTGGAATTTCTCTCCTTGTTCTCAAAAGGGCTGAAGATATGTATTGGTTACAATTAAGAGAAGTGTCCAGGAAGAGTCAAATGCTACCCACAGGACCTGAGCCTCAGACCTGCCCCAGGTCCCTGCCTGTTTAGACTGTGGAGACAATGGCCCTATTCACCCAAGGAAACACAAGCAGGTGTTGTTAGAGGAGCTCTGAAAGGAATGTTAATGTGCTGAGTTAGGCCCCCTCCAAATTAACTTCAAGTCATTTTAACTCATTTTGTTGGCACAGGATTTCGGGATGAAGCAGGTCCTGAGAACAGACCAGTCTAACCAAACTCCCAGAAGCCCTAGGAAAAGGTATGTGGTCCTATCAATCAAAAATGGGCTGGAGCAGCCAGGCGGTGGTGGCGCACGCCTTTAATCCCAGCACTCGGGAGGCAGAGCCAGGCAGATCTCTGTGAGTTCGAGGCCAGCCTGGTCTACAAAGTGAGTTCCAGGAAAGGCGCAAAACTACAGAGAAACCCTGTCTCGAAAAACCAAAAAAAAAAAAAAAAAAAAAAAAAAAAAAAAAAATGGGCTGGAGCAAACAAGGCCAGGGCTAGATCTGCCGTGGTTTGTAGACCACGAGGGCTCCATGTGGATGAATTTTCTGGGGGTAAAAAAGGCCTGCTGTTTTTATAACCAAACGCTTTCGCCACATTTTAAGGCTTTACCCAGTACCCCACCACTCCCTCCTTCAGGGAGTGGGTTTCCAGTGGACCAATGCTATATAGTAAGGACTTTCCTCATCACCATGGAGGCCGAGAGAAACACAGTTTTTGAAAAGTGGCACTTCAGTGTGGAGAGGTCGTTGACGGGAGCTTAACTAATGATGTGCCGGGAGACATTATTTCTTGTAAATACTTACAACCCTCTCTTCTCCCTTCAAGGCATGAGGTGGCTAGAGCTCTCTAGGGCTTCTGTTGCCCACTTCAGCTACCCAGTGTGCTTTCAGAAGCCTCATCGGGGCTCCTTCCAGAGACGGGGTTTTCCTTTGGAATGTGGAAAGATGCTCTTGGGCGTTAGCTGTGCGTTCGTGAGAACTCTTCTCTCTCAGATGCATGGGAAGCAGAGAGAACACAACTTGGTCTTGGAAACTACTCAAGCCCCCTTCCCTTAAATTCTTTTACATCCACCCGCTCCCAGCCGGTCAGTAAGTGCTTCCTCAAAGGTAGTCTTCTAATTCAAGTCTCCCCCTTCACGAAGAGAGAATGCTTAAATGCTTGTCAGGGAAAGGAGGGATGGACTCACCGCAAAATCCTTCCTTGGGTTTTTCCGAAGTCTTCCACCAGGCACATGTGTTGTTTTAAATTTAAAGTAAATTTACAAACTCTTCTCTTTTGTGTCCCCCTAAGTCACACCTAAATGACGCGTGTTTAACATCTCCTCTTATCTTCTCACATTTGCTTCTCTTGGTCTATGCCACGACCCTCCTATCGCCGAGCTCTTTATTGGTGTTTTTCTTTGAATATCTGACTCTAATTTCCTACTTAAAAGTCTTTCTGCTTATCTTACAATATTTAATTCTATACCCGGCTTCTCGATGAAAATGGTCAAGATCCTTGTAACTCCCAATAACAGCCACTCCTTCCCAAGTCCAGGCACCTGGCTGCACGTTATTCCGTTTTCAGCTTTAGGATAGCTCTTGTTCTGGTCTGTGGCGGTTTGGATGAGAACGGTCCCCATCGGCACATGAGTTTGAATGCTAGGTACCCAGGCAGTAGAACTGGGACTAGAACTGGGACAGGATTAGTAGTTGCCAGACCAGAGTCAGTCAGTCAGTCAGTCAGTCAGTCTCTCTCTCTCTCTCTCTCTCTCTCTCTCTCTCTCTCTCTCTCTCTCTCTCTTCCTCCCTCCCTCCTTCCTGCTGCCTATGAATTGGGATGCAAAGCTCCAGCTTCACTGCATGACTGTGCTCCCCACCATGATGATCATGGACTGACCCTCTAAAACTATAAGCAAGCCCCCAATGAAATGCTTCTCTTTATAAGAGTCGCCTTGGTCGGGGTGTCTCTTCACAGCAACAGGACAGTAACTAAGAGAGCAGGTTATTTCATTATTTCACTCACAAATCAGCCTTTGACATTTTAGGTGTCTTCAAAATCCCCTTCTCGTCTTCATAAGCTTGTTAAATGCAATAAGATCTACAAGTTTCTCACTGCGGCTGTATCATTTTTAATGTATTTGTGGTACATTGCATTAAAGTTAAAAATGATCCCTGGCCCTCCTTATGGGAGGATTGTATATCTCACTATGGGCATCAAGCTTGGCAATGTGATTCACCTCAGTCACTGAAATTTGTGAGCACCTGTGATTTGTGCCACCTCTGAGCAGAGATTTTAAACAGGTTGCATCGTTCCACTATTTTCTCTTCCACGAATGTACTAAGTCTCTTCTAGAAGGTGGCTTTCTTCCGCCTGGGTCCCAATGTGAAGAAAAACTGAGGCAGAGTTAATTCCTTAGGCCATGCTCCTGACTGAGGGAAAAGTGACCGTGTTTCCGGTACTGTCTGGATTTGCTTGTTACTGGAGCGCAACTTAGGCCGACCTAGCTGATAGTTTGTATAACGCGCACAGCTACAACAACGGTAATTTAACACAGATACATTTATCTTCACAATAAACACACTGGCTGATTTTTTTCTTTGTCTGTCCTACCACTAATAAAACAAACAAACAAACAAACAAATGACATTGAAACCCAAGGCTGATCAAATTCTAAAAGTCAAAATATGGCAAAATAGATTAAATTGTGTGGTGGTTTGAATGAGAACGGCCCCCACAGGCTGGTATGTTTGAATGCTTGGTCCCCAGTTGGTGAGCTATTTGGGAAGGATTAGGAGGTGTGGCCTTGTTGGAGGAGGTGTGTCACTGGGGGTGGGCTTTGAGATTTCAAAAGCCCATGCCATTCCCAGTCTCTCTCTCTCTCTCTCTCTCTCTCTCTCTCTCTCTCTCTCTCTCTCCCTCTCTCCCTCCCTCCTTCTCTCTCTCTCTTCCTACTGCCTGTGGATCAGGATGGAAAGCTCGCAGCTACTGTTCCAGCACCACACCTTCTTACATGATGCCATGCTCCCCACCATGATGATAACGGAATAACCCTCTAAAACTGTCAGCAAGCACCCAATGAAATGTTGCCTTTTTTTCTTTAAATGAGTTGTCTTTTTCATGGTGTCTCTTCCCAGGAATAGAACAGTAACTAAGACAAACGGTATATTTTTTGTAGCAAATGCCTCACTCTTTCCACTATACCGTGTGTTCTAGGTATCCTTCAACAATATATGTTGAAGTTCTAGTCCTCAGTGCCTACAAATGTGACCTCACTTTGGAGAGAAGTAAGGCCCGTGTCTCAGTTTCATTTCTGTTGCTGTGATAAGATGTCCTGATGGAAAACAACCCAGGAGAGAAAAGCTTGTTTCAGTTCACAGTTCTAGGTCACGGTCTATCATTTTGAGGATGCCAAGGCAGGGAGAGACTTCAAATAGCTAGTCACATCACATCCAACTTAAGACCAGAGAAAAATAAATGGGCACATGCTTGCTTGCTTGCTTGCTTGCTTGCTTACACTCAGGTCAATTCCTCTTCTCTTGTATACCCCAAGATCTACTGCCTAGGGAGTGGTGTCACCCATAGTAGGCTGGGTCTTCCCACTTCATTTGGCATCAGAAATCAAGACATCCTCCCACAGAGTTGCGGGAGGATGTAGACTCAATGTAGACAACCCCTCACTGAGATCCTCTTCCCAGATGATTCGACATTATCTTGAGATGACAACTAAAACATCACAGCCTTTCAGACGTAGCAAAATTATTGTGATATCATCAGAGGAGTGTCCCTTCCACAAGGATGGCGGCAGATACAAACAGGTAGAATACCATATAACAACAGAGGCAGAGCTCTTACAGACCAAACAATACCAAGGATGACTGGCAGTAATAGAAGCTAAGAGAAAGGCCTGAGCCACACGCACCCTAGAACCTTCAGAGAGAACATTATAGGCGGGACAAGCAGACAGGGAGAATTCTGGGAAGAGGAAGGCTGAGTGAGGAGACGCCAGCCCGCCATCCAGGGAGCAGCATGTAATGGCACACAGATAAAGCCATGGAACACATGGTGACCTATAGATTAACAGAAATGGGCTGAGTTTAAGTGTAAGAGCTAGTCAGTAAGAAGCCTGAGCTATTTGCCATGCAGTTATAATTAATATAAGCCTCTGTGTGTTTACTTGGGTGACTCGAGTAGGAGAAATTTGTCCTGACCGCCGGTAGGCCGGGACACAGGAAATCTTCCGACTACAGAACATAGCCCTGCCACCACTCTAATTTTAGATTTCTGGCCACAAAAACTGTGAGGAGATAAATTCCAGTTGATGTGACCCACCTTATTTGTAGTCGTTGTTAGGGAAGTCCTAGGAAACTCAAATGCTACCAGTGCCTTAATTTCAGGGCAGAAGTCTCCAGAAACTCTCACAAAGTAGGCTTGGGAATGGATGCAGCCTGTCTGGAAACCCTCAATTCTTCCAGTGACAGACAAGTGTCAGTATTGTTTGGTTCATTTACAAGGCCATAATAGGGAGTTTACACAAAAGAGTTAATTTTTTTCTCAAGTTCTGGAGGCCAGAAGTCCATGACCCAAGTTCAACAGCGTTCACTCATCTGAGGCTTCTCTGTTAGACTTCAGATGTCCATCTTCTCTGTGTGCTTCCACAGGTCTTCCCTTTAGACCTGTCTGGGTTCCAACCATCTCTTCATGCAGAGACACAAGTGATATTAGATTAGGACCTATTCTAATGGTCTTATTTATTGAAATTACCTATCCAGGGACTGTCTCTCCTACAAGTCACATTCTGGGGTATGCGGGTAGATTTTAACTCATGAATGTCACGGGGGATACAAGTTGTCTCATAACACTGCCTCATGTTTTTAAGTATCTCAGGAGCTTCTCATGGTGCTAGAATGCACAGATTGGCCACAAGAGTAGTATAGACTGGAACCCAAGAATAAAGGAGTAGCCCCGAAGACTCTTGAAGTAGCTAGCTGGCTCCCTGTGTCTGACAGCCAGGACTACACCAAAATAAGCCTTCCTTCTTTCCCTGCAGTTCTCTGAGTTGGTTCCAGATTCTTTTCCTTAGTCTGTGTCTTGCTGTTTCATCTGCTTCCTTTTGAAATCTTAACTACAACTAGATCTCCTTTGGGCTGTGGTAACTACTAGTGTTCTGGTTAAATTTTCTGCCTGTGACACATTCTCTTGGATCCCTTCCTTTGGCACAGTCCCTTCTTCTGGGAAATTCTCCCTCTAGCCTTCTTGAACCTCCAACCTTACAGTCAAAACTGAAAGATACATTTTGAGATCTATGACTAGATATGAATGTGCACCTATGTGGCTCTTAATTGCTTTCATTTGACCATGAGTTTAGTTTTTTTTTTTCCTCCTTATTAGGAACATTTACTCTGAGATTCTGAATGTCTGAGTCATTGTGATGTTATGCTTCTTCACTATAACAAGTTTTATTTGGGGAGATAGGAATACATGCGTTGGTGCTCTGGTGAAACAGAAGAAAAGAAAGGATGAGAGCAACGAAGTGGGGCTCAGCTATTCCAGTTCAGGAGGGTGGGGAAAGACACAGCTGCTACCAGAGCTTTGAGGAAGGAGTCAGAAGAGGCAGAGGGACAGCCTTGGGGGCTTTGAAGATGCCGGGAAGAAGCAGGCAGTTCAATGTGTCTTGAGATGGACACACAGTTAGTTCAACAAGAATAACAAAACGACAGATGTGAAGCAGCCTGGAGAGGGTGGTCAGGGACAAGGTAAAATGGGAGCAGCTTGGGGCCCCTTTGGTAAGGACTCTCGCTTGGAGTGACAATGGACTCTCTGGGAGTCTTGACAGAAGAGTGACACAGACAGATGCATGTTTTCCAAAGACTTCTCTGGTTCTGTCACATGACGATAGGACACAGAAGAGTCGGAGCAGGGAAGCAACTCTTGGCAACCATGGGCGTGGTTTCCACTGGACCCTGGCAAGGGAAGTGGAAGCAACGCAGACTGGCGATGAGCCCTGAAAGTGCAGGGGACTCCAGTAATGAGAGAGAAAGATCAGGAAGATGAGGAAGAGCTAGGAGAAAGGATCTAGCAGTCAATCGACAAAGAGGAAGCAGAGAGAGCAGAGGGGGACATGGGGACACGTAGACAGGCTGTCAAAGAGGGGGAGCATTGGGGGTGCCAAATGCTGGTCCTGGGCCAGGTCCTTGAAGTGAGGAGTGGAGCCTGGATCTCTAGGATGTCACTTGTGAAAAGAGAAGCTTAAGGGGTTGGTATGAGAGAAAGGGACAAGAGAAAAAGGTACCCAATTGAAGAACACTCACTAGTAGAGGCATTTAAATCTGAGGAGCTTAACATCCAGGTTAAGCTGGTCTTGCGTCAGTGCTGAATTCCAGGGCAGAGAGGAGAGGAAGCCAAGGGTGTTGTCTCATTCTCCCCGGTGCCATGGGTGAATAGAGGTTCATGGACCTCATGCCCTACCCCCACAACAGCCTGAAATCTACAAAACCTCTGAATGGGTGCTTTTCTCAAAATGTGATTGTTTAAGTACTTCCTATACTGATCTCCTTTGGTCCAAGTCGTGGCTGGTTTTAATTTACATCAGGCATTTTCTTTAAACTGTAGGGAAGCATGTCTCACCGTGCAGTCTGTTAGCCCTAGAGTGCTGTGTCCTTGGTATCTGGTAAGAATTTACATCACGTGCAGTTTCTGGGAGAGTGATAGGAAGCACGCTGGCACAGTTACTAATGAGGGGCAGTTAGCGCCCTGGATTTTGCTTTGATCCCCACAAAGGATTTACAAAGCATCATTGCTCAGATTCTTGCGCCTCCTGGACCCATCCTGAGGAGCCCGTTGTCCTGGGTCTCAGGCGAACTCTGAACCTTACCTTCTAGCCCGCTCTCCCGCTAACATCCTGTGGTCCTTAGAGCGGATCACTCAGCCCGCCCCTCCCTCGCTTCTCATTTGCTGTTTTTAAGTGTGGAAATGACCGCTTCAGCACATTTTCGTATCTTGGCAGACTTTTTAAAATGGAGCTAAAATTCTAGACTGGCTTTCTAGCTACAGAGGACACTTATGGGCCACTTGAACTTCTTAGCCAAGCGTTTCAAAAACTGACAAACAAGCATTCCATTGGCCTTAGCAAAACAATGGTTGTTACTCTGGATAGCATTTTCTCTGACCCATGACCTGGATTGAACAAATCACTCTCTTTTCCTCCATTAATTTTATGTGAAATCACCATGTTAAAAGTGAATTTGCCCGCCAAGGAAACTCTCAATTTCCAGAAAGATCCCCAGTAAAACGAACTTAAGCGGAATGTACTCTAACCTCATTGAAACCGTGGTTGCATTTTAACTAACATTAACTTGATCCACACACACTGAACTTCAGAAAGATTATGCAGAAAGGTAGACACAGCAACATAAGCCACGCTTCTGCCTATTTACGCCCACTCAAATCTAAGCTTCACCTTGCTTTCTCATCGCCAGACATAGAAGAGCATATCTATAATTCTAATAGCCACTAAGAGGGCTGAGGCAAGATGATCAGGAGTTCAGAGCTAACCTGGGCTACATGGCTCAGTCCCAACAAAAATGCTTCCTCGTGCTCCTGTGACTAGAAGAAAATTCTCCTCTTTGACCTGCTTCTGGATCCTGTCTGTTTGTGTTAGTCCAGTTTTCCCCACCCCGACCCCGACAAGCTCACACCCAAACAGAATACCGTAGCAAAATACCCGAGGTGGAGTGGCTTACGCAGGATAAACTCATTCGCAGTTTGGGGGCCAGAGGTTCAAGCATAAAGGGATGCCAGATTTGGTTTCTTCTGAAGTTTCTCTTTGAACCTTTCCTTGCTGTGGCATAACCTTGCCTTTTCTCTACACACACCACACACCTGGAGTCTCCTCTTCTTCCTCCCCCTCCTTCTTCCCCCACCTCCTCTTCTTCCTCTTTCTGAGACAGGGTTTCTCTGTGTAGTCCTGGCTGTCCTGGAACTCACTCTGTAAGATCAGGCTGGCCTCGAACTCACAGAGATCCATCTGCCTCTGCCTCCTTAGTGCTGGGATTAAGTGTGTGCACCACCACCGCTTGGCTGAAAAAAAACACACACACAATTTTTTTCTTCCTTTTCTTAAAAGAACACTGGTCATAGTGTAACAAAGCCCTAATCTATTGCTTCATCTTAACATAAACACTCTTTAAAGATCTTATTACAAACCTAGTCACATTCTGATATAGTGTGGACGGGAATGCCTCCTAGAATTTGGGCAGCGTATGGACAACTGAGCTCACAACACATTGTGATATATTTTAGAATATTAGTAGGGAGCTATTCTCTGAGTGGCTTTTTTCCTCAAGTGCAGTGTACACCTTCCTTGGTGAAAGACCTTTTTTTAAGACTCCGTGATTACAGCAATCAATCGATTGATCTTCTTAATCACTATCAGAATTTTGTTCACAATCATCCTGTTGGAAACACCTTTGGGGGCTGGGGAGATAATCAGCACAGTGGCTTCTTCCCGTTAGATGGGGCAGGAGAATCTCTGCTTATAAACAAGTTTATTTACCATGACATTCCATTGACTACTCTAAAAAATTGTGTCTCGGCCGGGCGGTGGTGGCGCACGCCTTTAATCCCAGTACTCGGGAGGCAGAGCCAGGCGGATCTCTGTGAGTTCGAGGCCAGCCTGGGCTACCAAGTGAGTCCCAGGAAAGGTGCAAAGCTACACAGAGAAACCCTGTCTCGGAAAACCAAAAAAACAAAACAAAAAAAAAAAAAATTCTGTCTTGGGCATTTGTTAATGTCTGTATGAAAGCCTCCCTAGAAGATTGTATTGATCTGACTTTTGTTACTACCGTGAAATGTCTGAGGTGGAGGATTTTATAACGAAAATTAGCTTGTTTCGTTTACAGTCCTGGAGGCTGTAAGTCCCAGATTGGGTGGTTCCATTGATTTGGTCTTTGTCAAAGTCCTGACAGCACTTAGCATCATGGCAGGAGAACACGAGGAAGAAATACATCATATCTCACATCAGAAATCCAGAGAACATTCAGGGGTCAGGCTCGAGTTTCTATGGTAAATTAATCTTGTGAGAACTCACCGATTCCATGAGAACTACGTTAATTTCTCTCCTGAGAACAGGTTCCTGCATTGATCCAAGGACTTTCTGGTAGTCCTTCCCCCTGAGAGCTTCCACAGTGTTTCTCAACATAACTACACGGAGGACCAAGCCTCCAGCACATGGAAGCCGTGTAGAGCATGTCACATCTGAACAACAGACGGAAGACCAATCCTAACATCCTGAACTCCAATACATCACTCGCTTCCATTCCTGCATCTAGCGGCACCTGAAACCTAGGAGAGATCTAGGCCCGGCAGTTCATCTTATTTTACACTGGGGCCGAGGACACAGAGGCTGGGGGCAATCAGAGGATTGTCAAAGTCCTCCCTGCAAGGATTCCAAGTAAGTTTTTTTGACTCCAAGGCCAGCAGTTTTCCTTCCAACAATCCATTATCCTTCATTATGTGAAATTAAAAAATATTAAGAGCTTTTGATCTCATGCACACTAATCCACGTAATGAAGCAAGAACAGCTTCTCTCATGAATTCTGAGAAATCCAAACAATCTATCTTTGGGTATGATCTACTTAACAATTTTGTTGGTTTATAAAATGTTCAGATGCTCAAACCATATGCTTAAATAGAATTGTCAATGGGTATATTCTTCCTTAGAAGCAAGCGCAAATGGAATTTCTCGACATCAAGTGGAAAAAAAGTCTAAATTTATCCTTTGGTCAGTTACAGGACAGTGAAAATGATACAGGTAGATTTCATAGTCTGAAAATTCTTCCCCCAAACTGTGAGTTTACTCCTCAGGTGCAGGATGAAACATATCCAAAGACATCTCAATATAAACGTGAGTCTGGCTGGCCACAGCCTATATCTAGTATCATTTCTAAAAAACAAACAGAAAAGACTTTCAAATCAAATAATGTATTTACCATCTGAAAATCTATAGACAGAAGGTATATGTGGCCTCCTCCTCCTCTGGCTAGCTTTATTGTCAAAACTAGGGTGAGAGCTTTGTGTGCTTAGAGCTATAGTCTTTCCCCGTGGGATAGCTTTCTCTTGAGACTACTAAGAAACACAGGCTGAGGATGTACGATGCTCATGGGATCACTTAGCCCATATCCCCTAGAGACCTATAGCCTGAAAAGAAATGTGTATATTTGCTTTACAGAGACTTCATGCAAACTCATCCTTGTGCCATATCAGCCATGTGGGTCTGAAAAACAAACGTCCATGTCACTGGCTCCACATCTATGTGGGTTTGCAATAGCCCCTTTTTATTTACTGGGGTCAGACTTTACAAACTGGATTTTGTTCTTTCTCCAGTGCAACTGAAAAAGCTGCACGTGGCAGCTTATGAATTGTGTCTCCCAGCAGGCTCTGAAAGACAAGTGGAGGGAGGCGGCCAGTGTGTGTGACACTCCCCATGCAGAATTGGGTTGGGACACACAATAGCATCTATGTGTAACCCAGAAGCCTGCAAACTGCTTCCCAATGAGCAAGCAAGTGAGCACGGACAGACAGACCAAGGGAAGGCCAATAGTCCTTTGTTAACTGTTTATCTTAGAGACTGGTTTATCTGTTAGGCGGGGAAACAAATAAATTTCTTGCTTGTGTGCAGCCTGAGTTTTTTCTCCCCCATATCTTCATTTCTAATTCTCCAAAGTATATATTCCCTTTAATCTGGGGAGTCAGCTCATGGTGACTTTGTGTATACCTAGGACACCCATACAAGATGGAAATCCCAGGGTTCCTGGCCCCTTTCTGTGACCATCATTTATTGGATTTTTTTTTCTATGGTTGGAACACACAGTTGAAGACACATTGCATATTTTCAGACTTCTTTGGCTTTGGAGTTCCATAAAGCTATTTAATGAGGTATCACAGTTCTCAAGTCTTGTCTGGTAATGTAATTTCAAAGTTCTCCGTGAGTTCAGAGCACACAGTGAAGTCTCGCAATGACTGTATTCTTAGCCTCCCTGGATAGCTGACTGGAAAAAAGAAAAAAAAACCCAAACTTTCTGAACACCTCTTCCTGATTTTGCAAGGTTAGATGAAAAAAAAAAAAAAAAAAACAGAAGTTAAGAATCATCACACAGACAGGCTCAGCCTTCTGGAATCACCTTTGACATTCAGGCAATTCCAGATGGAGGGAGGTCATCTTTAGCCAAATTCACTTTTCCCAAATGAGCGGTTGGAATTCCGTCTATTTCTTTAGGGGTTTGTGCTTACATTCTGCCTACCCCTCATTTCATAGATGCTGGGCAATCTGAATTCCACAACAAAAACAATTTGTCTCTGTATCATTTCACAAGGCCCCAAAAAGTCCAAAGCAGAGGGTGGCATTGCTGGAGAACACTGAAGAGTGTGACCTAAAATGTCCCTTCCAAGTCATCTAGAAACGAAGTTCCCTGCCGAGGGATCCTGAGAGTAATTGTCACAGTCTTATACATTGATAAGTCAATCTGCAAGAATCCAGACAGCAGTAAAGGGACAGAGGGACTTGGTATAGATTCCCAGAGACTTGTCCATATTCTACACCTAAACTTAGAAGATGTGATGTTATTTTTTTTAATCTGTGAAGCAAACAACAATAACCACTTTTTAAAATCTCCAATTTCCATTTTTTGTTATTGTCATCTCTTCTCTTTACAGACAATCCAAAATAGTTCCTTGGGAGGACATTTGTAGAAAAACACAGGTATGACAAAATGGAAGAGTTAGCTGGGACCATAGACTCCTGCCCATCCTTCATGTCCTGAGGGACTCGGGACATATAAACATTAAGATTCCCAAAGTCAGAGGGCATCCGTGCCCTCCTGTCGAAGAAGTGGACATGGTAGGTACTCACCAGTCATTAGGGTGTAGTAATTGGGGTAGGAGAGGCTGGGGAAGTCCGGAGTCAAGTAATCCACTTTGACTCCCCTGTTCACAATCTCTCTGAAACCAGGCAAGGACGCCAGGACCTCCTCACTGATGTAGTCTGAGCGAAAACCATCGAGGAGAAACACCAGGAGCTTCCGGTGGGCAGCAGCTGGCCACACCGCACTGAGCCCAAACACCAGCAGGAAGGCCCCCAGCTTTACTGCCATGCTGCCAGAAGCCTGCCAGAGCCAGCTGGCACTACTGTCCCCTTGCAAAGTCCGAGGATGGAGAGCCTGGAGCTGTTCTCTCTTCTAGGGGCTGGACCTGGAGCTGCTGGCCTTCTTAAGCCAAGTTCACTTGCAGAATTTAAAGGAACAGCACTCCATTTTTAAAAACCTTTCTGCTCACCCTCACAACGTCCAGAGACTGACTACCTCTGGATAGGCAGGATTCTCTAACATCCTAGAGTTAACAGGAGAAAATACAACCTTATTGTTTTTAGTAGAATGTTCTATAAATATAAACATCCACCGAGAGGCAGAGTCTTAGAAGATGACCAAGTCAACGCTTAAGTTTGTAATTGTGCTGGACGCAGGGAGGAGCCAGAGAGAAGGGAAGTCTGTAAACTTGTACTGCCTGATTTAAACCTTCTGACCTCTTCACTTAACCATTTAGCAGCCCCAAAGTCTTAGGGGATAAACTAGAGAATGTGTTTAGGTGAGCTATTGTGAGCTATGCGGTCTTGTCATAGCCACAGCCTTCAAAAACAAATTATTTATCTAGGTCTCCACTACTGACTTTTGTCTTCGTATGCCCCTAAATGCAGGGTTGCTGTTTTTATTTTTCAAGTGCAAATAAACTGTTGGTGCCTGGCACTCACCTGAAGGAGGAGTTGATAAAGAGAGGAGCTACAGAGCCAGAGAGAAGATTCTAGAATGGTTCTGAAGAGGTCAGGTCTAACAGGTTGGACTGAGGAAGCATTGTTCATGAGGGTAAAGGTGAGATGGAGGATACGACTTTGTCATGGTAAAAAGAGCTTGAAACAACCAAGCATGTTCCTACACAGGAATATGTAGGCAGGGGAGCCTGTCACAGGAGGAGTCTGGGAAGGAGAAGAAGGTCCAGTTTATCAAGGAGATGGCAAAGACTAAGTCTCCAGGTCGCAGGAACCCTCTACAGTGGTTCTTTCATCTGGTGCAACATTAAATGAGATGTTTATATAAAAGCTAATAAAATATGTGTGGCCACAGAAGCGACTTAGAAAATATTGGGTGGTATTCGTGTTATAGGGTCGCTTGGATCCCGAGGACACCACAAAGGCTTGGTTAGTCTGTGGTCACTCTCATTCACCGTCATGGTTCTGACTGGCTGACATCCTTCTCCTGCGTCACCATCCCTGTGTTTAAAGTCAAACCTTCACGTGGCACCACGGATAAAAAGAAATTAGCCAAATTACATCTAGGTGATGCGGAAAAAAAGGAAACTTCATTTTTTTCTTTTCTCTAATAAAAGGTCATGCCTTTTGCAATTAAACTCATTTTTTATTAAAAGTAGAAAAAGGATAGCTTACTCATAATGTTTCTTAGTTTGAAAACACAATTTCATTTTTGTTTTGTTTTTTCAAGACAGTATTTCTCTGTGTAGCCTTGGCTGTCCTGGAACTCACTCTGTAGAGCAGGCTGCCCTTGAACTCACGGAGATCCGCCTGCCTCTGCCTCCCGAGTGCTGGGATTAAAGGTGTGTGCCACCACCTCCTGGCTACACAATTTTATTCTTACCTGTTTGAATAGTAACATATGATCACTTCACTAAACAGAAAAGACGAGACATGAAGGAAGAGGATGGGGAAGAAAAGAATGAAAAATTGAAAAGATGGGACGAGGAGGGAAATAGGCTAATAGCTGCTGGGTGCCCAGACCCGAGCATTGTGCATATTAAAAGACCTTCTTCCCATGAAGAAGCCCAAGGAAGCTGCAGACTCAGCTGGACCCTGAAACCTGAGTTTTGCTAGCTGGGCAAGTCCACATATTTGCCTTGGGGTTACCCCTGGCAACTCAGGAGCTTAGGAGAGAATCAGGGTTCATCCTTTTAAAATGCGCATAAAATGACTGCTACATTTCTCTGTCCTGGTAGAGAGTGGACGGTTTTGCTCTCTAGTTTGGCTTTTCATGGACAGTTTTGCTCTCCATTTTGGCTTTTCATGGACGGTTTTGCTCTCTAGTTTGGCTTTTCATTTTGGCCTTTTGATCTCTGCAACATTACTCTGTTATTATTGTTAAGAATTCAAAACTTCACGTGTCCACGATTTTGGCTTCAACCTTTTCAATTTCCCACTAAGATACCAAGTTATTCATCCGCTCTTGGCAACATTTACAATAACTGGCTTTTGATAAAAGAGGGTTTTAATGTTTCATCAAGATAATTGTGTTTTCTGCTAAATTTGTCAAGGAAATTGAGTCTTAAAGATTTTACATGCTTATTGACCTACCTAGCTTGTCTTGGTGATATGATTCCCAGGATTAGTTATCCAGTTTCCAGTTTACGCACTGACTCCTTTGCAGTCTTCTCCATTTCCTTGGTTCCACTTTGTCTTTCAATATGTTGGTTTTATCACTGCTTTGGGTCTTGTCTTACAAGTGTTTAAGTTATATTATTAAGATTTCCAATGTATTTATAAATTCTACTCTTTTCTCGCTAATTAACGTAACCTATACTTTTACTAAAGTCTTTCTCCTTCCTATAGTTTTATTTTGTTGCTTTTCTTTATGCTTCTTGAGAGCAGAATTCATTATTTGCATTATTTCTGGCTTAAGTAATCATTTTTATTATTATTTTAAAGTAATAATGTTTATTATCATGTTTTTTCTTGTATGAACATATTTTTTTAGATACAAGAGGATTTATATATAAATTTCCAATTATCACTAGAGTGAAAATGTCTGAAATTAATTCATTCTTTAGGTGGATAATGGTCAATTTTTAACAGTGATTTCTGAAACTGAGTCTTAACAGACTCATTTATTTAAAAATCTGTTTGTCTTCATACGCTTTATCTAAATCAGTGGTTCTCAACCTGTGGGTCACAACCCCTTTTGGGGGTCAAAGGACCCTTTCACAGGGGTCGCCTAAGACCATCAGAAAACACAAATATTTACATTACAGTTCATAACAGTAGCAAAATTACAGTTATGCAGTAGCAATGAAAACAATTTTATGGTTGAGGATCCACAGCATGAGGAACTGTATTAAAGGGTCGTAGAATTAGGAAGGGTGAGAACCACTGCTCTGACTGTTACACAACAGTTCATTTTAAGTCCCTGCTCACTCTCTAGGACTGGTGTATCTGACCCTCCAGGTTTTCAACAGCCATGAGAAACCAAGACTAACAAAGACGAAGGGCCTTCAAAAAGTGCCCCCTTTCCATGTTCCCCTTTTCTCCGGGCCAGCTGCGAGGACCTCAGAGGGACTGGTGAGTCGCCTGCTGTTTTTATCAGAGAGGTCATGGAGACCCAGGGGTCTGACTATAGTCAGTGTACATTTTGTAAAGATCAGGGTAATTTAATTACAGAGAAAAGTATCCTCGAGGCTTCCAAGGGAAGCCACATAGTCAGCAAGACCTGGACCCAGTCCAGATAACACAACTAGATAGAAAACAAAATTAAAGGAGCCCTGGGGATGCTCCTTAGAAACCTACTTACAATAGGTCTCTAAGGGTCATCCCTACACAGTCTTGACTGGTGATGATGATGATGATGATGATGTTAATTTTTGGCTACCTACATGGTCTTAAACACCAAGGAAGAACATATAACCAAAAAGTAAATTACTTAGTTGTGTAACAAAACAAATGTCTACCAACCCCTGCCCAGGATTCTCATCCAAACCCTGTTCAGCTAGGGACCAAGTTCCCCTAAAGACCTACAGAGGTAGTCATTCATGTAACTAGCTTTAAAGAGGACCTATTGGGACTTACTAAGTACCCTCATAGCTATCAGACTCTAGGGAATTACTGTCATAATTTGCTTTCTGTTGCTGTGATAAAACACTAACCAGAGCAACTCGTGGAGGGAAGGGTTTATTTGGCTTACAGGTCACCGGTCACCATCTCATCAAGGAAAGTCAAAGCAGGAACCTGGAGGCAGGGACAAATAGAGACCACAGAGCATCGGTTCTCAACCTGTGGGGTGCAACCCCTTTGGGGGTCACATATCAGATATTCTGCATATCAGGTGTTTACGATTTGTAACAGTAGCAAAATTACAGTTATGAAGTAGCAATGAAAATAATTTTATGGTTGGGGGTCATCACAACATGAGGAATTGTATTAAAGGGTCACAGCATTAGGAAGGCTGAGAACTACTGCCCTACAGGAACGCTGCTTCCTGGCTTCTTCCTCATGGTCTTCTCAGTTTGCTTTCTTATACATCCCAGGACCACCTGCCCAGAACTGACACCACCCACAGTGGGCCTAGGTCCTCCCACATCAATCATTAATCAAGAACGTGTCCCACAGACTTGTCTACAGGCCAGTCTGATGGAGGCAATTCCCCAATTACGCTTCCCTCTTTCCAAGTGACTCTAGTTTATGTCAAGTTGACAAAAATCAACCAGAGCAATTACTAACTGGGTGAATCGGTCCAAAATAAAAACCCAATATTTCAGAAAATACTCACAGTAAAATATAAGAGAATAAATTAAGACCTTACATTTTCTTTTCAGAAAAGACCCCAAGAGCCAGTCCCAAATAAGTAAATCTAAACCCATGGTCCATATGTCTTCTGCTTCTGACTTTTGGAATTGTTCCATTGGGGAGTTACCTGGTAACAATAATACTTTACCTTTGCCCTAACAGCCAAATCTGGGAGCTAGCAATGAGAGAATCTTTTTTTTTTCCCTAATGGTTCCTCCCCATCCAGAAATCACCCAAGACAGGCCTGTCTTTTAGCTATACAAATTGTGGAGGGCTGTCTACTTCAGGCCCTGTCATTGTAGATATGTTTCTGGGTACTCCTGGAGACAGCAGTGTGGGCCACTTTACTGCAATTCCTGAATAAGGTGTTGGGCTATTTTGAGTACACTAAACCATTGATTCTCCCCACCCGCACTGTCCCAGGACGGGGAGGTTTCCAGATACAAAGTGGAGACCTTTCTCTTCTGATCTCTCATTGGAATTCAATTTGGAAATTCAACGTTGAATATTTGGGACATATATTGTGATTCTAACTCTGAGCACAAACTTTCTTTAAAAATGTGTGTGAGGGGGGTTGGTAGGGGAGACTCAGAGCTGAAGAAACAGCTCAGTGGTTCAGTGCACTGGCTTTGAACCAGCGTAGGAAACTGACATAGAGACTGCAGAAATAGTACAAAGCCCACCTAAAATGTAGGCTAGCACAATGATCCCACCAGACATCATCCACTCTCATCTCTGAATGCTCTACCAGAACGTTCTTTGACCATACCTACTCTCACCCCTCTGGTTTAATTCACAGCACTTACATAGTGATTCACGGCCATCTGTAACTCCAGTCCCCAGAGCCTGATTCCCTCTTCTGGCCTCCATAGGTATCACACGGCTGTGGTGCATGGCCATATATGTGTAGGGGAAACACCCATATGTATAAACTAATAAAAAAAAAATTTAGAAAGTGTCTCATTTTGTGTGTTGTTTCCAATATGCAAAAACAAAGAAGTGTTTGTTTCCTTTAGAGAAAATCGTGTGTAGATATTCCTCAATTTATGATGATATTATATTCCGAAAATCCCAACCCATGAGGCAGAAGTGTCAAAGGTTGAAGATTCAATTAGTACATCAGACCTACTAAACACTGCTCAGCAACACAGTGCACCTCAGTGTCATTACGTCACATCTGACCTCCAAGCATACACAGGTGAGCATAAATACATAAGTGCAAAAAAAACAATTAAGCTGTGAGAAGCAGGCATTGGAAGCATGGAGGCAATAATACTGCAGGTGAAATCAAGAACAGTAATATCCATGTCCTGTAACACAGAGAACTTCACATGCAGTCACCAGCTAGAGTTCTTCGTAAGGCTGTATGGTGGTGCGATACAATAAGGAATACGTATTTGGTCCCGGTCCACAGCCCCAGGAACAGAGCTTCCAAAATGGAGATCTTCCACAGTCTCCTGGCCCTCCCCATCTCCCCCAGAGCCACTGTATACGCACCAACCTGGAATCCCCACTGTGAGGAATTCTTATGGAGTTCTCGTTATGCAGGCATGATTGATCAATAATCACTATGGATGATTAACCCACCCGGTAGTCCCTCTCCCTTACCTTCATGAAAGAGGAAACAGAAATCTCCAACCGTCTAATTACATGCTTCTTCTGACGATCAGCTCCATTCTCTAAGAGTTATCATAAACTCAGGCGTGGTTGAAAAGAGCTTATTATGAATAATTTAAAACTACCCCTCACTCCTCCCATTGTAGAATGTGCTCTGTACCCATTCACTGTAGAGGGCACAGTTCAGAACAGCAAATGGGAAGAGCCGTATTTCGGGATAGGGTTAGGCGTGCCTCTTCTGTTTGGCAGTTCTGAACTGTGCCCTTTATGGCAAAAGGGTATCAGTGGGTGGTTCCCTGAGGTGCTATGGCCATCGTAGGAAATTATCAACCCTAGGGATGGGTTCCAAGAGCCCCTGCTTATATCCAGTCAGTTATAAGGACAAGGGATATCCTTGGACTTTGCAATGCCATCTGAAGTGGAGGCAGTCTTGTGAGACTGAGCTCTTAACATTGAGGTCTGTGTTAAATCCACATAGCTAACATTAAAATAAGTTAGATTATGAGATGGTCAATTTATAGCTACAAAGAACCAGAGAATATTTTCGGTATGGAAAGAAACAAAAAGTATGGAAACCTTTTTACAGCATGCCTTTTCTTTTTCTTAAAGGATTTTCTTTTTATTTTTAATTATGTGGCAGAGGGTGTGGACGCACCAGTACAAGTGTGCACAGAGGCTAATGGTGTCGGATCTCCCTGAAGCTGGAGTTACAGGTGAATTGTCCAAGTGGGAACTGAATTGTATCCATTGGAAGAGCAGCAAATGTCCTTAACTGCTGAGCCATCTCTCCATCCTGCAGCTAACCTTTTCTGAGGGTATTTGTACCTCTCTGACATAAAGGAAATCATGGTTTAGAAAATGCTAACAACAGATAACCTGTAGTACTGAAGATTAAGTGAAAACTTAGGTTTCTTTGATAGTCTTCTCTTTGGAGGAAGGAGAATACATTCTGTCACTGAAATTCAGAAGGCGAACACAGCCTGCATTAAAGAAAAAAGTCTAAACAGCCTTAGTTATCTTGATTAAATTGAAATGGGAAAACCAAAACATCACCATTAGAATTTGAAAGAAGCAACTGTTGAAGGCGTCGCTTACTGGTGAGTGAGGAAATTATGGAGAAGACCAAAACATAAGGTAATGTCAAAGAAACACAGGAGCCAACCTGAAAGAACTTTCAGTGATTGAGAGAAGACAGCTTAGACTAAAGAACAAGCCATGTTATACTGGAATATAAGCCAACATATAAAAATAAATATGGAAGTTCAACTGGTCTAAGTAAATAACTCAATAAATATCTTTTGAAAAAAGGATACTCCCCATCACAGTAAGAGAGATACCATCCCCACCTCCTCTTCCTCCTTGGTGAGGGTAGATAGGCTGATAGACTCACTGCCAGAAATAGAGTCAAAAGGGAAAATAGCTTTGCAGTGGAGAAATCTGGCAAGGGTGACATGGATACAGTGTGGTGACTAGTCTGAATGTTGATGTCTTTGAATTGAGAGATGCCTACGTTAATAAGGAATATCTCTGGGTTTATACAAATGTGTTCAGAGGGGTGTAGATGAGGGTGATCAAGGCTTTGATCCACTGATGTATTCTGATGGAAATTATGGGTAGAGAGGCCTTGTTGGGTCACTGGAGAGTGTGTCTTTGAAGGACATATCTTCTCTTGGCCCCTTTCCATCTTTGTTCTGTTTCCTGGGTGCCAGGAGTCAAAAATCCACCCTGCCAATCTATCATGGTGTGTGGAAATTCTGCTACTTCAGGCTAAATAAGTCCTTCCTCCCTTAAACTGTCAATCACTTGGTTACAACATGCAAAAGTAACTGAAAAACTAATTGGGATGCCATGAGGGTGTCAGAAGCCTCCTCATGTAGTAAAGTGTGAAAGGTCCTTCATCACTGGTGCTCTTCCAAAAATGTCATAATCCCAGTCTAACCATGGGAAATAAGCCCGGACTGGGAAACACAAAGGAAGACCAAGAAATTACCACAAACCAGAGGCAACTGGGAAGACATGACAACTGTATGCAATGTGGAATCCTGGATGAGATCCTCAAACAGAAAGGATCATAAAAGGGGCCTTTGGGGATGGCTCAGCAGCTGAAGTGCTTGACAGGCAAGTACGAGGACCTGAGTTCAATCCCCCAGAACAACATAGAAAAGCTGTGTGTGGTGGTATGTACCTGTGATACCAGTACTGGGGACAGGAGCATCCCAGGGGTTTGCTGGCCATTGGTCTAGCCAAATCATCTTGCTTCCGGTTCAGTGAGAGACCCTGCCTCAAAGAATAAGGTGTATAGGCATCAAGAAAGACAGATGTCAACCTCTAGCCTCCATATGCATAAGAACATCTGTGTATCCACACACCCCGATGCACACATGCTCACATAGATGAACACACACACACACACACACACACACACACACACACACACACACACACACAGAGAGTTAAAAAAAATTTTTTTAATTAAGGAAAATTTTCTCACTAAATCCAAGTGAACGCCAAAGAGTTAGTTAAAACTATTACAACAATGCTAATTTCTTAGTTTGGGCAACAATACTATGTTTTATTATAGTGTTAAAAACAAAGTTTATGGGAACCATCTACTTTGTGCTGGAAATCCTTCAGGAAATTTAAAAATTTTCCAGAACACAAAGTTTTGTTTTGTTTTGTTTTTAATTGAAATTAGAATCCTGGTCATCAGTAAGAGGTCACAGGGAGGATAAAAGTGTCTTTCAAAATACAAAACAATAGAGTAACAATTGCCCATTGCTTAGAAGCTAGGAGGGAAGGCCTACTCAATGTGTTATCTATCCAGCTACCTTATGAACCAAATCTACAATTACTTGTACCTTGTCATAGCAAAGTGTCTAAGTGTTGTCGCTGAAGCAGGGGGAGATTTTCTGTAGTATGGAGACACTTTAGTTGTCCCAGTGACAATTTATAATCCTTAACCCAAAGCAAGCAAACCAACACACTCACGTTTGTTAAAGGAACCCACAGAAAGTGTAGTCACTTGAAAATATAAGCTCCATTTTTCATAGGACTTTGGTTCGGTCCACTTGCCTGGGGAGGATGAATCACTAGCCTTGCCTGACGTCTCACGCTGACATTGTAATCTGCTCAACCAGCAGAAACAGATGATGCTGATTCTCAGAGCTAGAATGTGGCTCGTCGATATTCCTTCCTGGGAAATAAAGGTCTATTCCAAATGAAAATGCGGAGTCTCTAATGCATAGTCTCCAGTAGTACTGGAACTACATCAGGGGTATGGAGCATTTGCAAAACAAAGTAGCACCAGCTGGTGAGTTTGTAGGTACTCAGCACTGACATTTAGACCTCTGCTTCTGCGAACTTACCAAGGAGCAGCATCAACCCCACTCAGCAGCACTCAGGGACCAGTGGCCATTTTTACCACTCCTTTATCACTTCCTTGGTCGTGCTCCTTGGCTTCTTTCCATGCTTCCATTTCCCTGTCTGTAAAATGAGTGAAACCAGTGCCTTGCCCGTAGGGTTGTTTTGAGTACAGAGTGGATAATTTTTACGTAAAGAAAATCCCTCTATATGTGGTGTCTGTTCTAGTCTCATTCTGTTACTGTGATCAAACACTCTGGCCAAAAGCAACTCAGAGGAGAAAAAGGCAAGTGGAGCTTACACTTCCAGGTCACAGTCCATCATGCGGAGAAGTCAGGACAGGAACCCAAGCAGGAACTTGAAGAAGAACCCACAGAAAATATGCTGCTTGGCTTCCTTATACAGCCCAGATCCACCACACAGGGAATGCTACCGCCACCTCCGGCTGGGCCCTCCTCCATCAATCAACAGTCCAGACAAACCCTACAGACGTGAACATCCACTAATTTGACTAGGCAGTCACCACTCCATTGAAACTCTTTTCTCAAGTAACTTTAGGCTGTATCTTGCTGTCAGTTAATGCTAACTGGTACAGTGTTCAGATGATTGACATTGCTTGTGGGGGTAAGTGGAGGCAACCTCCAGTGCTCAGATTTTCCTGATGTTTCAGGTCCCGCCCACCTGTCCCACTTGAGGAGATAAATATCCTGCACACCTGAACCCATTTGCAAAACTCCAGCGTACGTATTCCACTATGTCCTTCGGTAAGCTTCCTTATACATGGAGATAGGTCCATGGATATTTATTTCAGCGCTGTTTGCCAAGACAAAACATTACAAACAATTCTAAATATTAATTAACAAGAATATGTATAATTGATAGATGTCATGCATGTTCATACAATGGAATCTTATATAACTATTCAAAAGAGTAAATTAGATAAATATTTAGTTTTTGGTTAGCTCTCAAGGCCAACATCCAATGCTATAAACCAGTTGCAGTCAGAGGCATGCAGCAAGCATGTTAGCACACAGTGTACAATACTCTATAGCAACAGCAAGCGTGCAAGGGAAATCCGACAACATGCTGCGTCTTTGAACATCTCATGTTCTATTTATTTAAAAATTTGACAGTCTATTACAATTCCACACACCCAAAGCTTGGCTTATGGACGCCATTTGTATTATGCCTTTTGCAGGCCAGACAGTGTTATAACATTTTTTAAAAAATCAGCAAGTCTTGGTGATTAATTGAACATGTGGGTGGTGAGGGAGAGGGGAGGCCATTGGATGACTCCCAAGGTTCTGTCTTAGATGACAGAGGAGTGCCATTTGTCAGGATCTGGACGGTAGGGAAATGGCCATCTTTAAGCAATCACCCATCCCATAAATCAGAAAAAAGGAGGGAAGTTAAGCTAATTTAAACCATGATCCAAGGTAACAAAGGAACTCTATCTTCCGCAGAGACCGAGGGAGGAGATCTCAGCACAACAGAGAAGAGCAAGCCATTCTGAAACCCGCCTCAAGCTCTCTGATTCAAATAACTCCGTGTTCTTCCTTTATGTCTTTGCCGGATAAATAGATATCATCGCGGAAAAGGTTGATTGATTGATGATATCTACTAATTATAAAAGAGTTGAAATGTTAAAAAAAATCATTTAAAAGCCAACCGACGTGCTTGGTATTGTTTCTTAGGAGAAGTGGGGGACTGGTTGTCACACGAATATGTTTGAGTTCCCATTTAAACTGTGAAATAGGAAGGGAGACACAGAGCAGTGTGTCAACTTAAAACATCTTGATTGGAGATCTGCACATCTTGGTTGTGGCTGAGCAAGAAGAACCACTCTGAAGAAGGGACAGAATTAGCAGCTTCAAACTCTTTCCAGAGTCACAGACTTCTCATCTGGCAGAGAAAAAGCTGGACTTCAGATAGGCAGAGGAGTGTGCCCTTGGGAACATGAAGGGAAACTGGCAGACTCTCGACCTCCCCAACAACACCCTTTCAGATTTCAGATTTATCCCGTCTCTCTTTGCCCCCACCATCTTCTATTGTTTATTTTTGGTCATGTCCATTCTTTGCTTTTAGTGGCTTAGGTATACATCTTTTATTTGAGACTTTTGAGACCACTGTGCTTCAGAATGGAAGTATTTTACTGATTTGAGAAAGACCTTTTACAGAAGCAGCTGTAATGGAGTCTGAGACATCACCAGGTCATCAAGTCCAAAAGTGTTTTTTAGGAAGCTAATCATATATTTGACAAAAGTGTGTGTGTGTGTGAATAAGATAATTTGATGTCATAAATAGCCTCAAATAAAAGCATGGTGAATAAATGCTCCTTAGTTGGTACAAGGAAAATCAGGATTTTCTATCAAATAAATGACTAAACATTGACTTCAGATCTTTGCTGTGTTTTGAGATGTTAGTTTCTAGAACACAGACCAGTTTTAGATTCACAGGAGCCGAGGAAGTCACCAGAGATTTCTTATATGGCCCCTATGCCACATACATAGCCCCCCTACTCTTTGCCTCCCTCACTATATATTACATTTGATGACTTCCATCGGCACATACATGGTAATCATTTACATCCAGCTTCACTCTTGGTATAGTTTCTGTTAGTCTGAAAAAAAAAGTATGACATGTGTCCGCCATTACATTACCATGAAGGATGTTTCCACCTTCCTAAAAGTCATGTATGCTCCATATATTCCCACCCCTCATCCCAGGACAGCCCTTGCATCCACCGATCAACTTACTGTCTTCAAAGTTTCATTTTATCTAGGGTGTCATTGATGGGCAATGCCACACAGTGGTTGGCTTCATTTACCCGGTCATATACGTCTTTCCACACCTTTTTACAGCCTCATACCTCACCCCTTTTCCACATAGACTACCTCACTATCTTGACATCCCACTGTTTACGTGTCTCTTCACATGTTGAAGGACATCTTGGTTGCTTCTAATTTTTAGTAATTATGAATGGGCCTTACTTACCTCTGTCCCCCAAATTAGCCCAAAAAATGGATATGAATGTGCCTTACTTACATCTGTCCCCCAAATTAGCCCAAATGGACCATAGATTTAACTGCCAAATGCAGCATAGAAAGAATGCACAAACAATCTTTGATGTAGTACTAGATTTTTAGATAGAAGACCATCCACTTAGAGGCTTGTGTATAAACATGAGTTTTTCTCTTCTGTGGGGAGATGACCAGTACTGGAATTGCTGCATTGAATGATAGGAATCTGTCTTCCAAATGGCTGTGCCATTCTGCATTCCTGCCAGGAATGCATGAGACTCCCTGAGGCTCCAAAGCTCACCAAGACTTGGCAGTGGCAAAGTAGTTGCACAGTGGCATCTCACTGTTGTCTCAGTTTATACTTCCCTGACTACGGGATGCTGAGCATCCTTTCTCACACTTGCTTATCCATGACATTTTCTTTGGTGAAATGTCTGCTGAGGTCTTTGGCACATGTCTTAATAGGTTACTTGTTTTCTTTCTTTCTTGAAAGAAACATGTATTTACTTATTTTTTTATGCGTGTAAGTGTTTTGCCTGCACATGCACCACAAGCTTGGGTTGGCTTATGTTCTCAGTGGTCAGAAGAAGGTGTCAGATCCCCTGGAATAGGAATTCTAGATGGTTATTAGCCACCATATGAGTGCTGGGAAGCAAACCTGGGTTTGCAAGAGCAGCAAATGCTCTTAACTGCTAATCCATCTCTCCCCCTCTCCTGCTTGTTTTCATAATGTGAAGTTCCTTATATTTTTGCAATCAGCTCTTTATCATGTGTCTCTCCAAAATTTTAGTCCAAGTCTAGCCTGTGGCTTGTCCTATCCTTCTCTTAACCATGTCTTCATAGAACAGAAGCAGTTAGTTTTAATGAAATTTGGCTTTGAGGCTTGGAGAAATGGTTCAGTGGTTAAGAGCACTTGCTGTTCTCCCAGAAGACCTGGGTTCAATTCCCAAAATTGTGCAGCTCACAACCACCCACAACTCTAGTTCTAGCAGATCTAGTGCCCTCTTCTGGCATGTGAGGGCAACAGGCATACATGTGGTACACAGATATACATGCAGGCAAGCACTTATACTCATAAAATTAAAAATTATGTGTTTAATGAAATCTGGCTTCAATTATTCATTTTATGGATTGTGACTTTGGTCTCCTATCTAAAAACCCATTACTACACCAAAGGTAATTTGTGCTTTCTTCTATATTGCATTTGGTGTTTAAATCTATGGTCCACTTTGAGCTAATTTGGGGGACAGAAGTAAGTAAAGTCCATGCCTATATTTGTTGTTGTTGTTGGTGGTGGTGGTGGTGTGTTTTTGTTCTGTCTTGTCTTTGCTGTTGGCATGTAATGTGTCCACTTACCTCAAAATTATTTGTTGTAAAGAATTTTTTTATCTCCTTCTATTGGCATTATTATATTTCCAAGAACAGTTGGCTCTATTTATGCAGGTCTTACTGGCTCCTTACTCTCTTTCACAGATCTATTATTTCACAGTGCCACACTATTTTGATTATTGCAGTTTTATAGATAGTTTTGACACCAGATAGAATCAATTCTCTAATTTTGTTCTTCTTAAATATTGGTTGGCTACTCTTTGTCTTCTGTCTCTATTCTATAAACACTAGAATTGGCTATCCACAAAATAACTCTCTGGGCTTGACTGGGATTGCACTGAATTTATCATTCATTTGGGAAGTGACTGAGACCTTGACAACTGTCCCAGACATGAACATGGAATATTTCTCCATTTATTTAGTAATTTAAGAAACAGTGTTTATTGGACTTTCATATTTCTTTTTTTTTTTTTTTTTTTTTTTTTTTTGGTTTTTCGAGACAGGGTTTCTCTGTGTAGCTTTGCGCCTTTCCTGGAACTCGCTTTGGAGACCAGGCTGGCCTCGAACTCACAGAGATCCGCCTGGCTCTGCCTCCTGAGTGCTAGGATTAAAGGCGTGCGCCACCACCGCCCGGCTGGACTTTCATATTTCTTATCCAATAAGTCTTAAACATATTTTCTTGAAGCTATGGTAAATGGTGCTGTGTTTTCAATTTCAAATTCTACTTATTCGTTATCGGTTTGTAGAAAAGTGATTGGATTTTCCATAGTAGCCTTGTTTCCAGCAACCTTGCTCTATTTATTCCAGTTTCTGTTCCTCTTTTTAGCTTTTCTACATAGGTGATCATGTCACCTTTGGAAAAGCATAGTTTCAATTATTCCTTTTCATTGTGTGGAATACCCTCCCTTGCTTATCAGGTTGTTAGCTGGTGTTCCTGCATATTGTAGAAGATGAGCCCTGAGAGCCCCCTATGTTACCCTGTTGTTCCTTAGCATACTAGGAAGGCTTTAAACAGTATTAAACACTGTGTTAGCTATAGGATTTTTATAGATATTACTGTCAACATTAGGGACTTCTGTTTTACTCCTAGTATAAATTTGAGCTTTTATCATGACTAGCTATTAGATTTTATTAGTCTTTTTCTGCATCTATTGATTCACTCTTGTAAACTTTCCATTTTATGTCATGGATTCCATTAGTTGATGTTTTCCCACATTGACCCAGTCTCTCCCACCTAGGATAAAATCCACTGAGTCATGATGATGAATTCTTTTTGTCCATATCTGGACTTGTTTTGCTAATACATCTGTAGCTCACAAAGCAATGTTTTGGTCAGCAACAACAATGAACTGCAGATATGATGGTGATGTCACATGATTATAATAAAATAGAAAAACTCCTGTCACTTAGGGATAGCTTTGGCAGGGTCATAGGATAACCTCACATGTTTGTAATAGTGCTGGTGTGAACAAAGCTACTGTGCTAACTAACAGTGTAAAAGTGTAACAATACATTTATGTAGTGGTATACATTATGTAGCTGGTATTTTATATATTTTCATATTTTTTGCTAAATCATTACTATATCTGTCTTCTACTGATAAAGAAAAGTTTGTAGTTTATTGCAAAACTGTATGTAATCTCTTAGCACTCAGGAGCCTGAGGTAGGATGCCTGAGAGTTTCAGGATAGCCTAGGCTACATACCAAGGCTGCCTCAAAAATAAATAAATGGAATGTTAAATTAAACAGCAATGTGCTGTGTTCTATTGACAGGAGCTTCAGATATCTTATGTTCATCTCTCATACTATGACACTTCTTATACTTGGCTCAATCTCTACTGTTTCTTCCATGGTGACACCTCAGTGTACAAAATCCATTACCAGTGTTGGCAGTTAGAGAACATATCAAATGCCTGGCCTCAAAATGAAATGAATGAAAAGTGATTAAGGACTATGAAGTTGGAAAATAAGTCGTGAGCATTATTTGCTGGTCAACTAAGTCCCACCCATCATAGTTACAATCTTGATTAAAAAGAAGTAACAGATGTTCTTAACGGATCTGCTTCATTGAAATGTAGCATGGCAAAGACTGAGAAGGGTCTGTATCAGATGTATGAGAATTTCAAATGACCTGGATTGAAGACCAGACACCAAAGGACATCCCTCTTCATGTCATATGTTCATGATCAAGGCAAAAGTTCATGATGTTGAAAGAAAACCGTGAACCATGGCAACACATTTTTCTTTATAAGTTTATTGATTATCTCAGGGCCTGCAAGATGGCTCAGTGGTTAAGGGAACTTGCTACCAAGCCCAAGGATCTGAGTTTGTTCCCCAGAACCTGCAGGACAGAAGAAGAACTGACCCCAGCAAGTTATCCTCTGATCTCCACTATGTGCCCAAAGTGCCCCCCATATACATGCACACACTAAATGAATAAATAGACTGCAATGAGTTGGTTATCATGGGTATTTTGTTGTGATAATTATACGAGGGAGGAAAAGGATGTGGCTGTATCTGTCTCTGCTCATCTCTAGCTAAGATTCCAAGACACGGTCTTTGGTAGACTTCCTTTTCTTACAGGAGTCTGGACAAGACCTTTGTGCTTCCAATGACCATTTCCACTGTTTGCTGCCGAGTCACAGCAAGTCCCTGCCTCCTCTTCAGAGCCTCGCTCTCAGATCCAGAAGGGAATGCCAATTTCCTTACTTGACAGATGTTAATGCTAATGCTATGTCTACTTGCACTGGGCCAGGTGGGGCTAGAATGGCCTAAATTATACCCTCTGGGACTACATTTCTCTAGTTGGGACAGTTTGGCCACTGTTTATCTCAAGCTGTCCTCTCCATGCAAGACACTGGACCACAACATGGCATTATGTACTGGGAGCCTGTTCTCTCAAGAGGCCCATGGCTTGAAAACATTTGCAAATATAATTTTATAACAGAGATTGTTCATTCTATTAAAAATAGTGGGTGCATGCCTTTAATCCCAGCACTTGGGAGGCAGAGTCAGGTGGATCTCTGTGAGTTTGAGGCCAGCCTGGTCTACAGCGAGATCCAGGACAGGCACCAAAACTACACAGAGAAACCCTGTCTCGAAAAACAAAAAAATAGTGGCTATTTCTAGACTCAAATACTGACATTAGGCAAACTTTGTGCAGCACCCACAGATCTTAGGCTATGAAAGAGCCGTGAGGCATAAATATCACAGGGTAAATATGTTTATTCATTTAAATGTACACTACATATGCCATGAGTTTAATATTAAATTGGACTTTAGAAAAATCTAATGTAACAAATAAAGCCTTCTACAAGTCTGGTGGGGCTGCTAGTTCTAGGAATGTGATGAACTAAACCCCAAGGCAGCTAAAACAGTGAAGGATTCCTTCAGCCACTGCCTTGGTGTCTCTGGGAGCTGGCTCTGGTGTCCTCCCTGCTCCAGGTCCTTGGGATCTCTGTGGAGAGAATTCACAGGAGACACGTGGAGTGGCAGAATGGGAGACAGGTAGTGTTTATGATGGAGAAAAGTGACATTCTCTCCGGAGTGAGAGTGAACAACGGCCAGAGAGCTCATGTACCAGCCTCCATTTTAGACAGACCCTGCTTGTTCCCAAAGGCTCCGGGACAGAGCTGGAGACAACGCTCAGTGGTTAGAGGACATTGCCTGCTCTGGCAGAGAACCGGGGTTTGGTTCCCTGCACTCAAGTCAGGCGGCTCACAATCACCTGCAATTCTAGCCTCTGGCCTCGGGGAGCACCAGCCACGGGCACCAACTGCTCACTCAGCCCACATACACAACGAAAAATAAGTTAAAATAAGTCTCTAAAGGCTTTAAGACCGACATGGATAAAATACAGCAATGCCCACTAGTAACAGTGGCCTTTGTGACAGGGATTCCAGGGATGACTCGGGCTGTGTAACAGTGGGGGGAAGAAATGGGGAATGTGCTCTTACCTAATAAGCCCTCCTGTGTCTGCCCCTTAGACGGCATCCAGCCAGTCACTCTGCTGCTCACTGAACCTGTCGTCTGGACTCACTGTGTTTTGGTTTTTTTTTTTTTTTTTTTGGTTTTTCGAGACAGGGTTTCTCTGTGTAGCTTTGTGCCTTTCCTGGATCTCGCTCTGTAGACCAGGCTGGCCTTGAACTCACAAAGATCCGCCTGGCTCTGCCTCCCAAGTGCTGGGATTTAAAGGCATGCGCCACCACCACCCGGCTTCACTGTGTTTTTTAATTAGCCATTCATTCGGCTTCCAGCACTGAGTTTTCTCCACAGAACCTTTTTTTTTGTTATTGTTACTGTTCCTCTCTCTCTCTCTCTCCCCCCCCCCAACACAAGGTCTTATGTACCAGGCTGTGGTAGCTAAGGATAGCTTCAAGCCCCCGATTCTCCTGCCTCCCCCTCCTAAGCTCTACCATTATAGTAATGAGACAGCCACACCCAGCTCCCTCTCTGGAAATGTAATAGAGTGCACATGAATACCATATTAGATATTTTAGTTTGTGGGAGGCAAGCTCTCACGGCAGAAGTTCTATGTTTTAAAGTACAGTGTGTGTCCGGAGCAGATCTCTAGTAGAAGAAAACACGCCGTCAGCTTCTTCCAGTGATACATAGTGGTGCCAGCGTTTAGCAAGCCGTTGTCTTTTGTTTCAGACCGTGGCCGCAGTACCTGTTGTCATGTGCATCTTCAGGATTTTGTTTTCCTATAGTGTCAGTCCCGGCAACATAGTGGGATTTGATTTCACAAAACGCTCCTATACAGAGGGAAAAAAGAGAGATGTTTTGTTTTTTTAAATGTTATGGCAACGGCTAAGATATTACAAAAACACACGTAACGTACACACATACACATATCACTCATTCACAAAATAAATACATTTCAAATGCTATTTTTAAAAAAAATTAAAAGCAAAAGAGCTGGAGAAATGACTCCATGGGTAAAGGCAACTTCCACCAAACCTAAAGACCTGAGCTAATCCCGGATCCATGCTGTGGAAGGAGAGAATTGACTCCCGCAAATTGTCCTCTGACCTCATTGTGTGTGCTGTAACACCAGCATACCCCCTACATGCACACTAAATTAGTAATAATGTGCAATTTTAAAAAAAAGTAAGCAAATAATCAGAAACTGCCTCTAAATTGCAGCGGCCACTAAGGGAAGATGCTCCTTGGAGAGGTTAGCAAGTGTTGTTCTCTGAGCTCTGCACTGGGAAGGAGAGTAGCAATTCGGTCCTTTGTTGTCTACCTGTTGAGTAGTCCTGGATACCATTCTTCAACATGAATAGCATTTGGGGGTACCAGTACCCCAACCCCCACCACACACACACACACACACACACACACACACACACACACACACACACACACACACAATCTACCTCGATTCTTCAGAGCTGTCTCCCTCTAGTGGCCAAAGGGTTTTCACGTTTCTCTTTTAACCACGCAAAGGAACCTGAGAACATACAGGCCTTACGTTTTTGTAAGACTATTTCTCTTGACTCTAAGAATGGGAGCATAGCACATAACTTTATGTTTTTTCCTCGTAAATCCTGGAAAGAAAATGTCGGTTTCAAAAGGTTCATGTGAAAAGAGTGTGACTAATCGAATGAGAGGAATAAGGTAGTGTTGGTGTGTCGCCGGTACAGGTTAGAAAGCCGCACACACTCACGCATTACTGACACTGGTACAGTCACATAGACTCTAAATTGTAGAGAGCCGTGCACGGCCGTGCCTCAAAGATGGCGCCGGCGTCCGGCTTCTGCCTTCCCGATGGCAGGTGCTCCTTATTTGGCTAAGGCTAGGATCTGGCTTGCTTCCGCACACCTGGACCTAATCTGGCTTGCTTGCGTATGTCTGACCCTATCGGCATTGTCCACGTGGCACTACGGGGTTGATTGCCCAGTGGCTATAAAGGGCGTGGGCTGGCTTTCCCCGGGAAGAGATGGAAGATCGGAGGAGATAGGAGATCAGAGTGCAAGTGAGAGAGAGAGAGAGAGAGAGCGTGAGCGAGTGAGTGAGAGTGAGAGTGAGAGAGAAGAAGAAGATGGCTTTCCCCGGGGTCAGAAGATTGTTTCAAGGTTCCTGAATAAACTGCTTGGAGAAGAGCCTGGTGTCGCGTCTTCCTTGCTGGTTGAGGCGGACGCGACACTAAATGTCAACTGGTACATCATGGGCCCTGGTAACCAAACCCACAGCTGTTATTAAGAACCTTTAAGTCGGTGCTGGAGAGATGACTCAGAGGTTAAGAGCCCTGGTTGCTCCTCCAGAGGACCCAGGTTCAATTCCCAGCACCCATATCTCCCTAATAACAGTCTGTAACTCCAGTGCTGGGAGATCTGACAAGCTCACACAGACATACATGCCAGCAAAACACCAATGCACATGAAAAATAAAAGGGAATAATAATAATAATAATAATAATAATAATAATAATAATAATTAAATTAAGAAAGAGCTGAGAGACTCTAAATCACCACCGCTGGCTTGAGCCTGAATGAAAACTACCACGCTCCATGGACCACAGCATGCTCTACAAGGAGACAGACCAGAGAAGACGGCCTCCTAACTAGAGCCTCCAGAAACAGATGAGGCCCTAGCATCACCCAACTTCAATCCCAGGAGGCCATTCCAGACTTCTGACATCTGGAGCCATAAAATAAAAAGCAATCTGAGTTGCCGGAAGCCACTTGACCTGTGGTGGTTTGTTAAACGCAGCAGAATCCTGTTCTGTGCCTCAGTTGTTATCCTGCAGGAAATTAGTTTGGGCAGGCTTTGAATTGATTCTTTTTCTCCACCCCCACCCCATGTGTTCGTGAATGGGTGTGTATGTGAATGTGTGTGTGTGAATGTATGTATGTATGTTTTTGTATGTCTGTGGGTGGCATGTATGTGCACACGTCTGTGCATTCATGTGAAGGCCTACACTTAACGTCCAGAATGGGCCTTGGTTGCCTTTCCATTTCACTCATTGAGACAGAGTCTCTCATGAAACCCAGAGCTCACCAATAGGACTAGTCTCCTTAACTTGCTCTGGGCATCCTTCTTAGCCTTCCAGAAGCTGGAATTACGGTATGCCTGACATTTACATGGGTTTCTAAGAGTCCAAAATCAAGTTTTCATGTTTCTGTGGCAAGCGCACTAACCACTGCGCCATCTCCCCAGCCCTCAATTTATTCATGATGATCAGAAGTGATCTACCAGCAAGTCTTGTTCACGCCTGTGGGTCAGACCATTCAAATTCGACCTAGAATCAGACCTGAGAACGTGGGTCCTCATGTGTGGTTCTCAGCACACTGTTGTCTTACCTTCCCGACAGTGGCTATACTTTAAACTACTAGCTGCCCGCCCCTAAGAGGGGATTTCTGTTCCCCAGACAATGGCTCTGTTGCTGCCACTAAAGGTAGTTCTAACTAAATCTCTATCGTTCTAAGAAAACCCGAGATCCAAAGGCTAGGGTGAAAACCTGTGAGCTCAGAGAGCTGGAATGGCAACTGGCTAGCTTTCTCTCTTTGCTGGCACCCTTCCCGGAAGGCACTCCCTTCCACACGGCCACAACTAAAAAAGAAAACAAAAACCCAAAACAAAAACCACGCTACGCTCCTCCCTGCTACTTCCTGCCAACCAGTTGCTGACCCCGCCCCTCTGAGCCCAGGTTTATTCTATTTAATTAACGCAAATGCAACACATCTTTACACAGTTAACAAATGCAACATGAACAACAAATGTAACACATCTTTGCCTGGTTAAACAGCTATTCCACAACACCACTCTTTCATGCTGTCAGAGAAAGAGGGTCCTGCCATCCTCAGAAGGTTATATTCAGTCTCGCATGGAATAAGGGGGTTGGATTCAAAGCTTCATTGGTCCCTTTCTGCTCCCCCTTCTACGAATCTGTGTGTTCTTAACCTTTTAAACCATGAAAGAGACAACAATGGTACTTCCATTCTGTGTCTGCATCTATATTTGTGATGGCCTTCCTCAAAGCAAGAGCCAGCTCTTCTCCATCTTGCATCACGGCAGGTGGAAAGGCTTTGAAGCAGGACAGCAAGGAGAAGCGATCGGAAGCCAAGAAGGCTGGTCCCGGTAGCCAGGGGAAGGGAGGTTAACCTCAGCCAGAAAGCCGTAGGAACTGAGACCTAATCCCGCAAGAGGGATATTACAGGTGGTAGATCTTCCCCTTCTGCCTGTATTCCAGGAAGGCCTGGAATGACAGGGGAGCACTCAGCATGTTTAACCCAGTACTGCTAAGAAAAAGAGGTTCCTCACTAACTTTGTTCAGCACTGGAGAGAACTATGTAAGACCCAGTACTGTATCGGGGCCAGAGGTGAGAGGGTGGCTTTCCCTGAAACTGTTAAACATAACTGGACTTCTCTTTGATTGTGTTCCTGTGTAGAGACCATTCCAGAAATCTGTCACCATTACCTCCAGTGGGTGCTGTTAAAACCCTCTGAGGTCTCTGATGCTTCAAGAAGATGATGCAGCACCAGATTTCTGAACAGCGAAGTCTTTGACATGGAGGAAGGAGTATCAGCTTGCAGAACCATGCAGGCTAGTTCATGGCTTCGTCTGTTTTCTATGACTATAACAGAACACATGAAACTAGGTAATTTATAAGAGAAATATATCCGATGACAGTCCTGGAGGTTCGAGACTCGATCTACACACATAATGTGCTGACGTCTGGCAAGGGCTTTCTTGGATCATCACATGGTAGAAACGAGAGCAAGAAAGGGCAGGATAGGAGTGAGTGAATTCTCCCTTTTCTCAAGGCACCACCCGGACCCATGAATATGGTGGAACTCTAGAGGCTTAACCACCTCCTAAAGGTCCCCCTGCTTAGTTCAATTACACTGGTTCGTTTTTTAATTTTCTCACCACTCCGACAAAGTCCCTGGCAGAGGAAGTTTAAGGAATTGAGGGCATACTCCTCTCAAGCCCAGTGGGGCCGTCCAGCATGGCATGATGGTGTGGTACAGAGGTGATGGAGACTAGAGCAGCTTGGTCTGTGGGGGCAGGAGCTTGTGACATGGCTTGTTCACATCTTGATGGATCAGGAAGGAGAGAGAGAACCAGAAGAAGAGGACAGAGAGAACCCCGAAGGCTCCCCCCAATAGCCTGTTTTCATCATTTAAACCCTGCATCTATCTGCCAGCTAGGCTCTAAGCCTCCCAAACAGCTCCACCAGCCGGAGGCAAGGGATAAATGTGAGCCTGTGTGGAGACAGTCACATTCAAGCTGTAGCAGATGGCGCAAAGCTTAACATGGGTTCAATGAGACAAGCATTCAAAGCGATCACCACTGGGGGTGGGGGTGAGGGTGGGGGATGGGGAGGTGCATGCCTATAATCCCAGCACTGGGGAGGTGGAAGCCGGAGAATCAGGAGTTCAAGACCAAGCTCAACTACATAGAGATTTGGAAGCTAATCTGGGCTCTGTGAGACCCAGTTTGAATACACACACACACACACACACACACACACACACACACACACACACACTCATTCTAGCATAGTCGTGAAAAAGCCATAGACTCAAAGTTAGGACAAACCTAAAGTTGTCCTTCAGCTCTCTGGTTCCCTGTGTTCCATGGTCTCTGTGGCAAACCCAGTTGGGCCTCACGAGTTGAAGCACCACATCTCACAAAGAACCGAATTAACCAGCAGATGCATTGAAGACAAACAGAACAAGAGGAGGCCTACTGCTGCAGGCAGACGGCTTTTGCAAACCTTCAGTTGGGTGGAACCCCAACCCTTGCTGTTGTGAGCTGCAGGAGGAGGGAACATCGGGATTCCAAACTACTCCCAGCATCCCTCAGGCTCAACTTTCTTTCAGCTTCTCCCCCTTCACCAGAAGGGAAACCACCCAGGGCTCCTCAACTTCCTGGGGCTCAGGGCAAGTGCTCCCAGAAGGGCTTGCCATATGGCCGACAGCTCAGGGGGGCAAAAGCTCTGATTCAGGTCCCGTAGCTCACACAAAGTGCAAACCGAATCTCTCCATCGGAGCAACATCACACCTCCAGCTGTGTAAATGTCTCCAGTAAATGAGGGGTTTGGGGTCTGCAAAGTGTGATTCTGTATTTCATTAAATCCCCAACACCCCAAATTATAACCACTGGGCTCATTAAGGGTTTCTTAACAGTGCTGTTTCCAGAATGAGTTATTACTCATTTTTATTCCTCAAGCAGGCCTATTTTCCTGGTTACCACCCAGGTAACCACAAGAAGCTGAAGCTGGGTTCTCATGCCAGTGTGTGTGTGTGTGTGTGTGTGTGTGTGTGTGTGTGTGTGTGTGTGTGTGTGCAAAGTCACCTCCATTTTCTTTTGAGCCTTTTGCAGAGGGTCTGGTTGAAATTTTCTCTCTGCCTCGTCAGTAAGTTGCTTTTTCTTACCACGTTCCAGGCTTAAAACTAATGTGGAAAAGTTTACTCATGGGTTTGATTCAGCTGCATCTGTTGCTATGGAAATCCAGGCTGCTATAGAGATGCGGTTCTATATTTCTACTGCCCAACCCACCTTTCACTAGCAATTTTAAAGGAGCTTTTCACCACCTCTGGGTATTAACCTTTGGCTGGCAGAATTTTGTGGTCTGCAGAATATCCACGTGTGAGGAATTCACAAAGGACCAAATCCAGAACGGTCATTGGATATGAGGTGATCCCTACACACAGAGCCCTATGTGCCTTAAAGACAAACTTCAATTATCTAAGAAAGATCAAGCACGCCCAGTGATGAGATATATCCTGAGGTTGCGCTCAAGTTCCGCAGTAAGGCTGTGATTGATTGGCAGTGGCTACCACAAACTCGGAGGGGGCTGCAGACACACAGGCTGTTCCTGAGTCAGACACTAATGTCTACTCTAGAACAAAGACACACATTCAGTCTCTTTTATGTGGACTCCTGAGAGACCAGCAAGTAAGGCCACTGCTATGGCAAATGTTCACGTCTTGATAACTGAATCCCCCAATTCATCTGCTAATACAATTTAGAAGGGGTTCTTCGGTGAAGTCATTAGGACCAGATAAGGTCATGCGGTGGGGCCTCCATGATGGTATTAGTGGCCTTATAAGAAGAGGAAGAGAGATGTATAGTGACACGTTCACTTCATCTTGCCATGTGATACCCTCCTCCATGTTATGATGAAGGAAGAAGGCTGTCATCAGATGTCACCAACTTGATACAGAACTTTCCAGTCTCCAGAACTATGAACCAAATAAGTCTCTACTTGTTATAGATTACTCACTCAATGGTATTGAATTATAGCAACAAAAATAAACTGATATGATATTAATACTCAATAAATTAGCTTGTGTAGCCTATACATGTATTTTACATGTACACATCACATAGAAAAACATTGGAAGAAAACACACCAAAAACACTAGTTTCTATAGGTAGTGGAGCAATTTTAAGAATATTCCCAAAGAGGTGGTGTGGGTCGGGTGGTTTTTTGGTCTTTTTAATGGGTTTTGGGTTTGGGATAATTTTCATTGTTTAGAGGGGTTGGTTACAAGTTGTTGTCAAGGGTTAGGAAAAAGGCTAAGCAAAGGAGATTAGATTTAAGGTTCTTGTTTAAAAAAAAGAGAAAGAAAGAAAAGAAAAAAGAAGAAAAAGACAATTACTAGTTTTAAATACTTTACATTGGATTGGATTGTTTTATATTGTATACAAATTATATATATTGAAATTGATATTGTTAGAAAATGCTATATGTATATTTCTAATTGTACTTATACTGTTCATTTAACAATGCAATTTTCTGATCCTTGAATGTTATTATTACCAACTATTAGGATATAAAGAAATGAAAGTTAGTAGTTAGACATTACAATAGAACTTGTAGTCATATTAGATATGTTTTAAAAATTGAGCAGATATATTTTAGACAGATCATCTTCAAACCCTTCAGAGATCTACAGAATATGGCATTTAAAATGTTTTAATAACTTAGAAAATTTTTCTTTTTTGAGACATGTCGGCTCCTGGCAGTACCAATCTACTTCAGAGAAAATATGGGCATTGAAGAAACTGCATATGGAGTTAACTTTCATTGTGGCAAAAGTTAGCCACTGGACAGCAAAGTATCCTCGAATCAACTGCTGACAAAATGGACAGACAGGACATGAAACAAAGGACTACTGATTCTTGCCAAAACAAGTGTGGTTATGGCTTTATCAAAAGGCATATTCTAAGGCCAGGACAATATGGCACCATCCCTGAAGTGGCCTTCGCAATTCGGAAAAGGTACAGTGCCCTTTTCTTCGAAGGTAGCTGAACAGGCAGTGGGCCGATGGCTTCTGATGTTCAATGGAACAGCAGCTGAAACAGTTATTCTTGAAGAGTAACTAAGCTCATGCCTCTCAATAGTAGACTGGCATTTGATAGAAGGATGTGGAAAAGAATGGGACGCTGAGATGAAGCCATATATACACAGCCAAGAAGAATGGACAGTTGAATTAAAAAACCATCAACAATTTCCAGAATTTAAAATCCTGAATCATGACATGACACTAGTGGAATTCAGGTGTTTCTGGTACATGGACTGCTCTCACCCAATGTGAGGTTGAACTGTTGACCTTGTGTACATCCTACTTCACAAATGAGTCTGTCAGATACGCTAAGCCTATAGGCTGAAGATGATGCCCCAGCACTGCGGAAAAACCTCAGGTGACTGTCCAGGCAGCTGGCTGTTTCTGTCAACTCACAAATTTTTTGGAAGTTGCTTGCATGCACTTCCTGTTTTTATTTTTGTTAGCTAATATTATTTCCTTCTTGGGTCTCTGAGGGAGTTGAAGATTAGTTAGTTATAGTTGAAGGTTAGTTAGTTATAGTTGAAGATTAATTAGGATAGAAAGTGAATTAGATACATTTTGGACATACCAAAATAGGATAGATAATGAAATTATTTTCTCTGAATTTGTCAAATACAAATGGACTAGACATTGTTTAGATATTCATTACTTGTATATATTGTATATAGTTATTGTACTTTTGTATATAGTTTTTCTTTTGTTAGTTATAACCTTTTTCTTTTTTTCTTTTTATTAAAATAGAAAAGGGGAAATATGGTGGTATTTTACTTGTACTGAAATGTGATTTTAATTGTATGTTAATAAATAAAGTTGCCCGGGGGTCAGAGCTATTAGAGCCATAGCAAGAGTGTGGCGGTGGTGGCGCACGCCTTTAATCCCAGAACTTGGTAGACAGAGCTAGGTAGATCTCTGTGTGTAAAAGGATACAGCCAGCATTGGAGACACACGCCTTTAATCTCAATACCAACCATAGAAGACCTGGAAGTCTTTACAGACAGGCAGTGACAAGGCATGGGTTTACAACCAATGAGAAGGCAGAACCGAAAGTCTTTATAAAGACAAACACACAGGAAGTAGGTCCCTTTCGGAGAGTTCTCTTGGCTGAAGCAGGAAGGGTAAGGCTCTTAGCTCTGACCTCTTGGCTTTCTTCTCTGAATCGGCTCTGTGTTTCTTATTTAATAAGACGGTTGGTTACATCTACACTGGAGTTTCTTTTTAAATATATATATTGCTTTTCTGTTTTCTGTTGTAGGTAGTATCCATAAGTCTGAAGATCTCTTAAGAGGTTAGACACAAGCTTTGGGTTCCTAAGATAGTGACCTATTCTAAAATAATGGCTGGCATTATTTCTACTATCTTAAGACAAAAATTTTACTGGCAACAAGATCAAGTTCATAATGAAAAACTTGATGTACCCTGAAAAGCAAAAAGACCCTAGGAGAGACTCCCCCATGATTTCCCAGCTCACAGGGAAAGGCTATCTATCATCAACATCCAGGACTGATGGGGGCAGGGCTGTCCAGCGGCACTGCAGACTAGGCTTAACTATGGAACTGCCTCAGGGATATCTCTATGGATTGGGGAGCAGGGGCTGTGCAGATAATTTGGAGGTTGGGTGTCAGAGCAGAACCCTTTCCACCCAGGACACTCATTTGAATATTGGACTTTCACAGTACTCTATTGGAAGATGGGCTTCATAGTAAAATAGCAAGCAGCAAAATCACCCTGGCCTTGGGTATAAACTGGCTTTCCATTCCCATGATAAAATGCCTGAGATGACTCATTACATGAGAGATTTTCTCTTGGCTCACAGGTTCGGAGGTTTTATCCCTTACTTAGTAGGATCATATTCTAGAGCCAATGAAAGGCAGTGTATGATGTAAGAGGTGCTCAGTGGAGCCCAGCGGCTCACTGTACTGCTAGAAAGCACCAAGGAAAACAGCCACTCTGGCTCCAGTAGCCTCTTCCATGGTGTGCCTTGCCCAATGTCCTGCTTCCTTCCAGTAAAGATTCCAGCATCTTCCATGAAGTCACTGGCTGGTGACTGCACTGGCTAGTTTTATGTCAACTTCACACACACACTAAAGTCATCGAAGGGGAGAAAATCTCAACTGAGAAAATGCCTCCATAAGATCTGGCCATAGGCAAGCCTGTTGGGCATTTTTTAAATTAGTGATGGGTGGGGGAAGACCCCGCCCATTGTGGGTGGAGCCACTCCTGGGCTGGTGGTCCTGGGTACTATAAGAAAGCAGGCTGAGCCAGCTAGGAGGAGCAAGGCAGTAAGTAGCACCCCTCTATGGTCTCTGCATCAGCTCCTGCTTCCAGGTTCCTGCCCTGCTTGAGTTCCTGCCTCGACTTTGCTTAATGGACTGTGATTCGAAGTATCTAAGCCAAATAAACCCTTTCCTCCCCAAATGGCTTTTAGCTTTTTGTGATGCGTTTAATCACAACAATAGAAATTCCAACTAAGACCGTGACCAACCCTCCAACATGTCACCTTTTGCAACAGTATAGCACACATACTATAATATTTAAAGTCTTTGCTAAACACCCAGATGGTTTCCAGTTACCCTACAACAGATACTTCTACATTTATGACTCAAATTCAACAAAAAGGGTTTGTTTGAATGATTGTTTTCAAAACTCTTCATATTGCCAAACTATTATCCCCCAAATCAACCTGCTTGGGTCCATCAGCTTACCTTAACATTTTTGCCTGTATTGAGCATGATTATTATTTTTTTAATCTTTGTTAATTTGATGGATTTTTAAATGCTGCCTTTCATTGTGTGTGGCACATTGGAAGGATGTGTTCCCTCTCCTTGGAGCTACCTCCCAAGACTTTTCCCTTTAGCTGTCCAAGCAGGCTTGTGTTTGCTTTTTATTCTCATTAAGCCTCGGGCCAGGCACAGGGGTTGGTTTCTGGGAAAGTCAGAGGTAAAGTAGAGTCCAAAGACTCTCCTGTTCCCCTAGTCTCTCTAGAACTACAGAATTCCCAGCTACCTGTGATACCGTTCAAACAAGCCAGAGTCCTTCTTCGTCCACGTGGTCACACATTGATACCTAATAGCACCGGACATTTCCTGCCTGCCCGTCTGCCTGTCTTAGTTCGAGTACAGGTGTTGGACCCTAACAAGAGAACGGCCACTAGGTGGCGGTCTAGTTTCAAAATACAATCTCAATTCCCGCTCTCTGAACCGTGTTTTAGCAGAAATGATTCTAGCTGTGAAACATCAAAAGGCTTATTGCAATGATTTTCTCACCATCCAAATTTTGTGCCAACCTACTGCCTACACCTTATGCTGCCACCTTGAGCTAAAGCTCTCAAGTTTGGTCAGATTAATGACTTAAAGGCAAATTCAGTGGAAATTCGCTTGGGGGTGGGCATGTATTCAAGTATTTTCAGCAATACCAGAGGAGTTAAAAAATGTGTATTTATCTCAGCAACAGAGAGTATAAATATGTATTTAAAAGACATTTTAATATATTATTAAATATATTAAGGATTTAGGCAATAAACACACATGTATGTAATATGCTATTATATAGAGAGAACAAAATAAATGTATTTATACATAATTACATATATTTAAATATGTAATTGTTATATTTGTCTTATATAACTCATGATAATTGTGTATATTATATACTCATATCATTGCATATATTGCATATTTGAAATTTTATTGAATGTATGTCTTATAACTCCACTTATATATAAAATACGTATAAATGTATTATACATTTTGCTCATATGTAACATATCAAAATGTAATTTATACATGAAAATGTTTTAAAATTCATATTTTAAATTCTTTCTATTACTAATACTCATTTGTTTTAGAATTCAACTATTCACATTTTACCCTTAAAAAAAAAAATACTCAAAATTTTGTACAAAACAGAATCATCTCTTTTGATGCATCCAAGGTGCTCAGTTTTGTGTTTCTTTAGCCCATACTGTTTACACATGGTTGAAGATAGGAAGGAGGGACTAAATGTAAAGAGAAACTGGCAGTAGTTGAAAAACTTAGGAACAACTGGTTTTCCTAAGTTTTTCTTACGAGGCTGCAAACAACGAGTCTGGTGTGACCAATGTGACTGAGAGGAAGAAGAGCTGTCACGGTTTAGAGGTAATTCAGAAACTTGTCTGTTTGAACACTTGACCTCCAGCTGGTGACACTGTTTGGGAAAGGTGAGGAGCTTTGGGGCTAGGGCTCAGGGGCAAAGGGAGGCCATTTGGATCTAGCCTTGAGTGTTACAGTCTGATCCTGTGCAGAATCCCACCTCTGCATCCTGATTGGTCAGGATGTCAGCAACAGCACCTTGCCCTGATGGACTCTCTTCCCATTAACCATCAGCCCAAATCAGTCTTCCTCCCTTAACTCGACGCCCTCCCAGGAGATGACAAGAAAGATGTCAGAGAACACAGAACCATCTAAAACAACATTCATAAAAGAACAATTTTTAGCCAGGCAGTGGCACACGCCTTTAATCCCAGCACTCAGGAGGCAGAGGCAGGCGAAATCTCTGTGAGTTCGAGGTCAGCCTGGTCTACAGAGCAAGTTCCAGGATACACTCCAAAAGCTACACAGAGAAACCCCGTCTTGAAAAAACAAAACAAAACAAAAAAACAAAAAAAATTTTCTGTAATGGGCAAATCTCTGTCCAAAAATTAAAATGCCCAAGGCAAAATAATTACATTCCAAATGAAAGTTATTTCCTTCAGAAATGTTTTTTTTTTCTAAAGTAAATAACTTAAAGCTTTTGAAGTTAGAGACAAATGCAAAATTCGTGGGCTTCGGGCTTTTGTTCCATATCAGTAACTGCCAGAAGATGTTGGAAGTATAATTAGACCTTGGAAACATAACAAAGATGACTTGAAATTTTTATAGGAAGCCGATATTATTGCTTACATGAGAAAGCAACAAGATGGTATCAGGACTCCAGGAGCTGAGAAAATACACGGTCCATGCTTCCTCATCTACAAAAGCAGGACCCAGTTCCGATCCAACAGGACAGGAGCAGTTATGATCACAAGAAGTCAGTAACAACAATTTTAATTTGACTATAGACATAAAGACTCAAAATGTATTTTAAATTGGTTCAAAATAGAAAGTAAGTGTAATATACATAAGACTTGAAAGTTACACACACTGATGAAAACTGTATCTCACATCTTTTTTCCAAATGTTTTTTTACTGAAAATAGATTTTTTGTCATACAGCATACTTTGATTATGATCCTGAAAATTCATAAGACCCAGAAATAAATGAAAAATTTGACAGTAACTAGCAACCCTCTGGCTTATTTTATGTGATCGTATAACTGCTAGGACAAGATGGGCCAGTCATGGAGGTGACAATGCCAAGGCACCAGCCCGGCTGCGGGAGTGGAGGGGTTCTCCCAAAACATCTTTCAGAGATAAGTTTCATAAGTCACAGAACATCTGCACACGGACCTAAACGTATTTCTTTACATCTTTATTCCCTTACATGGGAACGCCATAGCATCGCTGGAACTCCCAGCCGGCACGGAAATCGGAATTCCAAGTGCTCCTCCGCTTACGTTGGCCTGAGCTCATCGACAGGGCAGTAGCCCCCTGCTCCTCGCGTCCTACAACAAAATAGGGTAGTTCAGTGGATATTTACAGAGACACTTCTTCTGTCTCGTCATCAGAAAGCTTAACGGAGAGCGCATTTCTGTGCTGTGGAAATGTTCGTTTTCGTGGTTTCAAGGGCTTATGACCACTGTACCATGAAAATGTATTACCGGCAATGACTTTGGCTCACACTTTATTGTTGTCAACATAGAACATGACTGGTCACTTAAAAACTATAAACAATATGCAATATTCACTTAGGTCGGGGTGAACAAAATTTTTCTTTAAGAGGACAAATAGGTAACACACAACGTTCTGCGTTTGATGTTTCCCTGAAGAAGTACAGGAAATACGCAAATGAACATTCTAATCTAACTTTGTTTTCAAAGGGTTTTTTAATTTTTTACTCACGCATGTTTGTGTCTCTATAAATGTGGTGGCTTGAGACGTCCCTCATAAATCTTAGTTTGAATACTTGCTCCTCGGTTGGTGGCTGTTAAGAGATGTGGCCTTGTCACTGGGGACAGGCATTGAGATTTCAAAAGACTCAGGCCACTCCCAGTGTGCTCTCTGGCCCCTGCTTGTGGTGTGAGATGTGAGCTCTCAGCTGCTCCTGCAGCCAAGCTTCCACATCATGGACTCTAACCATCTGGAACCATACGCCCAATTAAACTTTCTCTTACAGGTTGCCCTGATCATTGTGTTTTATTATCACAGATGTAGAAAAGTAGCTGATACAGTGATTGTATCCCATGTGTGTCCAGGTGCCTGCAGAGGGCAGATGAGGCCATTGGACTCCCTGGAGCTGGAGTTACAGGATGTTGTGAGAGGCCTGAAGTGAGTGCTAGGAAGTGAACTCCGGTCCTCCATTAAAGAGTAGCAATTGCTCTTAACTGCTGAGCCATTTCTCCAGGCCCCAGTGGCACTTTATTTTAGAAATAGGTAGGGGGCTGAGTTGATCTAGTTCACCACGACTGATGTCACCAAGTCTTCCAAGCCACTCTGACCATGTTGCCACATGATTTGCTCTGAGCCATGGTCACACTATAATCCATAACTGCTACTTTCCACGCCCCCGGCTGCTTCTGCCCGTATTGGACCATCTCTACTCATCCCTCCAATATTCCCTCTAACCCGTGACTCCTGTAACCTTTTGACCCCATCAAGTCCTTTCATCCTGCTGTCTCTAGGCTGCCCTCCCTTCCACCTAACGACCTTCTGTCCTTTTTAAATCTTCCTCAGGACAGATTCTCATGTAGCCCAGACTGGCCTCCAACTCATTATGTAAGGATTATCCTGAACTCCTGACCCTCCATGTGCCTTCGTCTTCCAAGCATCAGGCATTCACTACCACACCCATCATTTCTCCCTTTTTATACTTCCTCCACAGCCCTCAGTCTCCCAAGAGATCATGACAACACTTCTTGCCTCAACACGCAATTATCTGTTCTCCTTTACTTTGTCACTTGCTGGGTTAGGCTAGGAGCCTTATTTAGTCCAGAGGCCATATTCATTCCGCATACTCTGCAACTGGGTGGGGCTGGGGAAATCGGTATCTTCCATTCTCATAGGTCGGAAGAATGGATATTGTGAATGGCGATGCTGCAAGCACCATCTACAGATTGATTGCAATTCCCATCAAAATTCCAATGACATTCTTCACAGAAATAGAAAAAAAGAAATCTTAAAATTCACATGGAAGCACAAAAATGCCCTGGATACCCAAAGCAGTCTTGAGCAAAAGATGCTGGAGGTATCACTAAACCCAGTTTCAAGTTATGCTACAGAGCCGTAGTAACAAAAACAGTGTGGCAACGGCACAAAGATTGGCATGCAGACAAACGGAACAGAATAGGGGACCCAAATCTAAACCCACATAACTACAGCCACCTGACTCTGGACCAAGAGGACAAAAATACACATTGGAGAAAAGACACCAAATGGAGCTTGGGAAACTGGATTATCAATGGGCAGAAGAATAAAACTAGATCTCTATCTCTTTACCTGATTGAAAACGAACTCCAAATAGACCAGCGTCCACATTTAACACTGCAGATTGAGTAAAGACAAATCTGTAGACTGGGAGAAAGTCTCTGCTAGGTATACACTTGACAGAGATTACTGTTTAGATCACACAACAAACTCAAAAAAAAATTAAAGAGAGCTGGCAAGATAGCTCAGCAGGAAAGGGGTTTGCTGACGAGCCCCAATGGCTTGTGTTGGATCCCAAGAACCCACGTGGGTGAAAGAGAGAATCAACTCCTGACTCTTACACATTGTCCTCTGATTTTCACGTGGGCAACATGGAATAAGCACCACCCACTAATACCATGTGTAAAACAAAGGAATAAAAATACATGTAAAAAACAACTAAGCTAAGAAGACAAACAACACAACCATTAAATGGATGAAGGAAGACAGTTCTCCAAAGATAAAATACCAATAGTCAATAAGTACAGGAAAAAATATTCAGGCTGTGCTGACTGGTTTTATGTCAACTTGACACAAACCATAGTCATCTAAGAGGAGAGAACCTCAACAGGAAAAAAAAAAAAAAAGCCTCCATAAGGCTGGGCTGTAGGCAGGCCTGCAGAGCATTTTTCTAATGAGTGATTGATGTGGGAAGGCCCAGATCATCTCGGGTGACACCACCCTGGACTAGTGGTCCTGAGTTCTGTAAGAAAGCAGGCTGAGCAAGCCACAAGGAACAAGGCAGTAAGCAGCATTCCTCTAGGGCCTCCGCATCAATTCGTGCCTCCAACAAACAAATGATGGTGAGGATGTGGATGAAAGGGAATATTTATATACTGCTGATGAGAATGTAAACTAATCTAGCCTCTGTAAAAATCAGCATAGAATTCCGCCCCCCCCCCCCCAAAATAGACTTACCATATGACCCAACTATAGCACTTCCATTCACTAGGATGCCAAGTCAACACACCACAGAGACTCTGACTCATCAATGTTTACTGCAGGCCTATTCACAGGAGCAAGGTCATGGAGCCAACTTAGGTGTCCATCATAAGAAGAAGGAGGGCAGAAATGAATTTGCTTATACATAAAGAAGAATGAAACTGTCCCATTTGTAGGAAAATACGGAGATAATCGTATCAAGGGAATTAAGGTAGTCTCAGAAAAACAATTATGTTTTCTCTTATTACAAAATCACATATGTGTGTGTCTATGATATGAAAGTAGAAATGAAACTATCAAGGGGAAGAAAGTGGACCAAGGGTAGGGAAGTGAGAAGGTGGAAAGTCAGGGAACATGGGGGAATTTGCTCAGTGTTTGGTGTATACTTGTATGGCGATGTATTTATGTAGCACAGCACCATGGTCACTGAATACACAGGGTGAAAATCATTTTTAAAAACCGGCTGGTCTCACTGTAGTTTTGATTGTGAGTGCCAAGTGGGAAATTTTTGTACTATTTCCTTAACCAAGCCGATTTCTCACCCTGACTTCACCCCCCCCCCCCACTTTCTCCTGAACCTAGTCACACAACTTTCCATCATAACTCCTTCCCCATGAAATGGTTCATTGTTTCATCATAAATTTAGAAGCAGAAGCTGGGATGCAGCTCAGTAACTGAGAGTACTTGCCGTGGAAGCTTGAGAAGCTGAGCTCAACTCTCTAGTACCTGTGGAAAGGCCAAGCATGGCTTTGCAGTTGGCAACCTCAACCTCCAGGAGCAGAGACAGGTGGACCCTGAGATGAACTCTCCCAAATAGCAAGCTTCCAATTCAACCTAAAGAAAACACTATCTTAATATGGAATTATAAAAGACCCTGGATAGCCAAAATAATCTTGGGCAAAAAAGAATAATGCTGGGGGTATCACTATCCCTGACTTCAGATGTATTACAGAGCCATGGTAACAAAAACAGCAATGGTATTTATTCTTCAGTGAGAGACCCTGCCTCAAGGGAATAAGAAGGAAAACAATAGGAAAAGACACCAGATGTCTTCTTCTGGCCTCTGTATGCAGGCACATGGGAATCCACCCTTACACACACACACACACACACACACACACACACACATTTACACACACATGCATAACACACACATGCACTAAATAAAATAAAAAAGTAGAAGCAATTGAACAAAATGTTGACAAACTCGTACCCATCAACCTCACATTATCTCTTTCCTTACACACATTCTTGCCTAATTGTCTAAGCTTTTGTTTTACTTCTGGGTTAAATCTCAGGGTCTCTCACCTACTGGGGACACATTTCAGCAGTTCCTCATGGAATTCCAGTGGTTCACAACCTGTGGGTCAGAACCCCTTTGGGGGAGGGAATAATCCTTTCACAGGGATTATCTATCAGATATCCTGCACATCAGGTATTTACATTAAATTTATAACAGTAGCAAAATTATAGTTATGAAGTAGCAATGAAAATAATTTTATGGCTGGGGGTCACCACACCATGAGGAATTGTGTTAAAGGGTAGCAGCATTAGGAAGATTGAGAACTACTGGTATAGAGTCTCTACAGAATTATTGTGAGTGTTGAAAGAGTTTTAATCATCTGTCCACCTACCCCTTTATACATTTGCTCCTTGGTTGAATGATCTCCTTATTCATCTACCCACTTATCTGTCTTGTTGTTGGTTGTTTTTACTCTTTTGGGGGGCCCACCATCCAGCTCCCAAATAAGTCACACACGGAGCCTTATTCTTATTTACAAATGCCCGGCCTTAGCTTGGCTTATTTCTAGCCAGGTTTTCTTAACTTAAATTATCCTGTCTACCTTTTGCCTCTGGGCTTTTTCTGTCTTCTTACTCCTGTATATCTTACTCTTACTTCATGGCTTGCTGTATAGCTGGGTGACTGGCCCCTGGAGTCCTCCTCCTTCTCTGTCTCCTTCTCTACCCGCCCCCCCATTTCTCCTTCTATATATTCTCTTTGCCTGCCAGCCCCACCTATCCTTTCTCCTGTCTCTCTATTGGCCCTTCAGTTCTTTATTAGACCATCAGGTGTTTTAGATGGGCACAGTAACACAGCTTCACAGAGTTAAACAAATGCAACATAAACAAAAATAACACACCTTAAAATAATATTCTACAACACTGTCTGCTCTTCTTTGTGGGGCTGGGAACACAGTATAAACAAATAGGTAAGGAAGAGTGGCGTCGTCTTCATCTAAAACAGTGGTTCTCAACCTTCCTGAAACCCTCCATTACCGTTCCTCACCTTGTGGCAACCTCCAGCCGCAAGATTATTTTCGTCGCTACTTCACAACTGTAATTTTGCTACTGTTAGGAATTGTAATGTAAATGTCTGATATGCAAGATATCTGATATGTGACCCCCCAAAGGGGTCACGACCCACAAGTTGAGAACGGTTGACCTAAAGGGCATCAAGACTATGGTGTAGTCCAAAGCAGCAAGGTTGGTTTGGAATGCCCCAGCCCTCACCCCTCAACACCGCTGGCAGGTTCTGCAAGGACAATGGTTCCAATTAGTGCTACATAAATTGGCGTCATAGGTAGTTTCCAAAAAGTTTCAGCGGGTGCCTGTCTATGGGGTTTGTTTCCTCAGACTATATCGATATTCCGATAAATTCATCACAAGGTCAAGCGATGTCCCCACTAACCTTCTTGCAAAATACTGGATTTTTTTTTTTTTTTTTTTTTTTTTAGAAATATGCCCAGTTTTCAAATGAAAACCAAATGCTGAGAATTTCCAGGTTGTTTCCTCAGTATTTGATGTGCGCTGGTGGATTTTAGTCAGCCCACCCAGACGCCAAAGACTGTCACATATGAATGGTACAAAATAAATAAATAAGTAATTAACACAAATAGGCTTTCAGCTTCTGGGGTGGCTGGCTATGAGGGACCCGCAACCATACTAACAGTCACAGGCACCCTGAAAGCTTGTGGAAGATTCCTCCAGGCTCTGACCTCTGCCTCTGGCTCTCCCTCTTCTCCCCTCCTACAGCTTTTTGTTTCCTTGATCCATCCTGTTTCCATTCATTCCTTCCTGCACCCCGTATCCTGGAATCCCTCCCAAAAGACAGGTGCATGTCTGTGTCACCCACAGCCTCAGTCTCCTGGGGCAGGCAGGGGTCTCTCTGCTTGGCTCCCTGCTCTGCCGTATTTAGGACAGTTCCAAGTATACAGAGGAGATTCGTGGGTGAATGAACGACCGCACCCGTGAGTGAGGAGTTCTGAGCCTGGCTTCCCCGGTCCATCTGCACGTTTCTTCTGCCCATCAGAACCTCCAGACCTCACAGAGGCCTGTCAACAACGAGCAATTGTTTTTCTAGGATCTCACCCCTTCCTCCAACAATAAACAGTCACTGAAATGAAATAAAACTCGTCCCTGCAAAGATCTCTTTGTGGACACAATTCTTAGTCGTTGCCAGTCTAGACTGGCGTGCCAAGAATTCCTGCGTCATTTCTTCAGTATCAAATATGTACCAGTGGACTTTAGTCAACCCACTTAGAAGTTTGGGGACCAAGAAAACTTCCCGCAAAGCTTCCAGAGAGAAATTTCAAAGGTATTTAGCCACAGTTTTGTTTACCCGGGTTCCACACCTGCTCTCTGTGAACACAGCTCAGCAGAGACTCCCCCGTTCCCTGGCACTGGCTCTGTCTGCCGTGAAGGAGTGTTGAGTGTGGCTGTGGGCAGGCCAGGTGAGCCTGCCCCCTGTCCTCCTCCTGTCCTGAACTTGGTACCTCCTCAGATAAACAAGGATCAAGTCGGCAGAGGGCAGCGCAGCCCCCACAGTCTCTCATTCGGCCAGTTCCCCAAGCATTTTCGGAACTCAGCTTATGTTGGAGCCCTGCTCCACGAAGAGGAGCATGGTGCTGTTTGGTCTAGGACCTGTCCTGATCTCTGCCACACTGTTCCATGCTCCTCACATCTAAGCCTCAGAAGGGAACCGTCTGTTTTTAGCCCATTTCACAGATGGAAAAACCAAAGCAGAGAGAAGTTAAATGACTTGCCCCGCTTCACAAAATTACCAAGTGGAGGAGGAGACACAGCATGAACCTAAGCCGGCCGTGAGCGAGGGTGTCTTAAGATTCGCAGAGAACCCCAGGGAAAGAAGAGAGAGCTGGATGCTCATGCGTGGGCTTCAGGCTCTTGGAAGCGTCCTGACTGTGACCCCCTTCACAGAACCACACCTCTCACTTGCAGAAATCCTGCCTGTTGAAAAGATCTGTCAAAATGGCTTTTGCATCCGTGCTTACCCGGAACGTGGAGTAGCGCTAGTGTGGAGCGGAAGCGAGCCGTTTGGGAGTGGTCTTGGGAACCTAACTAAAACGGCTTTCTAAGTCATAAACAGCTAAAACGCAAGGGGAATTTTGGTCTTTGACTCCTTTATTAAATCAGGCACTTTCCGAACTTTGCTCCAAAGATTAAAAGGAAAAAATGAATATTCATTAACTGCTGCTTATTTGCTGCTCACTTGGCACAATGATTTCCTAACCCACAAGTCCAAAGAGAACGGCCTTTTCTTCCTTTTGCAGGTGAAGAAATACATGGAGGCTTGCAGGAGGGAACTGGCAGGTCCAGAATAAGAAACAGAACCAGGATGTGGACTGAGTTCCCAAGCCCAGAGTGTAGCTGTCTCCACAGGACCTCCGAATTACTTTCTAGTTGCAGGCGCTCTCTTCTCCTTGACCATCCCAAACAGAGCTGAAATTGGGCCATGGCTGTCCCTCAGCAAAGAGAAGCCATCAGTCCCGTGGGCAGGCTGCCCGGTACAATGCAATCATAAACACGTGTTTAGTGAGCTTAGCTCAGAGTCCCACAGGACGGATCATCTAGGATCACCTTCTAAGATACTCTGCATGGGGAAAAAAAAGGCGGTGGGGGTGGGGGGTGGAGGGACTCTGGTGCCAGACACAGTTCTGACAGGCCTTGGCCTTCTCCCCCATTCCCTCTGCCTTGCTAAAAAAAATAATTGGATTACATTCCTAAAGCTAGCCACCAAAATCTCTCCCCTTATTTGGCTACTTCCTCCTCCTAAGGCTGACTACCAAGGCCCAGCTATCAAAGTATTGAAGTCCAGCAATCAAAGTCCCCCTTTGGCTCGTTCAACTAAAATTAAACATCTCATCCTAACACGGGGTTCCCCCTTTACCTTTATAAACCGCCATTTTCCTATGTACCACATCTGTCTCCTCTTTATCCAGAGGCGGTCGTTTTTTTCTCAGGGGACTAATACCCCTTCCTCCTCTCCCTTGCCCCCCCTTTCTCCTCCCTTTTGTTCCCTTCCTCTTCCCCCTCATCCTCTGTCTCCTGAGTTTGCCTCTTATTCCCTTTCCTCTGTCCCACTGGGGCAAATAAATCTCCTCTGTGCTGAGAACTTGGTCTTGAGGATCCTGAGCCCATACTTTTCCTTTAAGAGGGGGCGGAGGGAAGCAGGTGAAGATTGCTCCTTTGATCCACTCTAGCCAGACTTCTCTGCTTAGGCCTTATCCTTGCTCTGAAAAGCCTTGAATAAAGCCCAGAGTAGTTTAGGGAAGCAGCTCAAGGCCACATACCAAAGCTGACCCTTCTGCCCTACAAGTACCTGCTGAAGAAAACTCTAAGCTGCCAGAGGAATTTCCCCTTTGCTTCAGCCAACACCTGTGCCCCAGCCCCGGCGGGAGGGTAGATGGCGACCCTCAATAACCAGTTAACTGGCCCCGGGTGTGTGTGATATGAGCCAGCAGCCCTCTACCTGCTTCCTCTATTCACTCTCCTGACTCTACTACACTCTCTGTTGTCCCTGTGTTCCCTTTCTCCCTTCATAGTTCCCAGTCACGTTGTGAATATCGAGGCTGCATTCCGGTTGACCTAGATTCTATTCCCTACCGCACTGGTCTTATTGATGAACATATGACCTTACTATTCTAGCTTCTGACTTCGTTGTTCTTGACCCCAGTCAGTCAGGACAGAAAGAGCGGTCCATCAGCGGCTATTGATCTCAGTACTCCACTGCTTACCATTTGTGGTGGTATGAAAGAAAATGGACCCCACAGGGAGTGGACCCCATTAGGAGGTGTGGCCTTGTTGGAGGAAGTATGTCACTGTGGAGGCAGGCTTTGAGGTTTCCTTTGCTCAAGCTATGCTCAGTGTGGTACACAGTTCACTTCCTGTTGCCTGTGGATCAAGATGTAGGACTCTCAACTCCTTCTCCAGCACCAACCATGTCTGCCTGCATGCCACCAGGTCCTACCATGAGGATAATGGACTAAACCTCTGAAACTGGAAGCCACCCAATTAAATGTCTTCATTTATAAGAGTTGTCATGGTCATGGTGCCTCTTCACAGCAATAGAAACCCTAACTGAGATACCATTAATATTTTAGTGACCCTACTACCACCACCACCGACCCAATCCTACTTGTTGTCACTCTGGAGTGCTTGCTGCTCTTCTACAGGACCCAAGTTCATTTCCACATCATGAGATTTAAAGCTGCCTGTAACTCCAGTTCTAGGGGTCCAACATCCCCTCTGGTCTCTATAGGCACCCCCAAACACACACACACATACACACACACACACACACACACACACACACACACACACACACACAAATAAAAAGAAATCTTTTAAAGAAAAAGACAGCTTAAGGGTTTATCTCCATTCACAGTTCAGAAGGTGCAATCCATTATGGCAGGGCGGGCCCAGCCCACTGGAGTGATTCCTTCGGCCATGGAGGGAGCTTGAGGTGCAGCCTGTTCACATCATGGCAGATCAGAAAGCAGACAGCTAGGGCCAGAACCAGAGATGGATATCACATCCAAGGCCCAGTAACCCAGCCATCCCTGTGTCCCAAACGTTCTATAACTTCTCAAACGAGTGCCACCATTTAGGGTCATGTGTTCGAGCACACGAACTAGCGGGGTCCATTTCAGAGTCAAAGCACAACCCTAAGAGGTTGGGGAAAGCAATGCACTTTTCAAAGCCACCGGCTCTGAGGGCTACAGAGAAAGAATGTGCCTGAGAGCTACAGCCACTGAGCCCTTTGCTGACCTAGGAAGTGGTTGGGAGAAATCTCCCTGGAGGTCAGTGCTGCCAGTGGAGATGTGGAGCTGCTGGGCTCCTGATCAGTCTCGCAGGGAAGAATTCCTCAGGCCCGGCTCCCTCCCTCCAATCTGCGCTGCTTGCTCTTTGGAAGTGCTTCACACATCTGCAGTATACAGAGGACAATTAGGAGTCTGAAAACTTCCAGACAGCCGGGGGCTTCTTCTTCTTAGGCTGCATACGAGATGTGATTCACCAGATGCTTAAACATTTTCAGAACAAAAGTCAAGTGTCTCGGTGTTACTATTACTTAGTGTTACTTGACCAAAGCACTGTGGGGAGGAAAGGATTTATTTCACTCATAGTTACATGTAACAGTTCATCATCAAAAGCAGTGAGGGCAGGAATTCATGCAGAGCAGGGACCTGGAGGCAGGAGCTGATGCAGAGGCCACGGAGGGATGCTGCTTACTGCCTTACTCTTTATGGCATGCTCATCCTTTCTTATACTATCCAGGACTACCAGCCCAGGTATAACATTACTTATAATGGGTGGGGCCTCCTCCATCAATCATTAATTAAGAAAACAAGTTGCCTTGCAGCCTGATCTTATGAAGTATTTTCTCGGTTGAGGCTGCCTCCTCTCTGATAACTCTGGCTTATGTCAAGTTGGCATAAAACTAGCCAGCACTTCCAGTATCTTGGGTTTTGTTATGGCATCATTGTGGTTGGTAGGGTCTATGCAGAGGGCATAGGCTACCACCTAGACCACTTTTTCTTTTCCTTGTGGATTTGGACAAACACACGCTCGAAAGTCTAGTCGGTTTCTAACTAAAAGATGGTTATCTGTACTGTGCGGTTATTGGTGTTCTGACATGAAACGTAGTTACACTCTGAACTATTATTTAATCATATCACATTTTCATATTTTCCCAGCACTCTGCCAGGTAAACAGGCATTGCATTGGAAATGAATGATGTGTGGATGACATATGGGTCCTGGGGAATTCTAGGACTTTTGCTTCCCACTCTATGACCTGTCTGCATGCATCATCATAGTCAAAGGAACAACAGTACAACCAGCTCCAGAGGGCAACTCCTCCACAGCAGCCTGTTACTAGGATGTAGATTCTCCCATTTCGCAGATGAGGAAGCTGAGACTTGAAAAGTGAACTCCCACAGGAACACACTGGCTGAACTGGGATTCAGATCCAGGCGGCCTACCCTATCCCAAATCTTGTTTTCTTCCAAGCTACTAAAGCACTCTTCTTCTCTCCAAGGATATGCTGCCCTTAGGAACAAGGAAGAGAGCCTCAGTCTCTAAGACAGTGAGAAGAGAATTCTGGGAAGTGGGACCTGGGGCCAGTAGTAGGAAAAGCAAGAAACCAAGGCTGAGATGGACAAGGCCGTGAAGTGGAGGGACCCCGTGTGTTGTTGACGTCCATGGCCGTTTTTTTTCTCCCTCGCAGCTGCCTCTTCACAAAGGTACTTTCCAAAAGCTGTTTAGATTCTGGTGTTGATGAGCTGGAACTGTAGCAGTTACGGGGGTGGCAGGAGCCCCCTTTCTCGATTTTCTTTCCCTCCCTTTGAAGCAAAAATAAAATAAAATAACCTAGACAACAGCCGCAGAGTGTGGTAGGCCTGGGAAATACCTGGCCTTGTGCTAACGGTGTAGGAGATAGCCACGAGAGGCCTCCTGCTGTGCGACAGAGTGGATCTGAAGGCTTTGAAGGCAAGGCAGACCTCTGCCGTCTGCCACCCCTCTGTGTGGTGCTCTGGTCATGACATCCAAAAGTGGAGACTGCAAAGCATGAAACACATTGTCCCCACAGGATCCCCTTGCACAGATGAGCGACGAGGTCATAGGAAGCATCTGCTCAGTGTGGACCACTGAGTTGGACCTTAGCACATCTTTACAAGATGATCGGCTTGAGGGGAGATTTATATCGGGAGATTTTTCTCAGTCCTCATTCATTCCCACCCTCTTGCCACTTCCTTGTTTTTGTTACGTTAAGATGCCATGATGAAAACCCAGAACGTTGCATGTTAACCTGAAGCATTCATTTGCAAAAAAAAAAAAAAAAAAAAAAAAAAAAAATGGCATTAAAATTTATTTTGAGCTACATCCTATGTCTTTAATCCCAGGACTCAGGAGATAGAGGCAGGTGGACCTCTGTGAATTTGAGGCCAGTCTGGTGTGCATAATGAAAACCCTGTCTCAAAAAAAAAATCTAAGTGACCAAGATCATAAGCCCAGATGACTTATCCACATAGGAAAAAAAAAATTCCCAATCTTAAAGACAGATGAACCCCCAAACTATAGTCTTCAGACAGAAGGATGTGTGCCAGGAAGAAAGACATGTTTCTTACTATTTCTGGAAGTGAGGAACTACAAGAGGAACAAGAAAGGTGAACTCTGGGTCTTGAGTTGCTGCCCTCTCAGGACCAGCTCATGAGCAGGAAGAGATGGACCAGGGAGCCGAATGGTTGTCACTCTGAAGAAGCATCGGGTCAGGTCACCAAAGAACTCCAGCCACCTGCTCATCATCACATCCTAACTGACTGAGAGGTGCTGAGGTAAGTAACAGACGATCTGGAGACAGGCTGTGGGGGACTCAGGGCTAGAATGTGGGACACCCAGATGCCAGCCGTTCATTCCCATGGGCCACAAAAAGAGAGCAGCTGAGCATCCTGGCAACCAATGGAGACCTCCCGTGACTTTAGAAAAACCGGAGTGAATCCTAACACGAAGATCAGAAGGCAAAAATGGTTCCCATGTTCCTGCAGGGGCTTCAGCACACACTCCCATGGGGGCAGAAGAAGCCAGCAGCACCTTCGTGAACAACAGTACAGGAAGCACCACAAGGCCACCATTTGGTTGCACAGCCCACGGTGGATAAACAGGGACCACAACATAGACCTAATTGTCTCTTCCATCCTAAGGATGCCCCAGGCACGCTTCCCCTTCAAAAGTAGGGTGAACAACACCATGGCTGTTTTCCTAACACAGTTATTAATAGTACTCCCTTTCTCTCTCCAACATGCTCTGCATTTGTCTAACAGGAGTGATTATAAACTAAACACGGCAGAGGCTGTATGCAGGGCTTGTGCCAACCAGCTACTCAAGATGCTCGGGGAGGGGAGTCCCTGTAACCCACGAGTTGGAGGACAGCATGATTTCATAGGAAGGTCCTGTCTCAATAAGTAAATAACATGAAAGACTATATTAGGACATAAGACACACACTGATTCTGTGTAATAATTAGGGAAATGTGCTGATGTTGAAGGTTCCACCATTTCTGTGTATCTGCAGAGCACATGTTGGGGGGATATTGCTAGGAGAGGTCACCTGGAAGTGGAGCAGCATATGGGAAGACTGTGGTTATTTATACATGCATTTTTTTGTTGCATTATCTTGTTTTATGTGCTCATGTGTATGCATGTGGGGTAGGAGTACAGGGCTGTGCAATGGCATGTATGTGGAGGTCAGAGGACAGCTTGTAGGAGTCAGTTCTCTCCTGGCATTATGGAGGTCCAAGGGATTGAACTCACGGCAACAGGTCTGGCAGCAAGCACCTTTGTGGATTGAGCTATCTCCCTAGTCCTGTTATGAACAAACAAACAAACAAAACTCCAAAAAAACAAAACAAAAAACTGAAAAAGCAAGATACAAGATGTTCATTCTGAAGATGAATTAGGATGGTCACTCCATCCAGGATAATGGCATTGTCGTCACAAGAAACCACGAGGACGATGAAATCTGAGAGTATCCACAAACTGCTGCAGGGACAGTGGATATTATTTCAAAGTCCACCACGTTGTGCTAAACATAGTTTGGGTTGTTTTTCCTGTAGCCCAGAGGGTGTAGGCTCATGAGAAAAGTCAGACAGCGAGAGAGAAGTAAACATTCTCGGCTCCCCTCTGGGTAAAGTGTGAGAGGTTTGCGCCCGTGGTACAGCTGAATTCTGACCACTAATTTTGAAAGTGGAGTGACTCATTTCTTCCAGTTGACAGAAACGAGACTGTTCTTCAGCCAGGGCACAACCTGCTTTATTTGTCATTTGAAGGTTTCGCTTTTGCTCTGCACTCAGGCCTAGAACCAATGCCCAAGTTTTCCAACCAATCACTGTACTGCAGAGGATTATGGGTAAAAGACTCTTCCCTTGCAGTTGGGAGTTTAGATATGGCTAAGTGGCTGCAGCCCTGGTGGCAGCAGATGGTTTAATTTTAATGGAAGGAAAATGGCCTTTGTTTATTGATTTGAGTAGGGGCGGCCACTGAGACTCTGCACATCCCATCTCCTAAGAATGCAAATAAGCAGGTGTCCCAGCCAAGAAAAGTCCCATGTGTACCTCTCCCACCACCTGTGTGATGCTCCAGCCTTAAACTGAATCTCAGAGTCAACTCCAAGCAGCCCTCTGACTTCAAGACATCTGTCAGAGCGTGGTGTCTAGGTCTTGCGCTTCAGGAGTTGCCTAGACATTGAACACAGCCTTGCCCCTGCCCTCAGCAGAAGGGACCTTGTCTTGGTCACTGGTCTACGGCTGTGAAGAGACACCACGGTCAAGGCAACTCTTAACAAAAGGAAGCATTTAACTGAGGACTCGCTTACCATTTCTGAGGGCTAGTCCATCATCATGGTGGGGAGCACCACAATACACATGGTGCTGGAGCAGTAGCTGAGAGCTACGTCCTGATCCACAAGCCAAGAGAAGCAGAAAGAGAGGAGACACACACCCCTGCCCCTGACAGACAGACAGACAGACAGACAGACAGACAGACAGAGAGACTGACTGGGCCTGGCATGGGCTTTTGAATCTCAAAGCTCACCCACAATGACACCCCCCCTCCTGTTGGAGGAGCTACTCTACTCTACTTTACTCTACACAGCTACTCTAAGGAGGCCACACTTCCTAACCCTTCTAATCATTTCAAACAATTCCACACCCTGGTGGCTAAGCATTCAAATAGATGAGCCTATGGGGGGGCCATTCTCATTCAGACCACCGCACCTCTCCACAGTCCAGGTACTCAACCAGTGTTAGAACTGACCCGTTCCTCTGGCATCCCGAGCAGGCTAAAGACCATGGATCTGTCATGGTAATGGCATTCATGATAACACTGTCCATGGACAAGCTCAGCAGGGTGAGTTTCTCCGGGCAGGAAAGATAAGAGGTTTTCAAAACAAAGCATCCACACACAACAAAGTATCCACATACAACAAAGTATCTATACACAACAAAGTATCCACACATAACAAAGTATCTACATACAACAAAGTATCCACACACAACAAAGTATCCACACACAACAAAGTATCCACACACAACAAAGTATCCACACACAACAAAGTATCCACACACAACAAAGTATCAACACACTGCCCAGGGAACATCATTGTTCTGGAGACAGGGGACACCATTGTTTTGGAGACAGGGGACTCTGGTGACAGTCTTTCTCTCTTGCTTGAATCTGAAATGTCCTCCATTGACTCACATCTTGAGCACTTGCTGCCCCACTGATCCTGCTATTTGGGGGTACTATGGGGGCATTGCTTAAGAGGTTGGGACTAGCTAATGCAAAATAGTCATGAGAGTTTTAGGGTTCTTAAGGTGATAGCCTGCCCCTAGTTGCGGCTCCCATCGTTCCTTCTTGGTCCACCACTCTGTGAATAGGACCACCAGAAGGCCACCCTCTTCACTCTGATGGACTGGAACCCTAAGCCGTAGCCCTACCTCACATATAAGAGTGTCAGCTGCTTTGTCATGGCCATTCAAAGATGACTAAGATATTTTCCCTTCGCTGATGAAGTGGCTGGAAGCCAGTCTTCTCTTGCCAGATTTTCAGTGTTCTCCAGAACTCCTGTCAATTACATTAGGCAAGGCCCAAGTGCTTGGCCAGATCACCCAAAACCACAAATGACCCCAGCTTAGCGTCTAATGACAGGCAGATGGCCTTCTGTTGATCTGATAGTTCTTGGTGCTTTCCAAACCACCAGTCCCTTGTCTGCCCGGAGAAGGCAGGGTGAATATGGCTTCCAGAACATTCTCATTACTTCATAGGAAGGAGAATCTGGGCAGCCAACCCTGACAAGCCTCTCCACTGACCATTTGCTATGTGTCTTGGCACAGTAAAAAGAGAAGAGTGCATGTGAGTACTATTTCCTCAAACAAGCTCAGAGCCAAACCTTCGGTTGGTATATTGCTGCATCCACATCCAAGAGTGTTTGGATTCCCGTGTTCATGACATCACAGCGCCATAGAGATCTCAGAGAGTGGGCCATAAAGCTAAGAATGAGGATTATCAAGGTTGATGAAAGCTGGCCACCGAGAAACCTGGAAAACAGCTGACTCTTTTCCAGTGCTCTGCATTTCTCTTTGCAGGGAGGATGTTGTTTGCATTTTAGTATTGCGATAAGGGAAGGGAAAGTAGCCTTTAATAGAGAAGCAAGTTTATATGTATTACATATGGGCGGCATGCTGGACTTGACTAGAATCTAATATTGTGCCTACTTTATAGTGGGCTGTGCTTCATCAAGCCCATGTCATATACCACTGGACATCTCCCAAGTTGAGGACACCTTAAAAGAAGTGGTCTCTTATTGTTTAACCCTATGTACACAATTCCTAAGGAATAGTCGTGATACAGTTGTCAATGCTCCCAAATGCTAAACTCTAAAGATCTCAGCAGCATGCAGGTGACTTGGAAGAGTCCCAAGAGCCATAACACAGCACTCTTTAGAATGATGGGGAACATGTTGTGAGGAGGAGGTGGGGTGGGGGCCAGATATGTTCTGCAACATTTCTGAAGGAGTGAGCAAAGTCAACGGACTGGTTTTATGTCTTTGTAAAGTCAACTTCAGAACTAAAACCAGTGGGTTTTGTTCTCCAGTGGGTTACTTTAAGAAAGTCTACATCACCAATGTTTTTGACAGAAAAGTTAAGGAATCCAAAACTTGGAATTACATCAAAGGAGGACCAGTGTCCTTACAATGGTCTGCAAGCCACTTAGCTGTGGAACGGATCTGATGTTCATTTAATTTGCACCTCTGGGTGAGGGGTTTCATCCTTTGGAAGCTGAATCTCACCTTGGAGATTTTTTCCACCAATTGCAATGATTTTTATTCAACAGAAATGATGACTCCACAGGTGTGATATATTGCCCTGTAGACACTAACCAGTTTCATCTCCAAACCTCATTCCAGAATAGTTTTCAATGTCCATATATCCCTTGTTCCTCTCATTCTCCTCTGAACCAGCTTGACCATCCAGCATGGGGACCCATGAACCCTGACAGGGGTTCTGCCCATCATTAACACACTGAGGGGCCCATAGATACGTCAAGAACTAAGCAAAATGCTTTGTTTTAGAAGAGTTTGGCTGGAACATGAGGAACTTCTTTTGTTTTAAATTTATTGTTTTCTTTTGGACTTACTTTTTTTAATTTGTAATTGTCTTGTTACAAACTGGGGAAGTAAATAAATGTAAAATAAATAGGCAAAGGGAACATTTCTAAAAAAAAAAATCCTCATGTTCCAGCCAAACTTTTCTGTATCCTCTGAGGGCACCAGGCACACATGTCATACACAGACATACATGTAGGCAAAACACCCATGTACATAAAATAAGACAAAAAAACACAAGCAAACAACAGTTAAAAAGAGGGCCAGGGATATAGGTCAGCGGTAAAGTGATTACCTGGTATGCAGGGGGGTCTTATGTTTAATCCCCACCTTAGAAAAGACAAACACAAATAAACCTTTGAGAAGAACTAGTTTATTTTTTAAAATTTGTAACTAAAGCCAAGTAGGCTTTGGATAATCATCTCTCCAATGAGAAGCTGTGCCAAAATCTTCACTGTGAGCACAGCGGGGAGTGTGTCCCGGCTCTCATACCCCCACCCTGCTTTTCTGCTCTTTGAGAATGGGCGTCCACCAGCCTGGGAAGGAGCACTTCCTGATCTCACTTTCCTTCCGCCTCTACAGATTCCAACATGTGGTGTCAGTATTGCCCCAAAGCCAAAGCATCTTGTCAGGATCAGGCTGGAAATTAGGCAAATCCGGGCACAAATCACCCAGAAAAGCCTGTAAGTGTGTTTTCAGACTCCACCGCAGAATAGTCAAGCTGGTGGCAGGTTTGGCAGGTTCTTCTGCCCAAGTCGGCGCTGCTGGGAAGGGATGGCAGCAAGGTGCCCTGGGCACTGTCTGGGAAAGGGGTTTAGTGTTCTGGGCAAAGCATCGGCCTCACCATAGCCTGCCTGCCTCTCCATGAGCTTCCTTGTCACACACGGGGGGCCTACTTGTCCTAAAACAAGGAACTTACTGTGGTCCATCCTTGTCACAATGAGTGAGTGCTTCACGTCCCTGCAAAGGAGGGGGAATTTTAAATGCCCAAAGGAGGGCATTTAAAGGCAATACAGGAAGAATGATGGTCAAAGGAATGTAGACTAGTTGACAGGCTATGGGTTCTAGAATCATCTAGACACACTTGATATTCACTCCCAGCAACTGGAATGTTTCTCCTTTGTCTCTCCTCCCATTTCCTCTTTTTTTTCCCTTTTATTTCCTCTTCCTCCTCTTCCCTCCCCCCCTGCTCCTCTTCTTCCCCTCCCCCCTCCTCTCCATCACCGTGGGGATCTAGATGTATTTGTCTGTTGCTTTCTTGCTTTTTCTAAGGCACAATTACTTAGTACCTGAGATTGCAATCACTTTTCCTCGGGGTTTACCTCAAGCCTGGTCAGGTCCACACCCCTCTCCCTGGTGTGGGAAGGGTCCGTGTTACCCATTCACCTGTGCTGGTGAAGATGAATGACTGCTACTGCGCTAAGCAATGAACAGCACTGTCATTTATAAATGCAGAGCAATAGTGTCTCTTTCTCCCCTCCCACCCTATCCCTCTGCCCCTCTCCTTCCTCTCTCTCTCTCCATTTCCTGTTCCTTTCCCACAACGTTAAGTCTATTCTACCAATGGGCTTCTTTCTCACTAATCGCAGTAACCACTTACTTTTCTAACGTTCTTTCTTGGCTTTCAAGGGAACCTTTTTTTTTGTATAATATTTTGTAGGATTCAATATACATGGCCAGTTTCTGGATAAGTCCAAGAGAAAGGTACTAACAACACTTACCTTGATTCCACAGAGGAAGTGAAGAGGTGTGGCTGGGATGCATGGGGATGAATCCCAGAGACTCCAGTGCAGTGAACTATGACCTCCAGTCGGTCAGAAAAGAGGTGAGAAGCCACTGTCCTCTAACTCATCAAGTCCCTGCTCAAGAGGTGGTGGGGACCAGATCACGTCTACACTAATGGGAACCCACGGAAGCATGATCCACCCTGTGGATGCTTGAGCCAATGCTAATTTGGATCTGGATTTATAATTCCCAAAGAATCCATAGCAAGAAGAAGTAAAGATGAAGTTTTTTTCCTAGCGATGCTCCTGGCACCCTGCCTCAGTGAGGAGATACATTAGTCTTCTATTACTGTGACAAAACACCCGTGATAAATCAACTTAAAGTACAAAAGGGTCATTGGACCAACAGTTTCAGAGGTTTTAGTCTACGGTCATTTGTGCCAGGTCCCAAATCCCCCAAAATGACAAGCTGATGCTGGACTTGGATCCAGTAAACACAGCACTCCCTAGAAAGCTTGTGAAGTGGTTTTCTGTCTGCCATGAAAAGCCATTACTTTCTGATATGCTCCTGTGGCCCCCCTGATGTGGGATGATGATCCTTCTGTATGCTTGTATGTGTATTTCTCTCATTGGTTGATGACAAATCTGTTTTGGCCTATGGCAGGACAGGATAAAGTCAGGTGGTACCATCAACCTGAGAGAGAGGGTGGAGTCGAGGGAGATGCAAGGAACCGCTGAAGAAGCAAGATGCCAGAGGACTGGTAAGCCACGGACCATGTAGCAATACATAGATGAATAGAGATGGATTAATTTACATGTAAGCGCTAGTTAATAGAAGCCTGAGTCATCGGCCAAGCATTTATAATTAATATAAGCCTCTGTGTGGTAATTTGGAAAGCAGATGCCCAGTAGTTCTGTCCCATCGGGCAGATGGGACCAAAAGCTCTGCCTCCATTTACACCCCCTAATCACTGGAAAGTACATGGAGTTCTCTATTGACTCAAATGAGCCCCCAACAGATCAAAACCCCCTGGTAGTCCCAGGCTGTCCCAGCTAACCCACTCTTCTCCCACGTCAACATCACCCACGATATAACGCTGGCAGGTCTCTCCCGCTCTCCTTCCTATCTTCTCTGAACCCTGAGAGATAGCCTGGGCAGTTTGAATAAACTCTTCTCCCTTTACTCACAGTGTGGTCTAATTCTGGTGGTTTCACTTCACCTTCTCTTACAATTTGATGAGTCACTTGGGTTCTAGGATGAGGGAGAACATTTCGGCAGAAGCAAATGGCCGAAGTTGGGGTGGGGGTTCACCCCATGGGATCTGAGGAGCAAAGAGACAGAAGAAGATGTTGGGGCCTCCAGGTTCCCTTGAAGGACAGAACAGTCTAACTTCCTTTCACTAGACCCCACCCCCTAAAGATTCTGCTGTGTCTCAACAGTACCAGGGGCTGATGACCAAGGCATTAGCTCTCAGCCATTTGGGGCTATTAAATTTCCAAACCATGGAAACAAATAGAATGAAAAAAAATAATAATAAAGGAAAGGGCATGACTGCTTCTAAGTATGGTGGAGGAGAAAGTTTTTTGTAGATAGAAGGGAAACCTAACCAGAGGCAGGGACATCTGGGAGAGTCCAGAGTGGACATGATATGATCCATGTGAGAGGAGGGAAGAGAAGAAGGGAGAAGGGAGGGGAACCAGTTGCAGCAGCTAAAAGACCCAAAAGAGAGAGGGGTAACCAAAATGGTTGGCTTATATAGGACAGAGCAGCTGGGGGAAGGGCTGCCCAGCTCCGTGGCTGGAGAAGTTTAGGGTAGGGGGCAGGGTATGCCAACCAGGAGGGTCCTGTAACAGGTCAGGACTGAGGGATGCTGGGAGAACCTGGGTGCCAGAATCCACTTTGATTGTTAAATAGGTGCCTCAGCCATTTGTCCCAGGCTTGAGACCAAATACAAATAGAATCAGGAAGTTGATATGCTTATGGTACAGGGTTAGCTGAGAGTCACATAAAATTTCAAGCCCCCGAGATGGGACCAACAGGTAAGGTTTCAATAGGTGAGAGAAAAGTGGGAAAAGGTTGGGGACAATTTTAGAGGTTCTCTTGAGGCTTTTAGGGGAGACAATGAGCCTGGAGAAAAACTAAATGGCAAACGTTCTCCAGTATTGCACCTGTGGTACGTTAGTCTGCCTCTGCCTCCTGATAGGTTGACTCATCTTTGGCTAATGAAATTTGAGTTAGTTTGAAGGTGACTTTGCTCCTCTTTGGTGAATCTGTTTTTTTAGGGAGATGATGGAACTTCACAGAAACCTTCCCTCATTATCCCCAACCTGTTTTCTTCTCCCAGGAGCTCTCAAAGTCACCACAAGTTATGATATTGTTTTTCTGAGCCCCAACATCTCTGCCCTTGAACAAGGTCCTTTTCTACAGTTCTTCTGGATCTCAGATGTTCTGACATCTCATGGGATCATTATTTCAATCACTGAAATGGCAGACACTGGTACTGAACCTTTTGAGAGATGTTTGATTCAAATGCTTGGACTCTGGCCCTGACACCTGCCTGTGAGTTGAGTGTGTAAACAATGTACCCATTGTTTGGTAGTCTGCTCATTTCCCCTTGAAAGCTGCTGTGAACATTTTCTCTATGTTATTTAGTATATGAATAAACATAATAGCATGATCAATGTGTCATCATTTATCATGAGATTCCCTTAATATATTTAATGGACTTCTTGATATTGGACAATTGCAGTTATTTCTAAATTTTCATGGCACCAGTTAATACATTGATAAACATTGGTATAGCAAATCTTTGTAATCATTCTTTTACATTCTTTCAAGTTATGTAAGTTGTAATTTATCCTATAGTTTTCCCTGAAAGCACACTTAATATAGATAGCACTAAAGTCTTCAATAAAGTCTCTTAGTAAAGGTTTTTGTTATTATGATAAAACACAGTAATCAAAAAGTAATTTAGAGAAGAAAGGGTTTATTTTAGCATGCAGAGCCACATCAGAGTTCGTCATGGATAGAAGTCAGGACAGGAACCCAATGGCAAGAACCTGGAGGCAGGAGCTGATACAGAGGACATGGAGGGATGCTGCTGACTGGCTTGCTATTTATGGCTTGCTCAGCCTGCTTTCTCATAGAACCCAGGATCTCAGCCTGGGGGTGGCACTGTTCACAGTAATCTGGACCACCCCACATCAATAACCAATCAAGAAAATGCATCACAGGCCTGCCCACAGGCCAATCGGGTGGAGGCATTTTCCCAGCTGAAGCTCCCTCTGCCAAAATGATTCTAGTTGGTGTCAAGCTGACAGACAGCACAATCATCTTCAACCAAGGTTCTGACGCTGCCGTAGATGTAAAGGTTGCCGTCAATTGATGTGTCTCCTTATAAAAAGATATATCCTCCGGTAGTTGACTAAAATGTATATGCTGATAGTTTTATTTGTAAAGCCAGGAGAGGTGCACACATGATACTGTGGAAGGCATCTGTGAGTCAGGACATGGGGGAGAACTCACCAAACTTACAATGGAGAGTGGCATGGTTCTCTGTAACTGCTATGTGGGACTCCATAAGAATAAACCAGTCCGTTGACACATTTTCCTATTTCTGAGTAGTTGGGCTGGGTTTTCGTTCTGCTAACATAAACAGCGCTGCATTGGTTCACTTCCTCCAGCACTTGTAAATGTTTCTCTGGGAAGAATCAGAGAAGTGGAACTGGGTCATAGAGGAGACATAGACTTTGTTTTTATTCCTACTTGCAAATTGCTCACCGAAAAACACATCCATCAGAAACCAGTGGATGTGTGTGTGTGTGTGTGTGTGTGTGTGTGTGTGTGTGTGTGTGTGTGTTTGTAACCTCACTCATACTTTGTATGATCAAGCTTTTATTTTTCATCCTGGTTAAAGATAGTATCTTTGTTTGCATTTCCCACATCTAAGGATTTCATAAGATCTGGAGAGCACACAGAATAATTCCTCACAGTGGAGTCCACTCTGGAGATTAGAGTCCCTCAAGCAAAAACAACTTTATACAAAGGCTGTTCGGTCTGTGTGTTGGTCAGTTCTCCACTGCTGTCACAAATGCCTGAGGAAGTCAACTTAAAGGAGGACACATTTATTTTGGAGTCAATGTTTAGTCCATAATAAGTTGGCTCCATTGCTTTCGGGGACTGTGGAAAGACAGAATGTAAGAACAGAGAGCATATCACATAGCTCACCCACTTGAGAGTGACCAGAAGAATAAAGAGAGAAGAAGGAGGTTCCAATAACCCCTCCAAGGACATGGCCTTCTCTCAGTGCCACACTTCTGTCCACTGGGTCAGGTCCCCTAAAGGTTTTGCCAGCTCCCAATAGTGCCATCAGCTGGGGATCAGACTTTTAACACAGATACCAATAACATCAAAACCGTACTGACCCCAATTTATAACATTGGCTAGGGCAGCATCATGATGAAGTAGAGGATTCTGGGTGTTCACTGCAAAAGGATCAGCAGATGATTATGGCATGTCGTGGGAGGCCCCAGATGCCTGGCTTCTCTCCATAGGAGGTAAGACAACACTCCGTTTATCAGAAACAACAGGACTTAGAGATCAAGGAAAGGCCACAGCACTGTGGGAGTTTTAGGGCAAAGTCCTTGCTTCAGCATGGGGAGCCCCACAGAACTAGGTGCAGCTGCTCATCATATGGCACTCCATCCCATCCCATCCCATCCATCCATCCCATCCCATCTCATCATAACCCATCCCATCATATCCCATCCCATCCCATCTCATTATGCTGACTGAGAAGAGCCATGATGAAAAGCAGAGAAAGAAGAGGAATAAATGTGCCACACTGAGAAGACTGACAGAGGGCTCCAGTACCCCCCCCACCCCCGACCCAGGCCCTTCATCATGTTGCCACATGAGGTTTAAGTTTAAACAGAGGAAAACTTGTGGCCACGTGCAAGAAGTACACATGGCTGAAGCAAAAGCCAGGAAATACGGACCTTCAGCTGCGAGTCGGATTGTCAAGAACTGGTGTCTTTTCCTGGGGGTGGGGGGTGGGGCATGCAACTCTCCTGGCCCCCGGGTCACGGGCAGCCCCCATTCTCAGCACAGGAGTCCCCAGAGAAATTCCAGCCCCCAGAGCCCGTTTTCCCAGCTTCCTGTCACGCTGTTGCCCCTGCACAACTCTGTTGTCCCACGAGCTGCAATGGAAGCGGTGAGCATCTCTAGCTGGAGGGGTAGCTGCAAGTCTTTTAAATCTGGAGCCGCGGGAGCCTCCCTTTTTCCCATTAGAGAAAACTGGCTTTGGTTTTGCTAGTTTCTTGGGAGTCTGAAATTTCCAAGAATATGCACACTCGTTGAGAAAGGAAATAACTTGTTCACGGTTTAGCTCTAGGACAAAAAAGCTGGTTGGCCATGGAAGAAGTACGCACACTAGGGAAATTCCAGGTGAACTAGTTACATGAGCCTACCCTGCAGTCAGTCACGGGGGGGGGGGGGGGGGGGGGGGTGCAGGTTCCACTCTGTCCTTATTGCTGTCCTGCTTTGAAATAAGGCTCAAGGCTGTGGGATGGTCCTTCTGGGCACTGTGAATCTGTGTGGCTCTCATTGGTTAATTATAAAGCTGTTTGGCCAATAGCCAGGCAGGATAAGGTTAGGCAGAAAAACCAAAAAGGAGAGGATAAAGAAAGGTGGAGTCAGGGGTGAGCCAGCTGCCCAAGAAGCAAAATGCCAGAGGGCTGGTAAAGCCATGGCCACGTGGTAATACATAGATTAATAGAAATACGTTAATTTAAATGTAAGAGCTAGTTAAAAATAAGCTTGAGCCATCAGCCAAATATTAATAGAAGCTTATGTTTATTTGGGACCAGGCCATTGGGAGAGAAAACTCCACCTCTGTTTACAGCTCAACTTCATTAGCTTTAAATTTTTCATCCCTAAAATGGCATGCTATTTTTCTTATCATTGTAACAAAGGCCGCTTAGGGAAGGAAGGTGTCTTAGTTAGGGTTTCTATTGCTGTAAGGAGACACCCTGACCATGGCAACTCTTATAAAGGGAAGCATTTAATTGGGGTGGCTTGCTTACAGTTCGGAGGTTTAGTCCATTATCGTCACGGTAGGGGGCATGGCAGCATGCAGGCAGACGTGTGTGCTGGAGAAGGAGCTGCTGATATGTAGGCAACAGGAAGTAGCCTGTAACAATGGGAGTAGCTTGAGCATAGGAGAACTCAAACCCCATCCCCACAGTGACACACACTTCTTCTAACAAGACCACATCCACTCCAATAAGGCCACACCTCCTAACAGTGCCACTCCCCTTGGGGGCCATTTTCTTTCGAACCACCACAGAACGGTTGATTTTGGCTCATGGTTTTCAGGGATATACTCCATCATGCTGTGAAAAGTGTGCCAACAGGAGAGGGAAGCAGCTGGACCCATCACACACACAGTCAGGAGGCAGAGAGAGAGAGGAACTCCGATGCTCCACCCACTTCCTCCTGTTTTTCAGTCTTGGATCCCAGACTGTGGAATGATGCTGCCCATTTGGAGTTAGGTTTTCCCACCTTGGTTACATCTCTCTAGGAACTTTCTCATGGACACACCCCGAGGTTAGTCTCCCAGGTGATTCTAATCCAGTGACAACAAAGATTATGTTATCAACTGCCTATAAGGCAGTTGTAAGAATGAACTGAATCAATCCACCTACAGATCCCGACTCAACTAGTGTTTGTCTATAGTATCTCTAATCAGTATTTCATCTTCTACTTTCAGGATAGCAACAGATCTCTGTGTGTGGCTTACATTTTCCAAAGTAGTCAGACAGGGCATATTAAGTCATATAATTTTTTTTTCTGGAACATTCTACTTCCAAAAGAGTCAAGTCAAGTTCAAAAGACTTGTTTTTTTCTTCCCTGGATATGACAATCTGTTTTGTTGGTTTTGTGGTGTGTGTGTGTGTGTGTGTGTGTGTGTTTAAATCTTGCTCTCATTTAGGAGTCTTCCAACCATGGACTAGCCAATAATGGTTGCTATGGCTGCAAGGAGGAAGTAAAAATCAAGGCTCCTAGCAGTATTGAAGTGTCAGTAGTCTCTAAGGTCGGCAGCGCCTGAGGTCAACAGTGGAGGAGGTCAACAGCAGCTGCTATTAACTGTTTGTCGACTGATTATTAGACAAGAATGCCAGGAAAATGGGTCAAAACCCACAGCCAGGTCCTTTCCAAGGCAATGGCAGTGTACCTCATCACGGAAGAAGCCCTCCATGCTTTGTGTCGCCCCACACAGACAGGTACCACAGCACACAGGTGACCTGTTGTAGGCATCACTGGAGTCCACCCTTACGCTCACACTGCAGGAAGGTTTTCAAGTGGAGTGAAGATGGATGAGCCATACTGGCTCTGCTCTCTGGATTAACTGCAAGCATTGTGTCTACTTCTGGTTCACGGACACCTCCTCTCACAGTATCCTTACATGACTGAACGTTTCTGGAGAGTTCTCGCTCTCTTTTTATAAGGGCACTGATCCCATTGACCAGTGCTCCAAACTCACGCTCTAATTATCTTGCAAAAGATCTCCCTCCTAACCACAGCATACATGGAATGACGATTTCATCATGGAGCTAGAGAAGGCAACAGTCCATGATGCCTCTATTTCTATATATATATATATATCATCATCTCTGAGATCTCTGAGACCCATCAGACTGTCCAGATATGAGGAAGTCACAAATCTTGAAATGAGACAGGCTGTATTGTCTTGAAACAATCCCAAGGCTCTTTGTCTGTATGAGAAGAACATGGCGTGCAAGAGGAAACCAGGGTGTATCGGCCAAAAGCCAAGGAATGCTGACAGCCCTTAGATGCTCAAAGAAGCAAGGAATAAATACACTGTCCTCTGGAACTTCCAGAAGCAACCAACCCTGCCAGTACCGTTAGCCCTGTGAGACGCACTTCTAACCCTCTGACCTCCATAAATATGACATAATAAATCTGGGTTGTTTAGAGCCTTTCCATTTATGGTAATTTCTTATGCAGTAGAAAAATACAGATGCTGTCTACAAAACATGGTCATTTTCTTTTTAAAAAGTTTTAGATTTGTTTATTTTATCTCGTGTATCGTATTTGGCCTGCATACACACAGGCCTTTGGTGCCTGTGGAGTCAGAAGAAGGCATTAGAGTCTTTAGAGCTGGAGTTATAGACGGTTGGGAGCCACCATGTTGGTGCTGGGAACTGAACCCAGGCGCCTTACAAGAACAAATTCCCTTAAGTTCTGGACCATCTTTCCAGCCCCAAATCGTGGTTATTTTAAGCACCAACCACAGTGAGATTCAGAAGGAGGAAATGTTTCTGGAAATTCCGCGATGATAGTAACTGAGCCCATATTCATGAGCTGGAAGGGTAAGTGGGAAAGGACATGGAAACTTGAAGGAACAACAATTCCAAGACAGAGATACGTCAAGGAAAACATCAGCCTTGAGGGTACATTTGGGAAATCAACACATGATACAGACCCGTAGTCCCGTGAGACCAAAGAAGCCATGAGAGTTTCACAGTTGAGACTTTTTCTTCAGCTTTTAGAAATGGCTCCATATATGTTGTAAATGGCACATGCTGTCTGGTACATTTCATTACAATATAGATACAGGAAACACGCTAAACTCAAACATTTCAGTTTTTCCAAGCATGTGGCTATTCATGGTATTTAAACGACAGAGGCTTCAGAATAGTTTAGTTGTGTTTCTTTATCCTGTATGTATTTTGAACTAGGAGAGGAGTTATTTTGATTGGATTAGCCTTTGAGCACGCCTGTAGGGACTGGTCTGATTGAGGTGGGAAAACCCACCCTAAGTAGGGATTCCCAGCCCCTGGACTTAGGACCTAGACAAAATAAAAAGCAAGAAGCTGGCTGAGCATGGGCATTCATGACTCTCTTCTTCCTGACTGTGAATGCACTTTGACCATCCGCTTCACCGCCTGCGGCTTGACCTCTGCACCTGATGTGATGGACTGCATCCTTTACTGTGAGCCCGGATGAACCCTTCCTTCCTAAGCTGCTGCTGTTAGGGTGTTTTATCATAGCAGTAGAAAACGGAAGGTACCATCCTAGAGTGATTGTGTGTGTGTGTGTGTGTGTGTGTGTGTGTGTGTGTGTGTGTGTGTGTGTGTGTGTGTGTTTTGTAATACCTTAACATTTAGAATACATTATATACAAGGAAAAAATCGGCTAATAGTTGACCTCTTTTTCACAGCGCTGAATCACAAAGAATACTAGGAAACATTCTAGAATGCCACAAGGAAAGGATTGTGTCTTAGTTAGGGTTCCTATGGCTGTGACAAAACACCATGACCACGAAGTAAGTTGGGGAGGAAAGGGTTTATTTGGCTTATACTTCCATATCACTATTCATCACTGAAGGATGTCAGGACAGGAACTCAAACAGGGCAGGAGCCTGGAGGCAGGAGCTGACGCAGAGGCCATGAAGGAGTGCTGCTTACTGGCTTGCTTCATGTGGCTTGCTCAGCCTGCTTTCTTATAGAACCCAAGACCACCAGCCTACTGTGAGCTTGGCCCTCCCACATGAGTCACTAATTGAGAAAATGCTTTACAGCTCAATCTTACAGAGTCATTTCCTCAACTGAGGCTCCTTCTTCTCTGATGGCTCTAGCTTGTGTCAAGTTGACCCACATAACCAGCCAGTACAGATGGTAACCGAAGAATTGTACATACAGGCCAAGACATCCTTTGTAACAGTGGAAGATATTTGCAGATGTACAAGCACTCAAAGGTGTGAGCATGGACAGATAGAGTCTGAGGATGTAACTGGAAAATGAATGAATTGATGTCCCCTTATGAACATGACGAAGTAACAGGAACCAGACCCAATCTTCTGTCTGATGCACCTAAGAGGCAGTACAAAATATGTGCAAGACTTTTCTGATACTATCAAACTACAGCTTTCAGAGAAGGTGAGTCACATGGCTGACCTAGCTGACGACCAGGAGAGTGTGTCCCCAGAGCAACAGCGGATGCGGCTGCCTGAGTCCAGCAAACTCCCCAAGGTGACCAACGATAAAAGTTTGAGGAGCTGGTAGTAGCAAGACCTTGAAGGACAGAGGACAGGAAGAGAGTGACAAAGGTCTAGAGAAGGTCACCCTTGAGATTTCAGCTGAATACTAACCAGGGCTTGTCTCCAGGAAAACCACCACAGCTGGAGAAAGGTGTGCCTGGTGAAGGGGGATAAATAATGAGTTCTGAGAATCACATCGGCTGGAACTAGGATTCCACCAAGTCAGTCCTGGAAAACACAATTCGTAAAAGTTTCAGCAGAGTTTGGCCTTAGTAATGGGAAGAATTAGCCCTGGACTCTTCTCTCCCTGAGAAAGTGTAAAATCGAGTGTCAGAAAAATCCACGAACCAATCAATCAAACTGCTCCGAGTAACTTCATTGCTAGGGAAAAGCTCAAGAATACCGAGGCAAATATGAATGTTTCTAGCACTCGAGTAACATTTAGACTGTCTGGCATCTGATGAAAAGTTAACAGTTGTTGGTCAAAGTGCAGAGACGACGTAATTGGGAGTGCTCAGCCTTCAGGGAGAAATCTGAATCTTGTCATCTTTCCCTCTGTGACTCGGGGAATCTTGTGGGAGAGAGAGTAGAAAGATTGGAAGAACCAGAGGTTGGAGGATATCCGTGTCAAGCGATGTCTTGTGGTGGTGACGGGGCTTCTGCATTCATGACGTCACAGCAGCCGTGGTTGCCAGCACACACCGGCCCAACATCAAGCCAGCAGACAGTCCAGCTTTGCTCGGAGAGGGAGAGGGTCACAAGACCCCACACCTAGCTGAGGAGTCAGGGGCAGTTGAGGGCTGCTGGGAGAAGGAGGGTCATTTTTCTCAGTGCTGTGGCCCCGGGTAGCTTGGCACCCGATACCTCCTCATATATGGGCAGTACTAATTGGACTCATCAGGTCATAAAATTTTTTTTTTTAATCAAAAAGAAGAAAATGTGAAGTTGTGAATGGGATGGAGGGATATCCCTGAGGGATTGTGAGGGTGGATGTGACAGGAATACATGGTATTCGTATGCAAAATCACCAAACAAATATTTAAAACTTTTAAATTCATAGTTGTTAAAGAAGCAGGAAAATACACCTTGCAATAATGAGGGGGAGAAAATCAATTGTAAAATATAAATAATAAAAACACTAGATGAGAACATTAGCAGCTACTGTAACCATATTACATTTAAGAAGGCACTGTTGGAATGCATTTAACTTTCTGTGCCAACTCTTTAAAAGTGCTGTGGTTTAACACGTGTGCTTCGCTGGCTCCTTCTGTCCTTTGCACACAGCCCAGTGTGTGTGTGTGTGTGTGGGGGGGTGTCACATGGGGTGTGTCCTGGAAAGACATGCAGTGTTCCAAGCTCTTCTCCTCTACCTCTCCCTGCACCCCCTTCTCTCTCTCTCTGCTTCCCAGTCATAGTGCTCTGCCCCGTCACAGGCTCAAGGACAAAGTGCCAAGTGGTCCTGCATGGATGGAGCTCTCTGGAACCATAAGCCCAAGTAAATCGTCCATCTTTATCAGTTGTGCTCTCAGGTGTATGCAGCAGCAATAGTGCATCTTTACTAACACTACCCATATCCATCATTTCTACTCATTTAATGACTTCCTAAGTTAGTGTGATCATTTGTGGTGTCAAGTCAACTGAACCTAGAATCATTTAAGAGACAAGCCACCTAGCGTATATACCTGTGAAGAAGCATCTGAACTGGATTAGCCTCTGAGCACGCCTGTGCGGGAGTTTCTTAATTAGGTTAATTGAAATCAGAAGACCTATTCAAAATGTAGGGGTCCCTATTCCACGCGCTTGGGACCTGGCCTGCATAAAAGGGGAGCTAGCTCTTTCTACTTCCTGAGAGTGCATGTGGTGTGGCCAGCTGCTTCGAGCATCTGCTGCCTTGACTTCCCTGCCATATGGACTACACCCTCAACCTGTGATCCAAATGAACCCTTCCTTAAGTTGCCTTTGCTGAGTATTCTATTAAGAATGATAAAAGTAACTGATAACAACTGATATCTGGGAACAAATGCTGTTTTCTATTTTCCATCCTTAAGGACACTCCATAAGACTCCCGTCCTTGCTAGGGTTTCTATTGCTGTGAAGAGACACCATAACCACAGCAACTCTTACAAGGAAAACATTTAATTGGGGTGGCTTTCAGTTTCAGAGGGTCAGTCCATTATCATCATGGCAGGGAGCATGGCCGTGTGCAGGCAGATGTGGTGCTGGAGGAGGAGCTGAGAGTTCTACATCTTGATCCACAGGCAACAGGAAGTGAACTGTGACATTGAAAGAAGCTTAAGCGAAAGAGAGCACAAAGCCCACCCCCACAGTGGCACACTTCCTCCAGCAAGTCCATACCTACACCAACAAAGCCACACCTCCTAATAGTGCCACTCCCTATGGGGCCCACTGTCTTTTGAACCACAATACCCTCACAGCTGGCTTTTGTGATTATTATACCGTACGGTGTTGCTCAGTCCAGGGCTATATTCCTTCAGCAATAATGGTGATTGTGATGGTGACCAGGACTATGAAAGTATAAGTCTGTGTTCAAACCAGGAAACACCGAAGAGCAACCAATGGCTCTAACAGAATCCGCAGCAGCAGCAGCGTCTTGCTGACCCCCTCCAAGCTGGGAAGAGCTTGAGCCAAGACTACTCAATAGCGCCCCCTGGCGGAATGCCTCTTGGCCCTTGCTTTTTTCTGCTAACCCTTCCCCCAAGGACAAGTTTCTCAGGAGTTTGTGGTCCCACTGCAGCTCATGTATTTGTTGAGTGTGGCCATCATTGTTCAGTGCTATTGAATTCTTCACAGCTCTGTTCCCTACAACACTGGATTTTTTGCAGGCTGTGCACTAATCCTGTTACTCCAGTGTTTGAAACCATCTGGTGATTCTTCCCTGGCTCTAGAATCAAGTCCAGTGTTGCTCCTAAGTGTACAGGAGGAAACCCATCAAGACCTGCCTTCCTTCCCTTTCGACCCCACCTCTCCATCCTCCGCCTCTCTCTGTGCTCTGGTCACATCCAAGTTCTTCAAGCTTCCCAACGGAGTCGTATGTCCCCCCAGGATGTCCCCTCATGCTATTCACTTGAGTCTGAACATTGCTTTGCATCCCTTCCTTTCTCAAATGATATATAGCTCTGATTTGTCCTGCCCGTATTAGAAGTCAGTCACTGTTCACAGGAGGACGTTCTTGATCATGACATTAAGATCAAGCATGTCCTGCGTCTAAAAGCATGTGACTGTGGTCCGTGCCATCCCCATTCTGCATTGCCTGCACCTTCAGCTGAATTGCAAGCCTCATCCTGACAGAGCTTTGCATTGAGTTATATCTCACAGAGTTAATAGTCTGAGGTCCTGTCCTCCAGACGAAGTCTTAGTTGGAGATAAGTTTTTATAGCTAGAGCTAAAGGGTGGTCATCAGAGAGGGCTGTAATCTAATCTAGCTGATGTCCTCCTAAAAAGACATCCAGGTGGGGAGAAGACTATGTCAAGATGAAGGTAGAGATGCTTCCATGATCCAAGAAATAACACGACCAGAAAGTACTAGAAGCAAGGGAAGGACACAGGGCCGATCTTCCTTCACCATCTTCAGGAGGAACTGAAGCCACTCACACGCTGATCTGGGACTTCCAACCTCCAGAACTAAGAGTCAATCAGCTGCTGAAGCCACTCTGGGTGATTTAGGGTTCTTGGAAACAAATATAGGCAGCAATCATTCCTTCACTATGTTTGGCCCTTTGTATCTGCAGATTAGCACATCAACTGGGATAAAAGTTAAGTTCAAATTTCCTAAAAGAAAGAAAAAACAAAACCATGTACTGTGGACTTGAAGAGAAGCTGTGGTTCCTGCCCCCCGAAGATCCCACCACACAATGAGAACACAGACAATTAATTCAGTGTGCCACTGTGGGTGCCAACCTCCTAACTCAGACGGGTTGGGAAGTGCTGGGCAGCCATCCCAGAACTCTGAGGCCTGAATCTCGAAAGGCAAGTTAGGTCAAGCAGAAAAGAGAGTTGGAGCAGAGGGAACTGACTGTGGAGCTGACTGATTTGCTGAGGAGATGAGTGGGAACCTACCGGGAGAGAACTTATATGAGCATGCTGGGGCTGGACGCCAATGACGGACTTAACAGTAGAGAGACATGGATGGTCGGCACTCAATGCTAGAACGTTTTCCCAGGCAACGTGAACATATATTACCACTAGCATGCTTGCTGTTCTTTGTGGACGTCAAAAGTTGGAGAAAATCTTTTGTTGTTGTTGTTATTGTTGTTTTTGTTTTGTTTTTCGTGACAGGGTTTCTCTGTGTGGTCTTGGATGTCCTGGAACTCACTCTATAGACCGGGCTGACCTTGAGCTCACAGAGATCCACCTGCCTCTGCCTCCTGAGTGCTGGGATTAAAGGTGTGCATCACCACGGCCTGCCTGGAGGAAACCTTTATCAATCTACAGCCTCAAGAAGTGGCAGAAGTTCCAGACGCTGGCCTTGCAGGGTAAAGCCGTGGCATAGAATGGAGGAACTGCCCACAGCCCAACTCCTGCTTTACCTTTCCATTTCCCTTTCTACCCCTTCAGCAGATGTGATGTGCCACTATATTTAAATCCAAACTACCCCATTCCCTCCTAGAATCGACCCTTAATTCTTGGAAGCTGGCACAAACCACACATCTAAATGCCTGTATGACGTTTCTGTTCCCATTTACACTTCCCTGCTTTTTTTTCCTTTTTTTTAATTGTTGTTGTTTTTTCGAGACAGATTTTCTCTGTGTAGCTTTGGTGCCTGTTCTGCATCTTTCTCTGAAGACCAGGCTGGAGACCAGGCTGGCCTCGAACTCACAGAGATCCACCTGCCTCTCAAGCACTGGAATTAAAGGTGTGCACCACCACCACCCGGCTCTTCTCTGCTGTGTTAAAGCAAAGTAATTGCAAAGCCCTGAGATCACCATGGAGACTCAGAGGACAGGCAGGATTCGAGAGGACATAGGCCACGGCAGCATAGCCCTTCCATGGGAGACAGGAGACGGAATTGGGGCTCCCCCACCCCAGAAGCTCTGTCCCATAGCTAAATGAGACGCAGGGTGGTGCCTGTAAGTAACATCATCTATCATCTTAGTCACATTAGTTTTCTTTTTTTTTTTTTTCCTGAGCTGAGGACCGAACCCAGGGCCAGTTACATTATTTTTCATCACAGCTTAGAGAATGTATGGCTGTCTTGAACACTACCCTCAAGCCAGGAAAGAAAAACCAGGAGATAGAACTTATCACGAAGGGTAAACAAATATTACTGCATCTGCCCACTGAGTACGAGAGTATGGTCATCAGGTCGTGAAAGCCCAGGTCACCCGTGAATCGTCAATGGAGTTTCAGCATCTGGAAACAGCTGGCCTCCTGGAAGCCAACTAGATGGGTGTGACTTAGCCCTACAGGCATTTACAGAACTCATTTGCACCTGTAGACCCCAAATGTCAGAGGACTCAGTTGCTGACCTTTAGCTGACGGCAGGGGCTGGCGCTGACATTTGCAGGGGCTCTGACCCATGCCTCCCTGGGTCATCCCTTCAGAGGCACCGCAGGACATCTGCCGAGCTGGTGGCTCACCACAGGACAAGCCACCTACCGCCGGTGTGGAAAGAACTAGAAACTGCCTGCGTGGAATTTCCCGGCTGTGCTGGGTGGGCTTTGATGGGTTTGCCTTCCACTTCCTCTCCCAACCCTTTGAGTGGTACTGCTACTGATGCAATAGAAATGAGCCACCCTGGTCCACTCCAGTAGATGCTGAATTTGGACAGCAGGAGGCAGAGTTTGCCTGTTCCTAGAAGGATTCTTATTAGGAGCAAAGGTAGGCAGTGTGTGGGCAGTGTCAACCACTTCTTCCTCTGGCTGACCCTAGGATTCTGCTCTGTGCAGAAAATGTTAAAGCCTCTCCTTCCCCATAGCAGGACATTAGTGGGGGTTCATACATCCAAAGCCCCGGGAGATTTATAAACTGGGGTTCTGTGGCTGCCTTCACACACCTTCGTCTGTCAGTCGCTGTAAAGGAAGACACCGGGGGGGGGGGGGGGGGGGGGGGGGGGGCTCAAGGCTAAAGCTAGATCCCCGCTCACACAGCTTTTGGCAAACCTGTCCCCTTGACGCTGCCTCTGCGTTGGTGGGACAAAGTCTCTATGGCTGCTGTCACCAAGTGCCACCAGCGGGGAGCTCACAACAGCGAACAGATATTCTGTTCAGTCTCAGAGTGTATATCCGAAATCCGAGTGCAGATAGTGCTGTGTTCCATCCGGGTCCTCCAGGAAATGATGCTTCCGAACTCTGGTTTCTGACAGCTACAGGATGAGCTTTGGTCTGGCTCTGCGTACACTGAACTGATGGGGGTCCGTTGTTACTCACTGTATAATCCCACAAACTCAGGTGGCTTCAGGGGCCATGCAAATAATACAAATAACACGATGGAACATGGCTCCATGTAGAGGAGCTATTTCCAAGCTCAGATGAACTGACGATGGATAGCAGATATGTGGCTGAATGTCCTGATGGTGTGCCTTTCTAATTTTCAAGAGAAGATAGAACTCAGTTGTGTGTGTGTGTGTGTGTGTGTGTGCGCGCGCGCGCGCGTGCACATAAATGCACATATAGAGACCAGAGGACACCTCAGGAATTGTTCCTCGGGTGCTGTCTTTTTTTGAGTACCCCCGGGGCTGGGACAGAGTACCTGTCTGTTGTTACAGCTCCCAGGCTGTGGTACTTTGTTATAGTGACCAGTCCTGAGAGACTCATTCTCACCAATGCAGATGTGGCGGCTCACACTGCCTCACTGGAGCTTGAAAACTAGCTTAAACTGGTTTGGCCAGTGGACCTCAGGAACCCCATCTGTCTCCACCCCTCCAGAGCTTAGATTACAAGTACGTACCACTTAAAGTTCTTGTCATATAGGTCCTTCACTTGCTTGGTTAGTGTTACCCCAAGGTATTTTATGTCATTTGTGGCTATAGTAAAGGGTGATGTATCTCTGATTTCCTTCTCCACTTCTTTGTCCATTGTATATAGGAGGGCTACTGATTTTTTTGAGTTGATCTTGTATCCTGCTATGTTGCTGAAGGTGTTTATAAGCTGTATCAGTTCCTTGGTGGAATCTTTGGGGTCGCTCAAGTATACTATCATGTCATCTGCAAATAGGGAAAGCTTGACTTCTTCCTTTCCAATTTGTATCCCCTTAATCTCCTTATGTTGTCTTATTGCTCTGGCTAGAACTTCAAGTACTATATTGAATAAGTATGGGGAGAGTGGACAGCCTTGCCTCGTTCCTGATTTTAGTGGAATTGCTTTGAGTTTCTCTCCATTTAATTTGATGTTGGCTGTTGGCTTGCTGTAAATTGCCTTTATTATGTTTAGGTATGTTCCCTGTATTCCTGATCGCTCTAATACCTTTATCATGAAGGGGTGTTGGATTTTGTCAAATGCCTTTTCTGCATCCAGTGAGATGATCATATGGTTTTTTTCTTTGAGTTTGTTTATATGGTGTATTATATTGACGGACTTTCTGAAAAAAGAAATTGAAGAAGATGTCAGAAAATGGAAAGATCTCCCATGCTCATGGATAGGCAGGACTAACATAGTAAAAATGGCAATCTTACCAAAAGCAATCTACAGATTCAATGCAATCCCCATCAAAATACCAACACAATTCTTCACAGACCTGGAAAGAATACTACTCAAATTCATATGGAAAAACAAAAAACCCAGAATAGCCAAAGGAATCCTGTACAATAACACAACTTCTGGAGGCATCACGATCCCTGACTTCAAGCTCTACTATAGAGCTACAGTAATAAAAACAGCTTGGTACTGGCATAGAAACCGACATGTGGACCAATGGAATCGAATTGAAGACCCTGACATTAATCCGCACACCTATGAACATATAATTTTTGACAAAGAAGCCAAAAGTGCACAATGGAAAAAAGAAAGCATCTTCAACAAATGGTGCTGGCAAAACTGGATATCAACATGTAGAAGGCTGCAAATAGATCCATATCTATCACCGTGCACAAAACTTAAGTCCAAGTGGATCAAGGACCTCAACATAAATCCAGCTACTCTGAACCTGCTAGAAGAGAAAGTAGGAAGTAGTCTTGAACGCATTGGCATTGGAGACTACTTCCTAAATAGAACACCAGTAGCACAGACTCTGAGAGAAACAATCAATCAATGGGACCTTTTGAAACTGAGAAGCTTTTGTAGAGCAAAGGATACGGTCAACAAGGCAAAGCGACAGCCTACAGAATGGGAAAAGATCTTCACCAACCCCACATCTGACAGAGGACTGATATCCAGAATATATAAGGAACTCAAGAAATTAGACATCAAAATGCCCAACAGTCCAATTAAGAAATGGGCTATAGAACTAAACAGAGAATTCTCAACAGAGGAAACTCAAATGGCCGAAAGACATTTAAGGAATTGCTCATCATCCCTAATCATCAGGGAAATGCAAATCAAAACAACTCTGAGATACCACCTTACGCCTGTCAGAATGGCTAAGATCAAAAACACTGAAGACACCTTATGCTGGAGAGGATGTGGAGCTAGGGGAACTCTCCTCCACTGCTGGTGGGAATGCAAGCTTGTACAACCACTTTGGAAATCAATATGGCGCTTTCTTAGAAAATTGGGAATCAATCTCCCCCAAGATCCAGCTATACCACTCTTGGGCATATACCCAAGAAATGCTCAACCACACCATAAGAGCACTTGTTCAGCTATGTTCATATCAGCATTGTTTGTAATAGCCAGAACATGGAAACAACCCAGATGCCCTTCAACTGAAGAGTGGATAAACAAAATGTGGTACATATACACAATGGAATACTACTCAGCAGAGAAAAACAATGGCATCATGAGGTTTGCAGACAAATGGATGGATCTAGAAAAAATCATCCTGAGTGAGGTAACCCAGACTCAGAAAGACAAACATGGTATGTACTCACTCATAGCAGGATACTAGACATGAAACAAGGATGAATTGTCTGCTACTCACATCACCAGGGAGGCTACCCGGAAAACAGGACCCCAAGAAAGACACAGGGATCGCCCAATGACAGAGAAATGGAATGAGATCTACATGAACAGCCTGGACATGAGAGGGGGGTAATGAAAGGCGAGGGTCGAGGGAAAGAGAGCTTGGGGGAGCAGGAGATCCCAGCTGGATCAACAACAGAGAGGGAGAACAAGGAATAGGAGACCATGGTAAATGAAGACCACATGAGAACAGGAAGAAGCAAAGTGCTAGAGAGGCCCACAGAAATCCACAAAGATACCCACACAACAGACTGTCGGCAATGGTCGAGAGACAGCCCAAACTGACCTACTCTGGTGATGGGATGGCCAAACACCCTAATTGTTGTGCTAGAAACCTCATCCAACTACTGAGGGATCTGGATGCAGAGATCCATGACTAGGCCCCGGGTGGATCTCTGGGAGTCCAATCAACGAGAATGAGGAGGGTTTATATGAGCGAGAATTGTTGAGACCAAGGTTGGATAAAGCACAGGGACAAATAGCCAAATGAATGGAAACACATGAACTATGAACCAATGGCTGAGGGGTCCACACTGGATCAGGCCCTCCGAATGGGTGAGACAGTTGATTGGCTTGATCTGTTTGGGAGGCATCCAGGCAGTGGGACCAGATCTTGTGCTCATTGCATGAGTTGGCTGTTTGAAACCTGGGGCCTATGCAGGATTATTTGGCTCGGCCTGGGAGGAGGGGACTAGACCTACCTGGACTGAGTCTACCAGGTTGACCTCAGTCTGTGGGGAAGGCTTTGCCCTGGAGGAGATGGGAATGGGGGGGGGGCGTTGGGGGGAAGGTGAGGGGGACGGGAGGGGGGAGAACAAGGGAATCGTGACCGATATGTAGAACTGAATTGTATAGCAAAATAAATTAAAATAAATTAAAGAAAAAAAAAATAAAAAAATAAAAAAAAAAAAAAATAAAAAAATAAACAAGTACGTACCACATGCTTCGTTTTTGTTTTTAGTTTTCAGTTAGTTTGTTTTTGCTTTTTTTTTTTTTTTTTTTTTTTTTTTTAAATGTGAGTCCTGGGGATCCAACTCAGATCCCCCCCTGGGGTTTGCAAGAACCTTACTAACTGATCTCTCCAGATCAGTAATTCATATTTTTGAAAACTGCATGACCCAAATGAAATGTATCTTTGTGCCTGATTTTTAGACTTTGGACTACTATGTTTGGATAGACTTATGTGACATGGAGTTAGGAAGCAAGGTCAGAGACTTGAGGGTAAATGGCAGGGATTTCTCTGAATGTGCTAGATATTTCTACTGTCAACACTTCTGAGAAAGGGCCAGTTCTGGGGACAGGAACTTAGGCAGAAGTAGGCAGGGCCTCTAGAGAGCAGCCTGAAGCATGGGCTACGTTCTTCTCAGAGCCTACTTCACCCTACGCAGTCCTTCATGGGGTGAACCTGGCTGCCAGCTCCAGGGAAGCAAACTGGAAGTCTGAATCTGCAATGTGTGCAGCCCAAGTAAGAAGTCTAAAGTACTCCACAGCTCCCTTTCTCAAATTTTCTCAAGATCTTCCTAAAAGTTTTAGCCAAATTTTAATAGTGGGTGGAGGGGATGCCATTGAGCAGAATGGAGAAGACGGCAGATGTCGCTCTCTCAAGGCCTAAATGGAGTGACCTTAATTTTCTTTTTTCTTTTTTTTTTGTTTTGTTTTTTTGTTTTTCGAGACAGGGTTTCTCTGTGTAGCTTTGCGCCTTTCCTGGAACTCACTTGGTAGCCCAGGCTGGCCTCGAACTCACAGAGATCCGCCTGGCTCTGCCTCCCGAGTGCTGCGTGCACCACCACCGCCCGGCAAAGGGTTTATTTATTTATTATATATACAGTGTTCTGCCTGCATGTGTCTTTGCAGGCCAGAAGAGGGCACCAGATCTAATTGCAAGTGGTTGTGAGCCACCATGTGGTTGCTGGGAATTGAACTCAGGACCTCTGGAAGAGCAGTCAGTGCTCTTAACCACTGAGCCATCTCTCCAGCCCCTCTTTTAATTTTTTAGCATGGACATTCATCTTTATAGTTTTATTTGACCTTGACTTAGAAACTATAGCTTTGCAATCTTTTTTTTTTTTTTTTTTTTTTTTTTTTTTTTTTTTTTTTTTTTTTTTTTTTGGTTTTTCGAGACAGGGTTTCTCTGTGTAGCTTTGCGCCTTTCCTGGAACTCGCTTTGGAGACCAGGCTGGCCTCGAACTCACAGAGATCCACCTGGCTCTGCCTCCTGAGTGCTGGGATTAAAGGCGTGCGCCACCACCGCCCGGCTAGCTTTGCAATCTTAAGGGTATGATTCTTCTACTGTCTCCAAGCCCCTGGAGTCTTGCTTAAGTCCTACTATGTAGAAGTCTTCCAAATCGGTTCAATACTCTTCCTGCTTCGGATGCAGGAAAATTCAGATGGAATTTCAGGATCCCTTTTCCAGCCTGTCTGAGGGCCTTTTCAATTCTGTTCTCCTACTTAAGACCCAATGCTTAGTGTAATTCACACCAGGAAAGTCAGTCCATAACAAAGAACACTAGGTCTGACCCTGGAGATCACCACCTTCATTCAGTCTGCAAGATAATCACCTCTAGTCACACTGCTTTGCTGTTTGTCCCAGGGGTGCACGCATCTAATGTCAGACCTGCTGTGTACAATTTCCACCCCCCACCAATGAGCTTTCCTGTGAATGGAGGTCTAAATCGGATGCTGGGTTCTTAACTACCCAAAGAACTTTATTCAGGCAACTCAGCTAAACTTTTCGAAGGTTCCTATGCTTCTCCCTGAATCCATTCTTCCAGCTCCAGTTGCTCTGAGGACAAGGAAAGAGGCAAGATCTATGAGGAGAATTTGGGGTCAGGTTCCTTCTGTACAACCCAAATTCTCTACAGCTCTTCTCTTGTTTGTTCAAGCTACCTAATCCACGGGAGGAGCTCGTGCCTAACAGTGGAGAGAACAGTGTGTTACAAATCCTCACACGAAGTTAGCTGTTCACTAGCACCCAGGATGCAAGAAACCTCTGTGAGATAATTTAATACTAATTTTGTACGTGCAAACTAAGTACACACATTCTCCCACTACATCCAATCTCTCCCTCTGCAGCACACTTGTGGATCGAGTGTTCCCAGGACTCAATGGCTGGCTTTTCAGGATGCCTCGGGGATCAGGCCAGTACATGAGTCACCAGGAGCTGATGGGAACCTTTTAGAGAACTGTGAATATGATGAGTCACTAAGAGCTAATGGGAGGCCTTTTAGAGAATTGTAAATAATGATGAGTCACTAAGCATTAATGGGAGGCCTTTTAGAGAATTGCAGATATGACTAAAATGAGTCCGTCTTATTTTATTATTGAGTATTAGCTACCTAGGATGAAGGAATGAATTATATTAATAATATTAATTTCGTTTCTAGATAATTATTTGAAATATAGTTATTCATTTATTAGCAGTAATTATTAATTATTTGACATTACTAAATTGATGAATGCATAAATGATGAAATGGATTGAGACAAGAAACAGGAAAGGAATAAGATTGTATGAGGAAAAATATTGAGCTTCCAGAGATCTGTAACATGTGTTCTGGAACTGGGAAAGAAAATATCTTTTCTTTCGCCTTTTGTTAACACTCACCTGTGTTAAAACTTCAAATCCTTCCACCTAATCTTCAAACAATACATTTTGTCAAGATTTTTGATAGAAAATAAAATAGTCCAGTCTTCCTCAAAAGCAATCAGCGGCAAACGTTTCGCCAGGTAAAAATATTCTCGCCACACAAAATTTAGGACAGAGAGACATGCTTTCTCCAGTGTCGAGGGAACAATTCAAACCGTGGTCCCCAGGGAAATTAACTTATTCTGTAAATTCAGGGTAGAGAATGGTGGGTTGGGCTTTGGCTAGTCACAGGAATGCTGTCTGCACTCTAAGTTAACTGCCCCATGCTGATACCTACCAATCACACCTGGGTCAGCACAAAGGAAAGCCAGCTAATCGCTTGCTGGAGTTGTTTCTTTTCTTTCTTCTTTTTTTTTTTATTTCAGGAGCATATTTTTTCTCAAACTAAGGTCAAGAAATGAATGCAAAACCAGAATATGGTATTTCCATACAATGGAACATTGTTAATCCCTAAAAAGGAATCAAGTAGTGATAGTCAAACCCCGCTGAGTGAGAGAACTCAGGCATGAAAAGGGCCAAATGTTGTCTGTTTCTACTTGAAGGTACCTGGAAATTGAAAACTAATAGAGATGGAAAGTAGTAGGGAGGTTACCAGAGGCTGGGGGTGGGAGTAAGGCGAGGGGAGTCAGTGCTTAATGGACAGAGTCTTAACTGGGATGAAAAATACATGGAAATACCTGATGACAGTGGCATACCTCTTTAACCCCAGCTCTGGGTAGCAGGTGCTGGAACTCACTGGCCAGCCAGCCTGGCAAATCATTGAGTTCCTGGTTCACTGAGAAAGTTGGTCTCAAAAAATATGGTAGAGAGCAATCAAGTAAGATATATTATGTTAACCTCTAGCCACACACACACACACACACACAAATGCACACACATGCATATGTACACACGTATATGAATGCACATACAAATACCCACATAACCACACACAAGTGAATAAATAAAATTAAAGAAAATTGATGTTTTGATCAAAAATGTTGGAAATGAAAAATTCAGTCAATCAAATGAAAGAAGAGGAAACACCATTGATGACTAGATCAAGCAGAAGAGGGAATATCAGGGTTTGAAGAAAAAATCAAGGAACTGTCACACTGAGACATCAATGAACAATGACAAGACATAAGGACTGTCACAACTTTCAAGTATTCTGGGCAAAGATCAAGGGACCATACCTAAGGCACAAACTTAACTAAATCAATAAAATACCCATTTAACAAAATTATATTAGGTCGCCAGGCGGCGGTGGCGCACGCCTTTAATCCCAGCACTCGGGAGGCAGAGGCAGGTGGATCTCTGTGAATTCGAAGCCAGCCTGGTCTACAGAGTGAGATCCAGGACAGGCACCAAAACTACACAGAGAAACCATTTCTCGAAAAAAAACAAAATAAACAAGCAAACAAAATTCTAATAGGTAATTCCCCAAACTTAGGGAAAGATGCAGCTGTCAGAGGACCAGCAACATTTAAAACCCAGAATAGACATGTCCAGAAAAGGACTTCTCTAAGTCACTACAGTTAACATTTTAAGACTGTGGAGAAAAATAAAACACAAGTATTAAAAGCTGCAAGAAGAAAACACCAACCCCCAAAGGCAAAGTTGTCAGACCCCTGAAGCAGAAGCGTTGACTGCCCAGAAAGTGTGGACCAGTATCCCTCAAGTCCAGAGTCACTGCCAATCAAGATGAGTAGATTCAGCACAGTTATCTTAAAATCCAGGAGAAATAAAGCCCTCCAAACTAAATTATGGATGACCATGGGCTAGAAGTTCAGGTTCAAGTCATTTTTGGAAGAGGTTACGTGAACGTTATGGTCACAGGAAAAGTACAAGACATGCACATTTCCTAAATTTACAAAATACGTTAGTGGGGTCATCAGGAAGGCAGGCTAGCCCAAGCCAGGGACTCTATAGAAAGCCAGTGTGACCTTGCTGTGTTCTTAGCTTTACGGTTGGTAGAGGCTTGATAGATCAGTGCGGATTAGGGACACATTTGAAGAGTTTAGTCATGAAGGTATCAGGTCAGGTACAGAATTGAACAGCAAATGGTAATTAACAAGGACTAAGAGAGCCCAAAGAAACCGTTGGTACTTGACCTACAACAACATTATCTCTCCACGTTCACAATGCTCCGGCTGGCTGAACAGTCTGAAAGCTCTTGATTACAGCTGTGGCTTCCTCAGAGAACTTCAGTTTATAGTGTACTAACTTTAAAAAGGTGAAGACAAGCATTCTTGGTAAGGCAACAGTGGCAGCCAGTTACGTAGAAAAGTCCCTTGAAGAGTGAAATGAAATCATAATTGCTTTTCCGTTGTTGCTAGGGGCTGAAAGTGGATAATTTGCATAAGAAGGATGGGAAATGAACTGGAAGGTGCTAACAAAGTCCGGTTCTGCTCCTTATCAGTGGTTCTCAACCTTCCTGATGCTCCGACTCTTTAAAACAGTTCCTCATGTGGTGGTGACCCCCAACCATAAAATTATTTCCATTACTACTTTATAACTGTCGGTTACTGTCATGAAACATAATGTAAATATCTGGGTTTTCCAATGGTCTTCGACGCCCCCTGTAAAAGGGTCCTTCGACGCCCCACCTCAAGGGGTCGCGACCCACAGGTTGAGAACCACTGTGATCAGCTATTGGCGTAGGAGAAGGTATTTATCCACTGGGCTCCAGTGTGTTCATGCATAACATTCTGTCCTTGGCACACAAGAGCAACCCAGCAGGTGTTGGAGGCACTAAATAGTGGGGTAAATGAAAGACGACAGCCATAGAATTAAAAATTGTTGACCAAACCCAGGCTTAGTGGGGTCAAAGCAAACACAGTCAAGTGGACAGAAAGCTGTGTCTTAACGGGGGTAACAGGTGAATGCAGAAAGGGGATTGGTTCTGTAATAGTTTATACTCCGCAAATAAGGGAAGGGCTTCAGGTAGATTGAGGCCTTCTTCATTTTGGGGTCTTGGTGTTTTTGGAGTATTTAAGCCTCTATATTTTCCCAAGTTCGTGTTTTGCAAGGAAAGGAAGTTAAATAAAAAATATGTATATAAAGAAAGAAAAACACGCTTCCATCAATTGGAATTAATTTAATCAAGGCAAAGACGAATGGACACTGCTTATGTCAAGGCCTTGCTTACACTGGCCTTCAGCATGGCCCTCAGATAATAAATGACGTGTTGTTTGCTGTCCCAACCAGAACCCAAGGACTTAGTTGTGTGCATGCATGTAGAGCCACAGGGGTTTTCCAGACTTGAGCCCCCAGTTTACTCCAACGACCACATAAAGAATGGGAGCCTGAATAACGCCTGCCTCTTTCCCTGCACAGGTATTGTGAATAGAAGCAACGCTGTAGCCTGAGGTGCGGTCAGCTGGAACACTGCGTCTCAGATCACAGAGAAGAGAACAAACCTGTTGTCACGGGAGTTTTTTTCTAGCACTTTCTGAACTCCTCACT